>NC_085139.1:227340521-228087661 GCF_024139115.2 Armigeres subalbatus
CTAAAATAAGAATCCTTCCTTTTTCATTTTCGTTCTTCCATCTTCCTACTAGGTGTTAAGTAAAAAATGAAAACTACTACTACTACTACTAGGTGTTAAGCAAAAAAATGAGGAATGTATCATCACAAGAAAAATAAGAAGTGTGGCGAACAAAGAGAGAGACTGAACTGGAAATAAAGAACTGAGAACTGAGAAAAAAAGTGGCATTGAGAACTGAGTACTAAGAACTGTAACCTGAAAGCCAAGAACTGAGAACTCAGAACTCAGGAATGAGAATTGATAACTGGAAACAAAGAACCGAAAACCGATGATTAGAAACTAAGAACTGAAAAGAAAGAACTGCAAACTGAGAACTGAGAACTAAGAAATGAGAGCTGAAACGTGAAACTGAAGCAAAAAATTGAAAATAGGTATTTAAAAGAGAAAAAATATTTCATATTCCTTCTTCCCTCATTTTCTTTTTTCCTCTTCCCCCATCTTTGTGATTCCTTTTCCCTTTATGTTCTTTATTGTTTCGATCCTCTTACTTCTTGCTTGTTACTTTTTCTACCTATCTTCCTTATACCTTCTTCCTTCATAATTCGCTCCTCTTCATATTGTCTTCTCCCTACATCCTCCATCCTGTCTCCTACTTCCTTCTTCACTTTTCTCACTAGTTTTTTTTTCAACCTTATCTTGTTTACCTTCCTTTTTCTACCTTCTTCCATCTACTTTCCTTTTTTGTTCCTACTTCCTTTTTCCTTCTTCTTCCTTCTTTCTGCATTATTCTTTTTACTTCTTCCTTCTCCCTGCTCCTTCTTTCTTCTTTCTTCAGCCTCTTTCTTTCTTCCTTTTTCCAACTTCCTTCTTCTTTCTTCCTTATGCTTCTCTAGTATTGAACTTAATCTTGAACTAAAAAACCTTTTGCCCTCTAACCCTTTTTTTCTTTTCCCATATTCATTCTTTTTCTTCTAACTTTTTTTCTTCGATCTACCATCTTTCTTCTTCTTTTTTCTCTTTCTTTCGTCCTTGTTTCTCGCTTCTTCTTCATTCTATCTTTTTCCTTCTTCTTTTCTTTTCCTTTTTTCTTCTTTTTTCTCTTTCTCTCCCTTCTTCTTCCTGTCTTCTTTCTTCCTTTTTCTTCCAGCTTCTTTCATTCTTTCTTCTGCCTCCTTCCTTGTTACTTCCTTCTTCTATCAGCTTACTTTATTCTTCAAGCTTCTTTCTTCTTGCTTCTGCCTCCTTCCTTGTTACTTATTTTCTCCTTTCTTTTTCCTTTTTCCTTATCCGTTCTTTTTTCCTTTTTCTTCATTTCTCCTTCATCTACTTTCTTCTCCTTTACTTCTTTCCTTGCTTTCGTTCTCTGTCTTATTACTAATCTTCGATCTTCCTCATTCACTCTTCCTTCTTCCTTTTTTCTTCTTCTACTTCATTCTTCATTCTTTTCATTTCTTCCTAACGAGAAGACTTCTTCCTTCTTCCTTCTTCCTTCTTCCTTCTTCCTTCTTCCTTCTTCCTTCTTCCTTCTTCCTTCTTCCTTCTCAATTTTTCATACTTTCTTCTTCCTTCTTCCTTCTTCCTTCTTCTTTCTTCCTTCTTCCTTCTTCCTTTTTCCTTCTTCATTTTTTCTTCTTCCTTTCTCCTTCTTCCTTTTCCTTCTTCCTTCTTCTATCTTCCTCCTTTCTTCTTCTTTCTTCCTTCTTATTTCTTTCTATTTCTGTTCCTTCTTCCTTTTTCTCCTTCCTTTTTCTACTTCCTTCTTCACCCATCCTTCTTTCTTCTTCCTTATTCCTTTTTCCTTCTTCCTTTCTTCCTCTTTCTTGCACCTTCCTCCGTCTTCATTCTTTCTTCTTCGTTCTACGTTCTTCCTTATTCTTTCTTCTTCTTTTTTCTTTCTTCTTCATTTTACTTCTTCCTTCTCCGTTTTCCTCCCTATTATTTTCCTTCTTCCGCTTTCTTCTTTTTCTTTCTTCTCCCTAGTTTATTTTCCTTTCATTCTTCTCCTGTTGTTTGCTTACTTCTTCTGTTTCTTGTTTGTATCTGTCCTCCTTCTTCCTTTTTCCTTCTACCTTCTTTCTTTTTCCTTTTTACTTATACGTTCTTCCGTATTCCTCCTTCATTCTTCCTTCTTCCTTCCTTCATACTCATTCTTCATTCAAACTTCTCGCTTAGTTTTTTTACACGCTTTAACTTTACCTTTTTACATTAATCTCACTACTCACTTCTTACTCCAAACACCTCATTTCTATCCGGTTGTAGGACAAAAGATCGAAGGTCAAAAGGTCGAAACAAAAAAAAAACTGAGTCATAAGGTCGAACGGACGAAAGGTCTTTTTTTTTCTTCCTTTTTTCTTATTTCTTCTTCCCTTTCCCTTCTATTCGCTTCCTTCTTCCTTTTTCCTTCTTACTTCGTATGTTTTCTTCCTTCAATTCTTTTTCCTCCTTTCTTCTTTCTTACTTTTTTCTTCCTTCTTTCTTCCATATTTCATCTTCTTTATTTCTAACTTCTTTCTTTTTCCTTTTTTCTTCATTTTTCCTTCATCTGTCTTCCTTCTTTCCACCTTTTTTCTTCCTTATTTCTTCCTTCTTTCTTCCTACTTGCTTTCTTCTTTCTTTCTTTTTTTTCCTTCTTTCTTCCTTATTTCTTCACTCTTTCTTCTTTCTCTCTCCTTCCTTTTTTTCTTCCTTTTTTTTTCCTTGTTTGTTTTTCTTCTATCTTTCTTTTTGCTTTATTCCTTTTGATTTCCTTCTTTAATCCTTCTTTTTTGCTTCTCTCTTCCTTTGTTTTTTCTTTCTTCTTTCTATATTTTTTTGTTTTTCTTATTTCCTTGTCCTACTTTCTTTTTTTCTTCTTTCTTTTTTCTTCCTTCCTTCCTTTATTCTTTCCACCTTCTTCTTTCTTCCCACCTTCTTCCTTCCTTCCTTTTTCCTTCTTTCTTTCTTCTTTTTCCTCCCTTCTTCCTTCTTTCTTCTCTCTTCCTTCTTTCTTTCTTCTTACTTTCTTTCTTCTTTTTTCCTCCTTTCTACCTTCTTTCTTCCTTCTCTCTGTCTCCCTCCATTCTTCCTTCTTCTTCCTTGTTTCCTGTTTTCCTTCCTACTTTCTTTTTTCTTTCTTCCTTATTTTCTCCTTTCTTCCTTCTTTGTTCCTTCTTTCTTCCTTTTTTTCTTCTTTCATCCTTCTCTCATTCTTTTTTCTTCCTTATTTATCTCTTCTTTGTTCCTAATTTCTTCCATCTTTCTTCTATTTTTCTGTTACTTGCTTCCCCCTTCTTTCTTTTGTTTTGCTTCATTGTGCCTTCTCTCCTTCTTCTTCCTTCCTTCTTCCTTCTTCTTTCTTTCTGTATTCTTTTTTCCTCTTCTGTTTTTTTCTTTCTTCCTTTCTCTTTCTTACTATTTATGTTTAATCCTTTCTTCTTTCTTCCTTTCCACTTCTTATTTACATCTCACTTCTTACTTCTCCGTTCCTTACTTCTTACATCACATTTCGCACTCGTCACTTCTTACTTCTTATTTCTTCCTTTCCACTTCTCGCTTTTCAATTTTCACTTCTCATTTATCTATGCTCACTACTTCCATCTTGCATCTCACTTGTCAGTATTCACAAGCCCCAGCTCATTTCTTGTCTTTTTGTTCTTTCGACCTTTTGTCCTGCGACCTTTTGACCTTCGATGTTATGACACATATTCGACCTTTTGACCCTTCGACCTTGTGTTCATTCGACCTTTTGTCTTTTTAACCTTTTGTCCTTCGACCTTTTGTCTTTTTAACCTTTTGTCCTTCGACCTTTTGACCTTCGACCTTTTGACCTTCGACCTTTTAACCTTCGACCTTTTGACACAGATTCTTCTATCCTTGTCCCTTCTTCGTCCCTCTTTCTTTTTCACTCGTCCTATTTCCATCTTCCTGAATCATCTTCGTTCTTACTCCTTCCTTCTTGCTTCTTATTTCTTCTACTCCGCTCTTCCTCCTTCCTTCTTCCTTCTACATTCTTCCTTTCTAATTTTTATTTTTTACATTGCACCTTCCTCATTTTTCCTTAATCCTTCTTCCTTTTAGCTTTGTCCTACTTTTCCTTCTTATTCTTCCGTCTACCATCTTTATTCCTTTTTGTTACATCTACCTTATTTCTTCTCCCTTCTTTCTTCTTTCTTCTTCCTTTTTTCCCTTTCTTCAATATTCTTCTTCCTTCCATTTTTTTTTATTTTCCTTACTTTATTTTCTCCACACTTATTCCTTCTCTCTTCTTCTTACTTCCTTCTTATTTCGTTCTCCGTCTTTTTCTTCTTCCTTCTTCCTTCTTCCTTCCTCTTATTACTTCTGCCTTCTTCCTTCCTCCTTTTTCCTTCTTCCTTTTTTTCTACCTTCTTCCATCTTCCTTCTTCCTTCTTTTCTCTTTCATTCCTGCTTTCTTTCTTTCTTCTTCCTTGTACATTTTTCCTTTATTTTTTCCCTTCTTTCTTCCCTCTTCTGTTTATTGTTTTTATCTTTGCTTCTTCTTCTTTTTTCTTTCTTCCTTCTTCCTTTTTCTCACTTCACACATTTGATAAGGAAACATATTTCAACTATTCTCCTGTTCTCTAAAATTATTTTCTTAACTTATTTATTTATTTCACTGGGTTTTCTTCCTTCCTTCTTCTTTCTTTCTTTTTTTCTTTCGAATTCTTCTTTCTTCGTCTTCTTTTTTCGTCGTATTCTTTCTTCATTCTTCCTTTGCCCTTTCTCATTCCTCCTGTTTCCTTCTCCTTCTTCCTTTCTTCCTCTTTTTCATCTTCGTACTTTCTTCTTCCTTCTTTTTTTATACTTCCTACTATATTCTTTCAATCTTCTTCCTTCTACCCTTCTATTTTTCTCCTTCCCCCTTCATTCTTAGTTCTTTTTTTTTCATTTCTCCTTCTTCTGCTCTCTCCTTCCTTCTTTTTTTTCTTCCGTCTCATTCTTCTTTCTTTCTTTCTTCTTCTTCCTTCTTTTTCCTTCTTCATTCTTCCTTCTTCCTTCCTCTTTATTTCTTCGTATTTCTTTTTTACCTTTCTTTCGTCTCTCCTCCTTCCTTTTTCCTCCTTCCTCCTCTCTCCTTCCTTCTTCTTTCCTTCACTCCTCTTCCTCCTTCTTCCGTCTTCTTTCTCTTTCATCCTTATTTCTTCTTCCTTTTTCATTCGTGCCTCTTACTTCTTCCACCATTTTTTTCTTCAACTGGTTTCTTTTTTCTTCTTCCGTTTTCCTTCTGCTTCTTCCTTCTCCCTTCTTAAAACCTTTTTCCTCTACAATTCTTCTCTCTTCTTCCTTCTTTCTCATTCCTTCCTTCCTTCTTTATTCTTTCTTCTTCCTTCTTCCTTCTTTCTTCTTTCTTATTTTTTTCCTTATCTCTTCGTCAATCTTCCTTCTTCTTTTTATCATTTTTCCTTCTTTCTTTTTCCTTCATCCTTCTTTTTTCTTCCTCTTTCCTTCTCCCTTCTTCCTTCTTCTCTCTACCTTTTAGTTCTTTTTCTCCTTTTTCCATCTTCCTGCTTCTTTCTTCCTTTTTTTCTTCCTTCCTCTTCATTCCTTCGTTTTTTTCTTTTTCTACCTTCCTGCTTCTCCCTTTCTTCTTCTTTCTTCCTTGCCTATTTTTCCTTCTTCCTTGTTTTTCTTCCTTCTTCCTGCTTTCTCTTTCCTTCTTCATTTTTTCTTTTTCCTTGTTCTTTCCTTGTTCGTTTTTCTTCTTTCTTACGTCTTTCTTCTTCCTTCTTTTCTCTTTCTTCTTCCTGCTTCCTTTTTCTTTCTTCCTATTTACGTTCCTATTCTTCCCTCTGTTCTCGCCTTTTTTCTCCCTTGTACATTTTCCCTTGACTTTCCTTCTTCTCTCTACCTTTTAGTTCTTTTTCTCCTTTTTCCATCTTCCTGCTTCTTTCTTCCTTTTTTTCTTCCTTCCTCTTCATTCCTTCGTTTTTTTCCTTTTTCTACCTTCCTGCTTCTCCCCTTCTTCTTCTTTCTTCCTTGGGTCTTTTTCCTTCTTCCTTCTTCCTGCTTTCTCTTTCCTTCTTCATTTTTTCTTTTCACTTCTTCTTTCCTTGTTCGTTTTTCTTCTTTCTTACGTCTTTCTTCTTCCTTCTTTTCTCTTTCTTTCTCCTGCTTCCTTTTTCTTTCTTCCTATTTACGTTCCTATTCTTCCTTCTGTTCTCGCCTTTTTTCTCCCTTGTACATTTTCCCTTTGTCCTTCTTCCTTCTTTCTGCTTATTTTTTCTGTTTCTTGTTTTCATCTTTCTTCTTGCTTTCTTCTTCCTTCTTTCCTTCCTTTTTCTCTGCTTCTAACTTTACACATTCAATAAGGAAACACACTTCTTTGGCTTCTTTGACTTATTTAACTTCTTTTACTTCTTTGACTTCTTTAACTTCTTTGACTTCTTTGACTTCTTTGACTTTTTTACTTTTTTTGACTTTTTTGACTTCTTTTACTTCTTTGATTTCCTTGACTTCTTTGACTTCTTGGACTTCTTTGTCTTCTTTGATTTCCTTGACTTCTTTGACTTCTTTAACTTCTTTAACTTCTTTGACTTCTTTGACTTTTTTGGCTTCTTTGACTTCTTTAACTTCTTTAACTTCTTTGACTTTTTTGACTTCTTTGACTTCTTTGACTTCTTTGACTTCTTTGACTTCTTTGACTTCTTTGACTTCTTTGACTTCTTTGACTTCTTTGACTTCTTTGACTTCTTTGACTTCTTTGACTTCTTTGACTTCTTTGACTTCTTTGACTTCTTTGACTTCTTTGACTTCTTTGACTTCTTTGACTTCTTTGACTTCTTTGACTTCTTTGACTTCTTTGACTTCTTTGACTTCTTTGACTTCTTTGACTTCTTTGACTTCTTTGACTTCTTTGACTTCTTTGACTTCTTTGACTTCTTTGACTTCTTTGACTTCTTTGACTTCTTTGATTTCTTTGTCTTTTTTGTTTTCTTTGACTTCTTTGACTTCTTTAACTTCTTTGACTTCTTTGACTTCTTTGACTTGTTTTAGAAATTTAAAGAAATCGAAATTTTTCTAAAATTTCTTTCTTTCTAAAAATAATCGATTTTTTATAGTTCCAAATATTTGTGAAATAAAATTCAAATCGAATCGATTACATCGATATATTTTTTTCTAATGCTACTGGAGCTTCACGTTGCACAAACCTAGCTCCGTCCATGCTCCTTGTCATATAAATCAAACACCAAAAAAGCTTCCAGCTTGAACAGCAGAAAATATTATCTCCGATGTGACTGCCGAGGAAAGGTGGAGGTACTTATCCGGCTTTTGCCTCTCATGCATGTTGCCAGAAGCTCAATCGATACCTTCTCCGCCCGAATGGAATTTTAGGCAACTTTTCCGCATGGCATTAGCATAAATTTATGTTTGCACGCATGCCACACTTGAGCTTTGGGCAAGCTTCTTAACCGGCAATGAGGATGGCGCTTGGGATGATGTGCTTTCAACTGGAATTTTGAAGGTTTCTAACTGAGAACACTTTTTTGAAGTTTTTATTAGTTCAATCAGCTGCTGGTTTTTGGAATTTTGATTTTTTAAATCCCAAAACATATTTTTTTTCTAGAAACACGAATTTACTGTGAATACAAATTCATAGGAAATTTGAGCCCACTTATGATCATGAGGCTACTTTCTGCTGCACTGTCGCCAGAAAGAGCCCGCCAGAGTTACATAGCGAAATAAGATCAAAATAGACTGATAAGAAAAACTTTACAACCTGATGCATGACAGTCGCCCCGCAGTCAACCGACGACGATGGCGACGGAAACAGCTTGCGAGTTGCAAACTGAAACTGGAATGCCAACTTTCCGAGAGCCAGACCACGATGACAGGGAACAAATCCCTAAATCCGACCAAACAATTGTGTCTGCGCGAGCGCATGTCGTCTGTCAACACGCTGAGCTGCCTTCTTCGTTAAAAGAGCGTATAATTAAAAAGCGTGCCGTGTTCATGCTTATTTATTTATTTTTCTTCAGCACGACGCCGAATGACGCTTCCTCGAATTTGTGTATTCCATTTCTCATGTGGTGAGATGCACTTTGAAGCTGAACAGGTTCAGAAAGCCAATTTCTAATTTCAGTTGGATTACTTAAGGTCAACAGCACCTTCTACTGTTAAGCATGTTAATTTTTAATCTTCGGGGCGACAAGCCGGCTGATTCGTTTTGTGAATTAATTTGGAATTACAAAGCCAAAACTAACATTCGAACTGAAACCCAAATCGCTTGACAACACGTTAAAATTATAAGGCCAAAAGCTACATCATGCTAAGCAGTGCCATCATTGCATAAGAAACACCGGTAGCAGTTTAATTAATTACGGATTGTTCTATCGCTCGCCCATCTATTTGTGCTACCCCAGACGGGTCTATGAGTGGTGGCAAAGCACCTTCGGGAAATGACTCAATTAACAGCGGAAGTCGGTCATCAACGCGTGCCGGGGCGAAATTCATCGACGACGGCTAAGAACAATTACACAATGAATTGAAATGGTTCGGTCTTTCTTCCAGTCTATCTATCTGAGTAAAGGACAATGTCGGATTCTGGTCACGTCCCATCAATGGACATCCGTACGTACGCCTACAATATCGACGAAGATGGTCATTGCTGTAAGATGCTTCTTCGGGTCGCAGGTGGGCTACCATTAAGCGCTTGTTCATTATTGTTCACTGAGTCGTTTGGGTGGGAATAATGGAAGGTGACAGCATTCAAACGTTTCTATTGTAATAGACGATTGCTGACTCGTGTAATGATGCAACTGATCAAAATTCTTCAATAAGCCAAACGAACAAGCATCGTAATACGGTGTCATTTTGTCGAACTATTTTCTGAATTTATTAAACAGTGGGAATATGTAGGTGTTAATGCCGCGTATGTCTCCCGATTCGTGTCTCCAGGCCAGGGTTCCCAGACATACAAGCAAAAATTGTTTGACTACACGATGAGATAGGAAAATAGGTCCGATAGTTGAAGTTGATTTAATAGAATTAGAATCAAAACTTATCAGAATGGGCTGTCAAAATGTATATTAATAAAATTTTCACTATGTAATGATTTTGTTTTATTTTGGCCCGTTTAACAATCCGCTTATAATTCCAAATATTTCTCACCAGTTCTTTCCAGTTTTGATTCGAACACTTTTTTCCTTTTTTCGTACACTTGTCACATCCCTTACTTAAAAGTAAGCACTTTCCCGAATTAAGGCAATGGTGAATCTGATCCTTTTTTAAAAGCAGGCGGTTGTCCGGATCAAGGTAATAGTGCATTTTGATTCCTTCTTAAAAAGTGAGGATTTGTCCGGAATATGGTAAGGGTGAATGTAATTCCTTTTCATGGAAGTAGGAGTTTGCCCAGAATAAGGCAATGTTGGATGTGATGTGAATCGTCCTTTAGATGTAGGCGTTTGCCTGAAATAAGGCAAAGGTGTATCTAATTCCGTCTTTGCAAATAGGCGTTGGCCCAGATTGAAGCAATGTTGGATTTGGTTAATCCCGTCACCCGCTTTACGGACGATAAGTCCTGCTACTTCCAGCTCCAGCTCCATTTATAGAACCTATCTGTGGATTAAAAGTTCATCCAGACTTAATCAACCAAAACACTCCCGTTTTTAGTATAACCCTTTCGGACACATCCGAGGGTAACCACACCGATTACTAAAGCGCTTTTTTGTGTTATGACATGGCAACGAAACTGATACGTCACCATCATTGCCCCTACCTGCGTCGGAGACGGATCACGGTTCACTATGGGGCGGCTCCATACAAGTAGGTGGCCGAAAATATTTTCATTTCATTTCTGCAATATTTCACACTTATATCGTAGATTATTGTCTAAAAGATGTGAAATACTTGTTTTGCAGGTCGTTATTACTTCTAAGGTCTCCAAACTCCCTGGAATACAGACCTTTGATCTCTATGGAATATATCCCTTTTATCTACGAATGTCTCATGTACACAGCAGTCTATAGATGTGTATTTTATTGCAGCGCAGACCTGTTGAGTTCAAACTAGAAAATTGTATACTGTTTTTATGTGAATTGAGTTGTACAGATGTTCTAAGGACTCCGTCAAATACAGGCCATTGCATCCACATACGTAACAGGTTGTCTTCGTAGGATTTTTCAGATTGGTTCAGGCTCTTAACCCATAAAACAAGTAAAGGGAATACAATATAAAGCTCTATTAAAGCTAAACGAACTCCATGCAATAAAAGCTTCAAGATATATAAGTATACTGCAACAACATTTATTTATTCATTATGTACATGAACATCCTCAACAAAATCATCATTTATTTCTTCAAGATCGATTAAAATATCTGCTATGGTATATTTTTCTGTACTCGAATCTGTTGTATTGCAAGAAGTTTCAGTCACTAAGAAACTTTGAACATCTACTGGATATTCCTGTTTAGATTTATTTTGAAGTCGCTTACCTAAGTTGAGGGAGCTTGTCAAAGGATCCGACGAGTTCATAGCACGAATGAAAACGTCATGTAAATTTTCTTCTCTTGAGGCTTTCCTGGCATGATGAGCCCGACTTTTTTTTAAGTGCTTGTGTTGACACTCAGCTGCTTCTTCAGCCAACATTCCAAGTGGTGCTGGTGAATGAATAATTATATCCCCAGCATGGGCAAGGACTTTATGCACCGTAGCAGGAATTTTATACCAATCATACAGCTGCAAATATAACCGGTAGGTTGCTTTACAATAACTGTCTAGCTTTTCAGGATTGATTGGCTCTTGGCAGTTTATCGCGATCAGAATGTTCCAGAACCGGTGAATTAGCTCTTCGTTGACATTTAATGCTTCACTTAACAGATTTGGATTCGAAAACGCTCGTCGACAAATGTTTCCAGTTGTACTTGATCCTGCTCCACCTTGCCTTGGCTGGTCGACTCTCACACCAAAACTATCATAAAGCCTTTTCTGTATAAGCTGTTTTCTCTTCAAGTACGCTTCCTTTACTATCTTCAATACCTGCCACTTTTTAAAATCCATTCGGTAAGATATGTGAAGAAGGCACTCGAAAAATCGCATCCATGCATGTAATGGAGATATTCCATAAATAAGTGTCCCTATCTCTGGTGTATATTCTTTTTCGAACTCCTAGTATATTTAAAAAACAAAACAGTTTTTAAAAAATTTACAAATATTTCTTGAAAAAATACTACCTCGAGGCTTGTCATTACATTTGGAGTGGCTTTACAAATTGGGCAATTTTGCATAGATGACGTACCAGTTATGTAATTTAGAACTTTACCATCCACCTTGCTCATGACAAAATCGAAGTCAACCAAAACATATTTCTCCTGCTCCAAATCGATCTTAACTGGAACTAATTCACTTAGTTCTCTCTTTATAGTGTTTTTGCAATCGATCACAACTTGCTTCGATTCCTTCACAAACTCTAGCATAATTGGTCTGCAATAACGAATACTTTGTGGGGTCAAGTTGTACCAGAAAATATGTTTACGATTACTTAGTAAATACAAATGTATTGGAGTCGTTGTCACTGAAAATACATCTGAATCATCTTGTTGATTCGTACCTGGGAATGATTGATGGTATTGCGAGTATCCCGTAGATCCGTCCATACCCCAACTACTTAAAAGGACCATTTCGACGAAGTCCTGGTTATTTTCATCCATATATTGATTGATTTCGTGTTTCAATGATTTCACTATTCGTTCTACAGTATGTTGCATTAGCGATTGTATTCTAACCTAAAAGGAAAATATGAATACATATATTATTCCATTTCAAGGGAGATGATCTATCTTTCATTACCTGTATTTTTGTTGCCGTTTTTTCGATGGAATCCAGCGGAGGAGAACATATCGCTTTCATTTTTTGTATCACTTTGTAAGTAGGAAATCTTGCAGGATTTTTTTTATGTGTTTGTTCGTACACATATTTACTCATATCACAATCGAGAAAATATTCAAAAGTTTCTTCATCGGACATCATTCCATGAGAATCACTTAGAGTAGTGTACATTCTGGAAGCGTGATCTCGGTTTTTTTAAATATGGCCTATCACTTTCACCATACTCGTATCACTTCTGTTGTAGGCAGTGTTGCATTTGAACGCGTTCAGTTTACGTTCAAAAATATTGAACTGAACCCGTGATCATAAGAACACCACGCGCGTTCCGTTCAAAAAATTGAACTCCAAGGAGGCTTTGCTTGAACACAGTATGAACTTTGTTATTCGCTCAAAGGTCTGTCAGTTCGTTCACACTACTTGAACATGATGAAACTTTATGTTCCCTGCAAGTCAAGATACTAAAAAATGTTTGAAGAAAAAGCACCCGTTACGATCTTCTGATTTTATCTACTTCATGTTTTAATACAGAAAATAAATGAATTGTGCTCCCGCACTAGCCATTGTATAGTTTCCATGCTTTGAATCTCTTACGCATTTTAGCGGTTTGTCAGTTTGATATCGGTACCACTATTAGGTTTCGGCTCGTTTCCGCATTCTATCAAACTCAATAATATACCAATGAAGAATTAATGCGAGCAAGTATCTACATTTTGTCTACAAATTCAAATCATACATCTATTTATCCTTGGAATTTAAGGATTTGCTCGATCAATCACTACACAAAAGCGGTAGTACCGATTTTTTCGGCGGAATGTTCTTTAATAGGGCGAATCATTAACCCACGCCATTTTCAAATCCCATGAACCAAAGACAATCAGTCAATAATTACCGATGAAATAGGCTGATTAAAGCTGCCAAAGTTGCTACGAAACAACAGCCATGTGTAGAGATAAAGTATTCCAGACAGCAATACACAATACTGGGAGAATAGCTGCTGTTTAAAAATCGAAGCTATTTTACCTGCCTTTGGCACGAGTTAGTCCTATCCAATTCAAATCCACTGTTTGTAGTTCTTTTGAGTCATTTTTTTTCGCGTATTAAGGACCGGGAAGCAAATACCCGGATAAGCAGCTAAAATACCCTGATCTCAAATTCAAAGTCCCGCCGTGCATCCTCCTTAATTATTGTAAACGCATCCTCGTTGATCTACGTCATGCTCTGAGTCACATTTCCATATTATTATTACGGAAAGTACAAAGCTTAATTACCTATACTGCCGCTAACCGCAAGTCGAGCAAATCTGTATATGGAGGCCCATATACAGATGTGCTCGACTTGCGGTTAGCGGCAGTATAAGTCTATTTACTTTGATTGAATTATGAAAATGATACTTTATAATGGCATCAGATTGTTTAATTTTACTTAGGTGATATTTTGAACGCGTTCAAAAATATGAACTGAACGCAGAGTTCAAGAGCCATATGAAAATTCTAAACAATGATCCAAGATTGCTGTGATCAAGTTCAAACTAAAAGATCGAACGGGCATTTCTTAGCACGCGTTCAGTTCAAAATGCAACACTGGTTGTAGGCAGTTCTTCTTGCTCCCAGTAGCGCTTTTTCTGTGGTATCCTCTCTTGGATCCATTAGCTCGTCATTAATTCTTCTGCGCTTCGTACGCTCACTTAAATCCTCAAAATTTTTTGATGGCCTTCCACGAGATGTTGAAGCCACTGGCTCTGGCTCAGCATGATAAAATTCTTCTAATTCAAATTCTGTGTCAAGCCATTCCTCATTATATGAGTCAAAGTAAGTTTTGGACCGGGATGCGGCCTGCCATTTTTTTCCAATTTCAAATGCAGATATTTCAATTTTGTATGAAGTTGTCTCTTTTTTGTTTATCCACAGCGAAGCTTTGGCAGATATATTCCAAAGCTTTTTCAACGCGATCTACCTGACGTCCCTCGTGAGCTCTAAATACTTCAATGAGTTGCCTATAATTCATGATTCACCAAATAATAAGTACAAACACTTCACACGATTTACCTTCGCAATCACAGCTCACTGTGCACTCAGATAGACATTCATAAATGTTCTGTTTATTTATTTCACCTAGGTACATACCAATAATTATCGAAAGATGTCCTTAGGTACAGACATTTTTGCTTCTTGTATTCACATATTGGATTTTAATTAATATCAACTCTGGATCACCATGACGAAGCCAATCGAGAAACAGACAATGCAGCAAGCAAAGAAAGCAGTGACAGTGACAAAATGAATTATAAACTCTGAATTTCTTTTTATTTTAACGGACCCGAATAACCACTACGGTTAAAAGGTCTATAATAAAGAACCAAACCAAACCAACCTAGTTTGCCGAATGGATCAATCAAGGTAACTCATTTTGCACTCACCGCATCAAAACAATGGCGGCACTGTATATATGCATATTTCTTTTCATGTGTGTTTGACAGAACATGTCTACGGTGGCGCGATCTGTTCATTTCATAGCGGCAGTTTTAGCATATTTATTGGTCCATTGGATCCATTGAAACTCGGTTCGTGGAACTGCAAATCTCTCAACTTCATCGGGAGCACACGCATACTCGCCGATGTGCTGAAGGACCGTGGATTCGGCATCGTAGCGCTGCAGGAGGTTTGTTGGAAGGGATCAATGGTGCGAACGTTTAGAGGTAATCGTACCATCTACCAGAGCTGCGGCAACACACACGAGCTGGGAACAGGATCAAAGGCCGGTTCTTCAACTTCAGCATAATCAACGTCCATAGCCCGCACTCCGGAAGCACTGATGATGATAAGGACGCATTGTACGCGCAGCTGGAACTGGTGAGTACGACAGCTGCCCAAGCAACGACGTCAAAATCATCAAAGGAGATTTGAACGCTCAGGTTGGCCAAGAGGAGGAGTTTAGACCGACTATTGGAAAGTTCAGCGCTCACCGGCTGACGAACGAAAACGGCCTATGACTAATTGATTTCACCGCCTCCAAGAACACGGCCATTCGCAGCACCTTCCAACTTCCAACACAGCCTCCCGTATCGGTACACCTGGAGATCACCACTGCAGACAGAATCACCAATCGACCACGTTCTGGTTGATGGACGGCACTTCTTCGACAGTACATGTACATGATAGGAAGAGGCTCATGAGAGGTCAATGTAAGCCACCCACCACGAGTTGCTATCGGTGGTGACGAAATCGAGGTGGTTGAAGAATTCGTGTACTTGGGCTCACTGGTGACCGCCGATAACGATACCGGCAGAGAAACTCGGAGGCGTAAAGTGGCTGGAAATCGTACGTACTTTGGACTCCGTAAGACGCTCCGATCGAATAGAGTTCGCCGCCGTACCAAACTGACTATCTACAAAACGCTTATAAGACCGGTAGTTCTCTACGGACACGAGACCTGGACGAAACGAACTGGGAGTTTTTGAAAGGAAAGTGTTGCGTACCACCTATGGTGGGGTGCAGATGGCGGACGGTGCGTGGAGGAGGCGAATGAACCACGAGTTGCATCAGCTGTTGGGAGAACCATCCATCGTTCACACCGCGAAAATCGGAAGACTGCGGTGGGCCGGGCACGTAGCCAGAATGTCGGACAGTAATCCGGTGAAAATGGTTCTCGACAACGATCCGACGGGAACAAGAAGGCGAGGTGCACAGCGGGCAAGGTGGATCGATCAGGTGGAGGACGACTTGCGGACCCTCCGCAGACTGCGTGGTTGGCGAAGTGCAGCCATGAACCGAGCTGAATGGAGAAGTCTTTTATGTGCAGCACAGGCCACTCCGGCCTTAGTCTGATGATAAATAAATAAACCAAAAAACATAGCTCGCTATACATAGCATGAACAAGCCCGTATGTGCGTTTCATGGCCGTACACTTATTATGTAAGCACTTATGGGGGACTATCATATTCTTACGCTCCACATAAATAAAAAAAAATGTGTATGAAAAGAATCTTACAGGGAGAAGTGGTTTTGAAAAAACACAGAAAAAATGCTGAAGTGTACGGCCCCCACAACAGCGCGCGTGTCGAACGATTAAAATGCAATACTTCGCCCAAGTTAACGTGCAACAATTCCAATCAATAGAAAATGTATCGAAGGCCCCTAATAAATAAATAATAAGATATACGTATGAATAAAATTCCGTATTTCTCTTATAAATAAAATATTGCAGTCAAAAAACTGGCTATCAGGCAATAATCGCCTGCTTTGAGCGTGCTTACAGCGGCACACTAAGAGTTAACTTTTGTAAATCAGTATGGCGAAAGGCATCTAATGTTTAATATTTCGAAAATAGGCACTTTAATCGAAAAAATATTTGGTAGGCGTAGTAGCGGACACTTTCCTACATAACTGGTACCAAATAGTTTTTCGTGAAAAACTCCTACTGTTGAGAAAATCCGCGTTAGATGTCTTTCGCCATACAAATTCCTGGTGGTTAACTCATGCTGGCTATTTTGCGCATATACTATAGCGCCTGGATGTGATAGCGGCGAGTAGAAAATCAGCCACTGCCAATAATTTATTGCTATAAACGGTGTAACAGTCAAAATACACTGAAGTCGATATGTACGCGAACGATTTGCTGCGTAAGACAATACCGCGCAAACCGCGTTAAAACGATTTCAACGAAAATCGCTGTTTTGTTTTCACATATCCTCCTATTTATTTTTAAAAACCGCATGAACAAAACCTGTAAAAATACACACGTAAATCCAAAATTCGCCCGAAAAGCGCAAAAACTCCATAATTCGCGGGAAAAGCGAGCAAAATTACGTTAAATGGCGCAGCTATTCGGCACTGGGTGATCTTTCTCTGTGCAAAAGACATCTGTTTTTGAACATAACAAGGCAAAATTTTCTTATTTCTAAATAGAAAATCTGTCAAGAGAACAAAAAAAAACTATAAAAATATAAAGTGACAATATAAAGACATTTCAAATCTGTCCGCTGCTAAAGCGTGTATTCGATAAAAATGGCACACACATATTTACTCACCATAATTTAATCGATTATCGGATCATCTTGAAATTTTCAGAGAATGAAACACTTTTAATAAGTTATGATTTACAATAGCGGTTCTCAACCTGGGGTACATGTACCCCTGGGGGTACCTTCGTTGGCCCCAGGGGGTACCTCGGACAATAATGCGTAATGGCGGCTGTATTACAATTCCAATCAAAACTTATTGATAAACTTTTGATAATTGTGTAGTTTTTTTTATTTCAAAACTATGTTTTGAACATACTATGCATGGCGATTAGTAAATCAAATCTGTGCGATAAAACATCAACAGGACAAAACGTTGAATGAGCAAATTTTAAAAAACTTCAATGCAATCTATCTTATCGAAACAAAATATTGCATAATATGTTAACAACATGCTTTTGCAACGAGAGGAGCCGGCCAAGGGCCGAAAATCTCGTTAATAAAGATAAATAATAATGCTTTTGCACTCTAACCTAACTAAAATAGTCTGAAGGGACGGAAGCTCCCATTTGAGAGACATGGAGGCTTTTTTTTCGAAAATTTCAGTTGCTTCATTGCGGGAGAATTTAAAGCACCCTTCTACACTTCTCGGAAGCTTCCATTCAAGCAGCTCGAAGCTTTCTTTCAAGAGACTCGTACCTCCTTTCAAGGGTCTCGGAAGCATCCTTTCAAGAGGCTCGAAAGCCTCTATTCAAGGGGACCGGAATCATGCTTTTAAGATGCTCGGCAGCCTAATATCAAGAGGCTCGGTATTCTTCTTTCAAGAGACTTGAAAGCCTATTTTCAAGAGGCTCAGATGCATCTATTCAAGGCTCGGAAACCTCTCTTCAAGATGCTCGGAAGCCTTCCATCAAGAGTCTCGGAAAACTGCTTTCAAGAGGCTCGGAAGCTTCCTTTCAAGAAGCTCGGAATTCTTCTTTCAAGCTTGGAAGCGTACCTTTAAGATGCTCAGGAGCCTCCTTTTAAGCGGTTCGAAAGCTGCCTTTCAAGAGGCTCTGATACCTCCATTCAAGATGCTCGGAAGCCTCCCTTCAAAATACTTCAAGAGGCTTGGAAGCCTCCTTCCAAGGGTTTTTTCTAAAATTACGTAATGCTAAATTTCGTGATTTTGGACACCCGCCCTCTCCCTCGTTACACTTTTTGTATGGAAGGTTTAATTTTTTTGTATGGATTGTAACACTCGGCTTGACCCTCTCCCTCCCCCTTCAGCGTTACGTAATTTGTGCAAGGCCACAACCGAACCACCTCCAAGAGGCTCTTAAGTCTCCTTTCAGAAGGCTTGGAAGCATCCTTTCAAGAGGTTCTAAAGTCTCTTTTTAAGAAGCTCAGAAGCCTCTTTTGAAGTGGCTTGAAAGCCGCCTGGCAAAAAGATCGGAAGCCTGCCTTCCAGAGGCTCGGAAGAATCGATTCAAGAGGCTCGTAAGCTTCCTTTTAAAAGGCTCGTAAGCTTCCTTTCAAAAGGCACGAGATTCTTACACCGAGAGGCTTCGAAGCGTACTTTCAAGACGCTCAAAAGGCTTCCTTTAAGTGGCTCGTAAGCCGCTTTCAAAGGGTCTTGAAGCCACCCTTCAAGAGGCTGTGAAGGCTTCTTTCAATATGCTCGAAAGCCTTCCTTCAATATGCTCGGAAGCCTTTTTTCATGAGACTCGAAAACCGCCTTCCAAGAGGCACGAAAGCCTCCTTTCAAGTGGCTCATAAGCTTTCTTTCAAAAGACACGAAATTTTTCTTCCAAGAGGCTTAGAAGCGTACTTTCGCCGCTTTTAAGAGGTGTTATGCTTTTCGATTCGGTTTGGAGCTTTTTGCACCTTGTAAACATGTAACCCAGCACGTTTCATGGTTTTTGTGCACGAAACCAACTGACACCTCGGACTTGTTAGCAACATTTCGTTTTGGAACTTATTGCGCTGTTCTATAACTTCAGTCATTGTACTGTTCATTGGTCCGCTTCTGCGACCTCTCCCTTCCTTCCTGTGTTCAATCAGATGCTCCTTGAAGGTTTTTATTACACGAGATACAGTTGAATTTGCAATCCTAAGTATTTTGCTATCGATCAGTGGGACGCCTCTGGATTTTGATTGGTGCACAAAGTTTTTCACTGGCAATTTCTTGTTCCGACGATATGATTGGAACCACTGCACAGTGGTGCGTTTGGCTAAAATCGTGAACTTTTTATTTTACCACTTCAGGGTGTTATTTTTGGCATCGGTATCTTCGGGAATCAATTTTACAAAAATATGGCGCATCGAATAAAGGAAAGTTGTAGTTCCAATTTTTTCCACAGGTGGCGCTGCAAAATGTAACTTCTTTAATAAACGATTTTTAAATATGGTGTCTTTGGCAAAGTTGTAGTGTAATTTATTATGAATTTTATTGCTGAAGACACCGAGTGTCCATCTATCATCGTTTTTGAAATACGGGCGTTTCTTATGGACAGACCCTAAAAAACAGTATTTAAAGATATTTAAGAAACTAACAGTTTCAGGTCAATACAATGTTCTACAAAAATGTATATATAATCAAAATAGACCACTTTCTGGAAGAAACCAGGGATGTTTTTTGCAAACATGACTTGTTATCGGCGATTTAGGGTCGAAAATAGTGATATTTGAAGACTTCATATGCAACAGAGGGGCAAATTGGGGCAAGGAAATCCCCACAGGATTTAAAATATCTGGTCTGTAGTTTCATATGCATATAATTATGTCTGTCTCCACGTGTATCCAAACAAGTATGTCGAAATTTCATAAATCGACATTTTCAACTGATATTTATATAATAATTGAGATTTCACCACACTGCATACCACGCTGTTGAATGTTAATGTCAAAAGAAGTGCAGCGTGCAGTTATTTTTCTGTTCTCTTCATCCAATCATTTCACACAATGCAATTCTGACGTCATACGCTTAGGGATGTCGTAAAATCCCGAATAATCGATTACTCTTTATTCTTATTGAATCGATTCATCGCTGGGTAATAATCGATTTAAAATTAATCGATTATCACAACGATTATTAATCGATTATCGATTATTAATCGAAGTAATCGAATAATTTGCGACATCTCTATAACGCTAAGCGAGAGAATGAATGAGTTGACACCTTAACATTATACACTTAACAATGAATCCCAAGCAGTAGCTGGTTTTCTACCCACCAACTGCCAGCATTCAGGTGCTATCATATACATACATTTCAATTAATCGATTATTCGTTGAGATAATCGAATTATTTTGAATCGATTACTTACCAACGGTTAATCGATTCAATAATCGACAAGAATCGAGAATAATTGATGAGTTACTAATAGATTAATCGGGAATTAACGACATCTCTAAGAAGTCGCAAATTAATCGATTAATAGATTCATCGTTGTGATAATCGATTAATTTTAAATCGATTATTACCCAACGATGGATCGAATCAATAATCGACAAGAATAAAGAGTAATCGATTAGTTACTAATCGATTATTCGGGATTTACGACATCTCTAAGCGTATAACGTCAGACTTGCATTTCGGGAAATGAATAGATGAAGAGAAAAGAAAACCAGCTTCACGCTACACTTCTTTTACATTAACATTCAACAGCGTGGTATGCAGTGTGGTGAAATCTCAATTATTATATAAATATCAGTTGAAAATGTCGATTTATTAAATTTAGAAATACTTGTTTGGATACACGTGGAGACAGACATAATTATATGCATATGAAACTACAGACCAGATGTTTTAAATCCTGTGGGGATTTCCTTGCCCTAATTTGCCCCTCTGTTGCATATGAAGTCTTCAAATATCACTATTTTCGACCCTAAATCGCCGATAACAAGTCATGTTTGCAAAAAACATCCCTGGTTTCTTCCAGAAAGTGGTCTATTTTGATTATATATACATTTTTGTAGAACATTGTATTGACCTGAAACTGTTAGTTTCTTGAATATCTTTAAATACTGTTTTTTTAGGGTCTGTCCATAAAAAACGCCCGTATTCCAAAAACGATGATAGATGGACACTCGGTGTCTTCAGCAATAAAATTCATAATAAATTACACTACAACTTTGCCAAAGACACCATATTTAAAAATCGTTTATTAAAGAAGTTACATTTTGCATCGCCACCTGTGGCAAAAATGTGAACTACAACTTTTCGTCATTCGATGTGCAAGATTTTTCTAAAATTTATTCCCAAAGACACCAATGTCAAAAAATAACACCCTGAAGTGGTATAATAAAAAGTTCACGATTTTAGCCAAACGCACCACTGTGCACTGTATGAATAAATATGAAACTCTGCTGAGGGAAACAATACACTATGAATAAGATTTGGTAAATTTTTCAGATATCTTACTCATACGGTTCAAAAGTTATAGGAGGTTTGCGGTGTGCCATTTTTATCGAATACACCCTTTATTGGCAGTCTAATGTTGCATGAAGAAGAAGAAACAGAAAAGATGATATTCGAAAAAAAATGCACGGGGAAGCATACGTAGAAAATTTTGAAACTCTTTTTAAAAATTTAGGAGCAATTTAAATAAAAACGGTTGGCAGTACGGGGTCGGAAATTTCTTTATGTTGTATAATAACTACATCTTCTTGATTTGAAATTTTATTTAGTGATATTGCACTTTATACACAGTATAAGAAATTTACGACCCCGCACTGCTAACCGTTTTAAAATTAAATTGCTTCTAGAATTTTAAAAAAGGGTTTCAAAATTTTCTTCGTACGCTTCCTTGTGCAATTTTTTGAATATCATCTTCATGCTTATTCTTCTTCTTTATGCAACGTTTGTTCGCCAATTGCTTCTCAACGAGAAGATAATCAGAAGATGCGACATAACTTATTTTCGGGACCAATGTTGTGTCGTGCACAGAGCGGAAAGTGTATGCGTTGTCACAATTTTGTCGCAGATGTGTGCTCTATCAAGACATACAACAAAAGCAAATTGTCGCGATTGGAAAATGTTAAGTAGCGGAAGCCTTCACCTACCTTGAAGGTTTTTGGTTTGCGTGTGGTGTTGGTTTGCGTGGGAGAGCTATCAGATTCGCCAAATCATCGTTTGAATCTTTGTTTACAAAAGCAGATAAGTCGTTTTGAAAATTTTGTCTTGAATCTGGTCGTGGGGATCCAGTCGTGCGACGGAAAACTGGAAGTTGGCAAGTTTTTTGACTGACTATTTTTTAATGTATCTTGTCAGGTACCACTGACAAACGCGACAATTCCCAGGCCTAGTCCTAAGTAACAGCCAGAGATGGCATTGAACCTGGGTGAATATTAGTCTTCTAAAGCATAGCTTCCCAAAGTTGGGGGGTCGCGACCCCCTTCCATAAGAATTACACAGGCTGGGGGGTCGCGACCCACCACTTTGGAAAACTATAGTATAAAACTATACTATAAAACTATAGAACATATATGTTCTACAGTAACTGTTAGCTGCCGATCCGTATGATAGGAACGGAACCATCTAAGACGGTTGCCGTAAGTTCCAGTCCTCTAAAGCTAAGCGATTGCAATCTCATGATTAACCTTATCGAAAGCAGCATAGATAGCGGTGTAAATAACATCCGTTTGATTCCGTTCGAATAAATAAACTATCGGTAACATCTGAAGTTAGGCACAGCAGATTGATCGTGGTGGATCGACCGACAATGAACCCATGTTGATCATTGCTCAGGTACTGCTTACAATGGAATATAATCGGATCCAAGACAGGGTATAATGAAGTAATGCCCCGGTAACTTTTGTATTAAAAATAATGGATTTTTTTTCGGGTGTCTGTAGCTCCGAAACCAGTGGACTAACATGTATGTTCCTAACAAGTATGTTAATGTTCGCCAGGTATGTGAGGCCGGTTGCATCGACCTCCCGACCAATCGCACGCAGCGATGTAGTCACTTTTCTATCGGTCTTCTTCTTCAGCTTCTTTTGGAGCTTGTTGTCGCTCAGGATCGTAGGCATTCCGGAACCGGGATTTTTTCGATGCTCTGATTGTTATCTAATAGTGCCAAGATGTTGTAGATGCAGGAACGGGCGTCCGGCGTCCACAAAGTGCCGCACGATATCCGTTTTCGAAGCGACACGGGGTGCTGTTCTGAACGGAGTTACTTCACTGTTTTTGCCATCACGGTTAGCGATAGAGCTGTCAAATTTTGTTTATTGATTCATGGGTTGCTATGATTGATGCTACATGGGTAGTTTCGTCAGTGCGGGTGAAGGTAAACCCATGACAAATCGTCAATTTTTGTCCATTTTTTTTTAAGCAAACGTTAGTTATTGACGTCACGCTTGCTGCCTTTTTTGTGGACTGGGAACATTGGCGCCTCTTTTCTGCATGATGGGAACAACCCGGTTGTCAGAGAAAGCTGGAAAATGCTTCGAAGTGGAGAAAGCAGGGAGATAAAGTGTTTCTAAAGTAATGAGGACGGAACCTCATTGGGCCCAAGATGGTATAAGAATTTCAGTCTTTATTCAGCATTGGAAATTGTCGTGTCAGTAACATCCACGCTGCTTACACGGAAGAAATAAACTACCCAATAGTGAGTTTAATTCACCCAACCTCGAACATCCGTACGGGTAGCCAAAATTGAGTAAGTAGGGTCGAAGTAGTTTGCCTTTACTCCCATGTTGAAAAAGTACCCAACGGAAAATTTATTTACCAAAATGTAAGTTTAATTCACTCAATTTCGACCTCAGGTAATAAAACTCAAAATTGGCTTCCCGTATTGAACTGGCGTCGTTGGATTGTTTGGCTCTTTTGTTTTTGACAAAAAAAGAAAGAGTGGATAAAAGAGAAGAGAAAAAATAACTCAAAAGTAAGTTTAAAAATACTCAATTTTGGGTACTTTTTTTCTTCCAGTGTTTGATTTGTGACAGGAACATTCTCTGCGACAAGTGAGATGTGATCGGCAGGGAGCTCTTCGTTTAAAAAACTCTTGCAAACTTTGTACAGAACAGACTGCAGATGACTTGTTGTGTGAAGGCTGATAATTCGTCCAAAACCATATATGATGGTAATCCTTCCCCCTTGCGGTGTTTATTTGCGTAATTTTAAAAGGATTTCGGATGTGATTGAATACTAGATTAAATTACCTGGTCGTATCGGTTAAAAGAGGTCTTATTCCAGAGTTTGTATTCGTGGTTGGGCTTAACATAGTGTTGTTTGAGCGGGATTGTACGATACTTGGTGAATCTTTTGAGGGCGGTCTGCTTCCCTATTTTCATCATACGTAATTCATTTGTCATACAAGGAACACGGTAGCCATCGTGGATGATTTTCTTCGGGACGTGGCTATCTATAACATAAGCCAAAACGTGCGAGAAAGTTTGTGCAGCGAGATTGACGTCATCTGGTTCCAAAGAAGGCTCTCAATCCAAATTAGACAACACAGCTTCGATACTTCGATGGTCTACCTTCCGAAAATCATACGAGCCTGCCGTTGAAGAGATGGAGAATTCAAAAGAGCCATAATCATTGGCCGTGACAATTAGTGCGGGATGATGTGGAACGAACTTCGGAGTTCGGAAACCTCATCTCCCAAGTCAGACGCAGGACCGGGACGGCTGTTTGTCGCTGGCAGGAGGGGCTCAACTGCTTTGAGAGGGATAGAGGCTTCCTCAGAGCTAACGACAAGATTGCGTCCCAATGTCCGACTTATAATTTTCAAGAGAGGCTGGTTAGATATGGAATCGTAGTTTAATCCGAGTTCATTGAGAGCTGATGAAGAGGTTATTTCATTCAAAACAGGCTTCTTCAGCTAAAAATCTATTTTATTTATCCAAAATTGTTGGTGTGTTCCTGCAACCATATCTGTTTAAAAGTTGCTACATGGGAGTCCCAAGCTATCTGAGAATTCGCCCTTGTGATCACCGGCGGATCCACCAATGCGTTGGCTTCGTCTGCCAAGCATCATTTCAGGTAGTGGATCATTTTCTGTCCTCCGGTTGGTTCATCTTGCTTGACAAATACAGATCAAGGAAGCTCAACCAATCATCGATGTTGCCGTCGAAGGTTTACAAAACAATTTGTGGCAGTCTTGTATTCTCTAAAGTTGCCTGGTGCGACGCTTTCAGGCTTCGGGTTGATTGGTTGAGACCTTGCGATCCCTCGAGCTCCTTAACTTAGTCTAACAGCAATGCCTTCAAGTCATAATACTTGCTATCAAACTCCGACCGTTGCTTGGCACAGTTGTCCTTCTTCTCGCCGTAGTCATCGTGGGTTCCGATGTCCAGAACCACATCGTTCACTTTCTTCCACAGCTTATCCAGTTTCTTCTGAAAATCAATTGACGCATGACAATATCGACATTCATCAGCGTTCAAACTTCCTACTGTTCTTATAAACATCTTCTATCTGATGATTTTTATGACAGAAATCCATTAACCTTGTTAAAACAAGTTTTGCCACATTTTGACACGCTTATCAACAAAAAATCCCGAAATAATTTATCGGAAGCAAATAAAAAGTCTGTCACAGAATCCCTTCGAAGCAAAAACAAAACTTTTTCTTCTACACATTTGATACAGACAATGGATAACCGTAGAATGAGACAGCGCAACAATACGAATCACAACAGGCCAACAATAACGGCACCATCACACTTGATGTGATATGGATTTAACGTACCTAGCCGGAAAAACCCGGATCCGGAAGCTGGCAATGGGCCAATTAAATGAACCTGCAAAATGTTGCTGCTTGATTGGGATTTCGGATCCTCCCATCGCTTCCGTCATCGTCCCCCTTCATCAACTGGCGTCAGCTTCAACGGCCTCGGAGCTCGGAGGGGATGAGCGGCTCTCGATTGGCGTTTGTTATAATTATTATACTTTCCGTTCGGGCGATTCTAGTTTCTGTATTCGATGTTTGTTTGCTCTGCGTGCTGTGTTTTCTGGTTTTATTATATTTGTGTGATTCATCGCTCTCCCGACGATTCCTCGTTCCGACGGTTTCCGCCCCCACCTCCCAGGTGGGTGGCATTTTTCCTCTGGAATCAATTGATCCCAGTTGGGCGAGGGCAAGGCGAACTCCATAACCCTTCGTTTTGCGAATCAGGCCAGAAGTTTTACCTTTTATTTGTTTTAAAAGCAATCAAAATTTTATTTCCCAATTATTGCAGTCCGCTATTTTTGCCGTTCAAGTGGTACGGGAACAAGGAAAGGCTCAAGGAGTCTTAGGGGATTTGTATAGAGCTTTGCTATTATTTTAAACTAATAAAATACAGGAATGCTCAAACTAGAGAAGACATTAAAAGTTCAATCAAGCTTCTGTGTTGGTAGATGCTATTCAAGATGAGCACTAATAAGAGAATTAGTTCCAAATAATTTAAGGCAAATTTTTGCACTATGATCAAATACAATTATTTTGTTATTTTGATGGCAATCTGAATATATGAATCGTAAAAAATGTCATTGAACCCTTCTGCTAGCTAATGACGGGTCTGCAGTACCAGAAAGAGTTGCTTAAATCAGCACTAAAACTTTTCAAAAAAATAAAGGTTTCACCAAACAATCCAACCACCTCCTATTCAACAGGCCATAAAAAGTCGTTCCTGTTGGTAACTTTCGGACAACCATCAGTCTCCAATCAAAACGAAATTCCATAATTTAATGAGCCGCCCGCCGCTCGGCATTGTAGAACTTCATAAACAGCCAATCACTGGGCGCTGCTGCTGCTGCTGCAACTGGCCAACTTCATAGACGAGCTTTTATTGCTTTTCCCAACCATTCGGGCAGGCTCACTGGAAACTTATCCCTCGCTCAACTGGAGCCCAGACTAGCCCAGGGACAAATGCGGTGTTGAATCAACAACGTTCGAGTGGGTCCCCGTGCAGCAGTCGGAAGATAAATACCCTTCGCACTATTCTAGACAGCCGAAATTTGAATTTTACGGTCGTTTATGGCCGCACACTTCCAGAGTTCCAGCCGAGCGGAGCCGCCGACGAGTTGGACCGATATCGGACGAGATTCGTTTTTACGGGCGTGGGATCCCACTAGGTGCTGTCGGGGTTCTGAAGTTTTTTTTGGGCTGCTTTTCTTACGACCAAAGGAGAATAGTTCTGTAATTGACTAAAAATGCAATGCAATGGGATTAGGACAAAGATTCGCATGGTTCTGGATCTCGAGAGCGATAAGCGTGATATTTTCGAAGTTGTTGTACTTTTTACAACGATGCGAGTCCCGGAAGATTAAACGAAATTGCTTGTATCGTTGAATTAGTCGTTCGCACCAAACACGTAGGAATATAAAATCTAAGGCAAAAAACTGCATTTTTTCCTTGATTTTTTTCAGAAATTTGCTACAAATTTCTTAATAAGTGTTCTCCGCCTGGAGTGTTTAGAAGAAATAATACCAAAATTCAAAATCATTTTTTCGGGACGTAAGTCTAAGTGGGTGCTCAACAAGCATGAAGTTTATATGGAAAAAATCGACTAAATATATGGGAAAATGCATACTTTCCACTCTTTTACCTCTAAATGGCGCTGTAGTCATTCAATCCCGCTCATTAGTGATCTTCACAATCTTTATATTATTGCGAAGAGGCTCCTGAAAACCGCTAGTGATTTTCCAAAATCCTGCTTTATGCGCTATGTAACTACCCAGCACGACTATGTTCACTTCACTCAACTATAGTGGTGGGTTAAAATAGCTCAAATTTGGGTAGAATTATGGTTCCATGTATCGGAGCGAAGTTGGCTGGTGATCTCCACGAAACGTCAAAATTCAAAAACAAACAGTCCTCAAGTTTGTAGTACATTTGGTGGTCATTACCGCTCGCAAAAAACGCGTTACTCAGAAGTTAAAAGTTTCTGTTTAGTTTTTGTTGAGTGACATAGTGCTCCCGGAGAAGAAAGTTATTTTGTGATAGATTCCAGTGAGTCTCCCGCCGAGAAGAGGCGGCGATTAGCAAGGCTTTAAAAGCAGAAATGGCGATCGCGTCAGGGTGAGGCGAGGCAGTTCGAAGCAAGATACGGCGGAGAGATGCACAGGCTTACCGGAATAGTAGAAAAACGCAATCTTACAGCGGTTGCTACCCTTGTTCGTTTGACACGGCAGCGAAATGTAACAGATGTAGATGCAGAAGTTCCTAATACCTGTAGCCCAATGAACATAATATGTCAATTTTGTCAATCCAAAAAAAAATTGTCGCTGGAAGACCCACGGATGGAAAGTTCAATTCGTGCTGATACAAAGGCAAAATTAAACTTCCGCGGCCTAATGGAACGTACACACGGTCAAGCAGTTTGACCAACAATGACTCCACCTCTCGTTTATTCAAACATCCGTCAAGTTTTAGCAACAGCGACACGAACAATCAATTTATTCGACCAACAATATCACACACCGAAACGCCAAATTGACCACCAACCATCAAAAAATATATGGGGATTTGTGCAACTTCACTACAAATGCTCAAACATGTTCGGCGAACCTTGACTCCACCCCCGACAACTCAAACCAAAATCAAACCGTTTTATTTGTTTCCAACCGAGCCGCCAACTGTCAAATGGTTGTTCGAACATCTTCACACACGTTCAAACAAAGCAGCAACCGAAGCTTTTTCTTGGGGGCGGAGTCAATGTTCGTCAAACTGCTTGACTGGTGTGTACGTTGCATGAGAATGCATAGGGGGAACCACTGGAATATCCCGAAATCCTGCGCAGTCCCCTTGTGAACACCAACAACCCCGAATGAACCCACTTCAGGCAATGCATTCGGTCGTACAACAGTGCAGTTTCGTTTGATTCTTTGGGAGCGAAGATAGCTGATGGTCCTTGGACTAAATATTCTTTTTCAACATGTACATGGACAAACCTATCATAGGACATCTCACGTCCAGCCACCACATGGTGAACCGCCACAGTTCACCCAACTATATATGCTTGACAGCACTCAAGCTAAGGAAGTGCGGCACAACCATCCGGAAAGCGAATTGTTGCGGACGCCGATTTTGGACAAAATAACCGTTTCATGCGACAGAACAATGTTCTGGCACAGCATTACTATGATGCGGCAAAGAATGATCGCTGAGAAGCAACGTGCAGTTACAACTGGCAATGAGATACCAGTTGTAAATATGGTTCTCAAAACCGATCGACATTAAGACCAGCGGCGATATAATACGGCAACCGCTGACGAAGTTGCGATGATTTTAAGCAATGAGAATGATGAGCTACCGTTCAACAGCAGTTCCTTAATCTTAGCATCTTGCGCTCGAATCCGGATCCGATGGCGTAAGCATTGTTGTATCCGTATGGCAAACCAGGATGGCAACCTAATTGGCAGTGTAATGCGTACGAGAATGCACAACTTAACCGTATCAGGACCAACGTAACTATGTTGCAATACAAAGTTGCTCAGACGGCAATACGCACTGCAGAATTTAACCCCGTAATGAGCGCAGGCAAACTAACCCAGCAATGGTTGGTAGATATTAGGTAAGGTATAAGGTATTTCCTTGACGTGATAAAAAGTTCTGTAATTACATTACATTAGGCAAAACCAGCGACGAGTCCGAGCGGAACAGTATCAGGGGTTCACTGATCATGTGGAGAATTTGTCAGCCGCTGGAAATGGTGCAACCACGGCGTCCCGGTGATTCCCTAACAGCACACAAGTTCCACATAGATTACTGCAACTTATAGGTGACCAGATGTAGTCACAATCAAGTTGCTGCAACCATTTTTGTCAAATTTGTGCTGGTCGGATTATTCCCTCGAGTTTTGAAGGATCACCGAGAAAATGCATGAAAGGTGCAACGACACGATGTTCTTATTTGCAAAAATTGGACCTCCAGACCTTTTCATTACGTTTACGACTAACCCTAATTGGGCAGAAATCGTTGACAATCTCCGTCCAGGAAAAACCACCTCCGATGGACCCGATTTGGTGGTTAGGGTATTTAAGATTAAACTAGCCGCTTTGATGGATGACCTGTGGAAAAATAACAAACTGGGACGATCGAAGGCCTACGTGTACTCGATCGAGTTCCAAAAGCGAGGACTTCCCCATGCGCACATTTTAATAACATTACAAGCGGAGGACAAATTTACAACGGCTGAGCGGATTGATGCATTTGTAAGTGCGGAAGTACCACCGACTGGCGACTACACAACCAAGTCTACGCGAAATTGCTTTGAGGTTCATGACATTTTTCCTCCCACGCCCCAGATTATATATTTACGGCAATGTCTTGTTAGACAAAGTTGTAGGCACATTTAAGCGCTATAAGTTCGTCATACATCATGAATTGATAGCTACCTTCTGGAAAAAGTTCTGGGATAATTATACAAACGAATGCAAATGACATTTTACAACACTGTGCATGGCCCATGGGAACCTTCTAATTCAAGAGCAGTATGTATGGAAAACGGTAAGTGTTAAAAAAAAATCCCCAAACCTTTCACCCACACGACAAAATTTGACTCGCATGGGTATCCGCCATATCGTCGACGCAGGATGGAATCCGTAACAGTACGCGGTAGTCAAATGCACAACGGCAACGTGGTGCCGTATAATACCTTTTTGCCCTTACAATGCACATATTAATATCGAGGTGTGTACATCCTCACATGCAGTCAAATACATATACAAATATATCTATAAGGGATTCGACTGCGCCAATGTCGCTATTACTGCAGTTAATCAGACGGAAGCTCAATACAATGAGATAACCAATTTCATTGACTACGTGAGTGCCCCAAAAGCTATGTGGCGTCTACTTGAATCGAAAATGCACGCACGTTCTGATACGGTCACCAGACTGCCAGTTCATCTACCTAATCAGCAACGACTCATTTTTGAGGAAGGCCATGAAGCAGAAGCACTCGAAGAAGCCCAGTCCAATAGAACCACGTTTGAAGCATGGTTCCAACTTGATAGTGAGGACCCTACTGCACGGCAATTTTTGTATACGGATATTCCACAAAATTATGTGTACAATGAAAATAAATGGGTGAAACGAATAAGAGCTGGACCTATGGAAGGTTCCCGCATGTACACTGTTAGCGCGAAAGACGAAACGAAAGACGTTACAAGCTTTGCAGCACTTCAGTCATATGATAATGTTGTTCACGTTACGTTCAATGCAGCCGCTTCTTCAAGAGGACTCCTGGAATCTGATGAAGAATGGGAACATGGCTTTAGAGAAGCTGCTGTATACGAAATGCCAAGACAGTTACGAGACACTTTTGCTTTCATCTGTAGTTTTTGCCAACCATCCAGTGCCATTGATTTGTGGAATAAATGCGTCAACGACATGGCTTTAGATTACATGATTGCAGGACTGACTCCAACGATTGTGCCATCAATAAAGCACACCATGACATCGATGCACTTCTGAAGCAGCATGGATCATCGTGTCTACAACTTGGTCTGCCAATACCAACTGGGTCCTCACCAGCTGTACCACAGCAGTATGATGTTGCAACAGAGGCACGTAGAAGTGCAGACCAAATATCCATGCTCAACGAAAATCAGTCGGAAGCGTTCAACAAAATCATAGCTGCGGTAGAAGACGAGCACATTCAACAGCGATGCTTCAACGTTGATGGCCCAGCCGTTTCGGGGAAACATTTCTCTAATACAACATCAATGGCATTTGTAAGAGGTAAGCATTTATTGAGACCTTCCTTAGTGTATTGTTAGTGTGTAGCTGGTAGACGTGCTATTAGGCAAGACCACGCTGAAGGTGCCTGGTTTCGATTCCCGATCGGTGCAGGAACTTTTCAGTTTGGAAAGTTTCTTCACTTCCCCGGACATTAAGTGTCATCATGCTTGCTCCACTATGTATACTCATGCGAAAATGATGACTGTTGAGCAGGCCCTGTCTCAGCGAGGATGTAGCGCCAGAAAGAAGAAGAAAGAAATTATTAGTTTTACGCTTAACCAGTAGAGTGGGAATGTAACTGTAATTGTTTATGTTTACATACAGGTGCTGGAAAAGTTGTTTTGTCATTTGCAACGACTGGAATTGCAGCGACACTTTTGGCAGGTGGTAGAAAGGTTCATAGTGGTTTCAAGATCCCCGTTCCACTTTTGGACATATCCGTGTCCTCGATGAGATCAACATCCCTCGAAGCTGCTGCTATTTGCGCAGCATCACTCATCATAATCGATGATATCACGATGTTGTCAAAGTATGGACTAAATTGCATAGACCGACTGTTACGAGACATAATCAGCAACCATTTAGTGGAAAAGTTTTTGTAGTTGGTGGAGATTTCCGCCAAACTTTGCCTGTTGTCATCAGAGGAACTCGAATGATGATTTTGAGTGTTGTATCAAGTCCAGCTCGATATGGAAACACTTCCTACAGTTACAATTGATAACCAACATGCGATGCTCACAATGAATGGCTCCTTCAGGTTGGATCTGGAAACACTTCTCAAAAGCCAAGTTTGAACAATGATAATGTTGAGGTAACTCAAAACATTGTAGCGACTGACGATTTAATGAAATGTGTGTTTGGATCTAATGTTCCTCAAATGCCGGTTCAATATTTGTCAAAACGCATCATCGTGGTTCCGACAAATGCGCTAACGCTGGCGATGAACCGAAAAATCATTGACATGATGAATGGAGAACCAACAGTTTGTTATAGTGCAGATTCTGTTGTTACGGAGGACCCAAGCGATGCCACGAGGTATCCTCCTGAATTCCTTCATGAACAAACGCCATTCGGAATGCCTCCGCATAATAGAGGTAATAAACTATAGAGGAAAATTGTCGCTGTCGTCACTAGCGAAACATCTTTTGCTGGCGAGGATAGGCGACTAAATGTCAACGAAGGAAAAGTACATTCCAGTACTTTTTGACAGGTAAGTACCCAACATGTTTGGGGACGATAACAAAGGGAACCGTAGCGTCAATCGTCCTTTATAGTTTATTACCTCTATTCTCCGCATACCCTGGTACTGAAGAAGGGAGTGATCGTCATGCTGTTACGGAACTTGAATCCGCGAAAAGTGCTTTGCAATGGAACAAGAATGATTATTGAGCAACTCGATAGAAGCTAAATTACTGCGGAGACATTGTGATGATCCCAAGAATAGATTTGGCTCCAAGTGACTCTACATGACCGTTTATTCTACGTTGACGGCAATTTCCAATCATACCAGTATATGCTATTACGATCAATGAATCGCAAGGACAGACATTTGATCATGTGGGAAATGTTCTTCAGTCGACCGCATTTTCGCATGAGCAAGTATACGTTGCTTTGTCACGATCTCGGAACCCTAATCAGGTAAAAGTTCACTTCGAGCCTAATTCACAGCAAGGAGATCTATTGAGGGATGGTCGTCAGTTTACGCGCAATGTGGTCTTCACCGAAGTTTCACCGAATAAAAAACTCTATTCAAAGCGTAGAAAATGTAATGCTTTTCTATTTAATCTACAAGCGTGAATAACATATGAACCGTTTATATTGAAAAAAACACCTGTCATGGGCGCTACTGCTTCCACAAATAAACTAGTGAGATGATAATGCCCGATTAGGTTTTGATCTACGCGGCTTTCAGAAGGATTTTCACGAAAGGACGAACATTCCAGGATCCAAATTTTATCCACCTCGCGTTTTCAAGGGCACTAATTTCAATAAATAAGCAATGATCAGCTGTCATCTTTGTATTCCACGCTTGCTGCGACGCTGCAAAGTTGAAATAACAAGATGACAGTTATTTGTTACTTCTTTGTTGAGATTGGTGCCTCTGAAAATGCTTTGGATTATTTGGATTCCGAATAGGTTCACTTTAATTCTAGATAATGAGGCAATTAGCTGGAAACGGCTCACCGGATATTAGTAATCTTGTACTAATCTTGAATTCCATCTTCATCATGTTTACCGAACTCTTTTTCCAGTTTTCATATTCTTCACATTTCTTCACATTATCAAATACAGTTTTAACAATGACAAAATATCGGAAGAAAATTCAGGATGTGAGAATAATTGACGTCTAATCTTGCCATGGCTTACTGCTCTCGTCCGTACGCAAACTGTCACACGAGGAACTAAACAGATATGACTTTAGATTCTGATACTAGCCAATATTTTCAATATTCAATCCCAATAAACACCGGCAAATTATGGATTGTATGGGTTGGAGCTGCGAAAGCATTTGGTGTTTCCTAGAAATCTATAATACTAACTGATCCCGACCAGTTGTGTCTACCTTCGAAATTCGGCTGAAATTTCGTTAATACCGAGTTGGCGTAACCGAGGATATACAGAAAATTTACCACAATATTCTTATGCGCAAAGACGAACAGATGTCGTGTAGTGTCGGTTAATCCCTTGATAGAGTCTTTAGTAAGCCAAAAATGTCAAGGCGAAAAGTAAGCTAAAAATGTCGGATTTACAGGAGAATTTCCCGAAGCAGCATAACAGGAAAGATGCTGAAAAATCGTTCGGCCTAATAGGGTTTTTGTCCGGAAATGACATTTACACCAAATGTCAGGTGGCTTGAAATATAATTTTTACCAAATGGCTCATATGGCCGTAAAATATCGCTTGTACGATGAAAAATTATGAGTGCGAAGTGAGTTAACTTTACTCTTTTCAAATTCACTATTGTTTGTCCAAACTACATTTTTGGTTATATGACCCATTAAGCAGATAAAGGAGGCTTCCAAGCCTCTCAAACGGTCAACTGTCTACACACATGCTTTCACATTACTTCGAGCCCATGGAAATCGCTATTGAGAGGAGAATGGAGAAGTGGTGGGGAATGATCGCTGTAGAGAATAAGATTAGCATTAAAAAAAAAACGTAGCAATCACTTAATGTTCAATTACGAGTTCAATATTATCTTAGGAGTCGGGTCAGGAAAGAAATTGAATAAATCAGTTTTGAGAGAGAGTTTGTAGAGGACGAACGTAAAACAAAGAAGTGTTCTTCGATCACTAAGGAAGTCCAACAAGTCTGTCTGGCCTGTCCATCAAAGTCGTTAGTTCGCCAAAGTCGTTAGTCCGTCAAGGTCGTCTGTCCATCAAGCTCTGGTGTTCTGGTGTTCGAAGTCCGGATCCGTCACAACAAGTTCTTCCAGTCCGTCTATTCCGTCCAGTCCGTCCAGTCCGTCCATTCCATCCAGTCCGTCCAGTCCGTCCAGTACGTCCAGTCCGTCCAGTTCGCTAGTTCATCAAACTCGTTCAAGCATTCATTCTGTATGAAAATCCGGATCGACAGTCTGAGTCGTCCAGTTAGTCCCACCAAGTCCGCCCAATTGCCACGTCATGGAAGACAGCGGTCACCACAATCGCCATCTGCATCAAGACACAAACGGTTCATTTCGAGTTGCGCAACTGTTCAGTACCGACTCCTGCATCATCGAACTCAGAAACTTCATGAGCTGCAGATGGACCTGAAGAAGAATTTAATGGCCATTTGCCAATCAAGTAAACCGTGGAAGAAGATCTGATGTTGAAGTCGAAAACATTGATAACTGTGATATCGTATGTAAACCAAGTAAGCCATGAGTCTGAAGAGCAAAGGGTTGGCAGTCTGAATATGATGTACGCTACGAACGGATAAATAAGTAAAATTGGATATCTTGGGTTTTTCGATACGAAGAAGAAAACCAAATTGATCATAGATGCCAGTCCGGAAGGTTTAGGAGCAGTGCTGCTACAGGATGACGGCCAGAATCAAATTATTGCGTTTGCAAGTAAATCCCTCACCGACGTAGAACGAAAGTATTTTTAAACGGAACGGGAAGCACTAGCTATTGTACGGGGTGTAGAAAAGTTCAGTTTGTATCTTCTGGGTACCAAGTTACTGCTTATAACGGATTGCAAAGCATTTAAATTTCGGTTCAGTGCGCGATCTCGTCCATGTCCGCGTATTGAACGCTGGGTACTTCGTATCAAATCCTATAATTATGAGGTGAAGTACGAACCTGGTGCTACAAATTTAGCTGATGCTTTGTCCAGATTATCAGTAAACAAAACGAAACCTTTCGATAATACTGCGGAGTCTTACATCAACCACTTAGTGGACAATTCGATTCCGAGAGCTGTGACCCTCAATCAAGTGGCGGAAGCAACAAAGGGAGATGAAATATTGCAAAAAATACAAACAGCTCTGCAATCCAGAAATTGGTCGAATGATGTGCAAGCTTTCAAGTGTTTTAAATCAGAAATACACTCGGCCAAAAACGTTTTGTTGAGAGGAGATAGGCTTATTATTCCAGAGACTCTCCGATCTCAGATACTGACATGCGCCCACGACGGTCATCCTGGAATGAGTGTAATGAAGCGACGCTTGAGACAGAAGGTTTGGTGGCCAAAAATAGATGACTGTGTGGAGAAATACGTAAAACACTGCGAATCGTGCACTCTGGTGTCCGCCATTGGTCCTCCAGAGCCTATGCTACGTATTAGAGTGCCCCAAAAACCATGTTGTGATGTGGCCATTGATTTTCTAGGCCCATTGCCTCCAGGCCGTTCCCTTCTCTACTATGAGATTATTTCAGCAGGTTCACGGAAGTAGTAGTAATGAAGCAAACCACTGCAGAGTTAACTATCCAAGCCTTGTATGAAACCTTCAGTCGCTTCGGGATACCAGAAACTCTGAGATCTGATAACGGGCCCCAATTTGCCAGCGAATCCTTCCGGAGTTTTTGTCGGGAGTTTGGTATCGAGCATCAAAAGACTAAGCATATGCGGTATTTCGAAAAATTTCGTTTCAGGTGGTTCGAAACGAAATTCCGCGGAATTTGAGCATGACGAAATCTGATTTCTTGATTTCGTTTCGTTTCGTAAAATTACAAAAATTTCGCTAGAAAAAACTAGCTTCTAACGAAATTTAACGGAATTCCGCGGAATTTCGAAACAAATTTAAACTTAAACCATACTTTATATTATCGAAAATTTTGGCTGCGCCGCTGAACAATATCGTAAAGTTGTTTTCAAAACTTTATGTTATACAATTTTTTCTATTAATTCTTACTACAGAACCCCATTCTTAGTCGACAAATATGCATGTAGTTTTCTTCTATAAAACGTCTATAGTGTTTCCATGATAAAAAATTTAAATTTTGTGATATTTTTTTTACTATTTGCACAATATGAATCCTCCCGGCAGCTAGTCCGGGAGAACGCGAAGTGATACAAATCTACCTCGCGTAGCAGAAATTCGTTTAACTAGTGTGCAATCGATAGTGTTTATGCTGATATCACGCTAGCTAGTGTGGGAGAACGCGAAGTGATAAAACTAATGTCTGCATCGAAGAGCACAAAATTATTTAGTGCGGAATCGATCGTATTGTAGAAGATTATTAAACGAAGCACATTGGTCTTGCGTTAGATTGTTTCGAAACACAGTTTTCGTCTTCTTGTTTTCAAAATAACTTCGTTCACAATAAACATTTTGTCGCTTACCAAGGGGTTTCACGTGAATTACCTTCTCAACTAACCAACGATTCCTTTCCCGTAGCGCTCACGGAGATGCAGAGCATTCCTCGATCTCTTATAATAATGAGTGTTAAACTAATTTTCCTCTCCTAAACCTAAATTGACTATAAGTACGTGACTAGCATCGTTATTGGTCATGAATTGGAAACTCCGAAGCAGGTATACAATAAGAATAAATTTTTTGTATCGCAAGAATATTATTTAATTGGTGAGCTGTGCATATTTGCTGTTTTTCGGCCAATCATGATTAGCAACTACGATGTGTACTGTTAATCAAGCTGATAAGCTTTTCTTTGACTATTTGCACAATATGTAAGGAACATTGCAGATTTGGGGGCATTTCTAGATCTTCGAATAGAATTTACAAAAAAAAATCCAGAACGGGTTGAAAGATCATTAAAACTGCTGAAAGTTCTTTACTTATGATTGCTTTCAGCTTATACTGACCATAACAGCTGTTCTTATATGTCAAGGACACACAGAAAATAGCTCAGTTTGTCGACCTGATTGTATATAAGCAAGGATGTTAACGATCATTCAGTAATTTGCGTTCGATCATTTAGTAGTTTGTTAATAACACATTCCAGAACCTGAAATTCAAATTATATTGTATGGTGGACTTCTAGTGCGAAGGTTTTTCTTCAACTCTGCCTAATGGTTCGTTGTTTGAATTCCACTAGTAACGGAGTTTAAGCTATAGTTTCAGTAACTTAGACTAAATGATAACAAAATTTCAATCATTTAGTTTAAGTTACTGCAACTAGCGCTCTAACTCCGTTATTAGTTGAATTCTAATAACGAACCATTAGGCAAAGTTGTAGAAAAACCTTCGCACTAGAAGTCCACCATACAACATATTTTGAAATTCAGCTTCTGGATTGCGTTATTGACAAACTACTAAATGATCGAAAGCAAATTACTGAATGATCGTTAACATTCTTGTATAAGACTATGGGCCTGTGAAATTCAATCTGAACTACGTATCTTTGTGCATTTTAGAAAGGTGCACAGGATTCTTCTAGTGAGCAAATGTATGCTATATATGTAGACGAAGAATAAGAAGGAATAAATTTTGGCTGATACACCCTTTTCAAATGTTGGTCTAGTAATATCAGTTCTCTAGATACTGTTACCGAATATAGTAACAATGGACGAACCATCGGCATACTTGCATAACATGTATACTGCCCTTCTACGCATAATTGTCCCATGTTACCCTTGATGAAAAATCTCAAACTCGAGTCAATTTGTCCAACTGAAAAAAAGAAGTTGTTGTCTGATGATAATAGAGGCTAAAAACCGTTCAAATAAGTAGGGATTCGTTTAATGTCCTGGAAAAGTGTTGTCTACGCTCATAACATCCCAAAATTATTTGTTAAACTTCATGATCGAATCGATTCTTGAATTGGTGGGACAAATTGACTCGAGTTTGGATTTTTTCATCAAAGGTAACATGGGACAATTATGCGTAGAACGGCAGTATATACATAGGAACAATATCGAGGCGTTTCACCTAGTTAAAGTGTACCGACTGTCCTATTCCCTCTCCCTATTTTGGCCCTTGGAGCAAAATTGAAAGAAAGACGGCAACACCATTTCCGCTATACCGAAGCCGAACGTCGAAGGAGGGGGCAGATAAAGAGAAAATCGGGGGAGCCGAGCAAAAGGGCAAGGGCTTTATTAGTTCAAACAAGAGATATATCCCTCACGCTTCAACGCTGCTTTCAACTGATCGACTTTTTTGGAAAATATGCATTTTTCAAGGTTGGCCAAATTAGGCACTATTGGCTGTCCATAAACCACGTAGACTCTTGAGGGGGAGGGAGGGGTTTCGAAAAAGTCTACGATAGTCTACGAAGGGGGCCGGGGGTTTATACCAAAAGTCTACGTAGGCTTTTTAATTTAATGTTTTTTAAAAGTGATTTATCACGCAGCTTCGTGCGAAGATCACTTGTTTGATTTTTTTTAGAATGTTCCGGTTTTTTGCAAGACTTTACCGAAATAATCTCTTGTATTTCTCCTTAAAAATTTTATGAATTTCACTTAAGTAAAAGTCTGAGCTACGCCTTAAACCTATCATGGACTTCACCAGGAAATTCTTCTGTGTTGAGAAGGAAAATTCTCCAAAATATTCTATAAAAAACTTTCGATTTTTTTCAAAATCCTCACTTGGATTTTACTGCTGATTCTACTAGAATTTCGTTTGATTTTCGGCAGGAACTTCTTTGCAAACTATGGAAATTATGTCGTACTTCAACGGATTTTTTTTTGTTTTGGAATTTACAAAGGAAGCATTTTGGAATGTCCAAGAAAAATTATTTGGAAAGATATTCTTTGAAACTTGTAAAGGGAATTCTCCGAAATTTCCACGAGAAACCCTTCAGAATAATTACTGGAGATTTTCTAGGAAGTTTTCTAGGAAGAATTTTTTGCTTGATTTCGGAAATTCTTCGGAATTTTCAAAAGCAAAATTATTCGAAATGCCCGTGGAAAATTCTCCTTCGTAAATTTCTTCGGCAGTTCTAATGCAAATTCTTTGGAATTATGGATGGAAAATTTAAATTTCCCACCAAAAACAGTTTGAGTCTCCACAAAAAAATTGCTATTTTTGTAAAAAAGCCCTTCTAATTTTTATGAAAATTTATTCGATTTGTTTACGAGAAGTTCACAAGAAGTTCAACTGAAAATTCTCCATAATTTCCACCGAAAATTATTCAGAAAATATATTTTGGAATGCCCATAAAACTTAATTAAATTTCCTCAAGAAATTGCTCCAAATCTGCAAGAGAAATTAAAAAAATTGTAGGAAACCATTCTAAATTTCCACGGGAAATATTTCGGAATATCCGTTTAAACTAAAAATTACCTCGGGAAATAATTCTAAATTATCACGGAAAATTACTCGGTTTTTTAACGGGGAAACTTTTGGAATTTAGAAAAAAAATCTTGGGATTTCAACAGATTATTATTGCATGGAATTTTCAAGAAAAGCATCGGAATTATCACGGAGAGTTCTTTGGAGTATTTCAAGGTTATCAATTGGGAAATTTTACGAAATTTCCACGCAAAACTTATTGGAATGTAGACTTGACATTCTCGAAATTTCAATTCGATTTTTTTTCTAAATTCTCAAATTCACGATTTTCACAATTATGAACCGGTGTTAAGAATTATAGGTCTGATGCAGATGCAGAAATGTCGGCGATGGTGGTGCACACCTACAGGAGGAATTGAATTCAACAATAATTAAATTAATTGGCTTTGAGATTTGATTTCAGAAGTTATGGACAGAGGATTAAATTTGATTTCGTTTCAATTTGATTTTTGTTTTGTTGGATTTTGTTCAGTGTGATTATGTTAAGTTTGAAATTCGAATTTTGTTGTAATGTTTACATGGAAATGGAATTGAATAGCTGAATTGCTTAAACCGTGGTTGATTTCCATATTTTTCCAATCACATATGATGATTTGTAAAATTTGGTAAAGTCTACGTAGACATCATGGGGGGGAGGGAGGGGTTTGAAAAAGTCTACGAAAGTCTACAAGGGGACAGGGGGGATGAAAAAGTGAAATTTCGGTCTACGTGGTTTGTGGACAGCCCCTAAGTTGGCCAAACCCGGTGCACTTTCCTATCTAAATAAGAAAATAAATCTAAGCATTCATTTTCTAATTTTGACTAAGTCCATACTGTAAAACCACGCTGACAAGACAATATGAAGTATGCTTCAGCATAATTACATAATTCTTTAGTGAACTAAGGTTTGAAGCGAAATTTGAATCCGTATAGACGAATCCAAGTAAAAATAAGAAGAAGACACACGACGGTGTTAACTTTGACAGATCCTACAGCACAGCATAGGAGGATCATTTTAAAATGCTTATAATAAATTCTAGACAAAATGTAATTAAAATCTGATTGATGTACGATATGGAAAAAGTTCTGAATTATATATTTGGAAGCTTATCTCAATTTTCTGTAAATTTTACAAAAATGTATCTATCATATAGTTCGGAACTTTTTCCGTATCATACACCAGTCATATTTTAATTACATTATGTCTAGAATTTATTATAAGCATTTTAAAAAAAATCTCCATATGCTGTGCTGTAGGATCTGTCAAAGATAACACCGTCGTGTGTCTTCTTCTTATTTTTACTTGGATTCGTCTATATGAAAAATCCCACAATTTATTTATTTTCATATTAGGTTTATAAAACTGATATAAAATTGAACTTATGTAAAATTTATCAGATATGGGAACACACGCTCCACGATGAATTCCTTTGAAAGCGGCACAAATGCTGGGGTATTGCTTTATCGCCAATGGTATATGCGGCGAGAATGTGGCGATTTATCACAGATTGCCTCTTATGTTATTATAACTCTTTTGGTCGCAAAACAATTATTCGACTTCGAAACAGTGAAATCAGAATTACGTACATAAAGTAAAACCAATTTAATAAAAATTCCGCAGAAAAAAAAATAAAATTTCGTTTCGTTTCGAAAAATTTCGAATTAAATGAACCTTGATTTCGTATCGTTTCGAAGTCTCGAAAGAAATCTATATTTCGTTTCGTTTCGATCCGAATCAACACAGACATTTTAAATTTCGTATCGTTTCGTTTCGTTAGGAAAAAGAGTGTTATCGCATACCCTTACATAAAAGACCACGCCCTATTGGCCGCAAGCAAATGGAGAAGTAGAGCGGATGAACAGTACAATTCTGAAGCGATTGAGAATCAGTCAGGTGGAAAACTTGACTGGCTGGAAGTGGGATTTGCGTACTTTCCTCCTGATGTACAATTCCACTCCACATTCGACGACAGGAGAAGCCCCATCTGCTCTTATGTTCGGCAGGATACTTCGAGACAAAATTCCGAGCATTCACTATACGAATAGATTATGCATTGAAGGAACTACAGATCGCGATTGGGAGAAAAAAGTAACTGCAGCAGAAGCAACAGATCGTCATAGGAAAGCAGAAGAGAGCCAGCTAAGGGAAGGGAACATCGTAGTATCAAAAAGGCTTATTAAGGAGAATAAATTAGCTACAAACTACAGCGCTGAAAAGTTCCAGATTATTAGAATAGAAGGATCAGAGGCTGAAATTCGTTCGTTGGCAACTGGAAAGATATACCGGAGGAATGTGGCACACTTGAAACAGCAGATTCGAACTCATTAATACCAGGTGAAATGCAAACATCGACATCCAGTCATGAAACACAGCTACCACCGGTTCCAGAAAGTCAAATTGAAGAACCGTAATCATCCGCCATAGTAATCGAGAAACAAAACGTCCTGAACACCTCAAACATTATGTGCAAACAATATTACTAGATTAAGACTAATTGTAAGGGGGAGTGTGATATCGTATGTAAACCAAGTAAGCCATGAGTCTGAAGAGCAAAGGATTGGCAGTCTGAATATGGTGTACGCTACGAACGGATAAATAAAAAGGTACTCAGTGTTACAGTAGTGTTGATCATTCGGTTATTCCATTCATCCGGATTTTCTCAGTTATTCGGTATAACAATAACGAACCATCACTTCCTCCTCAGGTCATCGGATGGCTCAAAACGCTTCGCCGCATTAAATGACACTGGCGCACTGTTTAAATAAAACTGGTTTGTTTTGATGATTGTTAATCGATCGGTCTAAACTATGATAAAGTCATTGTAGAATCCAACCAAAGGGCAGAGTCATCGCATCTCATTCAACCATGATGACCTCATCCCAAATCACTTCTAGTACAGTTATCCGTTGATCCGCAATTCCTCAACATCCCACAGAACGAATGTTTTGCTTGCAGCAGGGCTGCCAACGGAACGAACAACAAGTTAGAAAACGCCAGTAAATCCAGGACCGCCAATCTAGAAACTCAAGGATCAGAAGAAAAAATCACATGCAACTGATTCAATTTTTATTTCAGCGTGCCGTTTTATTGCTACTACGATTCAGTTGGAGTGCATCGCAGCAGATCATTTTTGCTCACTAAATAGTACCTCCCTCTTCCTAGTATTTTCTCTTCCGTAATCTGTTAAAGCTCCCTTCCACGTTCTTTTTTTCCCGACTGGTCCATCTACCAAGTTTTCTCAGTTCTTCCACGATTCTCGATAATAACTTCACTATGAAAAATACTATTAAAATAGGACTATTAAAATAGCAAAAACAATCGTTTAAACACAGGGGAGCGAAAAAGTCAAAATTTGAATCACTCTACTGTACAAACCCGCCGTAATATTTTCATGGCCATCGGCGTGGCAAAAAAATAATTCGTGGTGAAGACAAGTTTTATTCGGCGGCACGCTGATTCAATTTGACGTTGGCGGTGACGTGGAAAAATCACTGGCTACGTGGCTCACAGGTCCAAGCTCTATACATTGAAATGCAGAAACATCCCCAAGAAATAAAAGTGCTCTAACGAACATTTTGAATTAATTTTGCGAAATTTGTCGACGCTACATAGGGTTTCTTACCCCATTCCCAGCCTAACATGCATGCGACTGCATTATTTAATTGATATTTATGACAGGAAGCAACTTTTCCTAAATTTCGTGTGCCGTGCAATACTGCAATGGGGTTCACTTCTGCTTAAAAATAGCTTTTCTTGGTAAACATCGTTTGAAAAAGCTTTTATTTGATTTAAATTAACGAGGTCCAGCACTAATTTCAGTCATAGCGATTTCATTTCCGGCCCACACCTTACTCTCATTTTCTCTCGGGACGGTAGAAAATGCGACGTAAACAAAAATAAGCACGTTCAACGCCGACATGATGCCAGATGGTATTATTTATAATAATTTATATTTGGTTGAAAAGATATATTCACTCATCCAAGTTCCTTCCAAACGATTAAAACTATATTTTGTCACTTTGAAATCGAGAGAATTACAAATAACATTATACGGTCAACTAATTAGATAGTTTTCCTATGAACGTTGAAGGATTTTGTTCATACTAACAAAGACTCCTGGCCTTCTGGCAGCACGGTGCGGCTAGAAGTTCTTAGGCCGAGGAGAATTTTTGTTCTGCTTGATGATACATTTTTAAATGTATTCTAATATGTTTATATTAGTTCTAGTGAAACAAACAAATAGAAAAGATTGAAGTGCGTGAGTTTACAATTATTGTGTGGTGATTAACAGCTTCCAGCAATGATTGTATCGAAAACTGTGACGATTTTCAGGTAGGTGTTTATATGAAAATACCGTTTTGTAAAAGTGGAAAGATTCACTCCGGCTCAGTGGTGTAGCAACGAGGAGTGATTATTCGGAATGCACATTTTTATTTTCTATAATTGGACCAATTAGGAGTGAAATAAATGTTTGAAAAATATTTAGTATTGGGCGAAATAAATGGAAGACTTTTTAAAATTATCAACCATAAACCTACTGCTTCCAAAAAGTGTAAATCCTTAGTTTTCTGTGCAGTGAGCCGGGAATCGGGTCCATAGGCCCAAGTAGTGATTTACCCTACACGCTAACCTGGATCTACCCAAAATTATGTCAAAGTGACCCAGATTCGGCAAAACCGTGGTTACTCTAATCTGGGTAAGGGTACCTTGACTCAAATCTGGGTTACCGTACAAGCGAAAAAATCTGGGTAACCGGTACCCAGCTCTTTTCGCTGCAGAAAATTTTTATTTTGTAAAAAACGTTAAATTAAACAGTTTTCCCAATGCATTTCATTTGCCGGCTGTGCCGACAATGCTCCGCCATGATAAATTTAACTATTCTTACCTGTTTCTTGTTGCATTCAGTGGAAAACCCGAACATTTTATTCGAGCATGAGACTTCGACGCCGGTCGACGCCATGTTGCTGTATCCGAAAATGTTTAAGTCCCCAGTTACCCAGATTTCGGGTTCGTCTGACTCAGATCCATTTTGTTGACATACCCAGATTTTGACAACTGCTAACATCGAAAAAATCCGGGTACAATCGACCCGGCCACTGGGTTGTTTCAAGTTAGCGTGTAGGTAATTTAATAGAAATGGACTCCAATAGACAACTTGTCTACTCAAGCACCAGTTGTCTCCCAACCTAAAAAAAGCATCATCACCCTGCTGCCGGAATCGGTTCCTCAATTTTCAATAAATCGTTTTTCGCTGAGCTATTCAAATATGCGCATTGTTCGGGTCCTCTTGAGTTTTTATGTTTATGACCCAAAGTGCAATAAAAACGGGGCAGCCTTTTCCCGAGGTTGGTTTTGATGGTGGCCGATCTCATTAGCAATCGAGATTGATGCGACGACCGACCGGATCGCTGTTCCGTACGGTGCGGGACATGCCGCTCGGTGCACGGTCATTAATCAATAATCCGTTTAAGTTTAAGAAGCCTGGGGAATCGCTGGCACTCAGTCGGTTGTCTTCCCCCGGATTTAGGGGACCTTCGGGACGGGACGATTTGAAGTGTTTATTTCCCCCATCGAAATTTGTTGGACAATGCTACGGGGTGGTGAAGTGGGATAATCCGACATTAATTGGTCCGGCATGATTACAATGTTGTGGCGGAAAAGTTTTTACAGCTGTTTAAAATGTCCGTTTTATTGCAGGGTTGCAACTATAAAGTAGGATTTAGATTGATCGAAGATTGTCGGAAATTTATAGCATCAGGTTTTTGTGATGAACGAAATCGCTGTTGTCAAAAGAATTGTAAAATATGTTAACGATTAATTTAATTACCCATTTTAGTACCGAAATTTACAACGAAGTGAACTTGAACTCTAAATTATCGCATCTATACTGGAGTGATAGACATGGCATCACTCATATATGTTTCGAGATAAAAATGCTATTGGCCTATGGCGGCATAGTAACGTTATCTATAAATAAATGAAATGAGGAAGTTTAGAATAGGAATTGGCCAAACATTGGGGAATACAAATGACTGTCAACGCTCCCCGGCATCGATGAAATGGTTTCATCCTCATGGTATTAAAAGCAATTAATTTCTATCTTTCATTCAAAACAAATTCATCTGCACTACGTTTCTCAATCCAAAGAGACATACTTTGAAAAGCAGAAACGATTCAAAGCGTGACTTCCTCAACCCGTGAAATTCGAGCCACATACACAGCATTCACGTAGTGATGAAGATTTACGGACTCTTGCAGCGCGAGCGTTCGAAGAGGACTGAGATAAGAGATAAGAGATAAGAGATAAGAGATAAGAGATAAGAGATAAGAGATAAGAGATAAGAGATAAGAGATAAGAGATAAGAGATAAGAGATAAGAGATAAGAGATAAGAGATAAGAGATAAGAGATAAGAGATAAGAGATAAGAGATAAGAGATAAGAGATAAGGAATTCCTGGAGGAACTTCCAGGGGAATTCCTGAAGAAACTTCAGGAGAATTCCAAAGTTCCTCCAGGAAGGAACTTCCGGCGGAATTCCTGAACGAACTTCCGGCGGAATTCCTGAACGAACTTCCGGCGGAATTGCTGGCGGAATTCCTGAACGAACTTCCGGCGGAATTGCTGGCGGACCTTACGGAGAAATTCCTGGGAGAACTTCCGGAGAACTCCGAAATTCCTCCAGGAAGGAACTTCCAATGGAATTCCTGAAGGAACTTCCGGCGGAATTCCTGGAGGAACTTCCGGCGGAATTCCTGGAAGAACTTCCGGTGGAATTCCTGGAAGATCTTCCGGAGGAATTCCTGGAGGAACTTCTGGCGGAATTCTTGAAGAAACTTCCGGAGAGTTCCTGGAGGAACTTTCGGAGAAATTCTTGGAGGAAGTTTCGGCGGAAATCATGTAGGAGTTTACGGCGGAATTCCTAGAGCAACTTCCGACAAAATTCCTGGAGGACCTTCCGGTGGAATTCCTGGAGAAACTTCCGGCGGAATTACTGAAGGAACTTCCTGCGGAATTTCTAGAGGATCTTCCGGCGGAATTCCTGGAGGAACTTCCGGCGAAATTCCAAGAGGAACTTCCGGAGAAATTCCTGGAGGAACTTCCGATGGAATTCTTGGAGAAATTTCCGATGGAATTCTTGGAGAAACTAACGGAGGAATTCCTGGAGGAACTTCCGGAGGAATTCCTGGAGGAACTTCCGGAAGAATTCCTGGAGGAACTTCCGGAAGAATTCCTGGAGGAACTTCCGGAAGAATTCCTGGAGGAACTTCCGAAGGAATTCCTGGAGGAACTTCCGAAGGAATTCCTGGAGGAACTTCCGAAGGAATTCCCGGAGGAACTTCCGGAGGAATTCCCGGAGGAACTTCCGGAGGAATTCCCGGAGGAACTTCCGGAGGAATTCCCGGAGGAACTCCCGGAGGAATTCCTGGAATAACTTCCGGAGGAATTCCTGGAGGAACTTCGAAGGAATTCCTGGCGGAACTTCGGAGAAATTCCTGAAGGAACTTCCGAGGAAATTCCTGGAGGAACTTCCGAGGAAATTCCTGGAGGAGCTTCCGAGGAAATTCCTGGAGGAACTTCGAGAGGAATTCCTGGAGGAACTTCGGGAGGAATTCCTGGAGGAACTTCTGGAGGAATTCCTGGAGGAACTTCCGGAGGAACTCCTGGAGGAACTTCCGGAGGAACTCCTGGAGGAACTTCCGGAGGAACTCCTGGAGGAACTTCCGGAGGAACTCCTGGAGGAACTTCCGGAGGAACTCCTGGAGGAACTTCCGGAGGAACTCCTGGAGGAACTTCCGGAGGAACTCCTGGAGGAACTTCCGGAGGAACTCCTGGAGGAACTTCCGGAGGAACTCCTGGAGGAACTTCCGGAGGAACTCCTGGAGGAACTTCCGGAGGAACTCCTGGAGGAAATTCCGGAGGAACTCCTGGAGGAACTTCCGGAGGAATTCCTGGAGGAACTTCCGGAGGAATTCCTGGAGGAACTTCCGGAGGAATTCCTGGAGGAACTTCCGGAGGAATTCCTGGAGGAACTTCCGGATGAATTCCTGGAGGAACTTCCGGAGGAATTCCTGGAGGAACTTCCGGAGGAATTCCTGGAGGAACTTCCGGAGGAATTCCTGGAGGAACTTCCGGAGGAATTCCTGGAGGAACTTCGGAGGAATTCCTGGAGGAACTTCGGAGGAATTCCTGGAGGGACTTCCGGAGGAATTCCTGGAGGAACTTTCGGAGAAATTCTTGGAGGAAGTTTCGGCGGAAATCATGTAGGAGTTTACGGCGGAATTCCTAGAGCAACTTCCGACAAAATTCCTGGAGGACCTTCCGGTGGAATTCCTGGAGAAACTTCCGGCGGAATTACTGAAGGAACTTCCTGCTGAATTTCTAGAGGATCTTCCGGCGGAATTCCTGGAGGAACTTCCGGCGAAATTCCATGAGGAACTTCCGGGGGAATTCCTTGAGGAACTTCCGATGGAATTCTTGGAGAAATTTCCGATGGAATTCTTGGAGAAACTAACGGAGGAATTCCTGGAGGAACTTCCGGAGGAATTCCTGGAGGAACTTCCGGAGGAATTCCTGGAGGAACTTCTGGCGGAATTCTTGAAGAAACTTCCGGAGAGTTCCTGGAGGAACTTCGAAGGAATTCCTGGAGGAACTTCCGAAGGAATTCCTGGAGGAACTTCCGGAGGAATTCCTGGAGGAACTTCGGAGGAATTCCTGGAGGAACTTCGGAGGAATTCCTGGAGGAACTTCCGGAGGAATTCTTGGAGGAACTTCCGGAGGAATTCCTGGAGGAACATTCGGAGGAATTCCTGGAGGAACTTCCGGAGGAATTCCTGGAGGAACTTCCGGAGGAATTCCTGGAGGAACTTCCGGAGGAATTCCTGGAGGAACTTCCGGAGGAATTCCTGGGGAAACTTCCGGAGGAATTCCTGGAGGAACTTCCGGAGGAATTCCTGGAGGAACTTCCGGAGGAATTCCTGGAGGAACTTCCGGAGGAATTCCTGGAGGAACTTCCGGAGGAATTCCTGGAGGAACTTCCGAGGAATTCCTGGAGGAACTTCAGGAGGAATTCCTGGAGGAACTTCAGGAGGAATTCCTGGAGGAACTTCCGGAGGAACTCCTGGAGGAACTTCCGGAGGAACTCCTGGAGGAACTTCCGGAGGAACTCCTGGAGGAACTTCCGGAGGAACTCCTGGAGGAACTTCCGGAGGAACTCCTGGAGGAACTTCAGGAGGAACTCCTGGAGGAACTTCCGGAGGAACTCCTGGAGGAACTTCCGGAGGAACTCCTGGAGGAACTTCCGGAGTGATTCCTGGAGGAACTTCCGGAGGAACTCCTGGAGGAACTTCGGAAGGAATTCCTGGAGGAACTTCGGAAGGAATTTCTGGAGGAACTTCTGAAGGAATTCCAGGAGGAACTTCCGGAGGAATTCCTGGAGGAACTTCGGAGGAATTCCTGGAGGAACTTCGGAGGAATTCCTGGAGGAACTTCCGGAGGAATTCCTGGAGGAACTTCCGGAGGAATTCCTGGAGGAACTTCCGGAGGAATTCCTGGAGGAACTTCGGAGGAATTCCTGGAGGAACTTCCGGAGGAATTCCTGGAGGAACTTCCGGAGGAATTCCTGGAGGAACTTCCGGAGGAATTCCTGGAGGAACTTCGGAGGAATTCCTGGAGGAACTTCCGGAGGAATTCCTGGAGGAACTTCCGGAGGAATTCCTGGAGGAACTTCCGGAGGAATTCCTGGAGGAACTTCCGGAGGAATTCCTGGAGGAACTTCGGAGGAATTCCTGGAGGAACTTCCGGAGGAATTCCTGGAGGAACTTCCGGAGGAATTCCTGGAGGAACTTCGGAGGAATTCCTGGAGGAACTTCCGGAGGAATTCCTGGAGGAACTTCCGGAGGAATTCCTGGAGGAACTTCCGGAGGAATTCCTGGAGGAACTTCCGGAGGAATTCCTGGAGGAACTTCGGAGGAATTCCTGGAGGAACTTCCGGAGGAATTCCTGGAGGAACTTCCGGAGGAATTCCTGGAGGAACTTCCGGAGGAATTCCTGGAGGAACTTCCGGAGGAATTCCTGGAGGAACTTCCGGAGGAATTCCTGGAGGAACTTCCGGAGGAATTCCTGGAGGAACTTCCGGAGGAATTCCTGGAGGAACTTCGGAGGAATTCCTGGAGGAACTTCCGGAGGAATTCCTGGAGGAACTTCCGGAGGAATTCCTGGAGGAACTTCCGGAGGAATTCCTGGAGGAACTTCGGAGGAATTCCTGGAGGAACTTCCGGAGGAATTCCTGGAGGAACTTCGGAGGAATTCCTGGAGGAACTTCCGGAGGAATTCCTGGAGGAACTTCCGGAGGAATTCCTGGAGGAACTTCCGGAGGAATTCCTGGAGGAACTTCCGGAGGAATTCCTGGAGGAACTTCCGGAGGAATTCCTGGAGGAACTTCCGGAGGAATTCCTGGAGGAACTTCCGGAGGAATTCCTGGAGGAACTTCGGAGGAATTCCTGGAGGAACTTCGGAGGAATTCCTGGAGGAACTTCCGGAGGAATTCCTGGAGGAACTTCCGGAGGAATTCCTGGAGGAACTTCCGGAGGAATTCCTGGAGGAACTTCCGGAGGAATTCCTGGAGGAACTTCGGAGGAATTCCTGGAGGAACTTCCGGAGGAATTCCTGGAGGAACTTCGGAGGAATTCCTGGAGGAACTTCCGGAGGAATTCCTGGAGGAACTTCCGGAGGAATTCCTGGAGGAACTTCCGGAGGAATTCCTGGAGGAACTTCCGGAGGAATTCCTGGAGGAACTTCCGGAGGAATTCCTGGAGGAACTTCGGAGGAATTCCTGGAGGAACTTCCGGAGGAATTCCTGGAGGAACTTCCGGAGGAATTCCTGGAGGAACTTCCGGAGGAATTCCTGGAGGAACTTCCGGAGGAATTCCTGGAGGAACTTCGGAGGAATTCCTGGAGGAACTTCCGGAGGAATTCCTGGAGGAACTTCCGGAGGAATTCCTGGAGGAACTTCCGGAGGAATTCCTGGAGGAACTTCCGGAGGAATTCCTGGAGGAACTTCCGGAGGAATTCCTGGAGGAACTTCCGGAGGAATTCCTGGAGGAACTTCCGGAGGAATTCCTGGAGGAACTTCGGAGGAATTCCTGGAGGAACTTCCGGAGGAATTCCTGGAGGAACTTCCGGAGGAATTCCTGGAGGAACTTCGGAGGAATTCCTGGAGGAACTTCCGGAGGAATTCCTGGAGGAACTTCCGGAGGAATTCCTGGAGGAACTTCCGGAGGAATTCCTGGAGGAACTTCCGGAGGAATTCCTGGAGGAACTTCCGGAGGAATTCCTGGAGGAACTTCCGGAGGAATTCCTGGAGGAACTTCGGAGGAATTCCTGGAGGAACTTCCGGAGGAATTCCTGGAGGAACTTCCGGAGGAATTCCTGGAGGAACTTCCGGAGGAATTCCTGGAGGAACTTCGGAGGAATTCCTGGAGGAACTTCCGGAGGAATTCCTGGAGGAACTTCCGGAGGAATTCCTGGAGGAACTTCGGAGGAATTCCTGGAGGAACTTCCGGAGGAATTCCTGGAGGAACTTCCGGAGGAATTCCTGGAGGAACTTCCGGAGGAATTCCTGGAGGAACTTCCGGAGGAATTCCTGGAGGAACTTCCGGAGGAATTCCTGGAGGAACTTCGGAGGAATTCCTGGAGGAACTTCCGGAGGAATTCCTGGAGGAACTTCCGGAGGAATTCCTGGAGGAACTTCCGGAGGAATTCCTGGAGGAACTTCCGGAGGAATTCCTGGAGGAACTTCCGGAGGAATTCCTGGAGGAACTTCCGGAGGAATTCCTGGAGGAACTTCCGGAGGAATTCTGGGGGAACTTCCGGAGGAATTCCTGGAGGAACTTCCGGAGGAATTCCTGGAGGAACTTCCGGAGGAATTCCTGGAGGAACTTCCGGAGGAATTCCTGGAGGAACTTCCGGAGGAATTCCTGGAGGAACTTCCGGAGGAATTCCTGGAGGAACTTCTGGAGGAATTCCTGGAGGAACTTCCGGAGGAATTCCTGGAGGAACTTCGGAGGAATTCCTGGAGGAACTTCCGGAGGAATTCCTGGAGGAACTTCCGGAGGAATTCCTGGAGGAACTTCCGGAGGAATTCCTGGAGGAACTTCGGAGGAATTCCTGGAGGAACTTCCGGAGGAATTCCTGGAGGAACTTCCGGAGGAATTCCTGGAGGAACTTCCGGAGGAATTCCTGGAGGAACTTCGGAGGAATTCCTGGAGGAACTTCCGGAGGAATTCCTGGAGGAACTTCGGAGGAATTCCTGGAGGAACTTCGGAGGAATTCCTGGAGGAACTTCCGGAGGAATTCCTGGAGGAACTTCGGAGGAATTCCTGGAGGAACTTCCGGAGGAATTCCTGGAGGAACTTCCGGAGGAATTCCTGGAGGAACTTCCGGAGGAAAGCCCGGAGGAACCTCGCGAAGGAATCCCGGAGAAACTTCCGGAGGAATTCGGAGGAACTTCCGGTGGAATTCCCGGAGGAACTTCCGGAGGAATTCCTGGAGGAACTTCCGGAGGAATTCCTGGGGGAACTTCCGGAGGAATTCCCGGAGGAACTTCGGAGGAATTGGAGGAACTTCCGGAGGAATTCGGAGGAACTTCGGAGGAATTCCCGGAGGAACTTCCGGAGGCATTCCCGGAGGAACTTCCGGAGGAATTCTGGAGGAACTTCCGGAGGAATTCTGGAGGAACTTCCGGAGGAATTTGGAGGAACTTCCGGAGGAATTCGGAGGAACTTCCGGAGGAATTCCCGGAGGAACTTCCGGAGGAATTCCCGGAGGAACTTCGGAGGAATTCGGAGGAACTTCCGGAGGAATTCCCGGAGGAACTTCCGGAGGAATTCGGAGGAACTTCCGGAGGAATTCCCGGAGGAACTTCCGGAGGAATTCGGAGGAACTTCCGGAGGAATTTCTGGAGGAACTTCCGGAGGAATTCGGAGGAACTTCCGGAGGAATTCCCGGAGGAACTTCGGAGGAATTCCTGGAGGAACTTCCGGAGGAATTCGGAGGAACTTCAGGAGGAATTCCCGGAGGAACTTCCGGAGGAATTCCCGGAGGAACTTCCGGAGGAATTCTGGAGGAACTTCGGAGGAATTCGGAGGAACTTCGGAGGAATTCCCGGAGGAACTTCCGGAGGAATTCCCGGAGGAACTTCGGAGGAATTCCCGGAGGAACTTCGGAGGAATTCCTGGAGGAACTTCCGGAGGAATTCTGGAGGAACTTCCGGAGGAATTGGAGGAACTTCCGGAGGAATTCCCGGAGGAACTTCGGAGGAATTTGGAGGAACTTCCGGAGGAATTCCCGGAGGAACTTCGGAGGAATTCCCGGAGGAACTTCCGGAGGAATTCCGGAGGAACTTCCGGAGGAATTCCCGGAGGAACTTCCGGAGGAATTCCCGGAGGAACTTCCGGAGGAATTCCCGGAGGAACTTCCGGAGGAATTCCGGAGGAACTTCCGGAGGAACTTCCGGAGGAATTCGGAGGAACTTCCGAGGAATTCCCGGAGGAACTTCCGGAGGAATTCTGGAGGAACTTCCGGAGGAATTCGGAGGAACTTCCGGAGGAATTGGAGGAACTTCCGGAGGAATTCCCGGAGGAACTTCCGGAGGAATTCCCGGAGGAACTTCGGAGGAATTCGGAGGAACTTCCGGAGGAATTCCCGGAGGAACTTCCGGAGGAATTCGGAGGAACTTCCGGAGGAATTCGGAGGAACTTCGGAGGAATTCCTGAGGAACTTCCGGAGGAATTCGGAGGAACTTCGGAGGAATTCCCGGAGGAACTTCCGGAGGAATTCCCGGAGGAACTTCGGAGGAATTCCCGGAGGAACTTCCGGAGGAATTCCAGGAGGAACTTCCGGAGGAATTCGGAGGAACTTCCGGAGGAATTCCCGGAGGAACTTCGGAGGAATTCGGAGGAATTCGGAGGAACTTCCGGAGGAATTCGGAGGAACTTCGGAGGAATTCGGAGGAACTTCCGGAGGAATTCCCGGAGGAACTTCCGGAGGAATTCGGAGGAACTTCCGGAGGAATTCGGAGGAACTTCGGAGGAATTCCCGGAGGAACTTCCGGAGGAATTCCCGGAGGAACTTCCGGAGGAATTCGGAGGAACTTCGGAGGAATTCGGAGGAACTTCCGGAGGAATTCGGAGGAACTTCGGAGGAATTCCCGGAGGAACTTCGGAGGAATTCGGAGGAACTTCCGGAGGAATTCCCGGAGGAACTTCGGAGGAATTCGGAGGAACTTCCGGAGGAATTCCGGAGGAACTTCCGGAGGAATTCGGAGGAACTTCCGGAGGAATTCCGGAGGAACTTCCGGAGGAACTTCGGAGGAATTCGGAGGAACTTCGGAGGAATTCGGAGGAACTTCCGGAGGAATTCCCGGAAGGAACTTCGGAGGAATTCGGAGGAACTTCCGGAGGAATTCCTGGAGGAACTTCGGAGGAATTCCCGGAGGAACTTCCGGAGAATTCGGAGGAACTTCCGGAGGAATTCCCGGAGGAACTTCCGGAGGAATTCCCGAGGAACTTTCCGGAGGAATTCGGAGGAACTTCCGGAGGAATTCCCGGAGGAACTTCCGGAGGAATTCCCGGAGGAACTTCCGGAGGAATTCCCGGAGGAACTTCCGGAGGAATTCCCGGAGGAACCTCCGGAGGAACTTCTTGAAGAACTTCTGGACGAATTTCTGGAGGAACTTCCGGAGAAAATTCCGGAAGAATTGCTTTTATCATGTGTGGCAAGCACAATGGGTACTAAATGTCCAGGACGTCAAGAATGTTTCCCACATGAAAATATCCTAGACTGGATCGAGAATCGAACTCGCCATCTCTGGTTTGGCAATGCTACGCAGTTGCTCACGCATCATCGACGCCATCCGATTTTCGGACTGGATGTCGCAAACATTGGATATGTTCTTTTGTACCCTAACCTCCCCCATCGTTCCGCACCGATTCGTTTGGTTCGCGAGTTGTTGATTCGACTTTTGACATGTGCTTTATTGTTCCTTTAGATCACGGTTCCGCCGCGGCATGTCCCACCACAATGCGATGCAGTGACGCGCCCTTAAACACCTATTCCCAATCAAAGCCGATCAAAGCGACGTTGAGCGCTGTTGCATCGGTTACCAACCTCTAAATGGTCGATGACGGTTGAAACAATAAAATCGTAAAGCACCACACCTTCAACAATTGGCACATAAATTATCATTTTTCTTTCCTTCTGTCCGAGAGTGATCGTTCTTTCGTTGGCTTTGTGGAAATGAGGAGGGGAAATGAAATTGTGCTGAAGTTTGACGGTTGGTAATGCTTTTACCAGCAAATCGATCTTACAGTCGTCCTGAAGTAGACTTGAAATTTTTCTCAACACTTTTAATAGTTTATAGTTCACTGAAAACTGGTGTTAATATGAAAACGCAATGATGTTAATATGCGGAATCTTATTTTTTTATAAGGGCAACGAAGAATTAGCTATCAGTTAGGTATTTTACAGCAAGCCTAATAAGGGGACCGCCTTTTTCTTTCTCCTATTTCGGTTTCCGCAAATGCCTCTGAGCACTTCATAAAATCTTTCTTTTATACTGCCACTACTGCAGTAATGGCATCCATGGATGAACAAATTCACTAAGTTAATATGAATTCCCCAACTCAACGGACAGCAGAGACCCAGCAATAAATAAAAAGTTCTACAAAGAGTTTAATAACCTCCATCATCGGCTGGTGAGTCGTCATAAATCTCAGACCCAACCCAACATTACACAATAAATAATATTATTTGAATACAGTTCACTGGCTGCAACGACCACTCAATAAAAAACCAATATCGCTGACTGTAAGCAACCATAAGCGCATAAACAATTACGCAGCCACCGTCCGTTATGTTATCAGTGCGGCCAACACTCGCCCAAGTGGGTCCTAATTTATAGCCTTCCACTAACCCACCTCGCACTCAGCAAATTACCGAAAATGGTTCCACATCGACGAGTCAGTCAGCTCAGCACACGGTGGACCAGCGACAACCCGAGGAATCGACGACTGTCACCAGCGAGAGAGAGAGCCGGGAACGACGACGACGATGTTGATGGCGGAAGGGACTGAACCCAAAAATTAAATTAAATTATTGTCCACATTGGTAATTTGTTCAGTTCAAGCCCACTGCTGGCCGCCCCGTTGTCATCGTCAGTCTCTGCTGCGGGAGTGTTTATTGCTGCGTGGAAATAAATTTTCCGTTCGGTGGTTGGTTCGGTTCCGTTGGTGGAAAATTCGAACCGATAAGTCGAATGACGATAGATCGATGATTCAAAATGTTGGAAGCGTAAAATTTAGGTTGACAACAAAATGGAAACTCTAAGCACTTTGTACAATGTTTCAATCCCAATTTCTTAATATGCTTCATTGTAATTTGTTTATTGGATTTGAAGAAATGTTTTTAAAGAATTAATATGGATTGGTATCGTATCATTCGAAAAGTGTGATAAGAGGGATGGGGATGCCTTTCAACAACGATTGAGCATAGTTTGATTGAAGTTGTCGAACAGTAAATGTTGGATACAAAGATGGGCGCCCAACAACAACAAATAAAACTTGGCTGAAAAGGATAAGATGTTGAAGGTCTATTTATTTGATTAAGTTTTCTTGTTTGAGCAGGATGCTTTTCGATTTTTGTCCTTCGACCTTTCACCCTACAGCGGTAGTGGGTGGCGGACCCGAAAGGGTCTCAAACCGAAAAATTTCCACCTCATAAAACAATTCCTGCAATGCTTCTGCATTAAATGGGCAAAAGTGGTAACTGTTACAACCGGGCCCGGCCACCTCTCAAGCGGACTAACTGCACGCCGCCAGCCAGCCAGTCGTTGGTTGGTGGAGTAGTGCAAACAGCCATCATCAGTCCAGAAGCGAACCGGCAGTGATGTGACCGCACGCAATAGACCGCTGACGCTGGCCTTACTCGGAGGAACACGGCACATTACACAGCCGATTAAATTAATTTAATTAAATATCCATCAGACCAACCACGCGGTAGCATCGTTTTGAGATTTTTTCCATGCTTTCAGTTGCCAGGGATTCGTGATTGTGCTGGTTTGGCTGATTCCACTTTTTTTCCACGCAATCGATCTGGATACCTGATGATGATGAGATCTGTGAAATACTGGGTCACGTAATAAAACCACATCAAAAGCTGCGTTCAGTTGATACGCAATGTAATGAGGAACTCTTCTCTTAATAATGAGTCAAATTCGAGCAGTGAATATTCCATGCATGTTTGTGTTTCGTAAGAAGTTGCCAACGACAGTCGCAATCAGGGATGGTTCCATTCATTTAGTTTGACTCATTTGGCGATTGCGTGGACTTTTAATTCGAGGTACATTTTAAGAAGTCCTATATTCACACCGTGAGACTAATTTATTATTATTATTATTATTATTATTATCTTTATTAGTGAGGTTTTCGGCCCTGGGCCGGTTCACCTCGTGGTGAGACTTATTTTACCAAATGATGAAAATTTTCAATTTAATTGTTCATGTTAGTATTAAGTACATACATAACTAATTATAAAAAGCGTTATAGGCTAGATGTACCAGTTGTGGCTATAGCACCAGTTGTCGCACTAGTACTTTATATGTCAAATGGCCAATCAAATCCTTTGATTTCCTCCAAAACAAGCAAAGCATAATTGTAAAAATTGATTTTCATTCCGTGCCGATAGTTCGAACGAGCCAGACGTGTGTGCTGTGTCTCATCGCGGATTGTGTTCGGTAGTGCGAGTCTATTGTGTGGTGCCTACCTACGGATCCAAGGCGATCGCTGTCGGCGAGTGAAGTAGCTGCTTCTGGCGACGCCAGTGAAGCAGGCTATTGTTACTGCTGCTACCTACAGCAGCAGGGGCAGATAAGTAGAAACGTTTTATTGTTCTCCCATCTGCTTTATTCGGAGTGGGACTGATAGAATAAATAAAATTAGTTTTTTTTTTAAGTTTTTTTTTCTGATTAGCTATTAGTCTTAAGTTAACATAAGCAAAATCATCCTTCCACCTTGCGGGGTGAGAATGGAGACAGAGACTGTGGAAGGCAATGGGCCTCCAAAAGATGCAGGGCGCACACGATTGTACCATGCGGCTTCGCCTGGGCCTTGGGTTGTTTACTTTCGGCAGAAAGTGAAGAGCCTAGATTTTCTGGGCATAAAACGAGATTTGACGCGTCGTTTTACGAAGCTTGAATTCAGCCAAATCAACAGGAACAAACTACGCATCACCGCACCTACATACCAGGTGGCGAATGAAATTGCTGGCGACAGGGCGTACAATGTTGAATATTTAGTTTATGTGCCCTCGCGGGAGGTCGAGATAGAAGGCGTAATCAACGCAGCGAGCTTGACTTGCAAGGATGTGCTTGGGAAAGGTCGCCTAAAGAACGCCCTGCAATCTACCGTGGATATTCTGGACTGCAAGGAATTGCATTCAGCAGCCACGGTAGATGGCAAAAAGGTTTATTCCAAGTCAGGCTCGCTTCGGGTGACATTCGCCGGTTCGATGCTTCCTAAGTATGTCGATATAGAAAATATGTTGTTTCCGGTGCGTCTTTTTGTGCCAAGGGTATTTAATTGTACCAACTGCAAACAACTTGGTCACACTGCCGAGTTTTGTGACAACAAACCACGTTGTGGCAAATGCTCAGAAAAGACATCGGGAGGAGTTCTGCCTGCAACAAGCAACAAAATGTGCTTATTGTGGTTTGAACCCTCCCCATGGTTTGCAAGAATGCCCGGTGTACAAAAAGCGCACCCAAAAAGTGAAGCGCTCGTTGGTACAGCGCTCCAAGCAGTCGTATGCGGAAATGGTTAGGTCGCAAGACACATCCGCCACAGCCACTGCATCGACTGCTATTTCAGCCACCGTTCGTGTAAGTGATTATTATGATTCTATATCCATTGATGAATTGGACTCTGACGCAGCCGATATGGATGATTCTGCGGAGGTACACGTGCCCGAAAAGAGGAAGCAACCGTCTTCCCCGGGATCGCGCCGCAAGAGAACAAAAATCATCCATAAAAGCTTGGCAAAATCTGAAGGTAATGGGGGTTTATTTAAAATCCCGAAGCAACCTGTCCCTACTGCTTCTTTTGATCCTAGTTGCAGTAAGGCATTCCCGCCATTGCCAAAATCCGATGTTTCGAAGAAACATCCGGCTAGGAGAATCAACGAAAGAAAAAAAGTAATTCGCACTTCTAGTAAAAGTACTCCGTCCAAGCGAGGATTGATCTCCTTTAAGGACCTTGTGGACCGCTTTTTGAATTTATTCAATATTCCGAATTCATTGAGGCCTATCATTGACCTCTTTATTCCAACAGTTGAAAGTTATCTGAAGCAATTGACTGTTTCATGGCCCCTTCTTGCAGGAATTGTATCTTTCGATGGATAATACGGCCAACACCGAAGATACAATCACTGTGCTGCAGTGGAACTGTCACAGTCTGAAGAATAAATTAGACGTGTTCAAGTTTTTGATTCGCAATTCCGATTGCGATATATTTGCACTCTGTGAAACATGGCTTTCTTCTGAAGATGAAATCAACTTCCACGATTTTAACATTATTCGCCAAGATCGGGATGATCATTATGGTGGCGTTCTTTTGGGGATCAAAAATGCTACTCCTTCTACAGAATTCCCATTCCGACTGTTCCCGGCTTAGAAATCGTCGCATGCCAAGTAAATGTGAAGAATAAAGATCTTTGCATAGCTTCAGTGTACATTCCTCCAAATGCCTCTATTAATCGTCGACATTTTGGAGCGCAGTCTCCCTCCTATCATCTCCAGTATTGATATTGGGTGATATGAACGCACATGGTATTGGATGGGGCGAAACGTATGACGATTATAGAGCGCCTATTTTCTATGATTTGTGTGACGATTTCAATTTGAATATTTTGAACACTGGTGAAGTAACTCGAATAGGACCAAATGGTCAACAAAGCCGTATTGATCTGTCTTTATGTTCAAATTCACTATCATTAGATTGCACGTGGAAGGTAATTCAAGATCCCCATGGTAGTGATCATATGCCGATAGTTACCACAATTAAAAGTAGCTATCAACAATCTGAGCCAGTTAATGTTCCTTTCGACCTCACGAAAAACATTGACTGGCCAAAATTTGCATCGGCGGTAAAATTGGTATTGAATCAACTGATACTCTTCCACCTTTGGATGAATATCGATTCCTTACTGAGTTGATTCACAAAAGCGCACAAGAAGCTCAGAAACGACGCGTTCCAAGTACATCCGTCATAACAAGACCAGCCACTCCTGGATGGGATGATGAATGTACTAAGTTGTATTCTGAGAAATCTGATGCCTTCAAGGCCTTCCGTAAACACGGAAGGTCCGAGCTTTGAAGAGTATTTGAGGCTCGAAAGAAAGCTCAAAAATCTTCTCAAGGCAAAAAACGTAGCTACTGGCGACGTTTTGTCGAGGGTCTATCACGAGAAACCTCAATGACAACACTTTGGAAAACGGCCCGCAACATGCGGAACCGCATTTCCACCAACGAGAGTGAAGAATACTCCAATCGATGGATATTCAACTTCGCAAAAAAGGTCTGTCCAGATTCCGTACCAGCAGAACCGCTATTTCGAGAATCAGTTACTGATCCCGGTTCTTTGGGTGGACCATTCTCAATGCTGGAACTTTCTATGTCTCTTCTTTCATCGAATAACTCTGCTCCGGGATGCGATAACATCAAATTCAATCTTCTGAAAAACCTCCCAGATATCGCAAAAAGACGATTACTTGACCTGTACAACTGTTTCATGGAGTACAACATTGTGCCACCTGAATGGCGACAGGTGAAAGTAATAGCTATTCAAAAGCCTGGAAAACCAGCGTCTAATCACAATTCATACCGACCGATTGCCATGCTATCATGCATGAGAAAATTATTGGAGAAAATGATCCTTTCAAGAGTCGACCATTGGGTCGAAGAAAATGCATTGCTTTCAAATACTCAGTTTGGATTTAGAAAGGAAAGGAACAAACGATTGTCTAGCGTTGCTTTCTTCAGATATACAACTGGCCTTTGCGCACAAGGAGCAATTGGCTTCAGTATTCTTGGACATTAAGGGCGCTTTTGATTCAGTTTCCATAGAAGTACTGTCAGGCAATCTGCACAGTAGTGGATTACCCGTTATTTTGAATAATTTCTTGTACAATTTGTTGTCAGAAAAACAAATGAACTTCACACTCGGCACTCTGACAACTTCCAGAAATAGCTACATGGGCCTTCCCCAAGGTTCGTGTTTAAGTCCCTTGCTTTATAATTTCTATGTTAAAGATATTGACAATTGTTTGGAAGGACAATGCACGCTCAGACAACTTGCAGATGATGCCGTGGTCTCTCTAAGAGGTCCATGTGCAGCTGTCTAATCTGACTGTTTGGGCCAGACATTTAGGGATCGAGTTTTCACCGCAAAAAACTCAGTTGGTTGTGTTTACTAAGAAGCGGTATCCTGCTCAACTGAAACTCAAGCTGTTGAATGATGACATCAACCAATCTTTATCTTCTAAATACCTTGGGGTCGTGTTTGATTCCAAATGCACCTGGAAACTCCACATTGAGTATTTGATACAAAAATGCCGGAAAAGGATCCATTTTCTACGTTCTATCTCCGGAACATGGTGGGGTGCTCACCCGGAAGACCTCATCAAACTCTATAGAACGACTATTCTCTCTGTTTTAGAGTATGGCTCTTTCTGCTTCCTCTCAGCAGCTGATTGCCACCTGATCAAATTGGAACGAATTCAGTATCGTTGTTTGCGTATTGCCCTTGGCTGCATGCATTCAACGCATAACATGAGCCTGGAGGTGCTTGCTGGAGTCACTCCTTTAAAGCACCGTTACTGGGAGCTCTCACTTAGAATACTCATCAAATGTGGAACAAGTAACACACTTGTTCTAGATAACTTCGATAATATGCTTGAACTAACTTGTCGTTCAAGATTCCTGAGAGTTTATCTCAACTACATATCGTCAGATCTTTGTCTTCCGTGTTATAATCCCCTCGAGTTCACTTCACCAACGACAGTTCCTCAATTGTATACGATCTGTCCATGAAACATGCTATTCAAGGAATACCAGATCATCTTCGACAAATATCTATTCCTCACTTTTTCTGAAAATATGAACATGTCAATTGCAACAACAGATATTTCACTGATGGTTCTCGCATCAACGGATCCACTGGCTTCGGTGTTTTCAATGTAACTTCAACCACCTTCCAAAAACTTCAGGAACCGTGTTCGGTTTATGTTGCTGAGCTGGCAGCAATTAACTTCGCTTTGGGGATAATTTCCGATGAGCCCGTAGACCATTATTTCATCTTCTCGGATAGTCTTAGTTCTATCGAGGCACTCCGGTCGATGAAACCTGTTAAGCACGCATCTTACTTTCTTTCAAACATAAGAGAGCAGATGCGTGTTTTGGTCGAAAGATCATTCAAGATTACCTTTGTTTGGGTCCCATCTCACTGCTCAATCTACGGCAATGAGAAGGCAGACTCGCTGGCAAAGGTGGGCGCACAGGAAGGTGAGGTTTATGATAGACAATTCTCGAGCAACGAGTTTTTCCCATTAGTCCGTCAGAGTACTCTTCAAAGTTGGCAAAGGAATTGGACACACAATGAACTTGGACGGTGGCTATTTTCCATAGTTCCAAAAGTTTCTGGGCGAGCGTGGTTCAGAGGTGAGGACTTAAGTCGAGGCTTCATTCGCGTGATGTCGAGACTTATGTCCAATCACTATTCACTAAACGCACATCTGTACAGAATAAACCTTGTCGATAGCAACTTATGTAGGTGCGGAGCCGGTTATGATGACATCGATCACGTAGTTTGGTCCTGCTCGGAAAATGACGCCTCCAGAGAGCAATTATTGGATTCCGTTGTGGCCTGAGGTAAACAACCCTTCAGGGAAGTTCGAGGTGTTTTGGGAGATCGTGATGTTGTCTATATGCAGGCCATTTATAGTTTTCTTTGTGCTTCTGACATCAAAATCTAACATTTTGTTTTTTTTCTTTCTTTAAAGTTTTTTTTGTTCTGTCTCTGTCTTTTTGTTCCGTAGAGCTCCATAGCTCTTGCCATCCGGAAGATGCTCCCAGTCGAACCATTCCTCGAGCATGACGACACGCCACATCGTCACTGACGCCAAATGCCCGGATGAGAAGCTGAAATTTCCTTATCCCAAATCCTAAGCCCCGTCCATCCTTAAACATTGTAAACTAACCTCGAGTCACCACGAGTACGCTGGCTCCTTCCCCTCTCTTATTAACTGTATAATAAAATGATTTTGATTGTATATATCACAAAGAACCATGGCTCCGTAAAGTGTTATACACGCCTGAGCCTACCAAATAAACGAACTTGGAAAAAAAAAAAAATTGATTTTGCTTAATTGTTGACGTCCCTTGCACCAGTTGTGGCACTAGTGGTCCCAATTTGGCCAGCCTAATAAGAAAACAATGGTATTTGCCAAATAAGGAACCAAAATTAAGAATAGTGCCACAACTGGTGCATGCGTTCCTATTATGGATTAATCAATTTTGAGGATTATAACAAATTTTATTGTGGCACAGCTGTTCTAAGGAGCAGGAAGTAAAACCTTCCGCTTGATATATAATATGCCTTTTACTTATTTTTTTTTTAAATAGTTGTTCTTATGTATGGCGACAATTTATACACCCAACTTAATGCGAAACATGTTTGATTAATGTTATTAATAATGTTAATAAATTCCCGGGCAGCGTTGACCCTGCTCAAGAACTCAACGAATCTTTCCCTGTGGTCTTGTCTTGGATGGGGTTATTGTTGACAGTGAGAAAAAACTCACACAGACCCCATATACATGGGTCACTTTATAACAATAATAAATCACTCCATTTTGAATGTTGGTTAAAAGGCAATGACTCATATTAGTGTGTTGCACATGATTGAGGAGTAGGGATTGAATTCTAAAGAGAAAGGGCAAGTCTCTCTCTTTGTCATCTCTGTATACATGGGGTAAATCACTACTTGGGCCTATGGACCCGATTCCCGGTTCACTGCATAGAAAACTAACGATTTATACTTCTTGGAAGTCGTAGGTTTATGGTTGATAATTTTGAAAAAGTCTCCCATTCATTTCACACAATACTCAATATTTTTCAACCATTTATTTCACTCCTAATTGGTCCAATTATAGAAAATAAAAATGTAGATTCCGAACATTCGCTCTCCGTTGCTACACCACTGAGTCGGAGTGAATCTTTCCACTTTTACAAAACGGTATTTTCATATAAACACCTAAGGTACCCCGGGGCAAGTGGGACCTAAAAAAACGCTAGTTCAGCAAAATCGCTAATGCATACTCAGAAAACAGGGTCCTGAACATTAACCACGGATGCATCATTATATGCTTCCGTTGTTGAAGTGTAGACGTGTTGTAAGCCATTTATTCAGTTACAAAAATATTGGTAGTGACATAAATAAATTTACCTGTGGGACCCACTAAATCCTTCAAACGGGGCAAGTGGGACCAATTCTGCTCTAAACTGTCGAACGAAGCTAATTTGAAGAATGTAGATATAATGTTCATGTAATTTCTGAGTCGTAGTATTTCAGATCATGGATGGAGTTTTATTGCTTGTCAGACTTTTGTCTTTGGCAAAAAAAGGGATTACAATATTAGCAGATATAAAAGCAAGACAACAGCCAGTTTACTGTTTAATTGTCTGTTGTCTGGTTTTACATCAGCCTACTTTCTAACCAAATGTGATAGATGGAAGCGATAAGCAAATCTTTGTTCACTTTTCGAATGAATGTTTCTCTGTTTAACATAAATTATTACATAAATTAGAACTTCAAAAGGAACGTTTTTATTCAGGCGGTGTTGTAAATTTGTAATAGAACGTAATGTCCAATTTATGTCTTAAGCACTTTATTTATCTGAAAATCTGTTAATCTGATGCGAAGTTTAAAAATCACAAAACACAAGACAAAACCTGTTGATCTATTGTAGGATAAATAGATTGTTTGCACTGTAAACGGAAAAAATTGCATAGTTATAACCATTGCTCTTTTCCATGAGGGAGATAATTTTCAGAAAGTAAAATACACATTTGGTAAATCAACTGTACATTACTTCTTAACAACTAAACCAACGATATCAACTGCATTTGATTCAGATCCATATGATATATGAGTGTCGAAGTTATTCTTCACTAGACAACAATCTAAAAACAGGTAAAATGGCTCTATCGAAAATGTTGTTCAAATATGTCCCACTTGCCCCATGTATGTTAAAAATCAAGGGAAAGTGAAAATTGCAGATTTTGGCTTTAATCAAAACTTTTAAATAGTTTTTGATGTCACACAATTATTTAATTGCTCAAAATATTCACTTTCCACATCAATGATGAATTTAGAAACGACTATTTTGTTGGAAATCCATTGAATTAAAATAAAAGTAATAGATTTTGCCGGTAGTTTAAAGTCATGATTAAACAATACCATTAGTATGGTGCCGCAAATGGTTTTGATTTCAATTTTTTTTTTGTGTCAGGTGAATTCGTTGATAATTCTGCTTCATCTTTCTAGAACATTGTTAACATTAAAAACGTTCATCGATTGATCGGCAACCATAGTACCCACTTACCCCGCCCCGGAGTACCTTACCTGAAAATCATCACAGTTCTCGATACAATCATTGCTTGAAGCTGTTGATCACCACACAATAATTCTAAACTCAAGCACTTTAATCTTTTCTATTTGCTCGTTTCACTAGAACTAATATCAACATATTACAATACATTTAAGGCCCAAATTACCGTAATCCAGTCATTGACAAGAAAACAGCCACGTGCTTGTACCACCCCCAGGAAAAAATCCGCCCACTGAGGAGAAAATGCATTCCCCAGCTGAATCGGGGAAGCACTCTTGTTTTAAAACTACATCAACATATAGTGGTGACTTCAATACATCCGTGGGATGCTTCATTTGGATGAATTTCGTAATATTATTTGAAAAAACTGCCTTTTGCAGAAAATATTACTCTCACGCTCTCTTATACTTTGCAGATACTCGAAAAGCATCGTTCAGTGTTGCGTGTTGATTTGTTCTATATGAACCGGTTCCAGCGAAAGTAGTACATAAACCATTTTTGTCGATTTTGTGTTTTTTACACCAACGGCTTCTATTAGCAAAGATCTGGTAAGGGAATGACGAAAAAGTGATTTTTGACAACTAAATCTGGAGATATGCACTTTTTAACTTCTGGTATATATCACAATGGCAATTTCGTTGACAGGAAAAGTGGTACATGTACAGTTCTACCCACTAAAATCAGCTTGTTGAAAAGAAAATTTAACAACAAAGATGTTCCCGCAACAGATTTTAACTCTATTTTAAATTTCAAAATGGTTTACTGCCGTTTAAAATAATTTTATAAATGAACATGTACCACTTTTACTGGCAACGATTTTCGGTTTCTGTTGCATTTTGTTCCCATTAATAGTGGTACATGTGCATTTTGTTCAAACAAACTTGAAATTTGTCAAGAAACTTTGCATATTTCTAATTACTACCTTTAGGCACACCAGTCATAACACGTTGGTACAGTTAAATTGCAGAAAATAGCTAATTCGAATTTTATTTTTGAGGTTTTTGGAAAAATATGTCTCCTGTAAAATTTACTCAATGTAACATGTACCACTTTCGCTGGCACCGGTTCATATGTTATGCTTGTTTTCTCGAATATGTACGTAAACATCAAGCAATAATCCATGAAAATGATGCTTTTTATGCTATATAGACGTTAAATTTCGGACACTTAGCTAATGCCCAATCGATCTGTCGTCATTTCATCAATTTTTGGCGTGTTTAAAACATGCTGAAAGCAGCACATAAAGCAGACAGATTCAGCTGTCATGTAAATTGATAGTCTCAGTGCTTTGTAAAAAAATTCATAAATCGTTCTATACGATGGGTGTCCAAAATTTAACGTGGACAGGCTTTACTAACGTGCTTATGCCTAACGGGGTATACCCATTGATTTTGGGACTAATCAATATCTCTTAGATGGAAGCAATGCACTATTCAATAGTCAAGATCTGTCTTGGCCACGTCCTTGCGAATGCTGAGCGAAAGTATGGTTAGTAGATGTAGAGAATTCTACGACCTCTCTAAGGTCCCACAGGATGTTTTTATTTTGGATTTGTTAGTATAGAAGGTTTTAACAGTAGGGAAAGGACGAAGCTGGAATTCACTTCCTGCTTATAAAGCAGAAGCAGTAGCTACTAGACCACCAAGCTTGTCCAGATGGACCCCTCGTTATACAAGAAATCACTTTTATGAACTCTCTATATTTTTAAATTCTTGACTCATCAAAACTGGCACAACTCCAACATTTTTCAACCGATCTTAGAGATAAGCATATCGTAGGAAAAAGGAAGAGTGTGTCCTCAATTTACTATAATAAAAATGGATATTGATTTTGGCCGCCATCTTGCATTTACAGCGAACTCTCTTTTACTCGATATTGGAGGAGCCATCGAGTTAGGGAGGTATCAAGATGGGGAACACATTTATATTTTTCCCTAAAATAACAAATACTTTTCATAGCGGGTAGAAATATAGTTTAAGCTCATTTGACCGAATGCCATTTCGCCGAAAGGGTCATTTAGGCTAACGCTTTTTGACCGAATGCTGTTTGGCCAAAGAGGTAAAATTGTTTTCTCATTAAATAAAGGGAGCATCTCACTAACAGAAAAGTCAGAAGTGATATATTCGAAGTAAGTACAGGGTAGTGTGAAAAGAGTACTGAGAAATGGAAGTGAGGCGTGTGCTATTACAAATGAGAAATGGGTATTAGGAAGTGAGAAATGAGACGTTAGAAGTGAGATGCGATGTCGCGAGAGAGTGAGAAGAAGGAAGTGAGTAGTAAGAATAAAAAAAAAGCAAGATGTGAGAAGTGAGCAGTGCGTGGTGAGATATAAGACAGAAAGAAAAATCAAGATAAAAGCAGGAAGAAGTATGAAGTTGAAAGATTAAAAGACGAATAAAAAGGAAGAAGTAGAAGAAAAAGAAAGAAGAAGAAAAAATGATGAAAGAAAAAGAAAGATGTCAGTAGAAGTGAAAAAGATAGAAGGAGAAAAAAGAAATAAAACGGAATAAAGTAAAAGAAAGAAATAAGGGAAAAGTATAAAGGACAAGGAGAAGGAAAAAAACTAGAAGGAAAAGGGGATAAGGAAGAAGAAGGAAGAAAGCAAAAAGGGGAAAAAGGAAATTTGAAAGAATAAAGAATAATTTCACAATTTTCAAATCTCACATCTCACTTCTCACCAGTCACATCCCACTTCTTACTTCTCACTCCTCGGTTTTCAGTTCTTACTTCTCATTTCTCACTTCCCACTTCTCACTTCTCACCTCTCACCCTTCGTTCCTGTTTTTTCACCTTTAACTTCTATTGCTCACTACTCACCTCCCACTTAGCACTTCTCACTTATCGTTTCTCAATTCTCACTTCTTGCTTCTCACATCTTACTTTTTATTTCTTACTTGTCACTTTATTCTCGTCCCTTTTCATTTTTCACTTTCAGAGGTGAGACCTCTCGATTCAAATTTCGCATTTCTCAGTTTCCACTTCTCATTTTTCACAGATCACTGCTCACTACTCACCTCTCAATTCTCAATATCCACTTTTCACTTCTTACTTTTAACTTCTCATTTATTTTCAAGAGAGAAGAAGAAAGAAGGAAGAAAGCGGAAGAAAGAATAATAGCCCGAGCAGCACAAGTTAGACACATTTAGTTGCAGCAACTTGATTGTGACTGAATCCAGTCACATATGAGTTGCAGTAACCTATATGGAACATATGTGCTGCTAGGGAGGGAAGAAATATGAAGAATAATAGGAAAGGGTAGAGGAAAAGCAAAGGGAAAGAAAAAAGAAGGAAAACGGAATAAGGAAGGAGAAAAAAGGAAGAAGGGAGGAAGAATGAAGCAAAAACAATAAAGAAATTGGAAGGAATAAGGATTAATTCCACATTTTTTTATTCTCACTTCTTATTCCTAGGTCCTCAGTTCTCAGTTCTCACTTATTACATCTCATTTCTCATTTTTCAATTGTCACCTCTTACCCCAAACTCTTTTTCTCACTTCTCACTTCTCACTGCACGGTTAGAAATTATTATTTCTCACTTCTCATTTTTACTTCAATGCTCACTACTTACCTCTCAATTAGCACTTCTCACTTCGTGCTTTTTATTTCTTACTACTTTATTCTTCTCACTTTCTACTTCTCACTTTCCTCTTCGCACTTTGCACTTTGAATTTCTCACTCCAACTTCACACTTCTCATTACTCACTATTCACTACTCACAATCTAGGTTAATTTTCAACCATTCGGCTCAATGGCATATGGTCCAACGGAATTCGGACAAATGACTCGACACCGTGTATATCGTGCATGTGAATAGTTTCTGGTAACATAGAGTTAGCGAGGTAAAAAATTATTAGAAAACTATTTTGATAAGAAAATTATTTTAAGCTTTTAGTGGAATGTTTTCACCTGTCATAAGACGAGTTTATACAATCCCATTGAATTCCACCACTTAATTGTATCTTGACAGATACGTATTTCGACCTCAACAGTAAGGCCGTCTTCAGTGTCTCGTACTTGACTCGAGAAAACAAGCATAACATATGAACTGGTGCACTGAAAGTGGTACATGTTACATTGAGTAAATTATGGAGATATATTTTTCCAAAAACCTCAAAATAAAATTCGAATTAGCTATTTTCTGCAATTTAACTGTACCAACGTGTTATGACTGAGTGTGAAAGGTAGTAATTAGAAATATGTAAAAGTTTCTTGACAAATTTCAAGTTTGTTTTGAACAAAATGCACATGTACCACTATTAATGGAACAAAATGCAACAGAAAATTCGTTGCTAGTAAAAGTGGTACATGTTCATTTATAAAGTATTTTAAACGGCAGTAAACCATTTTGAAATTTAAAATAGAGTTAAAAATCTATTGCGGAACATCTTTGTTGTTAAATTTTCTTTTCAACAAGCTGATTTTAGTGGGTAGAACTGTACATGTACCACTTTTCCTGTCAACGAAATTGCCATTGTGATATATACCAGAAGTTAAAAGTGCATATCTCCTGATTTAGTTGTCAAAATCACTTTTCGTCATTCCCTTACCAGATCTTTGCTAATAGAAGCCGTTGATGTAAAAACACAAAATCGACAAAAATGGTTTATGTACTACTTTCGCTGGAACCGGTTCATATAGAACAAATCAACACGCAACACTGAACGATGATTTTTCGAGTATCTGCAAAGTATAAGAGCAATATTTTCTGCAAAGGCAGTTTTTTTCAAATAATATTACGAAATTCATCCAAATGAAGCATCCACGGATGTATTGAAGTCACCACTATATGTTGATGTAGTTTAAAACAAGAGTGCTTCCCGATTCAGCTGGGAATGCATTTTCTCCTCAGTGGGCGGATTTTTCCTGGGGTGGTACAAGCACGTGGCTGTTTTCTTGTCAATGACTGGATTACGGTAATTTGGGCCTTAAATGTATTGTAATATGTTGATATTAGTTCTAGTGAAACGAGCAAATAGAAAAGATTAAAGTGCTTGAGTTTAGAATTATTGTGTGGTGATCAACAGCTTCAAGCAATGATTGTATCGAGAACTGTGATGATTTTCAGGTAAGGTACTCCGGGGCGGGGTAAGTGGGTACTATGGTTGCCAATTAATCGGTGAACGTTTTTAATGTTAACAATGTTCTAGAAAGATGAAGCAGAATTATCAACGAATTCGCCTGACACAAAAAAAAAAAATTGAAATCAAAACCATTTGCGGCACCATACTAATGGTATTGTTTAATCATGACTTTAAACTACCGGCAAAATCTATTACTTTTATTTTAATTCAATGGATTTGAACAAAATAGGCCGTCTTCAGTGTCTCGTACTTGACTCGACTCAGTACGAGACACTGAAGACGACCACACAGTTGTGGTCGAAATACGTATCTGTCAAGATACAATTAAGTGGTGGAATTCAATGGGATTGTATAAACTCGTCTTATGACAGGTGATTGGAAAACTACTTCGACTTAGAGAATATCGAGTAAAGGCATGTAACGACTTACGGAAGGAACGCAGTATGCTAGATTCAAGGGACTTTGAATTTTATCGGGTAAGGGAAAATATCGAGCTACAGAGCATCAAGTTAGGAAGAGTTCACAGTATTTTCCTCTGGATTGTAGGGACGTCGTAGTATCATATTAACTATAAAAATAATGCTCGTTGGTCAGACTTAATAAATAATTTGGTAAATCGTACATAACTTTTGATAAAAAAAGCATGCACCTGATATTTTTGGAAACAAAGCACAATATAAGCTAAGCTTCCTATCGATGTATTAATATTCAAAATCGCTGATTGCAAACCTAGCGGAAATAGTTTTCAAAACTAAATCCAAGATAGCGGCTAAATTCACTATGGCTGCCTGTATTTTGATTATTGTGAGGACACACTTTTCCTCTTTCCAACGATGTGCTGATGTGTAAGATCGTTTGAGAAATGTTGGAGTTATGAAAGTTTGAGTCAAGAATTGACAAAAATCGAGGGCTCCATAAAAATGATTTCGTTTATAACTAATGAGGGGTTCATCTCTCTGAATTTTTTTAAATCGAATCCTCAATATACTTGCCGAAAGCTTTCGAATGAATATAAATTTTGGCATTTTTAAGAACCTAGTACAAACAGTGGTCCGGTCTCAGCGAGAATTACTCAAAATGAAAAATTTAAAAGGGGTGATAGAAGCAAGAAAGAGGAAGGAAAAAGATTAAAGAATATATAAGTTAGAAAAAGGGAGAAAGAGAGATATAAGAAGTAAAAAGTGGAATAAGGAAGAAAGAAGCAGAAGAAAGAACCGACTTTTCACATCCCATTACCCATCTTTTACCTTTTATTCCTATGTCTGAAACTTGATTATGCATATGTACAACATGTGATAGATTTAGTTCGGAAATGGTATTGGAGGGTAACCGCCCCTTCGGTGGGCTTTGATACCACGACCCCAGTTCGCATGACAGGTGCTTTCCCTACTAAGCTACGAAGGACCTCCGTCGTCCACCGCAGCTTAGCGGGTACTGATGAAACCAAATTCCCAGCACCAGGTACCAGCCGATCTCTCGCAATACATTTTCAGAACTAACTCTCTCATATGTATTTTTCTACACATGGCAACCAACTTTTATTCCGCCTAATGACCGTTTGGCCTAATAGCCTGCAGCCTGATGGGCCGATAACGTATCTATGAAGGCGTCTTGAAGCCAACATTACTTTTAAAAGCTATTAATACCCATTGACCCCTGCTTGGATCCGTGGCTTCGTTATAACCCGTTTGCGGAAGTAAGATTCAACAAGCGGTGGTAATCCTAAAAGGACACCGTTCTGAAAAAAAATCTTTGAGGTCCCGTCTCCACGCGCTAAAAAAAACAAAAGAAATGGGGATCTCTGAATTATCTACTTTCTTCAAAGAAACATCGAACGCTTCAAGACCGTCCTGTGTCATAGTTTTGATTCTTTTTGATTAACAATTCCATAATTCCGTTATTCGAAAGCAATAAAAAGGTTAAAGTTTCCAGCAATGAACTTCACAAATCTAGTAAGTAACCATTTCAAGCAGTGATTTTTTTAAGCTGTTGCTGTTCACTTTATCTTTAAACCTGCACAATTCGAAGCTTTCCGAAACGCCGTTCCCGGGCATGCAGATCCATCGGAAACCTAAAACACCGAACGCCGTATTCTTTACCGTCGCCGCTGCACTCGAAAGCGTGCAAACAGTAAATTGAGAAAGTGCAAATGACGTGCTGAAACCATCACCGAAGCGCATCTCCTTCAACCACCGAGCTTCGGTGGGTTGTTGCAAATGAGGAAGAACGGTCCAAGTCGGATTTATTATCGAGATTCAAATTTCCCTCCAAACAGCCAAGCATCCAAGCAGTGAGGAGGCCTCTCGGAAAGCGTCCAGCTGCTGGTTCGCCCTCGTCAGCAGACGATTCGGCCGTAGAGTCGACGCGCGACGCGGGTAAAGGTGAGCGATGAGTGCTAATTTAATTGTGCACGAGGTTTCCACCCTGCATCCAGTCGTCGTGTTGCTGTGAATGGGATTTTAAATGGGGCTTTATGAGGCTCCGGGAGTGTTCCGGAGTTTCAGAAGTGACGACCCGGGTCGTGCCAAGTTTAGCACTCGCTGGCTGCCGCTTTTCCACCCTCTGCTCATTTATTCTCACGGTGTACGGTGGCAGGATTGAAAATAACACGCTGACGAAATCTAATTATTTTTTTCCGAATTCCATATTAACTTTACGACGGATCAGTCATGAAGAGTAAGGCATTGACAGATTGATCAATTTTCGCACGTTGTTCCGATCTATAACTTCATACTTTTCTATTCTATTATTTTGGAGTTTTTCTGGTTGAATGAGAAGTCGAACTTTAGTCCAAACTTATTAGATGACAAATATATAAAAAGAAACATAAATTTGAAAGTTTTATCAGTAAATATAAAGTATTTTTTTAAATAAAAATATTTCTAAAACCACCTTACGACCACTGTGTGAGGTGATGGTTTGATAAGTACAAATTGAAACCTGACTAACTCACTAAAGAGGAAAACTACTTATGCACCTTTCGGAAAGCTCTGAACGCTATGCTAGCCAAATTCCAGGTAAAATTTTCTATCGGGTGATTCATAAAATAATTGGAGTTTACGATTGAGCGAATGGCCGTGAGTGGATATGTGTGCTGTGGGTGTTTGTGCGCTCGCGCTGAGCTTATCAAAATTCTATAGAAATTCGTGCGCTGGAAAATTGAAAAGAGATCCAATCTAGACCCCCAATCCACAGTTTGAAAGGAAGTAAATGTGTGCCATTGAGTCAGCGTTGTGGGAGTTCACATTCGCGAGCATGTTCGGCACTTTCCCATTCATGATGTCGGTGCGCGGTGGGTGCCTCGACCTGGCATACGTAGGAAGAATCGCGTGCTTCGAGATACACCCAACGATGATGACGACGACGACGACGACGATGATGATGATGAGCATGCTGATGATGCCGATAAGAAGAGTGTGCGGTTTTCGGATCAAGCCAATTTTCGATCAGAATCAACATGCTTCAAGGGGGAAAAATCGTTCGAGCATGTTCTATTCGCTGATATCTGCCAGTCAGTCGTTGTGGAACCAATTTCAATTTACGATTTCGGTTATTGAGCTGGATTTGATGAGCTTTTACCTTTCAAGTGGAAACGAAAATGGGGAACAATGATGTTTGGACCCGATCGGAGATAAGAACAACAATATGAGAATTAAAGTGCATACTTTTAGCAAATATTGGTGAAAATAAAAGTCCAATGCTGGATATCAGTCGTTTTGAAACGCTTCGAAATCTGGAAGAATAGACAGTAAGATAAAGCTACTATTTTCGTCCAAGTTATTTGTTTAATACTTAAGGGTCTGTTCACAAATTACGTAACGCTTTTGGGTGGAGGGGGAGGTCCAACTTGCGTTATACTTTGTTACACTAAAAGGTGGGGAAGGTGGATACTACCAAATGTTACGCATAACGCGAATAAAAATTTATTTGATTGTTTTTTTTTTAAATCACTGATTGGAGTATGACTGAAATTTTTATTTTTTTCAAATTCTGAAAGACAGCCAGTTTTGTTCGAAAAATTGTTGCTAAATTTCGAGGCATTTTTGTCTCACGTAATTTATGATTAGATCTGACAAATCAAGTTGAAGTTAAAAGAGGCAAGAGGATTTTCATTGTAAAGCTTAGTACGGAGATCTTAAGGAAAAAGCTCAAGGAAAATTTGATCTTATTACCAAAGGAATGTTGGCAATTGAAGAACGTGATGAAAAGTAGGCGAAAAATAAAATATTTTCTGTGTTCAATCGGCGGTGAGTTTAGCAAACTGTCAAGCAGGTAATTTGAAATAATAAATTTAAGGAAAAACATAATTCAAACATTTTTTTTCACAGGTTCATGGTGTTGGGATAGTAGCTGCTTCAACCAACAAGCATGTTTTTTCCCCAAACGATATGGGGAAGGCAGAATGCCAATTTCCACGCCGCAAGGATTCTTCAAGTCGGATTTGAACCGGCAATTGGCAATACGACTTCGGTTGGACTACAGCTGGATATTTATGGCACAAGATTAGGATAAGGCTTAAATAGATATCTTCCTTGCCATTAAATAGTTATTAATTTAAATTTTGTTTTCTATTTTGTAGTTTTGTCCAGAAGAGAAAAGTTAGTGAATTTATCCAGAGGAGAGAAATTCTTCGAAAATTTCAATGTGTTTTACATTCACTTACATTTGAAGCATAGCCTAATTTGTTCATAGAGTCAGCAGGTGAAGCAAAACCACGCACTCAGATGTTTAATTAACTAATAATACAAACCCAAAAAAGCCTTTAATTATTAATTCCCATCCGTTGAGAAGTTGCTTCGGTAATTACTTCAAAAGTTCCACAGAAATTTATCCGAAAGTTGCTCCATGAATTCCTTCAGAAGTTCCTTCAGGAATTCCACCGAAAGTTGCTCCAGGAATCGCAACAAAACTTCTACCAGGAATTCCTCGGAAGATCCACCAGGAATTCTCCACGATTCCCTCTGAAAGTTGCACAGATCATTCCTTCAAAATTTTCTCCAGGAGATCCTCCGAATGTTCCAACAAGGAATTTATCCAAAAGTCCCTCCAGGAATTCCAGGAATCGCTTTATCTTAGCCGTCAGTTAACCGATTTGAGCAATTGTTGAAATCACACGTTTTTGTCTGAGATGTTAAAACCTCCAATCGGACCAAAAAAGGACCTTTATGGACATCCAAACGTCAGAGCAAGTAGTGATTTTTATATAAATTGCGTAGTTGGTGCTCACCACCACTGATGCTGATATATAAAAAAACTTTTTGGAATGTGAAAGAAAGTACCCGTCTTCTCCGGTAGTTCCTTTAGAAATTTCTCCAGAAGTTCCTTTAGGAATCCCTAAAGGAGTTCCAAAGTTCCTTTGGGATTTACTCCGGAAGTTCTTTTAGGAGTTGCTCTAGAAGTTTCGCTCTAGAGTTTCCATTAGAAATTCCTCTGGAAGTACTTTCAGGAATTCCTACGGATGACTCTTTAGCAATACTTCCGGAAGTACCTTTGGGAATTCCTCCAGAAGTTTCTTTAGAAATTCCTCCGGAAGTTCCTTTAGAAATTCCTCCGAAAGATCTTTTAGGAATTGCTCCGGAAGTTTCGTGAGGAACTCCTCCGGAGATTCCTTTTGAAATTCCTCCTGAAGTTCATTTAGGAAATTCTCCGAAAGTTCCTTCAGGAATTCCTCCGTAAGAACCTTTGGGAATTCCTCCGGAAGTTCCTTTAGGGATTCCTCCGGAAGTTCCTTTAGGGATTCCTCCGAAAGTTCCTTTAGGAATTTATCCGGAAGTTCCTTTAGGAGTTCTTCCGGAAGTTTCTTTAGGAATTCATCTGGAAGTTCCTTTAGGAATTTATCCGGAAGTTCCAGCAAGAATTCCTCCGGAAGTTCCACTAAGGATTCCTTCGAAAGTTCCTTTAGGGATTCCTCTGGAAGTTCCTTTAGGAGTTCCTCCGGAATTTCCTTTAGGAATTCCTCCGGAAGTTCCTTTAGGGATTTATTCGGATGATCCTTTAGTTCCTCTAGGGGTTCCTTCGAAAATTCCTTTAGAGATTCCTCTGGAAGTTCCTTTAGGAGTTCCTCCCTAAGTTCCTTTAGGAATTCATCTGGAAGTTCCTTTAGGAATTCATCCGGAAGTTCCTTTAGGAATTTATCCGGAAGTTCCAGCAAGAATTCCTCCGGAAGTTCCACTAAGGATTCCTTCGAAAGTTTCTTGAGGAATTCCTCTGGAAGCTCCTTTAGGAGTTCCTCCAGAATTTCCTTTAGGGATTCCTCAGAAAGTTCCTTTAGGGATTCATTCGGAAGATCCTTTAGGAATTTATCCGGAAGTTCCTCCAAGAATTCCTCCGGAAGTTCCTCTAATAATTCCTCTGGAAGTTCCTCTAGTAATTCCTCCGGAAGTTCTTCCGGGAATTTCTCAAGAATTTTCTCTAGAAATTCTTCTAGACGTTCCTTAAAGATTTCTTCTAGAAGAAGAAGAAGAAGAAGAAGAAGAAGAAGAAGAAGAAGAAGAAGAAGAAGAAGAAGAAGAAGAAGAAGAAGAAGAAGGAAACTCTTTTATTTATGAACAGTACTTTAGTGGAACTTGTGAAGTAATAGCTTGAGGATCTTTTTTAGGAACTTCCGAAGAAATTGCTGGAGGAACTTCCAAAGGAATGCCTGGAGGATCTTCCAAAGAAATTTCCAGAGGAGATTCCGAAGAAACTCCCGGATGAGCTTCCGAAGGAATTCCCGGAGGAGCTTTCGAAAGAAATTCCTGGATGAACTTTCAAGAGATTTCCTGGAGAAATTTTCGAAGGATTTTCTGGAAGAACTTCCGAAGGAATTCTTTAAGGAAATTCCGAAGGAATTCCTTATGGAACTTTCGAAGGCATTCCTGAAGTAATTTCCAAAGGAATTCCTGGATGAACTTCCGCTGGAATTCCTCGATGAACTCCTGAAGGAATTCCTGGAAGAATTTAAAAAAAAGAATGGAATTCCTGGAAGAATTTAAAAAAAATCTGGAGGAACTTCCGAAGGAATACCTGGAGGAACTTCAAAATGAATTTCTGGAGTAACTTTGGAATGAATTTCTTAAGGATTTTTGAATTTTTTAAGGATTTCCTGGAGGAACTTCCGAAGAAATTCCTGGAGGATCTTTTAAATGAATTTCTGGAGGAACATCCACTCCTGGAGGAACTTCTGAAGGATACTTGGAAGGCATTTTTGGAGGAACTTCCGGAGGAATTCCTGCATTAACTTTCGAATAAATTCCTGGAGGAGCTTGTGGAGGAATTACAGGAAGAATTTACAAAAGAGTTCCTGGAGGATTTTTTGGAGGAACTCTTAGAGAAACTTCTGAAGGTACTCCTGGAGGATTTTCTAAATGAATTCCTGGAGGAACTTCCGAAGGAATCCCTGGAGGATCTTCTGAAGGAACGTCCGGACGAACTTACGATAGAATTCCTGGAGGAATTGCTGGAGGAACTTAAGAAGGAATCCCTGGAGGAGCTTCCAATGGAATTCCCGGAAGAACCTTCGAAAAAACTCCCGGAGGAAATTCCGAATGAATTCTTGGAGGAACTTCCGTAGGATTTTCTGGATGAACTTTTGAAGGAATTCCTGGATGAACTTCCTAAAGAATTCCTGGTGGAATTTTCGAAGGAATTGTTGGAGGAACTTCCAAAGGAATTCCTGGAGGAGCTTTCAAAGGAATTCCCGGAGGAGCTTTCGAAAGAATTCCTGAAGGAACTTTCGAAGTAATTGCTGGAGGAACTTCCGAAGAAATCTTTGGAGGAACTTTCGAAGGAATTCCTGGAGTTAATTTCGATGGTAATCTCGGAGGATCTTCCGAAGGATTTTCTGTAGGAACTACCGAAGGAGAATTTTTAATGCAATTGATTAGTTCACACTGACCCATGCCACCGCCGACCATCAACGCAGTGAGGCTACCTAGGCGTAACTGGCCTAAAATGATCTTTCAATAATCCAAATGATGCACATGTCTACTCCCATCTACCCCCGGGAATCCTCTCGGAAATTTCTCCAGGAATTTTTCCAGAAATTCTTATGGAATTAAATTGCATCCCTCTAGAAAATCTAACACGGCTTCCTCCAGAAAATCCTTTAGAATTTAACCCGGAAATTCCTCCACATATTTCTCTAAGGTTTCTCAAAACAATCGGGAATCGTTTACATTTTTCTAAAGTTTTTTTAGGAATTCTGAATTCTGGAATTCTTTTTCGGTTATTCTTCCAGAATTTTTTAGAACAAATCTCACTTTTTATTATTCCCAAAAATTTCTCGGGAAATTTAACCAAGATTCCATCTGGTATCTCATCCGGAAACATTTCAAGAAATTTTCCTGCAATTCCCACAAATATTTTTTCAGGAAATTACTGCTGGAAATCCACTTAGATAATGTCCGGTTAATTCCCTCAAATTTCACCAAGAAATCATTTAGAAAACCCTTAAAAAAATTCCGGAAATTTTCTCCATGAACTTACCCGGAATATCCTAAAGAAATTACCCTAAAAAATTCTTTCCCTAAAAATTCTTTCCCCTTTTCTTTTACGAGCTCCTACATGGATTCATCCATAAATTTCCGCGGAAATTATTAATTAATAAATTACTCTTGAAATTCTCCTGGAAATTCGGTTACGGTATTCTTCAGAATATTCTATCATGAATTGTTCCCGCCGGTTCTTTTTTTTCAAAACAATAGGTATATTCCTTCAATAGGCATATCGGCGGGGTATAAAATATTTGGAGGCGTGGTCAATTTTCTTACGATTGCGCGTCGATTCCTTCTTGAAGACCGTGTAGCCATACCATCTACCAAAACAACGATATATCATCTACCACAGCTGGGAATAGCTTTTGTAGTACTGGAAAAAAAATGCAGAGATGCATACACACTCCGGATGCACCGATGATGGCAACCCATTATATGTACGCGCATTACAAGTACGCCAGATGCTCATGCTGCCCGTGCTGCCCTATCAGAATCATCATACGATACTTGAAAGTGCAGGTTGGCCAGGAAAAATCGATTAGTCCTGGCATTGAAAAGTTCAGCTCCCGTCTGAAGAACGCAAACAACCTGCCACTGATTGATTTTGGCGATTTCGCCACTTCCAAGAACATGGCCATTCTCTGGAACTTATTTCCTTCCGTATCGGTACATCTGCAGATCATAAAAACCGGGAAACAGCTGAAAATAATCTTGAAAAAAAAAACAAAATTATCTGAACAAAACAAAACGTCACTTTACTTGCGGAATAATGTGTCAGTACATTATTTCGCAAGGCAAGATGACGGTTTGTGTTTTCTTCACAGCAATCCGCTTGCTATTCCCAAATTATTCATTTTCCTTGTCAGCTCCGTACTGTTCAAGGATTGTCAGCAGCAAAATCATTCCTTGACTGCTACTTGTCCTATCTATTTGCACAGTACTTAAGAAGTCCATACCACCCTTAAGCAATTGCATTTTAGCTCAGCCAGTTCAATTTAAAAATCATAGCGTATATTAGTCATTATCGAAATCAAGCACATAACGGGACTGATATGCGTTGAAATACCAAGCAAATATTGTATTTCTCGACAGTACAGTTCCGCTAAACTATTTAAATGGCCATGGTCGCAAATTCTATTTTCGTTTCTACAAGCTGCATTCTTGATATTCTTGGTGTCTAACAGTGTTAAAAAATACCAAAACCCACATGCTTCAGATGCTCCAGAGAAGAAAAAAAATCTGCCTTTAAAATTTTCACAGTTACGCGTTATATGGGGGAGGGAGGGGGTACCAAAAATGTTACTTTTTGTTACGAGGGGGAGGAAGGGGGCACAAAACAGATAGGCATCATAGAACAAGCTGCACGTTTCAAAGTAGGCTCAAAGTAGTATCATCTACAAGAGTAAGTGACCTCGAGGTATTATACCTCGTAAGTGGTTGTAAATAATTGGGGGCAGCAGGGACTATGTCCAAGGGCTTTACTATCCCTCCCCAGGCCATCTGCGAGTTGTGGCGCCTGCCTAGGATGTGGTGGGGTTTGACAGTGGGCCCTATTAAATTCCTATAAAAAGCTGCATGTATCCGCAAGTAGGCCCCACCAAAGCGACCGTGTGCCGCTCAAAGCGCACAAACCCAAGTCCTGGTGTTAGTTGGGACGCTAAACAGCCCTTACACGACAGCCCTCCGACGAGACAGGAGGTTTGCGCAGGCCCAATAAGCCGCCTTTAAAAACAACTATTACGAACGACATAGAAGATAATACGACTCGATACAATCGGCAACGACCTAGGCGACGAATAAAGGATCACGATTGGAAGCTTGGAACATGGAACTGCAAGTCGCTAGGCAGGTTGCGACAGGATAATCTACGATGAATTACATCTCCGCAACTTCGATGTCGTAGCGCTGCAGAAAATCTACTGGACAGGACAGAAAGTGTGGAAAAGCGGGCATCGAGCGGCTACCTTCTATCAAAGCTGTGGCACCACCAACGAGCTGGGAACCGGCTTCATAGTGCTGGGAAAGATGCGCCAACGCGTGATTGGGTGGCATCCAATCAACGCAAGGATGTGCAAGCTGAGGATTAAAGAGTAATCAAGTAACGGAAAACCAAATCGACCACGTTCTAATCGACGGTAAATTCTTCTATGACATCACGAACGTACCGAACGCACTTGCCACATTGCCACATTGAATCGAATATTGAATCCGACCACTACCTCGTTGCAGTATGTCTGCGCTCATAACTTTCGACGGTGATCAACACGCGTCGGAGTCGTCTGCCGCGGCTAAACATTGGGCGGCTACAAGACGGTAGACTAGCCCAAGTCTACGCGCAGCAGCTGTAAGTGGCACTCCCAACGGCAGAGCAGCTAGGCGCAGAGGCTGGAGAGATATTCGATTCGCCATTGGAAGCACCGCAACCGCTGCACTAGGCACGGTAGCTCCGGATCAGAGGAACAACTGGTATGACGGCGAATGTGAGCAGTTAGTTGAGGAGAAGAATGGGCGAGATTGCTGCAACACCGCACGAGGGCGAACGATGCACGATATAAACGGGCGCGGAACAGAAAAAACTCGATTTTCCAGAGGAAAAGCGCCAGCAGGAAGATCGAGACCGTGAAGAGACGGAGGAACTGCACCGCGCTAATAACGCACGAAAGTTCTATGAGAAGTTGAACCGTTCACGTAAGGGCCACGTGCCACAGCCCGATATGTGTAAGGACACAAACGGGAACCTTCTTACGAACGAGCGTGAGGTGATCCAAAGGTGGCGGCAGCACTACGAAATGCACCTGAATGGCGATATGGCAGACAATGGTGGCGGTATGGTATTGAACATAGGAGCACGCGCGCAGAACATGCGACTTCCGGCTCCGAATCTCCAGGAAATTCAGGAGGAGATCGGCCGGCTGAAAAACAATAAAGCTCCTGGAGTTGACCAACTACCAGGAGAGCTGTTTAAACACGGTGGTGAGGCACTGGATAGAGCGCTGCACTGGATGATTACCAAGATTTGGGAGGATGAGGTTCAGCCGCAGGAGTGGATGGAAGGTGTCGTGTGTCCCATCTACAAAAAGGGCGATAAGCTGGATTGTAGCAACTACCGCGCAATCACAATGCTGAACGCCGCCTACAAGGTACTCTCCCAAATTTTATGCCGCCGACTAACACCAATTGCAAGAGAGTTCGTGGGGCAGTACCAGGCGGGATTTATGGGTGAACGCTTTACCACAGATCAGGTTTTCGCCGTACGTCAGGTATTGCAGAAATGCCGCGAATACAACGTGCCAACACAAGATCTATTTATCGACTTCAAAGCCGCATATGATACAATCGATCGGGACCAGTTATGGCAGCTTATGCACGAAAACGGATTTCCGGATAAACTGATACGGTTGATCAAGGCGACGATGGATCTGGTGATGTGCGTAGTTCGAGTTTCAGGGGCATTCTCGAGTCCCTTCGAAACGCGTAGAGGGTTACGGCAAGGTGATGGTCTTTCGTGTCTGCTATTCAACATCGCTTTGGAGGGAGTAATACGAAGGGCAGGGATTGACACGAGTGGTACGATTTTCACGAAGTCCGTCCAGTTATTTGGTTTCGCCGACGACATTGATATCATGGCACGTAACTTTGAGAGGATGGAGGAAGCCTACATCAGACTGAAAAGCGAAGCTAAACGGATTGGAGTAGTCATCAACACGTCGACGACAAAGTACATGATAGGAAGAGGCTCAAGAGAGGTCAATGTAAGCCACCCACCACGAGTTTCTATCGGTGGTGACGAAATCGAGGCGGTTGAAGAATTTGTGTACTTGGGCTCACTGGTAACCGCCGATTACGATACCAGCAGAGAAATTCGGAGACGCATAGTGGCTGGAAATCGTACGTACTTTGGACTCCGCAAGACGCTCCCATCGAATAGAGTTCGCCGCCGTACCAAACTGACCATCTACAAAACGCTTATAAGACCGGTAGTTCTCTACGGACACGAGACCTGGACGATGCTCGTGGAGGACCAACGCGCACTGGGAGTTTTCGAAAGGAAAGTGTTGCGTACCATCTATGGTGGGGTGCAGATGGCGGACGGTACGTGGAGGAGGCGAATGAACCACTACTTGCATCAGCTGTTGAGATAACCATCCATCGTTCACACCGCGAAAATCGGTAGACTGCGGTGGTCCGGGCACGTAGCCAGAATGTCGGACAATAATTCGGTGAAAATGGTTCGCGACAACGTTTCGACGGGAACAAGAAGGCAAGGTGCACAGCGAGCACGGTGAATCGATCAAGTGGAGGACGACTTGCGGACCCTCCGAAGACTGCGTGGTTGACGACATGCAGCCATTGGCCGAACTGAATGGAGAAGTCTTTTATGTGCAGCACAGGCCTCCGGCCTTAGTCTGATGATAAATAAATAAATAAATAATCCAAACTGCTTGATTTATTGAAAAACAAAAACAATAGTGACCAACTAGGGTGGGCCCTCCTTAGCCGTGCGGTAAGATGCCTTCCCTGGGCGGTTGTAGGACAACCCGAGCAGCACAAGTTAGACAAAAATGGTTGCAGTAACTTGATTGTAACTAAATCTGGTCACATGTGAGTTTCGATAACCTGTGTGGAACATGTGTGCTGCTAGGGAAAAGGTCGAAGATCAAAAGGTCGAAGGACAAAAGGTCGAAGGGTCAAAAGCTCGAAGGGACAAAAGGTCGGAAACAAAAAAACTGCGTCAATAGGACTTTTTTCATCTATTCTCTTCCTTCTTCCTTTTCCCTTCTTACTTCATATGTTTCCTTTCTCCAATTCTTTTTCCTCCTTTCTTCTTTCTTCCTCCTTTCTTCCATATTTCAAGCGGGCTTGGTAGTCAGCGGGCTTGGTAGGCTACTGGTTCTGCCTCATACGCAGGAGGTCGTGGGTTCAATCCCAGGTCCGTTCCATTATCTACTGTTGTGTGCTAGAACTGGTAATGGGCTTCCATACCGTTTCCATTATTATTCCTATACCTTCAACTTGAGTATTCTAACTCTGCTAGAATTGGAAATGAACTATAGAGCTCGTTTCCCCTACATCCAATTAGAAATTCCATCAGTAGCCTTCTCCTATCTATCACATTGGCAGCTCGTTAACCAAGACGGACCTCTGCCTCTCACGAACCTAGCCCGAAAATTCCAACAAATTCCGCATGAACTCGTGGCCAGTGCAGAGGTATATTCGGCTTGCAGTGGGCGAGTGATTGCATCATCATTTCCTCCCCCTTCCCTACATTGACTTACATTCTGACGTGGCAGGCGCCAGTATGAGCCAACAAATGAGATCACCAGTACTTGTACATTGAAGATGTGTGCTAGTTCCAAGCAAACATCTGTTGGTTCCCTGTGCAAGAACAGCTGATCTGGTCATAATGGAGTAGCAACTACGAGCAGTCAATCAAGCTCAAGCTCTTCCTCCTTTCTTCCATATTTCATCTTCTTTATTTCTAACTTCTTTATTTTTTTTCTTTTTTCTTTCCTTCTTTCATCCTTCTTTCTTCCTTCTTTCCACCCTTTTTCTTTCTTATTTCTTCTTTCTTTTTGCATCTTTCTTCCTACTTTCTTTCTTCTTTCTATCTTCCATTTTCTTCTTTTTTACTCTTTTCTTCCTACTTTCTTTCTTTATTCGTTCTTTCTCTCTCACCCTTTTTTCTTATCTTTTGTTTCCTGTTTTCCTTCCCTCTTTCTTTTTACTTTCTTCTTTTTTTCCTTCTTTACTCTTTCTTTTTTGCTTCTCTCTTCCTTTTTTCCTTTTTTCTTCCCTCTTTGATTCTTTCTTCCTTTCTTCTTCCTTCCTTCCATTTTTATACCTTCTTTTTTCCTTCTTTCTTTTTTCTTCTTTCTTTCTTTGTTCTTCCTTCCTTCTTTCTTTCTTCTTACTTTCTTTCTTCTTTATTTCCTTCCTTTTTTTCTTCCTTCTTTCTTTCCTTCCGTTTTTTCTTCTTTCTTTCTTCCGTCTTCATTCTATGTTTCCGCCTTCTTTCTTCCTCCTTTTTCCCTTCTTTATTCCTTCTTTCTTCTTACTTTCTTTCTCCTTTTTCCTCCTTTCTTCCTAATTTCCTCTCTCTTTCTTCTCTCTTTCTTCCTGTTTTCTCCCTTCTTCTTCCCTTTCTTCTTTCTTCTTCCTTCTTGTTTCTTGTTTTTCTTCGTACTTTCTTTTTTTCTCTCTAACTTCTTTTCTTCTTTCTTCCTTCTTTCATCCTTCTTTCTTCCTTCTTTCTTTTTTCTTTCTTCCTTATTTCTCTTCTCTTTGTTCCTTATTTCTTCCATCTTTCTTCTTTATTTCTTCTTTCTACCTTATATCTCTCTTCTTTGTTCCTTATTTCTTCCATCTTTCTTCTCTTTTCCTATTACTTGCTTCCTCCTTCTTTCTTTTGTTTATCTTCATTGTGTCTTTTCTACTTATTCTTCCTTCCTTCTTCTGTTTTCCTTTTTTTCTTCCTTCTTTCTTTCTTTCTTCTTCCTTCTTGTATCCTCCTTCCAACTTCCTCCTTCCAACTTCCTTCTTCTTTCTTTCTTAGTTCTTTTTTCCTCTTCTGTTCTTTTTCTTTCTTCCTTTCTCTTTCTTACTATATATGTTTCCTCCTTTCTTCTTTCTTCCTTTTCACTTCTTATTTACATCTCACTTCTTACTTCTCCGTTCCTCACTTCTCACATCGCATTTCTCACTTGTCATTTTTACTTTTTATTTCTTGCTTTCCACTCCTCACTTCTCACTTTTCACTTCTCATTTATCTATGCTCACTACTTTCATCTTGCATCTCACTTGTCACTACTCACAACTCCCATCTTATTTCTTGTCTTTTTGTTCTTTCGACCTTCGACGTTATGACACATATTTGACCTCTTGACCCTTTGATATTTTGTCCTTTCAACCTTTTGACCCTTCGACCTTTTGTCCTTTCGAACTTTTGTCCTTCGACCTTCTGACCTTCGACCATTTGGCACAGATTCCAGTTAATAACTGTGGAAGTGCTTAATGAACACCAAGTTGCGAGGCTGCTCTGTCCCAGTGTGGGGATGTAATACACACACACACGCACTGACAGTCATAAGCTCGGTTTTTCGAGCTGACTTTGACTTTTGGAGTGAAATTATAGCATTTTGGTACAACTTTGTTGAAAAAATACTAAACTTTAAATATTTCACTCTTTCACATTTCACATATGAGCAAAAATATTGAGGAACAAAAAATTACTCAATTTTCAATAATATTTACTAAATGAGTAGAATTCAGAAAATTAACTTTAAACTACTTTTAAAAACATACATTGAAGTTTGTATTATTAATTGACCTCAAAAATGTTTCTAAATTACAAAAATAATCAAAGTACCCCGTCTGAAGGTGATATTGGGCGTTAGAAAGTTAATTGACGCATATATGATTACCAATTGATTAAAATTCTCAAGAGTGACCTGTGTTGGCGGTTTAGGGTCATTTGACCGAATGCCGTTTGACCTTAAAGTTAAAATACACTTCCTTAAGTGGGTGAAAAGAGGAATAGTGAGTAGTGAGAAGTTAAAAGGGTTTGTAGTAGGAAGCATAATACGTGTCGTGATTATAATTGAATGCAATTTATTCCTGATTTGGCATGAGCATGGCACGGCAAATGCTGGGTAAAGCGTACCATTGGTACTTCGTGTACCTGAAGGAATAAAATAGACCCCATCTTGCGGTCCTTAGCCTCTTACCCAGCAACTCCTATCCCTACCTATCCCAAGGGACTCTAAGTGAAACTGTACACCATGGTCCACCGGGAATAAGGAGGAATGGGCCTCCGGAAATTTAGGGGGTTTGGTGTCAGACCCAGCAAGCAAGTCTTTAAAAAAATACGCAACGGACAATCAACAAGATAGTACGGACCGGAACCATCGGCGAAGACCACTGCGACGAAAAGGGACTAGCGATTGGAAACTCGGTTCGTGGAACTGAAAATCTCTCAACTTCATCGGGAGCACACGCATATGTGCCGTGTGTGCTCAAGGACCGTGGATTCGGCATCGTAGCGCTGCAGGAGGTTTGTTGGAAGGGATCAATGGTGCGAGCGTTTAGAGGTAATCATACCATCTACCAGAGCTGCGGCAACACACACGAGCTGCAGCAAGGTACCCGGCAGAACGTGGAACGTTATAGACGGAAGCGGAGTCAGCAGACCCGCCTTTTTCAGGAGAAGAAACGCCGCCGGGAAGAAGCGGAATGCGAGGAAATGGAACAGCTGTGCCGTTCTCAAGAAACACGCAAGTTCTATTGGAAGCTCAACGCATCCCGCAAAGGCTTCGTGCCGCGAGCCGAAATGTGCCGGGATAAGGATGGGAGCATCTTGACGGACGAACGTGTGGTGATCGAAAGGTGGAAACAGCACTACGAGGAACATTTGAATGGCGCTGAGAGTACAGGCAGTGAAAGTCAAGGCAGCGGAGGAGATGACTACGTCAGTTCAGCGGACGATGGAAGCCAACCAGCCCCCACCTTGAGGGAAAATAAGGATGCCATCCAACAGCTAAAGACCAACAAAGCAGCTGGTAAGGATGGTATCGGAGCTGAGCTCATCAATATGGGCCCGGAAAAGCTGGCCACTTGCCTGTACAAATTGATAGTTAGAATCTGGGAAACTGAACAGCTACCGGAGTAGTTTAAGGAAGGGGTTATATGCTCCATCTACAAGAAAGGCGACATTCTGGAGTGTGAGAACTTTCGAGCGATCACCATCCTTAATGCCGACTACAAAGTGATATCCCAGATCATGTTCCATCGTCTGTCACGATTAGTGGATGAGTTCGTGGGAAGTTATCAAGCCGGCTTCGTTGACGACCGCTCGACAACGGACCAGATCTTTACTGTACGGCAAATCCATCAAAAATTCCGTGAATACAAGGCGGCATACGACAGTATAGACCGCGTAGAGCTATGGAAAATTATGGACGAGAACAGCTTCCCTGGGAAGCTTACCAGACTGATGAAAGCAACGGTGGATGGTGTGCAAAACTGTGTGAAGATTTCGGGCGAACTCTCCAGTTCGTTCGAATCGCGCCGGGGACTAAGACAAGGTGATGGACTTTCGTGCCTGTTGTTCAACATTGCGCTAGAAGGTGTCATGCGGAGAGCCGGGTGTAACAGCCGGGGTACGATTTTCAACAAATCCAGTCAATTTATTTGCTTCGCGGATGACAAGGACATTGTCGGTCGAACATTTGCAAAGGCGCATTATCTGTGGAAGTCAGGCCTACTACGGGCTCCAGAAGAAACTGCGGTCAAAAAACGAGCAATGGGTAATGTTTTCAACATAACCGCGAGTAGACGTAGGACTTGTATAAACGTAACGTATTTACATTTAACTTTTAACTTTTGGATCTGTAGAGTTTGATTATAGGTATTGATATTGGAAAGACAACTTCCATGCTGTGTAGAATTATTAGCAATTTGTGTATTCAAAACTTCTGGAAATAAAACTAATAATTAAATACATAATAAGAATTGCTTTGTTTCTAACTATTAAGCCCTTATTTACTCAAGCAAGTGTAGGGCATTTATAGATCTCTTATTGATGATAGTATTTGAAGTTAAACAATTCTATTTATAAAATTTTCAGACTTGGGCAAAATGTGCTATTTTGGGGGAACTGTCCCTTTTTCTAAACAAAGAAATGCAGCACCAATTTCGTTGCTTCTTTTTGCTACCATGCGTGCTTACTGATGAAAAAAAATTACAACAATAAGAAACAAGTCAAGGAGCAGTGACCCTACTATAATAAAAGAGATACTGCTAATACATCAAAAAAAAATTATATAATGTTTTGATTCCAAACTCCATGTCTACGTCAAGTTTAATGATACAATTTCTCAGAAAATAAAAAAAACGAAGTATAAGATAAAGTTTATTTAAATATTCTTCTGGAAATTATTTTTTGTGGACTTTTTTTAAAACATTTACATGTAATTCAGAAAAAATTCTAATCTAAAATGGATATTAACACTATTGCTGATTGTGCATCTTTGATTGCTAATACCTTCTGCAAATAAATGAAAGTAATAATTTTAATCAAATTTTTATTTTCATCAGTGCAGTTGATTTTTTATATGAAATCAGAACTGTTATGGTGACTGTAAGACTCTCTGGCCAATTTGTAACAGGTTCCGTGTGTTCTGCGAAAGTGACATTTAGTCAGGGTGTATAGCCAATCCCGTACCGTACGAAAATGGCCATATCTTTGCGTAAACCAAACGAATTTTCGATCTGCAACCAGCATTGGTTAGCTTATTAGTTCTTGTTTCCAGGGAGAGAATAAAACATGATGTCAGTAAACGTCATATAAAATTACAAGCAGAAGAAAAATGCATTTTTACATACCCTGGGAAAACCCGGAGCATCTCCGGTGGCCAAGGGCCAATCTGAACTTTAGCATGGAGACAGCATACTAGAAGAGTTTCCGCATCTGATGGTCCCGGTTTCATCAAAATCGGATCATTCTACGCAAAGTTATGCTGATTTGAACTTCGACAAAATTTGGCCTATCTCAACCTTTTTGTCTAACCCCTGTATGGTCAGTCATATGACATGACTCGTACTCATCCCGGGAACATTTGAATTATGAAACTAATCACCTGAATGAGCAGACCAAATCTCTCTAATTTTATTCTTCTTCATCCACCGCCGAACTCCGAGCGATGCGATGGGCGATTGCATCCATCGCAACCGACACCATTGCACGCGACCATCATCAAGCACAGAATGACAAAAAAATTCGCCCACTTCTTTCATGCATATTCGCAGACCCACCGGCAGTTCTACCGCTGGTGACTGCATGCTGTCGCTGTGTAGGTAAACACAGCGAACAAACGAACGAAACGAAAAATGCGCGAGCTAAAAGCACGTCAGTACGCGCTGCTGTCACAAACTGTAATGACTCGCATGCGGCAGGCACTGCTTCTTTTATACACAAAGAAAATCTTCCGACGGACCCGAAGGCCTGTGACATACCGCATTCTGATGTCCTTGTTAGGAATGCACGGGATTGGTTACATATGACATTTTTGCTGGCTTTGACAAGAATTGAAATTTTCAATAGCTTATCGTTAATAATCTTAATTTTCAGTGAAATAGGCAAAATGCTGGAGAGTGTCCGAGTCGATTGATATATAAATCTTCAAAATCCATCGAAAGATAAAGGCGCTAGTAACGTTCAAAATCTTCCCTTCCAGCGTAACGCTCTCGATTTCCAAAAATCTAAATGACACCCAGTATAGTAAAGAAAGACGTAAGTCCAACGTCAAAAGATTCGCCACCGCATCAAATGTGTCATGTACAAGACCGGTAGTCCTCTACGGAAATGAAACATGGACAATGCTTGAGGAGGACTTGCAAGCACTCGGAGTATTCGAGAGACGGGTGCTTAGGACCATCTTTGGCGGTGTGCAAGAAGACGGTGTATGGCGGCGAAGAATGAACCACGAGCTCGCCCAGCTCTACGGCGAGCCCAGTATTCAGAAGGTAGCTCAAGCCGGAAGGGTACAATGGGCAGGACATGTTGAAAGAATGCCGTACAGCAGCGAGCGAGATGGGCAGACCAGGTGCAGAACGACTTGGCGAGCGTGGGGCGTATCCGAGGATGGAGAGATGCGGCCTAGAACCGTGTACTGTGGCGTCAAATTGTTGATTCAGTATTACCTGTTTAGATGTAGACTAAATCAATGAAAATAAATGAAAATTATTTCTGATTTATTTTTCCAAGTTGAAAAATAATTGATAGAAGCGAATTTATTTGCCGAGTATATTTATATCGAGTTTGCCTATAAGAGAGAATTTCTTATTATGCGGCAGTGAGCAAGCACGTTTGTTTTGCGATGATATGAATATACGTTCAGTGAGATGGAAAAAGAAACAGTTCCCCTATATGCTTGGTATTTAAAATAACTAAATGTCGGCGACAACTTCTTTTTTTTGTATTGAACGTATTGAGAGGATACTTGAGAACGCTGCACGGAGTGCCTGTGACGGTTATTAAGGAAAATAAATGTCCATCCATTTTGAACTCGCCTTTCGAAAGATATAATATCCAGGCGTCTGCTATGAAAATTTCAAAATACTTCATCTAGGGAATCGAAAGTTAGAGCAGTTTCAAATTTAATGATATTTGCGTTCAATATTTTACTAATATGCTTACATATATACCGTGAACTTCCTCCTGATTACATCCAAATAAATTATCATCAAATATGCAATTTGCAACCTCAATCAACTATAACCTAAAACCTATTCTTTGAATAATATAATAAAAGAAAAACAAAGGATGTTAGAGATAATATTGTTCTAATATCAATGACAAAATAGACAATACAACCACAATACAGTATTCAAATTACAGAATTATTGCACTTCAATCTCCTAATCATACCAAAGTGTGAATATTGTCAATGCCAGACAAGTAACTACACTCTGTATGATGATTCTGCTTTTATTTAATATGATAATAGTTGATAACATAGAATACCGCGCTGAAATAATTTTGTCTTTCATGGGTACTGGGTAGTTAGTAAGACTAGTAACCAACATTTAAGTAACAATGTGCATCATTTGTTGCCAGTTATACAACCATCATCCAGTTCGATTCAAGTAGTGGTACGAAAACGAGTTCCATTTGGAAAAAAATGGGAAAGGCTAAATCACATGAGGAAAACCGCCTTTTCCGAGAACGGTAGACGGAAAGAGCATATATGCTTCACTTTGGAACGTCTCAACAATTTAACTGACTTGTTGAACTACGATGCATTTACTTCATAAATTAACTGACACAGGGAATACTAGTATCCGACTTTGAACTAGAAGAGGGAAACCATCGCATTTCCATAAAGCCAGGTAAGAAAATGAGAGATTTTAAAACATTGAAACTATTTAAGAAATATTTCACTGTCACGGGTGTTTGTTTCCTGAGTGTGCATATTTTGGGGGCAGCTTGGGGACCCCAAATCATGAAAAAGTGCCCATGGAACATAGGGTCGGAAATCACTGCTAAGTGAGTTATTCAAAATTCTATGTTTTAATTTTTGGTCAACTTTACCAACCCCTATCTCATTAACCATTGATCGTATAATCTCAGTCAGCACACAGAACGAAAGCTTAAAGTCTAAGCTTTTTGAGCTTCGTTGACCTTATGTTGATAAAAGTGGTTTTAAGTACAGTAATTATGCAAACTTTCGAAAAGGTGTCAAAAATAACGTGCTATTTTCTTATAATTTAGTGATTTTTTCATCAATACATTCGATATTATGAAAAAATTTCTTCTACAAAACATTCTTATGCTTCTTTGCTTTCAAAATGTCCTTTGGTGGAACATTGTATGATTTGTAGTTTACCCGTAATTATCAATTTAAAATAATTAAGAAAGATCATCGAACAGCAATTTTCATCGCGATGTTTGCTTCAAAATGTTGGTTGGCAACCCTACCTGTTCGGGCGTTCGTTGCCTGCACGTGGTGCGATCGTTTGTAAACACCATGCCCGGAGGATTCTTAGGAATCCCGGAGGATTCTTAGGAATCCTTAGAATCCTCCGGGATTCCTTAGAATCCTCCGGGATTCCTTAGAATCCTCCGGGATTCCTTAGAATCCTCCGGGATTCCTTAGAATCCTCCGGGATTCCTTAGAATCCTCCGGGATTCCTTAGAATCCTCCGGGATTCCTTAGAATCCTCCGGGATTCCTTAGAATCCTCCGGGATTCCTTAGAATCCTCCGGGATTCCTTAGAATCCTCCGGGATTCCTTAGAATCCTCCGGGATTCCTTAGAATTCTCTGGTTCTTAAGAATGCTCTTTAATTCCCAAAGAATTTTTAGAGTTTTTCCAAACATCCTCCGGGATTTACAAAGAATCTCCTCGGTCCCATGATTTTTGAACGCGGAAATTTAAAAATAAAATTTCACCAAAACTCATTGTTTCCGGATTTTACGAATCCACGCAGGTTTCTCAAGAATCCATCCAGAGTCTTATAAATCTATCCACATGCACCCGGATTCCCAAAACCCACAAAGACTCTCAGGAGATTCAATCGTATTTCTAAAAAGTGGATTTTAGTTTCATTAAAACAATCGAATTCACAGAAATTTACTCCTCCCGAAAGTACCCATGGACGACTCTTAATCGGATTTCCATAAATACCATTTTGTTTAATTTAAGAATACACCAAAATGTCCCTGGCCCGGAATAACTGAAATTAAAATACTTCCAAAAAAGTAAAGCACCCGCATAAACAAATCGTTCCATATCGTCACCGCAGGACGACTACAACTGAATGAAAATTTTCCACCCTACCAGAAGCAACCAAGTCAATTACGAAGTCATTCGTCAAACGTTTGCCAACATGCGTCGGATTTTATTATCAGGGTATCATCCGATTTGGGCGAAAACAAAATAAAAATGATAGTTAATTACTGATGAAAAAGCATTATCTGTAAATAAATTATGGCCGCTTCTAACAGATAAGCCTTACATCAGACAGCGTGGATAGTTTGCAAATTTAACACTTACGCTCTTCAAAGTTAATCACACAAACGTGCGATTTTTTTAAACAATGTACGCCCTGGTTAAAAATAACCAATTTTTCTGTCAGCTGATCCATTGTTTTGAAGCTCACTTCTGCACGGCATTAGTGGCATGCATGGTGTTTACAAACGATCGCACCACGTGCAGGCAACGAACGCTTGAACAGGTAGGGTTGCCAACCAACATTTTGAAGCAAACATCGCGATGAAAATTGCTGTTCGATGATTTTCTTAATTATTTTAAATTGATAATTACGGGTAAACTACAAATCATACAATGTTCCACCAAAGGACATTTTGAAAGCAAAGAAGCATAAGAATGTTTTGTAGAAGAAATTTTTCATAATATCGAATGTATTGATGAAAAATCACTAAATTATAAGAAAAACGCACGTTATCTTTGACACCTTTTCGAAAGTTTGCATAATTACTGTACTTAAAACCACTTTTATCAACATAAGGTCAACGAAGCTCAAAAAGCTTAGACTTTAAGCTTTCGTTCTGTGTGCTGACCGAGATTATACGATCAATGGTTAATGAGATAGAGGTTGGTAAAGCTGACCAAAAATTAAAACATAGAATTTTGAATAACTCACTTAGCAGTGATTTCCGACCCTATGTTCCATGGGCACTTTTTCATGATTTGGGGTCCCCAAGCTGCCCCCAAAATATGCACACTCAGGAAACAAACACCCTGTATATGCAAGCATATTAGTGAAATATTGAACGCAAAAATCATTAAATTTGAAACTGCTATAACTTTCGATTCCCTAGATGAAGTATTTTGAAATTTTCATAGCAGACGCCTGGATATTATATCTTTCGGAAGGCGAGTTCAGAATTGTTGGACATTTTTTTTCGTTAATAACCGTCACAGGCACACCGTGGCTGTGATTGTATATCGGCTATGTGTGATGCCATGTACTCAATTTCAAATTAATCAACTTCTTGGACACTAAGCTCGAGTTACTAATGCTTAAATCCTGTAAATAAATCATACAATGAGTTGCCTTTTTCACAATGAAAACAAAGCTAGATACCTAATCCTGAAAAACTTGCGCTTCTGATCTCAAATCATTTCCAATGACAATGGGTCTGGGTGGTGAGAATGGGTCAGCGCTCTCACTGACATTCTAGAGGTCAGTTAACAAAATCGCCCAAAAAGGTCTCGTATAATTCAGTTTTTTTGTCGTCAGATATATTAAATCTATTCTACAAGCATCCTATGTAGTTGAAACAGTGACCTGTTCTAACCCCCATTGTACCCATTGTCACCCTCGAGAACCGTACATGTAATAGTAAAAGGACATTTTTCAATTCTATACCTTTGACGGATCAGAACTTGTACATATGTATAAGATAGGGTCATATCTAAAGATATTAAAACAACCCTCAACTCAAATACTTTTATCTTATGTACAATACTGTCCATACTGGCGGATCCTTCATCAGCGTCACGATCAGTGCTCGCAATGGCGTCAAATAAAAAAACGAACAATTTATTCAAATTCATAATAGAAATCCGATTCCTCACTCTCGCCACAATAAACAACAATAGTGTGCGGGGGCGCCGCAGTTCGTGGGCTCCACATAGAGAAAGTCCGTAAAATCCCCCCTCCCCAAATCCGATTCGATACTCGGGGCCCATTATTACCATTTCTGCATCATTGCTATTGTTGGCGAATAAAATTTGATATGTGTCCGTGGTGTATCATTTTCAGCTTTTTTCCCTCCGATCGCCTCTACCGGAACGAAGCTTCGTAGGGAATAAGAATGGACGGTGCAGTGCAAGCGTGTGGCCCGGCGCGGCCTCGCGGTGGGCGTGCAGTTCAAATGAGCAGGAAAAAAAAGCTCACTCGCAGCGAACAATGGGTGTGAATATTGCGGGCTCAATCAATGATGGGGCGAATTATGATCTTTTGCAGATTATGGAACGAAGAAACTGCCGGGACGAAACCGGAAGAGGAGAGTTCGATTCGACACGATGTCGAACAATCGAAGCAATGTGAGAAGCGTTCTGTTCGTTTTAATGACAAATGGGATAGTGCTGCATTGTGTTTTGTGCGGCGATCAATGACACCACAGACAATGAAGGTGAAAAATCAATCGACCCGTGGCAAGAAAACTTTGAACTGGACGGCTTGTGGAGAGCAGCTTTCACGTCAGCAGCGTTATTTTTAAGGAACTGCAAACTTTTTGTATTGAAAGATTTTTCGGCCAACCGGCGAATAGTATACGAAATAACTCTAACTGTAGCTTCTCCAAAGTAATACGTCTCTAAATCTTTTATGTGCTGATTTTGAAAAAAAAAAAAATCAATACTTGTTTATTCAATTACTGTCTAATAAATGAGCCTAGTTCCATTTTAATTGAGAACCTCTAAGTCCTCGCTCAGTTTCCGTCAAAATCACCTAACTGATCCACTAAATCCTTTGCTATGACATCAGTGGAATTTAAATTCTACCAAATGAATCGACCTCGATTTAATGGCATTGACGCTATTTTTATTCCGAAAGTAATTTATAGAAGACAGATATGTAGCTTTTCAACAACCTTTTTCATTTACATCAACAATTCCTCTACTTTACGGTAGGAGTGACTCAATAACTCGCATATCTTACCGGGCAGAAACGAATTCTTTCCTCCCAACCACTTGACAAACTGCTTTGGCGTCACTTTGAACAACAATCTTGTCCATTTTTCACGTTGTACTCAGATGACCTAGCTTCAACGAACGTAGTTAAATTGCAGCCTCAGCTGATCAGAAGCAGCTAAGGGGACACTGGTCTAAAATTAACCCCTGCTTTGATAATCAGATTCTCGAGAATGTTTAAATTTGCAAAGTCATTAAGTCAATGTCTGTTCTCTTAGCTTACTCATAGGGGCTTCGTTATTGCCACTGTCACATTTCGCACCCAACTCATTAGGACACGTGAAAAAATAAATTTAAAAGTAATAAAATCCCAACTGCTTTGGCGTAAAGTTCAAATCTGCCTATCCTAAGAAACTTATTTACATTTTAAAATGGGGACGAGAAATTTCGAACCATCCTCCTCCACGCATTTCAGAGATATTTTGCCACTTGCTCATTCCCTTCATCGTTGATGTGGTCCACACCATGCCGGTGAAAATTAATACGATATTATTCTCGAAAGCAAAACGAGAACATATAAATTTCAAACAAAGTGATCTCGAGTCGTAAATTGGTGCGCACGGATGGACATTCGATGTTTAAGCGTACGCACGATGCTTCGCATATCTAACACAGCGCAATAACCTCTTCAACCCCTTCGTCGTCGACGGAAAAATTTTCATTTTTGCCAAACACTCACCAAAGGAGCAGTCAGTGGGATGTCACATCGATTCGAAAGTCATAAATTATTCCCGGCGACAGTGATGGGATTGTTTGGCTGTGGGCCGACGATGATCGCCTTTCGGAAGCTGCCACATCCGAATCAGGTTTAACCTTGATGCCAATTGTCGATTCATGAGACCGGCCAGTGTCCATTATTCGCAGCTGGGGGAAACTCAATTATACAAGTCGCTTCTTGGGAACGTGAGTTCCGAAACTTGCTCACTAGCTGCTGATCAGAAATTTTCCTCCCTAACACAAGTGGCATTAGCATTGAGGATGTGCACCAAATTGAATGATTGTCCGTTCCGATGCGGTTGGTCACGCATTGCTCCGGCTCCGGCGATGATGACGGCCGGACCAGGTGAGGACCTATATTGGGAATTAAGTATGCTAATATTCTTGGCCGGATTACGTTTGACTGCGTGCATGATGCAGGATTTTGTTCGGAAGAGGCTTTGAATCGGCCGATATCGAGCTCCTCTAACTCGCAAACGCAAAATGGCCCGGCAGATGCCACCAGTCAAGGTGAAAACGACGGTCGAGGTGGGATAACGATAAGCAACCAGCAATCGAACTCAATTCGAATTCCACGTCCACCAACACCGGTGAGAACAGACAGGTGGGTCACATACGTACGTGATGAAAGAGAATTTCTGATCAGCGATGCAGCTTTCGAACCGGGGGTGGTCCATTCTGGGACACAGGAGTTTGCAGATGCGACAGAAGCCAGTGCCGTTGATTTGATAACCCTCTTAATCGTAGAATGGTGGAGATAGCACTGTATCATGGATTGCGGGTCAAACTGGATGCACGCGTGATAAAATCTAATCCATACTCATGTAGGCGTAACGCTGTTTGATTTTTTTTCTGCAAAGAATGCAAAGAATAAGATTTTGTAGGTTGGAAATTGATGGAAGCCGATTTTTTCGTACACTACGAATAAATTCCGTCAGATTTGAAAAATTTTATTTTATTTTCAAAAATCAGTAAGAAAAAATGGTTTAGGGTCATTTGCCCGAATCCCGATTGACCGAATGCCACATGGCCCAATGGATAATGGATAATATGTAGTTGAAATATGTTTTGGATCAAGTGTGTGAAGTGAGGGATGAAAAAATGAGAAGTGAGGCAGCAGAATAAAGAAAGAAGGAAGAAAACTGAAAGGAAGAGAGAAGAAAGAAGAATAACGAAGGAAGAAAAAAGGCGGAAATAAAAAAACAAGAATTAAGCAAGAAAAAAGAAAAAGAAAGAAGCAAAAAAGGAACAAAAATAAGAAAGCTGAAAAAAAGGATGCGGAAAAAGGAAAAAAGAAGGTAGAAGAAGAAGAATAGAAGGCAGAAAGATAGAAAATGAAAAAAGAAAGAATTTGGATTGGATTTGCATTGGCTTTGGATTGGATTTGGATTGGATTTGGATTGGATTTGGATTGGATTGGATTGGATTTGATTGATTTGATTGATTTGATTGGATTTGATTGGATTTGATTGATTTGATTGGATTTGGATTGATTTGACTGATTTGGATTGACCTGACCGACCTGGACTGATGGACTGATCTGACTCGATTTGGACTGGATTTGATTGATCTGGACTGACCGATTTGACTTGGATCTGGACTTGATTTGGGACCGATCTGGACTGATTTGACTGACCTGACTGATTTGGACTGATTTGGACTGGATCTGGACTGATTTGGGACTGGATCTGGACTGGACTGGACTGGATTGACTGACCTGACTGACTTGACTGGACTTGACCGATCTGGACTGACCTTGGACTTGGATTTGACTTGGACTGACCTGACCGACTTGGACCTGGGATCGATCTGGACTGACCTGGACCTGATCTGACCGATTTGACTTGATCTGGATCGGATTTGACTGGATCTGACTGACTGACCTGACTGGATCTGGACTGGACTTCGGACTTGGATCTGACCGATTGACCTGACTGGATTTGGACTGACTTGGACCGACCTGACTGGATCTGGACTGATCTGGATCTGACTCGGACTGACTTGACTGGATCTGACTGACCTGACTGGATCTGACTGACCTGACTGATCTGGACTGGATCTGGACTGGATCTGGACTGGATCCTGACCGACTGACCGATCTGGACTGGATCTGGACTGACCTGACTGATCTGGACTGATCTGGACTGGATCTGGACTGACCTGACTTGACCTTGACTGGATCTGACTGGATCTGGACTGGATCTGACTGGATCTGACTGATCTGGACTGGACCTGGACTGACTTGACTGACCTGGACTGACCTGACTGATCTGGACTGACTCTGGACTGACCTGACTGGATCTGGACTGGATCTGGACTGGATCTGGACTGACCTGACTGGATCTGGACTGACCTGACTTGGACTGGATCTGGACTGATCTGGACTGACCTGGACTGATCTTGACTGACCTGGACTGGATCTGGACTGACCTGGACTGGATCTGACTGACTGGACTGGATCTGGACTGATTGACTGACCTGACTGGATCTGGACTGGATCTGACTGGATTTGACTGGATCTGACTGGACTTGGACTGATCTGGATCGACCTGGACTGACCTGGACTGGATCTGGACTGGATCTGACTGGACTGACTTTGGATTGACTGATTGACCGACTGATCCTGGACCGACCTGGACTGGATCTGACCGACTGGACCGATCTGACTGGACTGGACTGACCTGGACCGATCTGGACTGGACCTGGACTGATCTGGACTGGACCGATCTGGACTGATCTGACTGGATCTTGACTGACTGGACTGGACTCTGACTAGACCTGACTGGATCTGGACTGGATCTGGACTGACTGACTGGATCGACTGGACTGGATCGATCTGACTGATCTGGACTGATCTGGACTGATCTGACTGACCTGACTGGATCTGGACTGACCTGGACTGGATCTTGGACTGACCTGACCGATCTGGACCGACCTGACTGACCTGGACTGGACCTGGACCGACTTGACCGACTGGACCTTGACTTGGACCTGATCTGGACTGGATCCTGACTGATCTGGATGACGACTGACTGACCTTGACCGGACTGACCTGACTGGATCTGACTGACCTGACTGACCTGGACTGGACTTTGGATCGACTGGACTGGATTTGGATCGATTTGGACTGACCTGACCGACCTTTGACCGATTGGACTGATCTGACCGATTTGACTGGATTTGGATTGATTTGGACTGGATTTGGACTCGATCTGGACCGACGACTGGACTGGACTGGACCGACCTTGGACTGGATTGGACTGGATCTGGACCGACCTGGACTGACCTGGACTGGATCTGGACTGACTGACTCGACCTGGATCGACCTGACCGACCTGACTGATCTGGACTGACCTGGACTGACTCTGGACTGGACTGGACTGACCTGGACTGGACTTGGACTGACCTGACTGACTGGACTGACTGACTGACTGGACTGACTGACGATCTGGACTGGATCTGACTGGACCTGGACTGATCTGGACTGGATCTGGACTGGATCTGGACTGGACTGATCTGACTGGATCTGGACTGACTGACTGGATCTGACTGATCTGGACTGACCTGGATCGACTCTTGACTGACCTGGACTGACTGGACTGACTGACTGATCTGACCGATCTGGACTGGATCTGGACTGATCTGACTGGATCTGGACCTGACCTGGACTGATCTGGACTGGATCTGACTGACTTGGACTGGATCTGACTGGATCTGACTGGATCTGACTGACCTGACTGACCTGACTGGATCTGGACTGGATCTGGACTGACCTGACTGACCTGGACTGGATCTGGACTGACCTGACTGATCTGGACTGACCTGGACTGATCTGACTGGATCTGGACTGACCTGGACTGGATCTGGACTGGATCTGGACTGACCTGACTGGATCTGACTGGACTTGGACTGATCTGGACTGGATCTTGGATCTGACTGATTTGGACTGGACCTGACTGATCTGGACCGATCTGACTCGGACTGACCTGGACCTGGGACTGGATTTTGACTGGACCTTGACTGATCCTGACTGACTGGACTGATCCTGACTGACCTGGACTGACCTGGACTGACCTGGACTGGATCCTGGACTGACCTGGACTGGATCTGGACTGACCTGGACTGGATCCTGGACTGGATCTGGACTGGATCTGGACTGATCTGGACTGATCTGACTGGATCTGGACTGATCGACTGGATCTGGACTGATCTGGACTGGATCTGGACTGACCTGGACTGGATCTGACTGACGATCTGGACTGGATCTGGACCGACTCTGGACTGGATCTGGATCGACTGATCTGACTGATCTGGACTGGATCTGGACTGACCTGGACTGACCTGGACTGACCTGGACTGGATCTGACTGATCTGACTGGATCTGGACTGACCTGACTGGATCTGACTGGACCTGACTGGATCTGGACTGGATCTGGACTCGATCTGGACCGACTTCGACTGACTGATCTGACTCGACTTGGACCTGGGATCTGGACTGATCTGGACTGATCTGGACTGGATCTGGATCGATCGGACTGACTGGACTGATCTTGACTGATCTGGACTGATCGACTGGATCTGGACTGACCTGACTGATCTGACTGACTCGACTGGACCTGACTGACCTGGACTGATCTGGACTGGATCTGACTGGATCTGACTGACTTGGACTGGACCTGACTGATCTGGACTGACCTGGACTGACCTGACTGGATCTGGACTGGATCTGACTGACCTGGACTGACCTGGACTGGATCTGGACTGGACCTGGACTGATCTGGACTGATCTGGACTGACCTGACTGGACCTGGGACTGACCTGGACTGGACCGGACTGACTGACTGGACCTGGACCGACCTGGACTGGATCTGGACTGGATCTGGACTGATCTGGACTGACCTGACTGGATCTGGACTGGATCTGACCGACTGGACTCGATCTGACTGATCTGGACTGATCTGACTGGACCTGGACTGGATCTGGACCGATCTGGACTGGATCCTGGACTGGATCTGGACTGGATCTGGACTGACCTGGACTGACCTGGACTGACCTGGACCGACCTGACCGGATCTGGACTGACTTGGACTGGATCTGGACTGGATCTGGACTGGATCTGGACTGACGGATCTGGACTGGACTCTGGACCGATCTGGACTGACTTGACCGGACCTGGACTGACCTGACCGATCTGGACTGACTCTGACCTGGACTGATCCTGACTGACTCTGGACTCGACTTGGACCTGACCTGGACTGGATCTGGACTGGATCTGGACTGACCTGGACTGACCTGACTGGATCTGACTGGATCTGACTCTGACTGGACTGGACTGGATCCTGGACTGGATCTGGACTGACCTTGACTGACCTGACTTGACTGACCTGGACTGGATCTGGACTGGATCTGACTGGATCTGGACTTGACCTGGACTGACTCTGGACTGACTTGACTGACCTGGACTGACCTGGACTGACTTGACTGATCTGGACTGGACCTGGACTGGATCTGACTGACCTGGACTGACTTGACTGGATCGACTGACCTGGACTGACCTGACTGGATCTGATCGGATCTGGACGGATCTGGACCGGATCTGGACTGATCTGGACTGGACCTGGACTGGATCTGGGACTGACCTGACTGATCTGGACTGACTGGACTTGACTGGATCGACCGACTGACTGACTTGGACTGATTGACTGGACTGACCTGGACCGACTGGACTGGATCTGGACTGGATCTGGACCGATCTGACTGGATCTGACTGGATCTGGACTGGATCTGGACCGGACTGGACTGACCTGGACTGGATCTGACCTTGACTGACTGACTGGATCTGGACTTGACTGACTGGACTGACTGGATCTGGACTGACCTGACTGGATCTTGGACCGACCTTGACTGATCTGGACTGACCTGGACTGGATCTGACTGGACCTGGACTTGACTGACCTGACTGATCTGGACTGGATCTGGACTGACCTGACTGGATCTGGACTGACCGACTTGACCTGACTTTGACCGACTTGGACTGGATCTGGACCTGGACCTGACTGACTGACCGACCTTGACCGGATCTGACCTGGATCTGACTTGGATCTGGACTGACTCGACTGACCGACCTGGACTGACCTTGGACTGACCTGGACCGGATCTGACTGATCTGGACTGACTCGATCTGGACCGGATCTTGGACTGGATCTGGACTGACCTGACTGACTTGACCCTGACTGACCTGACTGGATCTTGGACTGACCTGGACTGACCTGACTCGGACCTGGACTGACCTGACCGATCTTGGACTCTGAATCTTGGACTGGACCTGGACTGACCTGGACTGATCTGGACTGGACCTGGACTGACTTGGACTGGATCTGACTGGAATTTGACCTGGACTGGATCTGGACTGATCTGGACTGACCTGACTGACTTGACTGGATCTGGACTGATCTGGACCGACTGACCTGGGACCGACTGGATCTGACTGGATCGGACTGACCGGATCTGACTGACCTGGACTGACCTGGACTGATCCTGACTGGACCTGGACTGGATCGGACTTGACTGACCTGGACTGACCTGGACTGACCTGACTGGACCTGACTGACCTGGACTGACCTGGACTCGATCTGGACCGACTGACTGGACCGGACTGACCTGACCGATCTGACTGGATCTGGACTGACCTGACTGGACTGACTGGACCTGACTGACTGGACCTTGGACTTGATCTGATTCGGATCGGACTGGATCTGGACTTGACCTGACTGACTTGGACTGATCTGGGACTGACTCTGACTGGACCTGACTGGGATTTTGGACTGGATCTGGGATTGATCTGACTTGATTTGGACTGATTTGGACTGGACTGACTGGATCTGGACTGATCTGGGACTGATCTGGACTGGATCTGGACTGATCTGGACTGGATCTGGACTGGATCTGGACTGGACCTGGACTGACTTGGACCGGACCTGGACTGGACCTGACTGACCTGACCGATCTGGACTGGATCTGACTGGATCTGGACTGGATCTTGACTGACTTTGACCGACCTGACTGATCTTGACTGACTGGACTGACCTGACTGGATCTGGACTGGACTTGGACTGGACCTGGACTGGATCTGGACTGGATCTGGACTGACCTGACTGACTCTGGACTGGATCTGGACTGGATCTGGACTGACCTGACTGGATCTGACTGACCTGGACTGGATCTGGACTGGACCTGGACTGACCTGACTGGACCTGACTGACTCTGGACTGGATCTGGACTGACCTGACTGATCTGGATTGACTGACTGGATCTGGACTGACCTTGGACTTGGATCTGGACTGACCTGACTGGATCGACTGGACTGACCGGATCGACCGATCTGGACTGACTGACTGGGACTGACTGATCTGGACTGGATCTGACTGATCTGGACTGATCTGGACTGGATCTGGACTGGATCTGGACTGGATCTGGACTGACCTGGACTGGATCTGACCGACCTGGACTGACCTGGATCTGGACTGACCTTGACTGACTTGGACTGGACCTGGACTGACCTGGACTGACCTTGGACTGGATCTTGGACTGACTTGGACTGATCTGGACTGACTGGACTGACTGACTGGATCTGGACTGGATCTGGACTGACCTGGACTGACTTGACTGACTTGGACTGGATCTGGACTGGATCTGACTGGATCTGGACTCGACCTGACCGATCTGGACTGGATCTTGGACTGACCTGACTGGATCTGGACTGGACTGGACTGACTGACCGATCTGGACTGACTTGGACTGGACCTGACTGGACTCTGACTGATCTGGACTGGATCTGGACTGACTTGACCGATCTGACTGGACTGGACCTGACCTGACTGGATCTGGACTGGACCTGGACTGACCTGACTGATCTGACCTGACCTGGACTGACTCTGGACTGGACCTGACTGACCTTGACTGGATCTGGACTGGATCTGGACTGGACCTGGACTGGATCTGGACTGGGATCTGATCTGACTGACTTGACCCGATCTGGACTCTGACCTGGACTGACTTGGACCGACCTGACTGGATCTGACTGACTCTTGGATCGACTGATCTGGACTGACTTGACTGATCTGACTGGACTGATCTGGACCGATCTGGACTGGACTCTGACTGACCTGGACTGGATCTGGACTGGATCTGGACTGACCTGGACTGGATCTTGACTGATCTGACTGGATCTGGACTGGATCTGGACTGACTCTGGACTGGATCTGGACTGACTGACTGGACTTGACTGGACCTGGATCTGACCTGACTGATCTGGATCGATCTGGACTGGATCTGGACTGGACCTGGACTGGACTGACTTGGACTGGATCTGGATTGATCTGGACTGGATCTGGACTGGATCTGGACTGACTTGGACTGGATCTGGACTGGATCTGACTGACCTGGACTGGATTTGACTGACCTGGACTGGATCTGGACTGGACTTGGACTGACCTGGACTGGATCTGACTGACTGGATCTGGACTGGACTTGGACTGACCTGACTGGATCTGGACTGGACTTGACTGACTCTGGACTGACTTGGACTGGATCTGGACTGGACTGGACTGGATCTGACCGATCTGACTGGACTGACTGGACTGGATCTGGACTGATCTGACTGGATCTGGACTGATCTGGACTGATTTGACTGATCTGACTGGATCTGACTGGATCGACCTGATCTGACTGGATCTGGACTCTGGACTGACTGACCTGGACTGACTTGGACTGGACCTGGACTTGATCTGGACTGATCTTGACTTGATCGATCTGGACTGACCTGACTGATCGGGACTGGATCTGATCTGGATCGATCTGGACTGACCTGGACTGACCTGGACTGGACCTGGACTTGATCTGACTGGACTTGACTTGATCGATCTGACTGGATCTGACTGGACCTGGACTGGATCTGGACCGGATCTGACCTGACTTGGACCTGGAATCGACTGACTGACCTGGACTGGACTTGATCTGGACTGGATCGACTGACCTGGACTGACTGACTTGACCGGGATCTTGGACTGGAACCTGACTGATCTGGACTGACCTGGACTGATCTGGACTGACCTGACTGGATCGATTGGACTGGATCTGGACTGACTGGACTGACCTGACTGGATCTGACTGACCTGGACTGGACTGACTGGACTGGACTCGACTGGACTGACTGACTGACCTGGGACTGATCTGACCGACTTGACTGGATCTGACCGATCTGGACTGGATCTTGGACTGACCTGGACTGATCTTGACTGGATCTGGGACTGGACCTGACCTGGACTGACTTGATCTGGACCGACCTGGACTGATCTGGGATCGACCTGGACTGATCTGGACTGGATCTGGACTGACCTGGACTGACCGACCTGACCTGACTGGACTTGGACTCGACCTGGACTGGACCTGGACTGGACTCTGACTGGATCTGGACTGACCTTGGACTGGATCTGGACTGACCTGACCGATCTGATCTGGACTGGATCTGACTGGATCTGACTGACCTGGACTGGATCTGACTGATCTGACTGGATCTGGACTGGATCTGGACTGACTGGACTGACCTGGACTGGACCTGACCGATCTGGACCGATCTGGACTGACCTGACTGACTTGGACTGACCTGGACTGGATCTGACTGACTCTGGACTGGATCTGGACTGACCTGGACCGACTGGACTGGATCTGATCTGGACTGACCTGGACTTGACCTGACTGATCTGGACTTGGACTGACTGGACTGGACCTGGACTGGACCTGGGATTGGATCTGACTGACCTGGACCGATCTGGACTGATCTGACTGGATCGGGACTGGACTGGATCTGGACCTGACTGGATCTGACTGACTGGATCTTGACTGATCTGGACTGACTTGGACTGACCTGACTGGATCTGGACTGACCTGGATCGACCTTGACTGGATCTTGATCGACCTGGACTGATTTGGATCTGGATCTGGACTGATTCGATTGATTTGATTGATCTGGATCGATTTGGAATTGATTTGGATTGGATTGATTGATCTGACTGGATTTGGATTGATCTGGATTGATTTGGATTGATTTGATTGATTTGGATTGATTTGGATTGATTTGGATTGATTTGGATTGATTTGATTGATTTGGATTGATTTGATTGATTTGGACTTGATTTGATTGATTTGGATTGGATTTGGATTTTGATTTGGATTGATTTGATTGGATTTGATTGATTTGGATTGATTTTGATTGATTTGGATTGATTTGGATTGATTTGATTGGATTTGGATTGATTTGGATTGGATTTGATTGGATTGGATTGATTGGATTGATTTGGATTGACTGACTTGATTTGGATTGATTTGGATTGGATTTGGATTGGATTTGGATTGATTTGATTGATTTGGATTGGTTTGGATTGATTTGGATTGGATTTGGATTGGATTTGGATTGGATTTGGATTGGATTGGATTTGGATTGGATTTGGTTTGAATTGGATTTGGTTTGGATTGGATTTGATTTCGATCTGGATTGGATTTCGATCTGGATTGGATTTGGATTGGATTTGGATTGGATTTGGATTGGACTTGGACTGGACTTGGACTGGACTTGGACTGGACTTGGACTGGACTTGGACTGGACTTGGACTGGACTTGGACTGGACTTGGACTGGACTTGGACTGGACTTGGACTGGACTTGGACTGGACTTGGACTGGACTTGGACTGGACTTGGACTGGACTGGACTTGGACTGGACTTGGACTGGACTTGGACTGGACTTGGACTGGACTTGGACTGGACTTGGACTGGACTTGGACTGGACTTGGACTGGACTTGGACTGGACTTGGACTGGACTTGACTTGGACTGGACTTGAGCTGGACTTGGACTGGACTAGGACTAGACTTGGACTGGACTTGGACTGGACTTGGACTGGACTTGGACTGAACTTGGACTGGACTTGGACTGAACTAAAACTAGAATAGGACTGAATTTTGTCTTTTACTACTTTCTGCTAACATTCACTTCCATGAGCAAATGCTATTTTTTCGATGAAACACTCTTCATAAGAATTATTTCTTCAATTTCAATATGATTTAGACATGGCCCATTTGACCTTCACTTGTGTAGGTACAAAGGCACTTTTGAAACATTGAAAATATTATAATCATAATTGATACCAAGAATATAATCCAATGCCATTCCATGTGCAGTGATTGACAGGTTGTTAATATGCGCTTTTATAGCAACTGAGCGACCTCATCTAGCGCCTCCTATTTTTTTCGATTCACCTTGGCATTAGCTTGTAGACGTGACGTCCCATATTTGGTACTTCCCTGCCCCCCAATCATTATAATGATTTCCCTTCCTACCATCCACCCAAATTCCATTCCGCCGGACTACTGACTCTCCGACACCCGTTTGTACCTTGTTGCCCATCGGGCTGGAAATTTGTTTGTAATTAATTTTTTTGTTTTGTTCGAGGAATTCATCTAAATTCTAATGAGGTTTCGCCGGTGTGCACTTTTTGCCTCTTGTTTTTAGTTTTTATTATTTTCGCGTGAACATCGTGACTCATGACCCTGAACAGACTCGCTGCTCTTGTGCTCTTGTTCTTTCCGCCAGGCCTGGAGTGCGTGAAGTCAAACTTGCAGTCGGCGGCCGACTCCAGGGAGCAAGCACGAAGAAATCGATGATTGATGATAGCACGCTGGAGAGCCGCGCGTTGTCTATTTATTTTCGGGGAAGATGAGTTTCTTTGTCTACTTTTCGCTCGAAGGGTAATGATATCAATAGGAACAAAGAATATTTTGTAACGGACCTGTACGCGAAATGTTGGCTCATAAGTCCTAAGAAAATGAAGCTCACATTGGAGGTAAATGAATGTAGTGGTTTTAATTAGCCAAACTTGGCATCCTGGAGCGGTGGAACCTGACGTAAATGGAAAACACATCCCTAGCTTGCCGAAGTTAGTGTGCGGAGAAGAATTCAGTAATGCGTAGATCATTCATCATCCACTCGTAAGAGTGCCTAGGTTTATGCTAATCATAGTGGTAACGAATGAATGTATTATTTCTAACTGACTAACGCAGGTAATTATATTACGAAGTCCTTGTATGAGGTATGTATAGCTTTTTTACTTGCACGGCTTGCTTTTAGAACAACCTATCAGGTAGCAGCCCTGTCGTCGTGAAATTTGAGCTACTTTTCTGGAAGAACTGCTGATACAATAAGACTTTCTCTACGCGCATATTTGAAAGTTATGAATTACAGTGTCCATTGTAGCGAACAATAATGCACTGAATATTTTCCAACCTCCGCTTAACTTAAGCGGAGCTTAACCATACGCTTAAACCTGGCTTTAAGCCTAAGTGGGTGTATAGAAAGTAGTCCTAAATCAGTTTGGGGCACTTATTCCAATTCTGTTTTATGCAGGTCTATGATAAGAGCTCATGTTTAGCTATGTTTAGCGCAGCCAACACCAACACCAACGCCGAACAACGTACATCAATTTTTTTTTTTGTCTTTTTTTAAGAGACTTGCAGCCCGAGGCTGGCTCGTCTCCGACGTACATCAAATCTAAAAAAGCTCAACATCATAAAACATCCAAATTCAGCTTTCTTCAATATGCAACTTCAATCGGGAATATTCATTAAATATGACTAATGAGTTTAATTGATTCAAAACTTATCTACATGATCAATTTTGATTTTACTTACATGGTGAACAACAATTTGTCTTTTATTTCACCGTGAAAAGCTTGAGCAGAATTTAAAAAAATAAATCCTGCTCTTTTATTGTTGTGGATATTTTTAATTATCAAGCTACAAGCATTGGTGTTGTTGACGATTATTAACATCTCATGTAACTGACAGCGGTCTATCTGCACACTGTGCTCGGGACATGGTGGCTATTTTTTAAGGGAGTTAGATAGGGATGTCTATAGCCTAGTTTTATGTATTTTTAAAGAATAATGAATCCACAGACAAATAGACAAAGCACTAACGACATCTGTTGGTTTCACAAATTGTTCCATAAATCACGATGCAGATGGCAGAGCAAAAGTCAAACTCGAGCAAATCTGGAACGCACGTCACTAGTGATCGATTTGCCAACTAATGATTATTTAAATTGATCATCAAAGCATTGTACGATTTGTGCTTCAATGTTAAGTGACGTGCACTCAGTGCTCCAGCAGAGCTAGATGGCGGCAATGTATACTTTGCGCCCAGGTTAGTCTCGAAAACCGAGCTGACCTCGGACGACCTGTCCCCTTCTTCGCGGGTAGTTGTTCTTTATTTTCTTGGTGTAAGAAGCTTTTCACGATCCATCGGGACACTATTGCGGCGATTGGAATGTCTGTTTGCGTCGTGGAACAATTCAGGAATACACTGCACTTCGTTATGGTACATTTTTTTCTTTTGTTAACGTCCGATTACCGTAAACATTGCATTAATGTGAGCGATTTCAGTCCGAATTGAACGCAGGATTGCTCAATACGGTTCAACTATGACATAAACTAACGACATGTGTCCAAAAATCAACAGATTTGCTTTGATTTACGTTGATATTTATTCAATCAAAAATAAACTGCTAATTAGAGTGAGAAGGTGGGTAATTTTAAGATTGTGTGAAATGGCACCGTGAGAGGCCTTAACGATTCGCCCCATCTTCCATTTCATCGGTTGTTGTAAATTGCTAACAATGGCACAAACTTTACCTTCCGATATTTTTACGGATGATTTCTAATTTTCGTTCCGTCCTTGCAACTGGGACAAATATTCTGTCCTCCACCTCTTCCAGAAATCCTGCAGCCGACGTTGAACTAGCTGCAAACGAGTTAATCGATTCAGCTGAATTTTACCAAAATTTTGATCAGGTCAGGCTTGCAATGACTCACCACCAGTGAGGGAGTGTGCGGGTGTTAATGGTTTGAGGTCTGTGGGATCATCAATGAAGGCGTTCGGAAATCCACTGCACAAGTCGGGTTTTCCCCGAGCACTCGAAGCAAATGACATTTCGTTGATCTTAGCTCTTCTATTCTATTTTTAGCTCCCAAGAAGTTTGTTCCGTTCCAGGTTCAGCGTGAAGCTTAAAATGATAGAAACTTAGAATCAACTCAGTTAGATGATGTTTCGCCGATTCCGAAAGCGCGGAATGATTCAGTCTACCACCAACACGCAAAATCCCGTCCTCGGTTATTCGGGAGTGAAACCAACGCAGCGGTGAATTTCGAGCAACTGAGCAATACTCTTTTACAGCTGTAATTTCCTTCGCGAAGAATTCCTGCTGCACCTTTCGTATGAGCAATGTGAAAGCTTTTTAGTAAATAGAATGCCTTCACTGCATGCTGCATCACTACATCACTGCTTAGTCTTGCAATTAGGCGTAGCCGGTAATCTGTACAGCGAATTAACTTGTTGTAATCTAAAAACCTTGCTACGTAATCCGAAACAAAGAAAATTTCCTGAGCAGTACATACAACGCCTGTTATTCGCATCTTTTGAAATGTATGCGATGATATTGGACTCGTTGCTCCTTGGTTGTTTTCAATTAATTCGGTCCATTCCACCAGAGCTCATTCTTCAGAATTTCGTTGGGATAAATTCCCCGGAATATCAGATCTGATTTTCCCGAAACATGAGCTCGGCTGTAGCTCTCTGTCAAGGCCTGGATTTTAGGTGGAGACTTAATCCAATGCATCACGCACGTTGAATACGTCCAGAACGAAACATTTAGATCCAGTTTAACTGCCTTTGCTATTCTTTCCCATAGTTGTGCGGCAAGAATTGCTCCGCACAATTCCAAACAAGGCAGTGATTGAATTGCCAGTGGAATAATCTTCGATTTCGACGTGAGTAGGTGAGCCATCTGGCATCTTTCCATCTTGCTCACGTAAACCGTAGCTCCGTAAGCTACCATTGAAACAGTAAAAATCTACTGTTTGTGCTCCAGCTTAGTTACGCATCGAGATGCGTGAACCGTGTTTAGCAACGGAAGTGTTTCATGAAGGCTGCGGCACTCCTCACCCACCATTGTCGGTAGTCGTTTGTCTCAGCCTATCTTCTGAAAACATTCATTCTCTGCAGTCTAAAGGCGCTGCATAAAGGCCTTCTCAGACGTGATATTTGCACCTAGCAGCCCCAAAGGGTCGACAAGTTTGGCGATGATACTCAGCACCACGGTATACAGAAAACAAGGTAGGCTCGTTAGAAAAATGACACTTCGAATGTGGCGCATGTTTTATGGCCACAAGTTGGAGTACAAAAGTAAGCATGCTGCAACCGTAGAGCATCGTCTCGGTCCAGCTTGTGCGAAGATAGCAGTACCGTCACATGTTTACATTCAAACTGAATGTTTACATACGTGATTGTCGTATCCCAGCCTGCCTTGTTTTTTGTATGCCGTGCTCAGCACGTTCCGTTTCGAGTAATGTTGATGGTTCGAAAATCAAAGCAATCAACATTAGGAAGCCAGGTCAGCCTCAATGTTATAACCTCTGCATTCTGGTCCCAAATTATTCTTTCCGCAACAGGTAGAGCCAAGTCTTGGTTCGGAATACCTTTTTAAACTTCCTCCCGATTTGAAACCCACAGCGCTATAGCGCGTGATTGGCTAGGCTGGCCCCCGCCAAGGGCGCCACAGCTTAATGGGGCGCCGAAATTCAGAATTGAACTATAGGAAGTGGTGACATATCTCATCAAGGTTTTTTGCGCGATTGGATGGCTATCACTTGATTTTTTTTTGTGATTTTTTAGTGAGGTTAATTTATTGTTTTATTGATGCTTATGGTCTCAATCGGCTAAAATCAAACCGTGTTTAAAACATTTGTATATTCTCAAATTTATCAGGTAAAGGTGTTTCAGATTCAAGCTTTTAACAGACGTTTCCCCCGGGGACTACATCCGCAATTAACCGTTTGACCAATTTCGCCCGAAATCTTCACACAGTTTTGCACACCACCCACCGTTGCTTTGATCAGTCTGGTAAGCTTCCCAGGGAAGCTGTTCTCGTCCATAATTTTCCATAGCTCTACGCGGTCTATACTGTCGTATGCCGCCTTGAAATCAACGAACAGATGGTGCGTTGGGACCTGGTATTCACGGCATTTTTGAAGGATTTGCCGTACGGTAAAGATCTGGTCCGTTGTCGAGCGGCCGTCAACGAAGCCGGCTTGGTAACTACCCACGAACTCATCCACTAATGGTGATAGACGACGGAAGATGATCTGGGATATCACTTTGTAGGCGGCATTAAGGATGGTGATCGCTCGAAAGTTCTCACACTCCAGCTTGTCGCCTTTCTTGTAGATGGGACATATAACCCCTTCTTTCCACTCCTCCGGTAGCTGTTCAGTTTCCCAGATTCTGACTATCAGTTTATGCAGGCAAGTGGCTAGCTTTTCCGGGCCCATCTTGATGAGCTCAGCTCCGATACCATCCTTACCAGCTGCTTTATTGGTCTTCAGCTGTTGGATGGCATCCTTAACTTCCCTCAAGGTGGGGGCTGGTTGGCTTCCATCGTCCGCTGAACTGACGTAGTCATCTCCTCCGCCGCCTTGACTTTCACTGCCTGTAACTCTCAGCGCCATTCAGATGTTCCTCGTAGTGCTGCTTCCACCTTTCGATCACCACACGTTCGTCCGTCAAGATGCTCCCATCCTTATCCCGGCACATTTCGGCTCGCGGCACGAAGCCTTTGCGAGATGCGTTGAGCTTCTGGTAGAACTTGCGTGTTTCTTGAGAACTCCTCCTCGCACTCCGCTTCTTCCAAGCAGCGTTTCTTCTCCTAAAAAAGGCGGGTCTGCTGTCTCCATTTCCATGTATAACGTTCCACGTTCCGCCGGGTACCTTGCTGCAGCGCGATCGCCCGCGTTGCGGTCTTCTCCAGAATCTGTCTGCACTCTTCATCGAACCAATTGTTCCGTCGACTTCGTCCCATATACCCGACATTGTTCTCCGCTGCGTCGTTAATGGCTGCTTTAACTGTATTTCAGCAATCCTCAAGATGGGCCCATCGAGCTCATCCGTTTCCGGCAACGCTGCCTCGAGATGCTGCGCGTATGCAGTGGCGACATCAGGTTGCTTCAGTCGCTCTAGGTCGTACCGCGGCGGTCGTCGGTACCGAACATTGTTGATGACGGATAGTTTTGGGCGCAGTTTAATCATCACCAGATAGTGGTCAGAGTCGATGTTAGCGCCACGATATGTCCTGACGTCGATAATGTCGGAGAAGTGCCGTCCATCAATCAGCAGAACGTGGTTGATTTGTGATTCTGTCTGCAGTGGTGATCTCCAGGTGTACCGATACGGATTTTGACGTCGTGGCTTGGGCAGCTGTCGTACTCACGTTCCAGCTGCGCGTAGAATGTGTCCTTATTATCATCAGTGCTTCCGGAGTGTGGGCTATGGACGTTGATTATGCTGAAATTGAAGAACCGGCCTTTGATCCTCAACCTGCTCATTCTCTCGTTGATCGGCCACCACTCGATCACACGCCTTTGCATATCGCCCATCACCATGAAAGCTGTTCCCAGCTCGTGTGTGTTGCCGCAGCTCTGGTAGATGGTATGATTACCTCTAAACGTTCGCACCATTGATCCCTTCCAACAAACCTCCTGCAGTGCTACGATGCCGAATCCACGGTCCTTGAGCACATCAGCGAGTATGCGTGTGCTCCGATGAAGTTGAGAGATTTGCAGTTCCACGAACCGAGTTTCCAATTGCTAGTCCTTTTTTCGTCGGAGTGGTGGGGTTTGACAGTGGGCCCTGTTAAACCTCTATAAAAAGCTGCATGTATCCGCAAGTAGGCTCCGCCAAAGCGACCGTGTGCCGCTCAAAGCGCACAAGCCCAAGTCCTGGTGTTAGGTGGGACGCTAAACAGCCCTGACACGACGGCCCTCCGACGAGACAGGAGGTTTGCGCAGGCCCAATAAGCCGCCTTTAAAAACAACTATTACGAACGACATAGAAGATAATACGACTCGATACAATCGGCAACGACCTAGGTGACGAATAAAGGATCACGATTGGAAGCTTGGAACATGGAACTGCAAGTCGCTAGGCTTCGCAGGTTGCGATAGGATAATCTACGATGAATTACATCCCGCAACTACGATGTCGTAGCGCTGCAGGAAATCTGCTGGACAGGACAGAAAGTGTGGAAAAGCGGGTATCGAGCGGCTACCTTCTACCAAAGCTGTGGCACCACCAACGAGCTGGGAACCGGCTTCATAGTGCTGGGAAAGATGCGCCAACGCGTGATTGGGTGGCGGCCAATCAACGCAAGGATGTGCAAGCTGAGGAATAAAGGCCGTTTCTTCAACTATAGCATCATCAACGTGCACTGCCCACACGAAGGGAGATCCGACGACGAGAAAGAAGCGTTCTATGCGCAGCTGGAGCAGACATACGATGGATGCCCACTGCGGGACGTCAAAATCGTCATCGGTGACATGAACGCTCAGGTAGGAAGGGAGGACATGTATAGACCGGTCATCGGACCGGATAGTCTGCATACCGTATCGAACGACAACGGCCAACGATGCATAAACTTTGCAGCCTCCCGCGGAATGGTAGTCCGAAGCACTTTCTTCCCCCGTAAGAATATCCACAAGGCCACATGGAAATCACCTAATCAAGTAACGGAAAACCAAATCGACCACGTTCTAATCGACGGTAAATTCTTCTCCGACATCACGAACGTACGCACTTACCGCAGTGCGAATATTGAATCCGACCACTACCTCGTCGCAGTATGTCTGCGCTCAAAACTCTCGGCGGTGATCAACACGCGTCGGAGTCGTCCGCCGCGGCTTAACATTGGGCGGCTACAAGACGGTAGACTAGCCCAAGACTACGCGCAGCAGCTGGAAGTGGCACTCCCAACGGAAGAGCAGCTAGGCGCAGCATCTCTTGAAGATGGCTGGAGAGATATTCGATCCGCCATTGGAAGCACCGCAACCGCTGCACTAGGCACGGTGGCTCCGGATCAGAGAAACGACTGGTATGACGGCGAATGTGAGCAGTTAGTTGAGGAGAAGAATGCAGCATGGGCGAGATTGCTGCAACACCGCACGAGGGCGAACGAGGCACGATACAAACGGGCGCGGAACAGACAAAACTCGATTTTCCGGAGGAAAAAGCGCCAGCAGGTAGATCGAGACCGTGAAGAGACGGAGGAACTGTACCGCGCTAATAACGCACGAAAGTTCTATGAGAAGTTGAACCGTTCACGTAAGGGCACGTGCCACAGCCCGATATGTGTAAGGACATAAACGGGAACCTTCTTACGAAAGAGCGTGAGGTGATCCAAAGGTGGCGGCAGCACTACGAAGAGCACTGTATGGCGATATGGCAGACAACGGTGGCGGTATGGTAATGAACCTAGGAGCACGCGCGCAGGACATGCGACTTCCGGCTCCGAATCTCCAGGAAATCCAGGAGGAGATCGGCCGGCTGAAAACAACAAAGCCCCTGGAGTTGACCAACTACCAGGAGAGCTGTTTAAACACGGTGGTGAGGCACTGGCTAGAGCGCTGCACTGGGTGATTACCAAGGTTTGGGAGGATGAGGTTCTGTCGCAGGAGTGGATGGAAGGTGTCGTGTGTCCCATCTACAAAAAGGGCGATAAGCTGGATTGTAGCAACTACCGCGCAATCACATTGCTGAACGCCGCCTACAAGGCACTCTCCCAAATTTTATGCCGCCGACTAACACCAATTGCAAGAGAGTTCGTGGGGCAGTACCAGGCGAGATTTATGGGTGAACGCTCTACCACAGACCAGGTGTTCGCCATATGTCAGGTATTGCAGAAATGCCGCGAATACAACGTGCCCACACATCATCTATTTATCGACTTCAAAGCCGCATATGATACAATCGATCGGGACCAGCTATGGCAGCTAATGCACGAAAACGGATTTCCGAATAAACTGATACGGTTGATCAAGGCGACGATGGATCGGGTGATGTGCGTAGTTCGAGTTTCAGGGGCATTCTTGAGTCCCTTCGAAACCCGTAGAGGGTTACGGCAAGGTGATGGTCTTTCGTGTCTGCTATTCAACATCGCTTTGGAGGGAGTAATACGAAGGGCAGGGATTGACACGAGTGGTACGATTTTCACGAAGTCCGTCCAGTTATTTGGTTTCGCCGACGACATTGATATCATGGCACGTAACTTTGAGAGGATGGAGGAAGCCTACATCAGACTGAAAAGCGAAGCTAAACGGATTGGACTAGTCATCAACACGTCGAAGACGAAGTACATGATAGGAAGGGTTCTATACCAATCGCCCGAAAACCATTCGCCCGAAACCCATTCGCCCGAATGCCATTCACCCGAAAGCCATTCGCCCGAATGAGCCAATCGCCAATCGCAATTAGTTTAAAACTATCAGAAAGAACAGCATGTGGAATTAAGAAGGGAAATATTGATTGAAAGCTATTAGGTTATGTAAATTGATTATTCTTTTTAAAGGTTCAATCGTTGATCAGCAAATCTGCCCAACGCCACATAATACATCGTCGGCGACGTTGTGATATGCCACCAGAGCCACTGGAATGTAATGATTTCGATCATATCGACGAACGCTATAAAGTAAATCTGGATGGAGAGCTCTTCTTGCAGTCTGTAGTTGATTGCGATGATGGTAAGATCCTCTTGTTTGTTTCGGCACAACACATAAAAGTGCTGTCGAAATCGGAAATTTGGATTATGGACGGCTCCACAACACTTTTCTCAAATTTTCACGATACATGGAAGTGTAGGTGAAGAAAATCATAGACGCTTTGTTCCTTTGGTTTATATGTTGCTACCGAAGAAGAATGAGAGAACCTACGAATCAGCTTTCAGTGCGCTGGAAGAAATTGCGGAGAAATACCAATGCGAACTTGAGCCGGAGCATATTCTATTGGATTTCGAAATAGCAGAAATAAATGCTGTTCAAAGATTTTTCCCTGGAACCAATCTCCACGGTTGCTTTTTTCACCTAAACCAAAGTTTCTTCAGAAAACTAACACACCTTAAGCTGAAGTCGATTTATTCCAAAGATTTCACTATCCAACTTGCATATAAGAAAGTTGTTGCTTTGGCATTCTTGCCGAGTCAATAGATTCCAAATGCATTTCAAGAATTGCAAAAAACGATCCCAGAGCCTCTCTGTAATTTTTTAAACTATGTGACTGAGTTGTACGTTAATGGTCGCCAAACAAAAAGCAAAAAAAAACAGTCGAAGTCCTCTAGTTCCGCCTATGGTCAGTTCATGGTAGACTGACGCAAAATATTCCACGGACCTTCAACCACACGGAAACAATTGCATACCCACAAGCATGAATAAAAAATCATGAAATCATGAATCAGGTCAGTACATGAGACCATGATTATAATTCATGATTTCAGGAACATTATTCATGGTACTAGGCAATCCTCATCAGTCGACAGTATGAATAACCGGTTATTCTTCGAACACTTCATATCCAAGAAGTAAGAACGGCTGAGAGGTAGCACGCCGGACTCTCGCTCAGTGTACTCGAGTTCAAATCCCCTGTTGAACTTTTTTTTATTCTGTCGATCTTAACAATCAAATTGTAACGCATTGGTTGCGTTACGCGAAAATAAATCATGAAATCATGATTTATATTCATGGTGTATTTTCATAGCATGAAAACACGACAGATTCATGGAATCATGAATTATTTTCTCATTTCTGGGAACGGATTTTTACCCGTGCACATTGAAGGATGGCATAACAAATGGGGTTCGCTGCTAGAACAGGGTAATCCTCCCTTCTACAGTGTTGTAAAGCAATTCCAGCTAGAAGAACGAATAGCTAGCACTGATATTTTACGATCGCTTCAGTCCCAGCCGATAGCAAAGCAGCATAAAAAACATTGAGAAAAACATAAAGTATGAAGGGCTCGTTGCGTCATACAAGCCAGGTGAGTGGTTGAGCTTTTTGACGGGGATCGCGCTTGTGTTAATTAGTTCCTAAGTTTCCTATCACCTAAGACTTATGTTGATCAGTGTTGGTAAAATCACTCATAAATCTCAATCAACGAGTGCTCCCGTGCGAACAAAATCGTCTGCGATTTTGAAGGAATGCATCACGCTTGAATTTTTCATGCTAAAACGCATCATTTCACTCATATGCTAAAAAATCATTTTGGTTTTAAAACGCATTTGAAATCAATTTTAGGGCAATTTATTGCTCATACATAAAAAAAGTCTAATATTTTAAACGACAAACGTCAATTCACTGTTTTTAACGAAGGAGAGCAAAAGAAAACCTACGATGATTCAAATGGATGATTCAACTCATCCATGAGTTTTTCGGTGCTGAGTTGGGTGCGTTTCAACTCACGCTTGATTTGAATCATCCATGAGTTTTGAGATTTTGAGTTTTTACCAACACTGATGTTGATATGTTTATTATATGATATGTTAGACTTATGTTTATATACTATAAAAATATCAAACAATTTTTTTTCATTTCGAGGGCTCTCGGGCGTTTGGCTCATCCGGGCGTTTGGCCCATTCGGGCGAATGACCTATTCGGGCGAACGGCATTCGGGCGTTTGGCTCTTTCGGGCGTTTGGCATTCGGGCGAATGGGTTTCGGGCGAATGGTTTTCGGGCGATTGGTATAGAACCGATAGGAAGAGGCTCAAGAGAGGTCAATGTGAGCCACCCACCACGAGTTTCTATCGGTGGTGACGAAATCGAGGGGGTTGAAGAACTCGTGTACTTGGGCTCACTGGTGACCGCCGATAACGATACCAGCAGAGAAATTCGGAGGCGCATAGTGGCGGAAAATCGTACGTAGTTTGGACTCCGCAAAACGATCCGATCGAATATAGTTCGCCGCCGTACCAAACTGACTATCTACAAAACGCTTATAAGACCGGTAGTTCTCTACGGACACGAGACCTGGACGATGCTCGTGGAGGACCAACGCGCACTGGGAGTTTTCGAAAGGAAAGTGTTGCGTACCATCTATGGTGGGTTGCAGATGGCGGACGGTACGTGGAGGAGGCGAATGAACCACGAGTTGCATCAGCTGTTGGGAGAACCATCCATCGTTCACACCGCGAAAATCGGAAGACTGCGGTGGGCCGGGCACGTAGCCAGAATGTCGGACAGTAATCCGGTGAAAATGGTTCTCGACAACGACGGCAACAAGAAGGCGAGGTGCACAGCGGGCAAGGTGGATCGATCAGGTGGAGGACGACTTGCGGACCCTCCGCAGACTGCGTGGTTGGCGAAGTGCAGCCATGAACCGAGCTGAATGGAGAAGTCTTTTATGTGCAGCACAGGCCACTCCGGCCTTAGTCTGATGATAAATAATAAAATGGTGCACAGTTTCACTTAGAGTCCCTCGCTGGCACTCGGACGATGATCAGCCGCCCCTAACATGGAGAACAGACGCTGCTGTGAGCCGATCCTGACATGGAGAACAGACGCTCAATAAGATTTGCACCTCCGGAGAGGAGCAACCCCCCCCCCTTCCCTGTCAGCCTACGACCATAGTTCCCACCGGGGTTGGTTACCCAATCTTCCCTAAGGTTGCTCGTAACCCGGCCAGCACCGCGGGGAGGTAGGGATAGGAATTGCTGGGTAAGAGGCTAAGGACCGCGAAATGGGGTCTATTTTATTTCTTCAGGTACGCGAAGTACCAATGGTATACTTTACCCAGCATTTGTCGTGCCATGTGCATGTGATATGATAACCAACCATAGTGGTCTCATTATGTCTTAAACGATTCGATTCTTTTGTGCCGGCGTTCACAAGTTATATTTTGCCCAAACAAATTATTTTGCTATTAGACATCACGGTTTGGCTTGTGTTCGGCTAGAATCAAATCTAGACATATTCCACTGGTGAACATAGTGTTGTTAACCGCCAGTATAGCAAGAAAAGCATCGCACAAAAATTTCTTATTGGATCAGTATGCTTGAGACTGCAACTGAAAATATAAATAATCAGTTGGAAGAGTACCACGATGGCAGTCAATTTGGCACCAGAAATTCCACGAGTCAACTATACACCTCCTGCACTCCTTTCCCACAAACATTCGAATGCATCGAACAAAAATTTAATATTTTTTGTTAAATATCTTGGCTATACCGTCCCGCCCAGACAGTTACTGGGGGCATGGGGTGCGATCCTCTCGTTTAATAAACAATGTGCACTCGCTTGGCTGTGCATATACAACAGTACAGCACATGTAGAGATTCGACAAATCAAGCATCCGAAAGATATTCAATTTGCAAAAAAGAGAGCTAACCGCGGTGGAGGTTGGTACTCGGATTCTTATGGCTTTTCCGCAAACGTGACCTTTAAGTGGTCTTGTTGTGTAGGGGTTATCACGCCTATCTAGAGGGTAGGAGGTTGAGGGTTCGAGTCCCTCCAAGACACGTGGATTCTTTTTCGCAAATTTCATATCAATTTGTCCATTTCGAAACATATGCTGTGCATATGCACAGCCAAGATATTTAACAAAAAAATGGTTTTCGTACGGCCGAGTTGCCGAATAATATGCAATTAAAAGTTTAATATTCAAATTACTAACCTGTTCACAGCATATTTATTCACTTCCCGTGATAATGAACATGTTTCTTCAAAGAGTCCTATGAATTTCGGCTCGAATTTTATCGTAAATCAGCAGTTCGTGCCAATTTAATAGCCGTTCGCGATTCGGTGGGCTTATCACTGCACTTCACTTCTTCTCAAAGGGCATAGAAAAATCAAGTTTCTACTCACTTCTCCGCGCATGAGCAGCCCAAAATGTTGATAGAATGCAAAATAAACATCACTTTTTGAAATATGTCACACGTTTGAACCGAAAACTTTATATAAACTGCTGGCGAGGGGGGAGACCATATGACTGGATGAAGTATTCATGAGCTTTGATTCCATAGACAATGGACATCGAATGGTCGTTTCAATGGTTGGGAGTCGATTTTAATCGAGGTTGCGAATCTTTAGCATGATAATTAGGATTATTTTTTGCGTTACATAATCAATGGATCTTTCCTGCGGTGCGGTTTTCGTTCAGTGAAGTCTCCGGAATGTTGTTTTAAGCTATGTGGGTTCTCTTTTCGCCAGCGTTTGGAGGGGAGGCGCTGTAGCCAGTGTAATGAAAGGTTTAGTTTCTCATACTAGTTTTCATACAAACTTGAGCCGGCTAGTGTTCAACCAGTTTTTGTTCAAATCGGTTTTTAGAGGACACTCAGCGCAAAGGACGGAATCGAGTGAGCGTGGTGGAGCTGGGCAGTTTTTTTAACCACCCTACTAATATTCTTTGTTTTTTTATAAATACGACACCAATACTACTACAGTATATGACAGTTTTTATTGTACCAATACTTTCAAAGCTTTGTTTTGGTACTCAACCCACCTTCACCTTCACCTCAACCTTCACCTTAAACTGATGCAATGAAGGAAAAACTTCCAGTAAAAACAAATCTATATACATAAAAATGAATTTCTGTCTGTCTGAACCTTATAGACTCCGAAACTACTGAACCGATCGGCGTGAAAATTTGTATGCAGAGGTTTCTGGGACCGGGGAAGGTTCTTAAGATAGTTCGAGACCCCTCCCCCCTTTGGAAAGGGGGGCTCCCATACAAATGAAACATCAGTTTCTTCATAACTCGAGAATTAATCTGAGAATAAATCAATTTTAGGCGAAACGAAGTTCGTCGGGTCTGCTAGTTCAAAATAAGAATACATTATTCCAATTGATGTTTGGAGGGCAAAAGTAACTCATGATATCTTAAATATTACAATGTATTTTTTGTCTTCTTTTTACATTTTTCTATTTTCCAAAAAATATTTTTAATCTAGGGAACTATTCCGATTTCTATCTCACTGAACATATATTCATGTCATCGCAAAAAAAAGAAATATAGCACCAATTTGGTCGCTTGTTTTTGCTAACACGCTAACCAAAATCATTTTTATTGCTTTATTTTTGATGGGATGAAAATATGAGCTATGGGATGAAGTGCCGAACCGTTTCCCTATTTACTGATTAATCCGTAAAATTTTTAAAGTGTTACCGAAAGAAATGTTAACGTTTTACCTACGTCCTTTAATTTTATTTACATATCCGTTAGTAAAATTACTGATAACATCGTCAATTTATTGCCGAACAAACTGCATTTTTTGACAGTTCAGATTAATTTTTGTTTTCTGAGCGTTCCAGTGATCTGAGTTTCCTGTGTATTTGTTTTTGTTTGCAGGAATGATTGGCGCAAATTTGGACTGTGATAGGACAATTTTATAAATTTGTTTAAATTGCGGCTAGCAGTGTTGTGCTGAATCATTATCAGACGATAATGATTGCAATTTTCATGTGAAAGCTTTTCACATGAAAACAGTAGGCGAGTTGTCGCCGGTGACAACTTTTCAAACTGTGTACTCAAACGATAATAAGCACAGAATTTTCATTCAAACACTAGTCGACCCGGCAGACGTTGTCCTGCGTAGTAGGCGAAAATGCCCATGGGAAATTTCCATACGAATCCTAATTTAAGTTTTTCACGATTAGCACAACCTTACGCGTAATTTTCGCATGAGGAAATATCATATAAACCCGTCGGAATTGGTAACGAACATATCTGCTGAAGAAATGAAGAAAATCCATCCAGCCGTTTTCGAGTTATGCGGATACGAACAAAGACCATTTCATTTTTATATATATAGATTAATCTATACTAGAATCAGCTAATTGTCAACTGTCCCGTTTTATCTTCTATTTGGCGTCATGGTTTCATGTTAGTAAGGAAAAAGAGTTCAAAATGTAACGGTAAATGCTTCAACTCAATATACGATTTTCAAACGATTCTTAATCGCTGGCGAGTTTTTATCATTTGATAATTTAAGAAAAAGATCGCGGGTGAGTTTGGTCATCCTCGATTTTTGAAAATTTGATTTTCCCAACCCTGGCGGCTAGGATATTGATATTCTTCTACAAGCGTCGGTGATTATCAATCGTGTTCAGCGGATATAGCATGGTTTCACATTGTCGAAGAAGCGTCGGTAGTAGTTTACGAACCTTTGAACGTCTGCGCCCCGCAAAATAGCACACATTTCTGCTTGTTGATTCTCATGTTATGTAGATCCAACCGGCGCAGTCGAGCCAGATGATCCTCCAATCGATCATTACAATATGATCTCGATTCGGCGTTGCTAATCTCGGTTCTTCTGGAATAACTTCCAATTGTAAGTGCAAAAGATGTTTGAAAACTTTCTTCCTCCTGCCCGAGGGACGCGAACGGTTAATCAACTATTGGAAGCGGATGCCAATCCACTTTCAGAATAATGCTTACAATCACAACAAATTCTTACTCGATTATACGATTTTTTTTGTTTTTCATATATTCCATATTTCTGTACTTAACAAACGGATAGTTGCGTGTTTTGCTTATCGTTTTCTAATATTAACCATTTGCTCTTTCATCGACACGTTTCCAGCTATAGAGGTTTTCTCTCACATTCAGAACTATACATCAGTACACCTTTGTATTCAGCTGATTTATTAACAAAACAAATTTATACCATTTTTAATACATGTCCATTGGCCCACTCTCTTTCTACGGGTGCGAAAAGAGAGAAAATAGTTTGCTATAAAATTAAATTCGAGCAGTTGAACAGCTAAAATCTCAGCTTTGCTCCACACACTTCCAACACTGCCTTGGTATGTGTGGCACCACTACCAAACCAACAAAATTCTCTTCTGCTCTCGTTTCCCACCGTTGAGCAAGCTTCTCCCAACGCATGTTCTCGATTCAGCTAACATGGGGACTCGCATTCCTCTCTGTTTACTTCTTCATCCGATTGAACTCTGCACGGAACGCCATGATGCGTATCCATTGCTCCCGCATTCTCTTGTTCTCAACCGCTTCGTTCGCTCTCTTATCATCTTTTGCGTGCTCTTTCTCTCAACCAACTTCGCTCATCCATCCCGCCACCAACCCAGTCCCGGGCAAATCCGCGACTCCGGACTCGGTCGAACGGAACCAACCGGACCGGACTGCAGCACACTCCACTCGCAGCGCTATGCTGATGATGATGTTGCTGCTCAGCGGCAGCAGCGGCTCTTGCTCCCATGCTGCAGCAACAACGCTCTGTAGGAGCCTTTTTCATGATGCGATTTCCCTTGTAGACCAGCAAGCGTTGATGCTGGTGCTGCTGTGGCGAAGCCAGAGCCTCTTTCGTTCGTTTTCAGCAGGACGAGGACGACCACGGATGGCCGACATGGATGATGAGCGGCACATGAGGCTGCTGCTGTTGCTGCGGTGGTGGAGCTGTTTGCCATCCAGCCACACCAACAAACACCAGACCAGAACCTGCGAAAAAGGAACAAAATTCTCAGTTTGCACCGAATGGTTTTCTCAAGCGGACGCGAGAAACGGGGCGGTTTCGCTGGGTTGCGATTTTCACGTTTGATTCGGACCGAAAACGCGTTGTTTCGCAATAGTTGACTATTGAAATCAGTGGTGGGGACGATTGGGGCGAAATTCGGTATCGATGGAACCGGAGGTAGGCAGATAGAAAGGTCGCGATGCGGTTCTATTAGCAGGGAGGCGGGTGTGTAAACAAAACAAGGCAGAGGACGGAAGTGGGGGCAAACGTAGTTCAGAACATTGCGAAGCCGTCGGTCGCATGAATTAATAAATTATTCCGGAGCAGAACCTCCCAGGCCTACAGAGTCCTGTCGTAGCTCGTAGTCGTGTTTTTGCCGTTTCGTGTCCTCTCTGCGTCGCTGAGGCCCAACGGTGGAGTACGGCAAACCGCGAATGCAAGAAGAAAAGCAAAGAAAAAGATAAATAAAGTGATCTGGCTGGAAGAGGAGCGACCCAATCCAGAGTGGGTAGAAGAATCTGAATTCATAAGCAGAGAAAAGGAAGAAGCATGAAAAATGATGCAATTATATAATTAAGAAGTTTGAAATATTTTCGTCTGTGTGTGATGTGAGAGCAGCCAACCACAAGGCAGAGGTCTCCGTGCAGAGTTGATTTTTTTCCGTTGTTTCGGATCGCGAGAAGTATATTATTATTTTTCACGGTCTCCCAGGTTTCGCGTGTGTGTCTTGTCGGGCCTCTACCTACATCGAAGTCGCTGAGGAGAAAAATTCTCAGCGATTAAGATCGATATCGCACACAAGCCATCAGCGAAGCAGCGACGAGAGAAGAAGATCCAAGACTACACACGTGGAAGAGGTCGGCGGCCGTGGCCATCGCCAGCAATGATGGGACCAATCAAGCTCAACCTGCCAGTCGTCACTACTGCCAGCTTGATGGTTTGTTTACTGACAACGGCAGCATTGGTCACAGTGGGTCACACGGCGATAGTGACCGCAGCAGATGACGACGGTGACGTCGCCGCTACCACCACCACCGCCGTCACCGCCGTAGTAGCAAATGCAACGATAGTGAATAGAAAGGTGACAGCTGATGGCGGTCATCGGATTGATGGAGGATTGCCATCGCCACCGTCGACGCCGGCCGTAGTGGGAAGAGGGAAACCGACGGCATCGGCGGCGGAGTCATGCCGGGAGACGTGCTCGAAGCAGGTAGGGCCTTTATGGGAATAATTTTCATTATAAATGATCGGAAATGACGGGTCATAAAACTTTCCTGATTTAACGGCTGGATAGTTTATGTAAAACAAATGTAGGAAGCAACTGCGCTATCAAAAACAGAAATGGAATATTGATTTGGTTATTACTCTCTTGTTTTCCTTTCAATCTGAATATTTTCTGGAGGCAGCAGTAAAAAGTAAAACCAATTATTGGATATAATTTCTTTTTCGTCACTTGAATCGTTTGAAATAAATCCATCTTTTTTTGTTGGTAAATTTGTTCTTGTGTCACAGTAAGACCACGGACAAACAGTCATACCACATTTGACATGCAATCATAAAATTTTTAGTCGTTAAGACACTAGCGACATCATTTTCAATAACTTGGGCAAATCACGCTCGAATATTTCGCAAAGGAGTGATGCGTTGTAGATGTAGTCGTCAACTTCGCAAGCTTCAATTGTCGCAAGCATGTTTTTGATTATTGTGCTTCCACTTAATTCTTGGAGTTCGAGGTTGATTTTACACACTCTTTGAACTGTCGGTATTGCCTAGGGAGGACATACATTTTTTTTTAACAACCCTCATTTTTCCTAAATGTCAAAACCAAAATTTTCGGTGCTACAAAAGACAACAAAAACAAACACAAATTGAAGCTGCTGACATGTTTTATATATAGTTATTTATCAGGTACTAGGTAAATATTAATTGAATTTTGAACGTTTAAATCTATAATAGTAACAATTAACAATGTCTTAGTTTCAGTTTGATACATCATCGGGATGAGCGATGAAATGGAACGATCGACATCAGTTAATTCTAACGAATATCCGTTTGATGAAGCAGGTTACATGAAATCGAGTACTTGGAATTCGATAGTGCTGTTCTGGTTCCAGCTTCCAACGAACCAGGACAATTTCGTAACGTATCCGGAACAAGCGAATATGACGATGAACTCAACCCCTTGCATTCGTCCGATTCACGGGACATTTCGGATTTCACCAGAGGATCGGGTGAAGAACAGCACGGTGAGAAACAAGAGGCGGAGAATATTCAATTCAGCATGAACATATCAGCCAAAAAGTTTAGGAAGTTTCAGTTTCATATCATCGGTGTCTTCTACGCTCGTTCCTTTCGATCGCAGCATCTTTCGGATCCGGTCTATCCAGCTTTTTACGAGTTGGTGCCATAATACTTTGAATCACCCCTTTTGACACATGCTATGTCCACTATAATATTTGTAGATGGATCTTAGCAATCGGTTAATCGTTGATTTTTTGTAAACATCGTTAAACTGTCATTATTTTACTTTGAGTTGAGCATGTCTTCAAACTTTGGTTTTTTAATATTTTGTCCATTAAAATATACCTACTATATGTACTATATGTACTTCTTTTAGGTATCCGTGAAAATATAAGCTATAGAAAATATAAGGCACCAGCCAGCCTGTGGCAGTGTGGCATGCATTTGAAGGAATGAGCTATTGAGCTTCTCGAGGCTTTCTTGTATTATTTCTACACGTAAAAAAATTTAATGTTGTTTATTATTAAGATTTCTAATACTTTTTTGCCAAAGCAGGCGTTGAATGATATGTATAAGAAAAAACTTATACTTCGCATTAGTCACATACATTCCGAAACTTATACTTTTCATTAACTTATGAATGTTATTAGCTTTTTGATACGCGATCATTCATTAGGTGGCATAATGAAGAGTATAAGTATTTTCGAATGGTTTTTTGCCATAACATATAAGGTTATTTTTTTACGTGTACAATACGCGCGTTCCATGTCATACTATCTATGGTTTTAGGGCTTCAAAATGTTTCGCGATTCTAATTTATCTATCGTACAGATTTGCGAAAGAGACATTATTGTTGTATCTCATCTAAAATATAAGGTGCTACCTGAATGATCGTTTTGATGCCGACCCTTTGCAGACTTAATTTATACTCAATTAAGTTGAAAACCGGAATGGGGGACTATTGAAGTTGGATTTTTCTCGCAATCCGTACGTTAAACCTAACTTCGCTAGTGGCGCGCTAGTTTAATTAGGGTCTAATTAGACTAGCGCACTACTAGCGAAGTTAAGTTTAACGTACGGATTGCGAAAAAAAATCAACTTCGATAGTCCCCCATTACGGTTTTCAACTTGACTAGCGATACTGACAAAATACAATATGTACAATTATTCTATTACTAATTAGTCGAATTAGGGAAAATCTACCGGAAGAATCTACCACCTCGTAAAATACGAGGATTAGATAACGTGTATTTAAAATGTGTACTCGACTGAGGTCAGCTAGATTGCGAGAGAATCTAACTCTGGTCCTCCCCTATGATTCCAGGGCCAGCAGCGCAAAAACTTTAACCTCAGCTAGGATTAAGAATTGGAGAATAGCTGCTGAGGGCTTGATCGCAGAGGCACGGTATGGGAGTTTTGGATTGCCCGTAGAGCCATGAACGATCCAATATTACAGGTGTTCCATCGTTCAATGTTGTAAGCGACAAATTTATTGACATCATTCTGCGTAGCTCTTAAGGCATATTCACATTCATAAATTGGAAAACCTAAAATAGAAGAATGATTAGCAATTTTATAGAAAATGATACGTGAATTTCCTTGTTGTTTAGAAATAAACAACCTAAAAAATCTCGATGGTAACGGGGAAGACCGTCACTCTACTTCAAGGCTACCGAGATATTATTATGAATTAAGTTCACAGCATATGTCAAATTCGGTTCACCCCTTGTTAATTTATGGCTAGCGTAAAAAGCTGGATAGACAAGATGTTTACGGACAAACGTTACTTGAGCTTCATAATTCCATTTGGAAACATTGCATAAACTTTGTGGGCCGTGAAGTGATTGTTAGTTGCTCAGACAATGGAAAAAATGTGAGATGGTCCTCCAAGCAGATACCTGATGTTTCTGACATCGAAAAATACGTGCTGTTAAAACACGGGAAAACTAAGAAGCTTTACACGTTAGCCGACATAGGAGAAAACTCTAAGTTGCTAACGAAATGGCGTGGAAGTGAGATCCAAGTACACCTATTCAAACACTCTGTTTCTGTGACGTCAAATACTTTATGGGACATGGTGAATAAAAAGTTATTACACCCAGAGTTGAAAGATAAAACAGGAGCTCCTGCCACCCAAGAAATTTTTAAGTGCATCGATCAGTTGAAGGAAATTCACTCCCATTACACTGCGTTGCATGCATCATGGGAAAAATGGGCAAATTATGTTCTTGCACAACCGGGAGATGTGCGCCCAAAACTGATGACGGATGCTCCACCAGATGAATATCTCCACCTGTTTCGGTCGGTGTCATTATCAGAAAGACATCACATTCAATCTACCCGTCATGGTTTACAGGTAGCTTACAATATCACCGAAAGTGTTTCCTCATCGATAGAAGCACTGTGTAACAGAATTGACTCTATTGCTATTAGCGTTTCTGAGATTCAAATCCAGACACACGAGCTGAAGGCTCAGGTGAAAGCTTCCCGCTCACTGCTAGATGCTATGCAAGCATCCTTACCGCCAGAGGAAAGTGAGTTCAGCCGAGTGTTGGCATCCAAAGTTACTGATGCTGTCGATGTTGATCATCTGGAATAATTGGAATGGGTATTGTACCTATTTGTACGGGGAGTTTCTTGTTATTATATATGAAGTAAATTGTTTATGCAATTAAAAACGATAAAAGTATTTTATTTCATTTATTAGTCAGAAAGGTATACGAATTTTGAAAGGTTTATAATGGTATACATTACGTTTATAGAAAATTCTCGGATAGGTGTTAACGTAAGCAGACGTAACAGTTCAAGAAGAAATATAAGGATTGAATTGACCATTTGACGAATATCCACACTTTCTAAATAAACTCGAGCAATTATAGTTGGTAAACTTGGTCAAAGCTGCTCCAACAATCAGTGATAATGGCGTACTATCATGTTCAACATAATGTCTCCTTATGTAACGTTTTACCAGTCCAAATACAATCTCGATTGGATTATAGGAGGGGCAATACGCTGGCAAGTATATTGGAATGATCCCCAAAGACCTCAGATACTGAACAATATTCATATCACAGTGTATGTGAGCCCCGTCCATAATCCACACTGAGTGTTTTCCTGGATAGCTTTTTACTGTGCTTCGAAGTGCCATTCTACGACAGCAATCAAAAAACTTTAGTCTTGTAAATGTCCCCTTAGTCTCGAATGAGTCTATTATTCCAATTTCTCCCAAAAAGCAAAGGCAAGACACTCGAGGTTTTCTCTTAAATTCTCCCCGATAAACTAAACTTTCCCTTTTAAACCGTAACCCCGACTACGTAACATTTCGCGGTTCGCGAGAGCAACTTCATCAAGGAAAACTAATTGTTCGAATCCCCACAGAAAACAAGAAAGCTCGTTGGTAAACCGGACAATATCATCTTCACGAATTTGGACCGCACGTCGTTCTAATGCCTTCCAGGACATTCCGTTGGCATGCAGGATATTACAAATTGAAGAGGCACTGATTGATACTATGAAATGGTTTCTAAATCTATGTCGAGTTTCATCCAAGTAGAGTATCGGGTACTTTTTGTACAATTCTACAATCCAATTTCGTTTATGTTCGTCGAATTTCCGGAAAACTTTGGCACGTTGAATCGCTGATAAATAATTATCCTTTTCATAAGCTCTGATCCATAAAGTAATTGTCGTTTTAGCTTTATGGTAAATAACGGCCCGTTGGCTACGTGAAAGACCGAGGAAGAAGATCCCGTACAGACAATGGTACTTCGTATTCACACTTCCGTGTTTATGCACTACATTTCTCAAAATTTTATTTTCCATCTTGCAAAAATTCAAGTATTTGTTTCAACAACAATATTTTACATCAAATTTGTAGAAAGTATAAACAAACCGAGATCAGATAATTATGACATCTCGATTGTCATCGATAATCCATTTAACAGATTGTCACGTCATTTTACTCACCGACGATTTGAACGACTATTTCAGGAACGGCTATTCTAAACGGTCTAGTCCAGCGGCTCTCAACCTTTTTCTTGAGAGGTACCCCTCCAAACTTTCGCATTAAATGAGGTACCCCCTCTTGAAAGTTGGCTTCCAAACCAGGAGGCTTCCGTTTCACTTGAAAGTAGGTTTTCGAGCCTCTCAAAAGAAGTCTTCCAAGCTTTTTGCAAGTAGGCTTCCTTTTACAAGGTGGTTGAGCCTCCTGAAAGAAGCTCCTGGATCTCTTGAAGGTAGGCTTCCGAACCTCTTGGTAAGATGCTTCTGAGCGTCTTGTAGACAGCCTTTCGAGCCTCTCGAATGGCGGCTTTTGAGTCACTTAAAAGGAGGCTTCTTTGCATCTTAAAGGATGCTTCTGAGCCTCTAGAAAGTATGCTTCTAAGCCTCTTGAACGAAGTATTCCAAGCTTCTTGAAGGGAGGCTTCCGAGGCTCTTGAAAAGAGGCTTCCGATTCACTTAAAAGTAAGCTTTCGAGCCTCAAGGAGCTTTCAGGGCTTCTTGAAAGAAGGCTTCCGGCTCTCTTAAAAGGAAGCTTTTGAGCTTTTTAAAATAAGGCTTCCGACCCTCTTGAAACGAGGCTTCCGGGTCTCTTGAAAGGAGACTTCCAAGCCTCTAGAAGGAGGCTTCCGAGCCTCTTGAAAGAAGTCTTCCGAGCATCTTGAAAGGAGGGTTCCGAGCCTCTTGAAAGTAGGCTTCTGAGCCTCTTGGAAGGATGCTTCCGAGCCTCTCGAAAATAGGCTTCGGTGCCTCTTGAAACGAGCTTTCCGAAACTTTCAAAAGAACCTTCCAAGCCTCTTGGAAGAAGGCTTCCGAGTTTTTGTAAGACTTCCTTAAAAGGAGCCTTGCGAGCTTTTTGAAACTACCGACCCCCTTAAAACGAGGCTTCCAGATCTCTTGGAAGAAGACTTCCAAGCCTCTCGGAAGGAGGCTACCGAGCCTCTGAAAAGGAGGCTTCCGAGCATCTTGTATGGAGGCTTCCGGGCCTCTTGAAAGTAGGCTTCCGAGCCTCTTGAAAGGCGCTTTCCGAGCCTTTTAAAAGGATACTTCCGAACTTTTTGCCTCTTGAAACTAGACATTGGAGACTCTTGAAAGGAGCTTTCCGAGCCTTTTGAAAAGATGCTTCCGAGCCTCTTGAAAGGAGGCTTCCGAGCCTCTCGAAAAAAGGCTTCCTAGCCTTTTGAAAAGAACCTTCCGAGCCTTTTGAAAAAAGGCTTCCGAGCTTTTTGAAAGAAGGCTTCCGACTTTCTTGAAAGGAGCCTTCCGAGCTTTTTGAAAGAAGGCTTCCAACCCTCTTAAAACGAGGCTTCCGGGTCTCTTGGAAGGAGACTTTCGAGCCTCCGGAAGGAAGGCCTTTCAATGTACCGTCGAATCCTGGTAAATCTGAGGACACCACCTGGCGTGCTACAAGTTTACTTCGATTGAAAATGCAGATAGCTTCGTTTTTGAAGACTGTAGGATTATACTCAGATTGAGCGGATTGTACCGGTGTTGATAGGTGTTGATCATCGTTCAGGATTTAATTCTTTGGGTACACCATGATTAGATGAAGATTGAAGCACTATTTGGATGCTGGCGGAGGTTGTAGACTCGTTAGCATTTCTCTGGAAGGTATCCAAGATTGTGTTATCGTTCGGTTGGATGACTACCGTCCGCTCTTGAAAGTGCACTAAGCTTATGCTACGTAACATTGCCACAAACGCCGGGAAAGCGCTCTACCATCGAAAGTATTCTTCTAACTTTGGTAATCGTCCCTTGAGAGTGACGTACAGCTGACGGAAAATAAACAGAATTTAGGTAAAGATATTGACAGAATTCTGTGACAATAACGACATGGGGATTGGAGGATCGCTCATTCCCCATCTACCAGTACACAAAGTCACGTGGGTCTCTCGTGATGGACAAACTGAAAATCACCGACCACATCTGCATCAGCCAAAAATGAAGACGGAGCCTTCTTGATGTCCGGAATAAACGCAGCGCTAACATCGCGTCTGACCATCACCTTCTAATTGGCGAGATCCGATTACGCATTGCTTGGATTCAGTGGCTGGAGAAGAGGCTCGGACGGCGATTCAACACACGCCGACTAGAAGATACAGCTGTGAAGAGATCGTTCATCGAAGAACTTGGAGCTCGGGCAGCGGATGTTCCGGATGGTGGCAGCGTAGAAGAGAAGTGGATGACCATCAAGAATGCCTTTATTGAAACAAGCGAGAACAACTTGGGTGAGCTGCTCACTTAGACGCAAGGGAATTCCGGATAAAATCGTCAGCCTCATCGTAGCTCAGTACGAGGCTTTTACGTACAAAGTCCTGCATAACGGAGCTTTGTCTGGCAGCTCTGGCAGCCTATTACAATGGAGCATCTAAACGACTTCGATTTGGCTGATGATATTGCTCTACTAACACAACGGCGCTCTGATATGCAGAATAAGCTGAACGACCTGACCGAACGCTCCTCAACGCCTGGTCTTACCGGTGGTGTGTATCAGCAGAGAGTACGCAGAAACTGCAAATATTTATCAACCGATGTCTACGTTTTATAATTCGGGCCTGGTGGCCTCACAATTGGATCTCGAATGCTGATCTCCATTGACGATGCCATCAAATATATCGAAATCTGCCAGCAAGCGCAGGACTGGAATCCAGCAGGACATCGCAGCAGAGGCTCGCGGTGGCGTGTACCTCTAGAAGCGCTCAGGATACATTAGTGAGTGAGTGAGACTCCTATGCCGCTCCTACCTCAGCTACAGAAGCATCAACCCCCGGCACTTCTGCCAGGCACAGCGGGACTTTCGAGTTCCCTAATGTGGTGCCGCAGAGGTATCTTCCCCCCGATACTCCTGCCAGGCCTAGCGAGACTTTACTCATTCCGTCACTGACAGCCGGATTCCACTACTGCCTAAGCAGTCACACTGACCACCATGCGATGCTTACCTGTGTGCTCGCCCTTACATTTGGATCATCACTCCGTGGGGAATACCACCATCTACCTTATGTCTACACTTTATGCACCTCCTGTGCATATTTTTGCATTGCATTAAAATACTGAAAGTAAAAACAAGGAACAGGTAGCTGCCTTCGTGAGGGTAATTGATGATCATCTTCAAATTACAGAGGAATTAACAGCCTGAGGAAAGCTGTTAAGAGCTGCATGAAGGAGATTGAATTCTTCTTTGAAAACTAAAGGCCTAAAAACTGATGGAAGGCTGGTAATGACGGGAAAAATACTTGAGCATTAAAGCAGTTGTTTATTTGTTAATCAATTATAAATCAACCGCAAAAGTGAATTTGTGATATTTCTCTGCACATTTCATTTTTCACCAAAACAGATCTATGTATGTGCAGAAACAATCGATATTCGTGATGTAGCGACTCTTGTTATAAAGAAAATCAACTTTACCTACGCGAGGAAACTTTACCACCACAAATTCCAAATTATGTTGACAAAAATGGAAGCAGAATACGGAGATTTGTTTTATTATTGCGAAGTTCGTTGGCTAACCCGTGGTACCTTGCTAAGATTTTATTCTCTATCACACTATTTTTACAAGATAAAGCAAAACCAATGCCCAAGCTACATGGTCCTGAATGCGTGAATAGCTTGGTCTTTATAGTAGATGTCACCAAACATCTCAATGATTTGAACACAATGCTGCAAATCAGAGATCAACACGACGAGCTTTTATTATCCAACATGCAAACTATTAAAACAAAATGAAACAATTTGGCTCAATTGATTGTCGAAACCAGATAAATTTCTCTAATCCTATAGGAAACAGTCGAAGCCTTTTAACAGAAATGTTCAAGCCTATTCGCCAATTTTTGAGAACATAGTTCCTCAACCCCGTTTATGGATTATAATGTACCTGGAATGTTTCAAATGGAGGTAAATGACCTCCGATGCAACAACGAGTTCAAATCTAAATTTTGGAAAGGCACATCCTTCGTAGGGTCTTTCTCTGTCCAGAAGTACACATCTGTGTGAACTCTTATCAAGAATAAAGGCAGTTGTTGAAAACAGGACATTGGACACCGATCTTTCAGCAGGGCAAATCAAATACATTTCATTATTTGCGCTATATAAATTTTATTTAATTAGGAACAAGATATATAACATTATTTACTTACAACTACGGTGTGTTTTCACATTAGAACTATAAACTAACGCGCCCGTTCTGTCGCTTCCGCTTGTTTTCTCTAACTTCGCTGTGACTTGATTGACAGAACGAGACTTGATAAAACCCGAAATATATTTACAACACGGAAACAAAACAGGGGTTCTGCATAATACGTTCTCACGTAACAGCAGTAAAAAAATCAATTCTTGATCTTCATTATCTGTTTGCGAAATTCGAACGCCGATTGTGAAATCAATATGCGTCGAGTATTGGAAAGAAGTTAACCATTCCATGTCCTGTTATCTAAAAAGAAAAAAAACACAAAAAACTGTACAGACGCATGTTTAGTTGGCTTTTAACGCAATTTTGGTCATTCTGTAAATGTACAAAAATTAGTATCAAATATTTTCTGGTCCGCTAGCAAGTGGCCATTCTGAAAATTGGCTCGTGTATTGAAAATGTTCGGACAGGCCTGGTATAAGGCGAAGTGGGGAGATAATACTTTTTTTAAATGAATAAGTTTGCTCGGTTCTGCTCTCATCTGCCCGGTTTAAAGCAAACGGAATGTCTTATTAAAATGAATGCGTCTGTCCGGTATAAGCGGACGGTAGAAGATAATGCCTTCTAGAGATGATAACATCGCCCGGTATTAAGAGAAAGTAAGTGATAATGTCTTCCTCAAATGAACACCTTCTCCCGGTATAAGGTAAAGAGGATGGATAGTCCCTTCTTTATATGAACTCGTTTGTCTGGAATAAAGTGAAAGAATGAGACAATCTCTTCTTTAAAGTATCGCGTATGTCCGGTGAATTGAGAATGGAACCTCAAGACGCTAGGCTTCGCAGGTTGCGACAGGATAATCTACGATTAATTACATCCCCGCAACTTCGACGTCGTAGCGCTGCAGGAAATCTGCTAACAGGACAGCAAGTGTGGAAAAGTGGGCATCGAGCGGCTTCCTTCTACCAAAGCTGTGGCACCACCAACGAGCTGGGAACACGCTTCATAGTGTTGGGAAAGATGCGTCAACGCGTAATGTGCAAGGATGTGCAAGCTGAGGATAAAAGGCCGTTTCTTCAACTATAGCATCATCAACGTGCACTGCCCACACGAAGGGAGACCCGACGACGAGAAAGAAGCGTTCTATGCACAGCTGGAGCAGACATACGATGGATGCCCACTGCGGGACTTCAAAATCGTCATCGGTGACATGAACGCTCAGGTAGGAGGGGAGTAAATCTATAGACCGGTCATCGGACCGGATTGTCTGCACACCGTATCGAATGACAACGGCTAACGATGCATAAACTTCGCAGCCTCCCGCGGAATGGTAGTCCGAAGCACCTTCTTTCCCCGCAAAAATATCCACAAGGCCACAAGGAAATCACCCAACCAAGAAACCAAACCGACCACGTTCTAATCGACAGTAAATTCTTCTCCGACATCACGAACGTCCGCACTTACCGCAGTGCGAATATTGAATCTGACCACTACCTCGTTGCAGTATGTCTGCGTTCAAAGCTCTCGACGTACAACACGCGTCGGAGTCGTCCGCCGCGGCTAAACAATGGGCGGCTACAAGACGGTAGACTAGCCCAAGGATACGCGCAGCAGCTGGAAGTGGCACTCCCAACGGAAGAGCAGCTAAACGCAGCGACGCAGCGCAGATGGCTTGAGAGATATTTGATCCGCCATTGGAAGTACCGCAACCGCTGCACTTGGCACGGTGCCGCCGGATCAGAGAAACGACTGGTATGACGGCGAATGTGAGCAGTTAGTAGAAGAGAAGGATGCAGCAAGGGCGAGATTGCTGCAATACCGCACGAGGGCGAACGAGGCACGATATAAACAGGAGCGGAACAGACAAAACTAGATTTTCCGGAGGAAAAAACGTCAGCAGGAAGATCAAGACCGTGAAGAGACGGAGCAACTGTACCGCGCTAATAACACACGGACGTTCTATGAGAAGTTGAACCGTTCACGTAAGGGCCACGTGCCACAGCCTGATATGTGTAAGGACTTAAACGGGAACCTTCTTACCAACGAGCGTGAGGTGATCCAAAGGTGGCGGCAGCACTACGAAGAGCACCTGAATGGCGATGTGGCAGACGAAGATGGCGGTATGGTGATGGACCTGGGGGAACGCGCGCAAGACATAATTCTACCGGCTCCGGATCTCCAGGAAATCCAGGAGGAGATTGGCCGGCTGAAGAACAACAAAGCCCCTGGGGTTGACCAACTACCAGAGGAGCTATTTAAACATGGTGGTGAGGCACTGGCTAGAGCACTGCACTAGGTCATTATCAAGATTGGGAAGAGGAAGTTTTGCCGCAGGATTGGATGAAAGGAGTCATGTGTCCCATCTACAAAATGGGCGATAAGCTAGATTGTAGCAACTACCACGCAATCACATTGCTGAACGCTGCCTTCAAGATATTCTCCCAAATTTTATGCCGTCGACTAGCACCAATTGCAAGGAAGTTCGTGGGGCAGTACTAGGCAGGATTTATGGGTGAACGCTCTACCACAGGCCAGGTGTTTGCCATACGTCAGGTTTTGTAGAATTGCCGCGAATACAACGTGCCCACACATCATCTATTTATCGACTTCAAAGCCGCATATGATCCAATCGATCGGGACCAGCTATGGCAGCTAATGCACGAAAACGGATTTCCGGATAAACTGATACGGTTGATCAAGGCGATGATGGATCGGGTGATGTGCGTAGTTCGAGTTTCAGGGGCATTCTCGAGTCCCTTCGAAACGCGCAGAGGATTACGGCAAGGTGATGGTCTTTCGTGTCTACTATTCAACATCGCTTTGGAGGGAGTAATACGAAGGGCAGGGATTGACACGAGTGGTACGATTTTCACGAAGTCCGTCCAGTTATTTGGTTTCGTCGATGACATTGATATCATGGCACGTAACTTTGAGAGGATGGAGGAAGCCTACATCAGACTGAAAAGCGAAGCTAAACGGATTGGACTAGTCATCAACAGGTCGATGACGAAGTTCATGATAAGAAAGGGGTTCAAGAGAAGACAATGTAAGCCACCCACCTCGAGTTTGCATCGGTGGTGACGAAATCGAGGTGGTAGAAGAATTTGTGTACTTGGGCTCACTGGTGACTGCCGAAAATGATACCAGCAGAGAAATTCGGAGACGCATAGTGGCTGGAAATCGTACGTACTTTGGACTCCGCAAGACGCTCCGATCGAATAGAGTTCGCCGCCGTACCAAACTGACCAGCTACAAAACGCTTATTAGACCGGTAGTTCTCTATGGACAGGAGACCTGGACGATGCTCGTGGAGGACCAACGCGCACTTGGAGTTTTCGAAAGGAAAGTGTTGCGTACCATCTATGGTGGGGTGCAGATGGCGGACGGTACGTGGAGGAGGCGAATGAGCCACGAGTTGCGATGTATAAGTTTTATCTTATATATATCATTAAACGCCTGCTCTGGCAAAAAAGTATTAGAAATATTAATAATAAATAACATTAAATTTTTTCACGTGTAATAGAATTAAACCAGCAGTAATTACCGTTATGAAAGTCAAAATTTGCAAAAGATAACTGGTTTTCCATTTCAATCAAAGGTAATTGCCTATTTCCGGGGATTAAACCACCCGACTTGGACGTTAATTTACAATGTTATGAAAACTCATATGTGAATATGTACGTTATGTGGAAGATATTGATCGTCCTTCGTAGCTTAGTTGGTTAAAGCACCAGTCTAGCGTACTGTAGGGTCATGGGTTCGAGTCCCATCGAAGGGAAAGTGGTTACCTCCAATACATTTTCCAAATCAATATCTTCCACATAACGTACATATTCACATATGGTTTTCCATATTAATTGTTCCGGTAGCGAAAGCAATTATTTTTTATTCCCAACTACGACGACATCCGGCGGAACCTAAAGAGGACCCATATGAAGCTCGATGGACGGTCAGCCGAATGCCGGAGGATGGATTGTTTCACGAATTTGGCACCAGGTAATCACGTCGACTGGCGCGAAGCCATTGATCTTGTCGTTGGCACCCGTGATTAGAAGCTACAAGAACGGCGCCACCACTGAATCAAGTTCCGGTGGCATCTCAACCATTCCTCTTGGCATTCTCGCATCATCCCAATCATCCTTATGTTAAGGTCACTCCTCACGGAATCCAAACTTCAAAGCACTCGCGCTTTCGGGGGCACACAACTTGACACTGAAGCAACGCACAACTGTCATTTTCATTTTTCACGCATGCTGTGACGCAGCAAAGCTAAATCAACAAAAATGACAGTTGTCCGTCGCCTCCGTATCGAGTGGTGTGCCCCCGAAAACGCGAGCACTTTGAAACTTGGATTCCGTGAGGAGTGACCTTAAACCAAACACATTTCGTATCCTTCACACAAAACGGAATCGTCCAGCATCCAACGTTCCAACGATAGGTTCGTGAGAAGCCTCAAAAGCCTGTATACTTTCGGAGGGCCCTTCTTATCGGTCAACATGCTAGCTGGTAACGTTGATAGATCAACGATAATGCAGTACTCCTTTCCCTAATCTCTCTCGTCATAGAGATGGCCAAATAAAACCAATCGTTTTTGCGATGTAGGATTTACGGACACTCTCCGTTATTGTTACAAATTCGTGAAATTGAATCCGCTTCGTCCTCAAAACAGGTTTCAAAGCCGCGGTCTGTGTGGTTCACCTTGGAAAGACGATCGTTTCCAAACTTTTATCCACTTATCTGAATTGGTCAGCTATCAAACTCATAAATGCTACAAATCCGAATAAATAAAAACAAACTCAGAACAATGTTACCTTGACAGCAGCTCTAAATCTTGTTCTAATGGTCATTCATAAATTACGAACTGGTAGGGACTGGTTACTGAGATGACATTTCTGGGTACCGAGGATTGTTCATAGTATGCGCAATTGCAACCACAAATAATCGCCAGTTTCACATTGATTGTATCATTGTTATCAGCCGTTAGCAAGGATCCATGGTAGACGAATTCCTCGACCACCTCGAAGGTATCCCCGTCTATCGTAACACTGCTTCCCAGGCGGGCCCTGTCGCGCTCGGTTCCGCCCACAAGCATGTACTTTGTCTTCGACGCGTTCACCACCAGTCCAGTGTGGGTGTTCACCCGAAATCTTCACATAGTTTTGCACACCACCCACCGTTGCTTTGATCAGTCTTGAAAGTTTCCCAGGGAAGCTGTTCTCGTCCATGATTTTGAAATCAATGAACAGATGTTGCGTTGGGACCTGGTATTCATGTCGTTTTTGAAGGATTTGTCGTACAGTAAAGATCTGGTCCATTATCGAGCGGCCATCAACGTAGCCGGCTTGATAACTTCCCATGGACTCATTCACTAATGGTGACAGACGACGGAAGATGATCGGGGATATCGCTTTGTATTCGGCATTAAGGATGGTGATCGCTTCTCATACTCCAGCTTGTCGCCTTTCTTGTAGATGGGGCATATAACCCAATATATTCCACTCTTCCGGTAGCTGTTCAGTTTCCCAGATTCTGACTATCAGTTTGTGCAAGCATGTGGCCAGCTTTTCCGGGCCCATCTTGATTGGATCAGCTCCGATATCATCTATACCAGCTGCTTTATTGGTCTTTAGCTGTCGGGTGGCATCCTTAATTTCCCTGGCTGCATTGACTGTATTCCAGCAGTCCTCAAGAGGTGCTGCGAATGGCCATATTCTTGGAGGCGGCGAAATCAATTCCTGGTGAACCATGGTGCACAGTTTCACTTAGAGTCCCTCGCTGGCACTCGGATGATGATCAGCTGCCCCTAACATGGAGAACAGACGCTGTTGTGAGCCGATCCTGACATGGAGAACAGATGTTCAGTAAGATTTGCACCTCCGGAGTGGAGAAAACTCTCTCCCTTCCTGTCGGCAATATATTTCCACATGACATAGAAATTTATTAGTGTGCAAGTGCATTCAGATTGATTATATGCTAATTGCAATAAGCAATAAGCTAGGAAAAAGCCTAAAAGAAAGAAGACAATTATCACATCAAAGCGGTGTGACAAACTTCTGATGACTTGGTACAACTTTGAAGCTAGGTAGTAGGAAAAACACATTGGTGGATTATTAGATTGCGAATACTTTGCCAGACATTGATTGCGAATTCTTCGCCAGGCAAACCAAGATGATTCCAGATTCGCATTTATTAGGTTAGTGCTTTTGTGAGTAAAGTTCTTCTTTCTACAATAGTTACCCGTTTCATCAGCGCTGAATAACGTTCAGAATCCAATAAGAAGTTAAACTGCCGATTGATCTCCCAGATAAACCTCATGATAGACCCAGTAAAATACTATCTGTGGCATTAATCTAAAGAGCCGCTCAACTCGATAGGAGAAAGTCCATGTCAGGTCCCAACAATTAAAGAGATACCCGCCGGAATCCATTCCAGAAACCAAGTCACTGGAGCAACTAACACCGCGCGGCTACCGCTTGGCTCGGAACAGTCGGAACCGGCACCTTCTCTAAAACTATGATCAATGCGAACTGATATCGATCTTGACTTAGATACCTGCCTGCCAACCCGACAGCGAGCTGCTGTGCGATCCGAAGGCGGTAGCGCGGCAGGAATGTTTCTCCCACCACACCGAGCGAGCTTCTGGGAATCCTCCGCCACCGACCGACCGTGTGGCGCGATCCTACAGCGAGAACATTCCACTCGGCGACAGCTTCTTGGTCCGGGAAGAATCTCACGGAAGCTCTCAAAAACCGACTCCGGTCGCGCGGTGCTGCATCAGGTTTGATGGCTACCAGCCGCAATCGAGTCCGTCGGTCGTGCCGCTCGTCGCTATAACGCTATAGTTGATGATGATAATGATGAAGACGATGATCTTCAATCTTGGTCCCGAAAACGACGGAGACGGGCGGGAAAACGAAACTCTGACAAGCATCCAACCTTCTATGTTCCCGAAGGGAACGGGAAGGAACACGACTCACAGTGGAGTCGTTTTAGTTGGCTTGTAATAATTATGTAGAATTTCCAATGCAAACAGTGAGCTAAATTCTTATCATATTTAGCTTTCTTTTACTAATATGCTTAAAACTTGAGTTAAAAAAACCTGCTTAGACTCAGCAACACTTTTATAGAAACATTTTTCCAACAAACTCGATTTAACCATTTCGTTCGAACAAATGCCAGCCCGTGCGTCACAGCACTGGCGGCGGTCGCTGGTCCTCCCTGGCAGGCACAGGGTAGAGGCAAGTGTAATTGTCTCTTATGTCGCGATTTAATTGATTATCTGATCGTTTACGATACGGATACGGACGAGCAATGGGCGAATGAAGACGACGACGACGACGACGGACGAGGTCCCCATGAAGAATGGATAAGCGAAGGAAGGCGTAATGGGGGATTAAGAGATTGTGTCGTTTTTTCATATCTTCGTAACTTCTTGCTGCTTGATCTTTGAGGGCCTACGATGTGAGTAGGCTTCGGGTCTTTTGCGGACTGGTTTGGGCAGAGAAAAAAAAAACAACAACGGCTTGGATTTTTCGAGATTTGATTTTGACGAAAGAGTTGCGATTTTTTGTGGGATCATGATAGGTAGAGGTCGTCGGTTTGGCTGATTTAGGAACGGCATCTCTGCAGGTAATCTTGTACGCAGCAAACAAGCACTGCAACCTTGACATCGAATTGACTGTAGATATTTCTGCGAAATTATTCACTATTTTCACATGAGAACTTTGTACCCAACCACAAATTAATCACATTAGATGTCAATCTATGGACATTAAAAAAAAAGCTGTCAGCAACTGACATTCATCTTCATTCGTAACCAAAGCTAAACCAAATGCCCATACATAGGATGGTAAGTGACCAAGTCGTGCCTTGTTGCAAAACCAATTCCTTGAATTTTTTCAACTGCTCAAGTTTGCCTCCACTTGGGAAGGATAAAAAACCATCGAATGCATTATTGGTGGCATGTGCAGTTGGAATTTGTCACGAAAAGGAAAATTGACTCGTTTTGGTTATCACCATCTCAACTCCAGAGCGCTGCTGGGTGTCGTCTTCGGTTGAAGAGCGTCGATGTTGACACTCGATCAGCGAGATGAAGCCATTGAGTGTCGTCAGCACTGGAGTAAATGCCATATGGAAGCGGATGTGGCGTGGTGCATAGCGGTCGTGATGAAACGTCGTGCAAGAAGCTTTTTATAATTTCGCACAAACGGAAGCACGAAACTAATGCAAACCCTCGGTAACACTTGAAATAAAATTTTGTATGGAAAATATAAGCAGAAGCTTGCAGGGTGATTCATAAAACATTCAAAAACCTAAAATCAAGATTCTTATGGAAACATCGCATGGGTAGTTCACAACGCGCATTTTCGCCTACTATGCGGGAAACGTCCACTGGATCAACTAGTTAACAAGATCATTTTTTTTATTTGAAAAAATATTACAATAGAGAATTCTTTGTAAATAGAAATTAAGGTTAAATACATTTGCGTTTAGTTGCTGTCTATCTGATAGGCTTTTTCATTGAACTTTATATAAAATCAATGCATACAACGTTAAAAATCACTGTAGTGTGTCAAAGATACCAAAACAATCGTTGCAGCAAGCAAAGAATAAAAAATGACAGTTGTTCGTTGTTAATAGTGGTGCCCTTGAAGACGTGAGGTAAAAAATATTGGATTCGGAAAAGTTCATCCATAAACAAAATTGTGACGGAATCAAACATGCGCTGAAGAATTTTCTATGCAGATTGATAAGATTTTTCGAAAGCTCGAAAGCTTTTACAATGAAAAGAGTCGTGTGAAAGTTCGGAAATTTAGAAGAGTTTGGCATGGAAATTTGTAGGATTTTCTTTGAAAAATTGATAGAGTTTCTCAGGAAAAGTTCCCATGAGTATGCTGAAGGTTTTTTTTCAATTCGCAAGGAAATCAGAAGAGTTTATCATGAAAATAAAAATTTGGCAAAATTGTACATGGAAATTAAGAGTACTTTCCCATGAAAAATTCGGAAAAAGTTCTCCAATTTCTCAAATCGGAATAACTTTTCATGAAAATTTTGAGGAAATACCCTTGGAAATTAGAGTCTAGCGTCATTTGACCGAATGGCACCTGCCCCAAAGATTCATTTAACCAAACCCCAATGCCGTTTGTCCGAATAATTGACATTCGTTTCCATTTCTTTCCACTTAATAGTGCAAAATGAGAACTGAGAAGTTAACAGTGAGAAAAGAGAGGTGAGAAGTGAGAAGGGAAAAGTATCTGCTGAAAAAACGAGAAGTGAGAAGTGAGTACTGAGTACATAGGCGAGGCGAGTGATAGGAGGTAATATTTAGGAGCGAAAAGCCAAACAGTAAATTGAGCAATGAGAAGCTAGACAAAAAGAAGAATAAAGAGAAGGAAATAAGAAGGAAGAAAGGAGGTCAAAGAAAAGAAAAACATTATTAGTTTCTCACTGTCACTAGTGATTGATTTTTGTTTACATTTTCTTCTTTTTGTTTTTCTTTTTTTTACCCTCCACTGACCTCCACAACAAAGAGTTCACACAGAGAGTCACCACTGCCGTAATCTGAAAAAGTGACGTATGCGCCACATTACAACATGCATGTTTTTCTGCTGAAGAGTTCGATAAGTACAACTCGTTAACACTATTTTTGTAAAATGGCGTATACGTCACTTTGTCAGATTACGGTAGACTAGTAGTGAACACTTATTATTAAAATTACAAAATTGTGCGGGTATATAAATACATAAATATAAACCAAGTGAAAACCCAGTGGAACTCAGTTCCTTAGAAGGGCAATGGCGAAAATTGAAACGTTTGTGGCTTCGGAAAATAATTAATTAGGTACAGTTACAAATGCAGGAAAAAACGGCAGAGAAGTTTCCGTTTTCGAAGGGCGGCTCTGAATCCACACTTCACACGAAAATGCATACAGATGAGACTATAGCCGCTCTCATGAAAATTTTAAATTTCTAAATTTTTAAATTTTTAAATCTTTCAATTTTAAAATTTTAAAATTTTAAAATTTTTAAATCTCTCAATTTTAAAATTTTAAAATTTTTAAGTTTTTAAGTTTTTAAGTTTTTAAATTTTTAAATTTTTAGATTTTCAAATTTTTAAACTTTTTAATTTTTAAATTATTGAATTTTTTAATTTTTTAATCTTTATTTTTTTTAATGTTTTTATTTTTTAAATTTTTAAATTTTTAAATTTTAAATTTTTAAATTTTAAAATTTTTATGTTTTTAAATTTTTAAATTTTTGAATTTTTAGATTTTTTAAATTTTAAATATTTTAATTTTTAAATTTTTAAATTTTTATGTTTTTAAATTCTTAAATTTTTAAATTTTTAAATTTTTAAATCAATTTAAAAATTTAAAAATTTAAATTTTAAATTTTTAACTTATTAAATTTTTAAATTTTAAATTTTTAAATTCTTAAATTTTTAATTTTTTAAATTTTTAAATTTTAAATTTTAAATTTCCTAATCTTCAAATTTTAAAATTTTAAATTTTTAATTTTTAATTTTTAAATTTTAAATTTTCAAATTTTAAACTTTTAAATCCAGGAATTCCTCCGGAAGTTCCTCCAGGAATTCCTCCGGAAGTTCCTCCAGGAATTCCTCGGAAGTTCCTCCAGGAATTCCTCCGAAGTTCCTCCAGGAATTCCTCCGGAAGTTCCTCCAGGAATTCCTCCGGAAGTTCCTCCAGAAATTCCTCCGGAAGTTCCTCCAGGAATTCCTCCGAAGTTCCTCCAGGAATTCCTCCGAAGTTCCTCTAGGAATTCCTCCGAAGTTCCTCCAGGAATTCCTCCGGAAGTTCCGAGTTAGTTAAATTTTAAAATTTTAAAATTTTAAAATTTTAAAATTTTAAAATTTTAAAATTTTAAAATTTTGAAATTTTAAATTTTTTAATTTTAAATGTTTTAAATTTTTGAGTTTTTAGATCTTTAAATTTTAAATTTTTAAATTTTGTAGTTCCCAAACTTCAAAATTTTTAAATTTTTGATTTTTTAATTCTAGAATTTTAAAATTCTCTAATTTTAAAATTTTAAGATTTTAAAATTTTTAAATTTTTAAATTTTGAAATTTTAAAATTTTAAAATTTTAAAATTTTTAAATTTTTAAATTTTTAAATTTTCAAGTTTTTAAGTTTTTAAAAATTAAAAAATTAAAATTTTTAAATTTTTAAATTTTTAAATTTTTAAATTTTTAAATTTTTAAATTTTTAAATTTTTAAATTTTTAAATTTTTAAATTCGGAGACGAGCCAGCCTCGGGCTGAAAGTCTCTTTAATAAAGACACAAAAAAAAATTAAATTTTTAAATTCTTAAGTTTTCAAATTTTTAAATATTTAAATTTTTAAATTTTTAAATTTTTAAATATTTAAATTTTTGAATTTTTAATTTTTTAAAGTTGTTAAATTTTCATATTTTTAAATTTTTAAATTTTTATTTTTGAAATTTTCAAATTTTCAGATTTTTAAATTATTAAATTTTTAAATTTTTAAGTTTTGAAATTTTTAAATTTTTAAATTTTTTAATTTTTAAATTTTAAATTTTTAAATTTTCAAATTTTAAACTTTTAAATCCAGGAATTCCTCCGGAAGTTCCTCCAGGAATTCCTCCGGAAGTTCCTCCAGGAATTCCTCCGGAAGTTCCTCCAGGAATTCCTCCGGAAGTTCCTCCAGGAATTTCTCCGGAAGTTCCTCCAGGAATTCCTCCGGAAGTTCCTCCAGGAATTCCTCCGGAAGTTCCTCCAGGAATTCCTCCGGAAGTTCCTCCAGGAATTCCTCCGGAAGTTCCTCCAGGAATTCCTCCGGAAGTTCCTCCAGGAATTCCTCCGGAAGTTCCTCCAGGAATTCCTCCGGAAGTTCCTCCAGGAATTCCCCCGGAAGTTCCTACAGGAAGTTACTCCAGGAGTTCCGTCGGAATTCCTCCGGAAGTTCCTCCAGGAATTCCTCCGGAAGTTCCTCCAGGGATTCCTCCGGGAGTTCCTCCAGGGATTCCTCCGGGAGTTCCTCCAGGGATTCCTCCGGAAGTTCCTCCAGGAATTCCTCCGGAAGTTCCTCCAGGAATTCCTCCGGAAGTTCCTCCAGGAATTCCTCCGGAAGTTCCTCCAGCACTTCCTCCGGACGTGCCTTCAGGAATTCCTCCGGACCTTCCTCCAGGAATCCCTACGGAAGTTCCTCCAGGAATTCCTCCGGAAGTTCCTTCAGGAATTCCTCCGGAAGTTCCTCCAGGAATTCCTCCGGAAGTTCCTCCAGGAATTCCTCCGGAAGTTCCTCCAGGAATTCCTCCGAAATTCCCCCCGGAATTCCTCCGGAAGTTCCTCCAGGAATTCCTCCGGAAGTTCCTCCAGGAATTCCTCCGGAAGTTCCTCCAGGAATTCCTCCGGAAGTTCCTCCAGGAATTCCTCCGGAAGTTCCTCCAGGAATTCCTCCGAAGTTCCTCCAGGAATTCCTCCGAAGTTCCTCCAGGAATTCCTCCGGAAGTTCCTCCAGGAATTCCTCGGAAGTTCCTCCAGGAATTCCTCCGGAAGTTCCTCCAGGAATTCCTCCGGAAGTTCCTCCAGGAATTCCTCCGGAATGTTCCTGCAGGAATTCCTCCGGAATGTTCCTCCAGGAATTCCTCCGAAAGTTCCTCCAGGAATTCCTCCGGAAGTTCCTCCAGGAATTCCTCCGGAAGTTCCTCCAGGAATTCCTCCGGAAGTTCCTCCAGGAATTCCTCCGAAGTTCCTCCAGGAATTCCTCCGGAAGTTCCTCCAGGAATTCCTCCGAAGTTCCTCCAGGAATTCCTCCGAAGTTCCTCCGAATTCCTCCGAAGTTCCTCCGGGAATTCCTCCGGAAGTTCCTCCGGAATTCCTCCGGAAGTTCCTCCGGAATTCCTCCGGAAGTTCCTCCGGGAATTCCTCCGAAGTTCCTCCGAATTCCTCCGGAAGTTCCTCCGGGAATTCCTCCGAAGTTCCTCCGAATTCCTCCGGAAGTTCCTCCGGAATTCCTCCGAAGTTCCTCCTGGGAATTCCTCCGAAGTTCCTCCGGAATTCCTCCGGAAGTTCCTCCGGAATTCCTCCGGAAGTTCCTCCGGGAATTCCTCCGAAGTTCCTCCGAATTCCTCCGGAAGTTCCTCCGGGAATTCCTCCGAAGTTCCTCCGGAATTCCTCCGGAAGTTCCTCCGGAATTCCTCCGGAAGTTCCTCCGGAATTCCTCCGGAAGTTCCTCCGAATTCCTCCGAAGTTCCTCCTGGAATTCCTCCGGAAGTTCCTCCGGGAATTCCTCCGAAGTTCCTCCGGGAATTCCTCCGGAAGTTCCTCCGGAATTCCTCCGAAGTTCCTCCGGGAATTCCTCCGAAGTTCCTCCGGAATTCCTCCGAAGTTCCTCCGGGAATTCCTCCGAAGTTCCTCCGGGAATTCCTCCGAAGTTCCTCCGGAATTCCTCCGGAAGTTCCTCCGGGAATTCCTCCGGAAGTTCCTCCTGGAATTCCTCCGGAAGTTCCTCCGGAATTCCTCCGGAAGTTCCTCCGAATTCCTCCGAAGTTCCTCCGGGAATTCCTCCGGAAGTTCCTCCGAATTCCTCCGGAAGTTCCTCCGAATTCCTCCGAAGTTCCTCCGAATTCCTCCGGAAGTTCCTCCGGGAATTCCTCCGGAAGTTCCTCCGAATTCCTCCGGAAGTTCCTCCAGGAATTCCTCCGAAGTTCCTCCGGGAATTCCTCCGGAAGTTCCTCCGAATTCCTCCGGAAGTTCCTCCGGAATTCCTCCGGAAGTTCCTCCGGGAATTCCTCCGGAAGTTCCTCCAGGAATTCCTCCGAAGTTCCTCCAGGAATTCCTCCGGAAGTTCCTCCGGAATTCCTCCGAAGTTCCTCCGAATTCCTCCGAAGTTCCTCCGAATTCCTCCGAAGTTCCTCCGGAATTCCTCCGGAAGTTCCGTCAGGAATTCCTCCGGAAGTTCCTCCGTCAGGAATTCCTCCGGAAGTTCCTCCGGGAATTCCTCCGGAAGTTCCTCCGCGAATTCCTCCGGAAGTTTCTCCGGGAATTCCTCCGGAAGTTCCTCCGGGAATTCCTCCGGAAGTTCCTCCGGGAATTCCTCCGGAAGTTCCTCCGAATTCCTCCGGAAGTTCCTCCGGAATTCCTCCGGAAGTTCCTCCGGGAATTCCTCCGGAAGTTCCTCCGGAATTCCTCCGAAGTTCCTCCGGAATTCCTCCGAAGTTCCTGGAATTCCTCCGGAAGTTCCTCCGAATTCCTCCGAAGTTCCTCCGGAATTCCTCCGGAAGTTCCTCCGGGAATTCCTCCGAAGTTCCTCCAGGAATTCCTCCGAAGTTCCTCCGGAATTCCTCCGGAAGTTCCTCCGAATTCCTCCGGAAGTTCCTCCGGAATTCCTCCGGAAGTTCCTCCGGGAATTCCTCCGGAAGTTCCTCCGAATTCCTCCGAAGTTCCTCCGGAATTCCTCCGGAAGTTCCTCCGGAATTCCTCCGGAAGTTCCTCCGGAATTCCTCCGGAAGTTCCTCCGGAATTCCTCCGGAAGTTCCTCCGAATTCCTCCGGAAGTTCCTCCGGAATTCCTCCGAAGTTCCTCCGGGAATTCCTCCGGAAGTTCCTCCGAATTCCTCCGGAAGTTCCTCCGGGAATTCCTCCGAAGTTCCTCCGGAATTCCTCCGGAAGTTCCTCCGGAATTCCTCCGGAAGTTCCTCCGAATTCCTCCGGGAATTCCTCCGAAGTTCCTCCAGGAATTCCTCCGGAAGTTCCTCCAGGAATTCCTCCGAAGTTCCTCCGAATTCCTCCGAAGTTCCTCCAGGAATTCCTCCGGAAGTTCCTCCGGGAATTCCTCCGGAAGTTCCTCCGGAATTCCTCCGGAAGTTCCTCCGAATTCCTCCGAAGTTCCTCCGGAATTCCTCCGGAAGTTCCTCCGGGAATTCCTCCGAAGTTCCTCCGAATTCCTCCGGAAGTTCCTCCGGAATTCCTCCGGAAGTTCCTCCGGGAATTCCTCCGGAAGTTCCTCCGGGAATTCCTCCGGAAGTTCCTCCGAATTCCTCCGAAGTTCCTCCGGAATTCCTCCGGAAGTTCCTCCGAATTCCTCCGGAAGTTCCTCCGAATTCCTCCGGAAGTTCCTCCGAAGTTCCTCCGGAATTCCTCCGAAGTTCCTCCTGGAATTCCTCCGGAAGTTCCTCCGGAATTCCTCCGAAGTTCCTCCGAATTCCTCCGGAAGTTCCTCCGGAATTCCTCCGGAAGTTCCTCCGGGAATTCCTCCGAAGTTCCTCCGGAATTCCTCCGAAGTTCCTCCGGGAATTCCTCCGGAAGTTCCTCCGGAATTCCTCCGGAAGTTCCTCCGGAATTCCTCCGGAAGTTCCTCCGAATTCCTCCGAAGTTCCTCCGGGAATTCCTCCGAAGTTCCTCCGGAATTCCTCCGGAAGTTCCTCCGAATTCCTCCGGAAGTTCCTCCGAATTCCTCCGGAAGTTCCTCCGGAATTCCTCCGAAGTTCCTCCGGAATTCCTCCGGAAGTTCCTCCGAATTCCTCCGAAGTTCCTCCGGGAATTCCTCCGGAAGTTCCTCCGAATTCCTCCGAAGTTCCTCCGGGAATTCCTCCGGAAGTTCCTCCGGAATTCCTCCGGAAGTTCCTCCGGAATTCCTCCGAAGTTCCTCCGGGAATTCCTCCGAAGTTCCTCCGGAATTCCTCCGAAGTTCCTCCGAATTCCTCCGGAAGTTCCTCCGGGAATTCCTCCGGAAGTTCCTCCGAATTCCTCCGAAGTTCCTCCGAATTCCTCCGAAGTTCCTCCAGAATTCCTCCGGAAGTTCCTCCGGGAATTCCTCCGGAAGTTCCTCAGGAATTCCTCCGGAAGTTCCTCCGGAATTCCTCCGGAAGTTCCTCTGGAATTCCTCCGAAGTTCCTCCGGGAATTCCTCCGAAGTTCCTCGGGAATTCCTCCGGAAGTTCCTCCGGGAATTCCTCCGAAGTTCCTCCGAATTCCTCCGGAAGTTCCTCCTGGAATTCCTCCGGAAGTTCCTCCGGGAATTCCTCCGAAGTTCCTCCTGGAATTCCTCCTGAAGTTCCTCCGAATTCCTCCGGAAGTTCCTCCGAATTCCTCCGGAAGTTCCTCCGAATTCCTCCGAAGTTCCTCCGGAATTCCTCCGAAGTTCCTCCGGAATTCCTCCGGAAGTTCCTCCTGGAATTCCTCCGGAAGTTCCTCCGGAATTCCTCCGGAAGTTCCTCCGGGAATTTCTCCGGAAGTTCTTCCGGAATTCCTCCGAAGTTCCTCCGAATTCCTCCGGAAGTTTCTCCGGGAATTCCTCAGGAAGTTCCTCCGGGAATTCCTCCAGGAATTTCCTCCGCAAGTTCCTCCAGGAAGTTCCTCCGGAAGTTCCTCCAGAAATTCTCCCAGTTCTCCCAGGAAGTTCCTCCGGAAGTTCCTCCAGGAAGTTCCTCCAGAAGGTTCTCCAGGAAGTTCCTCCGGAAGTTCCTCAGGAAGTTCCTCCAGGAAGTTCCTCCAGGAAGTTCCTCCGGAAGTTCCTCCAGAAAGTTCCTCCAGAAGTTTCTCCAGGAATTCTTCCGGAAGTTTCTCCAGGAATTCCTCCGGAAGTTCCTTCAGGAAGCTCCTTCAGCTGGTTCCTCCTGGAAGTTCCTCTAGGAAGAAGTTCCCCCAGGAATTTGCTCCAGGAAGTTTTTCCAGGTACTTCCTTCAGGAAGTTCTTCCAGGAAGTTCCTTCAGGAAGTTCCTCCAGGAAGTTCCTTCAGGAAGTTCCTCCAGGAAGTTCCTTCAGGAAGTTCCTCCAGGAAGTTCCTATAAGAACTTCCTTCAAGAAGTTCCTCTAGGAAGTTTCTCTAGGAAGTTCCTCCAGGATGTTTCTCCAGGAAGTTCCTCAAGGTAGTTTCTCCAAGAAGTTCCTCCAGGGAGTTCCTCAAGGAAGCTCCTCCAGGAAGTTCCTCAAGGAAGTTTCTCCAGGAAGTTCCTCAAGGAAGTTTATTCAGAAACTCCTCCAGGAAGTTAATCCATTCGAAACTAGCATGGAATTCCTTTATACTCATCTCTCATTCAGCCCTGGAGGTAATTCCCCAAAAAATTCTACAAGAGCTCTACTCAAAAAATGTATATAAATTCCTAAAAATTTCCTTTAAGATTTATTCGGCAAATTCCTAAAAGGGTCCCTTCAGAAATTCTTTCGGTTATTCCTACAGAAATTACATTACTTCTTTTAAATATTTCTTTAAAAACATCTCAGGATTCTCTTTTCTTAAATTTCTCTTCAAATAATTTATTGAGATATTCCCGATAATTTCCACGGGAACTTTGATTGAATTCACTTGGCGATAGTAGTCTTAATAAATAGCGCTTTCCCTCTTAAATCCGCCGACTCGAACCGTCATCGAAACAAAAAATGTATTTGATACTTTTTAAAACTGCTATCGCCGAAAGACTTCACATCAGCTCTATGCTAGATACAGTTGCCATCCAATGATTTCGATTTGAAGACTTTATCGGAAATGAGAATAAATTCTCCATGTATACATGGAAGTTGTAGCCCTTCTTAGCTATGTGGCAAGATGCGCGGCTGCAAAGCAAAACCATGCTGGTGGCTGGTTTCGATTCCCGACCGGCCTAGGAAATTTTCTCGACTTCCCTGGGCATAAAAGTGCATCATCGAGTAGTGATAGTCTCATAATATACAAATGCGAAAATTGTAATTTGGCTTAGAAACCTTGCAGTTAATAACTGTGGAAAAACTGAGAAGCGGCAACGTCCCAGTGGGACATGTGATGTCAATGAAGAAGAGAATAAAAAGAAGTACTTGGAAGTAGATAAATGTCATATAAACATGGCTGAAAATGTGTATTTCCGGCGAGAACTAGATAAAACTTTTATAAAAATGCACGAAACCTCACTATTATAGTCCTTCAATAACCATCAGCGTGGTAAAAATTCATACGGCGGCGCACCGATTCATTTTTGATGACGGCGTCGGCGGCGCATAGGTCTAATTCTTATGCAGAACTGCATTAAAATCTGCCATCTGCTGGTTGAGTGGACGTTATAATTGGCGGGAAATCAATTGTCAAATTTTATTTCTATCAAATTTAGTGCAGAATAAAGAATATACGATTCTACTGATCCAACAATATTCTGAGACAGTTCTTGAATGAGTAATTTAAAATGAACACAGAAGAAATTCAAGAAATCGTTCTTTGAACTTCAACATCGATTCCGAGTATAGCATCAAATCATTCAAGCATCAGCCTGATGTTTCTCTGTCAACCACTATTTCTCTGGAACCAATTTCACCTTTTATGGACGGACAAGTTTCCCGCGGGTATACCGTTGCACTCAACGGACAACGCCGCTTCCTTCCGCAGTAGATAGCTGCCTGGCATTTTATCTATACTAGACAATAATTAGAGCCCAACCGCCACCGAGCCACCCGTAATAGTTACATTTTATATCACGCAGACACGATGGACACATCTGTTGTAGTCGTCGACACTTCACCCCACCGCTAAAATAGTCCACTATAGACAACGCCGTCGTACTGCATGTCCAACGTGTCCGATCCGGAGCACCGACTGCTCCGACTCCAACTCCCATCTCGCGCGTCCCCGACTCGACCATACGACAACGACGACGGCGACAGTTTGTACACAAAAGCGTGGAAAAACAAGAAAGAGTTGACTGTAATTATAACCTTTCCCGCGCCGCTGCTGCTGCTGCGACAACCAACGACAAAACACGCACCGGAGCGAATCCAGCAGTCCGGAGGACGACACCTAGCTTGCTGCTGGCTCGCACCTCACCTTGGCCGCGTTGTAACTCGCGTCGCCACAGCCAGAGTTCACGCGATAGAACCAGCTCCGATAGTGCATTTCTTCATCGAGTGACGATAAGTGATATCTGGTATTTTGGATGATGTTACTTTTGACGACTAATGTGGGGATCTAAAATAAATTTCAAGGAAAAGATTCACTCAATTCTTTTTTAAGGACAATTATTTTGAGAAGAAGCTACTTGGGTCCTTACGAAGAATGCATAGTTCATGAGCATAGTCTCCCATATCGCATACCCTTAACGCTGACGTTGATTATTAATTACGCGCATCCGTTGTTGTCGCTGGGGTTGTTGTTTTTGCCCGCGATGGTGTGGCGTTCCATCTGGATGATCTTCAGCGCCGAAGGCGGGTTGTACAATTATATTCACGCGCAACTTCGCGCACTGATATTAAATATCCGTGCGATCGAAGAATCGGACCGGGCCGGGGAGGTCTCACGGAGCGGGTGGTATGGGGAGGTGTTATCACTCATGGGGATCGTCACTTGGATAAAACACATTCCCATTCGATGCCGCAGGGATGAGCTTGGTGTGCTTTTTTCTCGTTTTTTATTTATCAACAGTAGCCAGCAGGTGGAAGAAATGCAGTCGCAGTCGCAGAAGTCGATGGTCATCGCGCCGGGTCCCGAGGGCGAAACGGCAGCGCGGTGGGTTAATGAAGGGGGAAAAACTGTTGAACAAAATGGTCATTTACTGCGAGCCAGGATACGTTATTAAGCTCGGTAGCCCGAACAGCCAGGCGATGATTATTTGCCAAGCGCTGCTGTGCAGCTAAGAACTGACGGTCGGTGGTCGGCAGCCTTTGATGTTGACCGCCCCTGAAGGTGATGGATTGATTTGCGCGGGGCACCAGCTAAGTATGTTATGGTTGTTTGGCTTAGCATTAACTTATGGAAGTATACACAGTTAATAAAGAAGCTACCCTGAATTGAACAATCCACATTGATTTCATTTTGGCTTTTTGGAGATGACTTTGACGATGTTCCTTTGAATTTTTATGTTTTTGAAATGAAACTTCTGACAATACTATTTCTCCGGAAAATTTCAAGTCTATTAAGAGCTCCTGTTTCAATTATGCATTTTCCATTGCTGATATGATCCAATAAAACATATCTGAATCATATTTCCAGTATCAAATTAAAATCCAATTCAGTGGAAAATGCAACTCCGTCAGTACCGATCCAGCTAATTGAGGCACTTCTCAGGAAACACTCTTCTGATACCTTCCGGTTTCCATATTCGAATTGACTCTGAAAGACGCAAATCGAAAAAATCAATTTGGCATAAAGTTTCTCAGTTATTGATATTTGACCGAAGACTCCGGCGACCAGCGCTCCCCTCCCCATTCACCATCTAAAATTTGAATACGGAAAAGCTCTTTGAGTGCGAGCTTTATTGAAAATTCTCCTGGATCGTGTCTGACGACTGTTGCACGAACATTCGTCCGTCTGTCCGGGAGGACCTCCGTATCCGTCACAGATCAAAGCCAGAGTTGCTTCCGTTGCTTCAGTCCTCCTGGCGAGCACTGACCTGAAACCACCACCGACCGGGAGGAAACCGAAGCAGCAAAAGGCAGGCAGGTGATTCCTGGATTGCATTGGTCCGTTCTTCATCGTGGCCGTTGGCTGGAAGTATTGATAAAACTTTCCGCCCGTTCCGTGTCCGATCCGCCAGGCCTTCTGCCACCCATCAATTTAGCAGAGGACTTCATTGCTTTTTGTTTGTTCGGGGAATTGCTTCAATAAAAATTATTATTTCAAATGAAATTAATATTGAAATCATGTTTCTATTTGCAACCGTTCGAGCTGTGTGCTACCGATGAAAACCTCATCATTCTACAACCTGGCTCCGGCAGAGGGTTTGTTTGTTTTTCAGCTTTGTTGTTTCTGTTTTCAGCTATCGGATCGTCTGGTTTATGCATTGGATATTTGCCTGAAGAACGTTCCTCACGGAATTCAATTTGGTCTGCAGAGCAGCAGGGCTATGAGCTGGGGTGGAAGCAATTTCCGGTCATAAAACTTTCCGAGCTGTGCTACTCACAGACCAAATTATTGCAGAAAAGGCGAAGACGACCACTCTGTCTGATGGTAATCAGTGAGAAATCTCCTAAAAGGCCAGAATCGTACAAAACGTAGGCAACGGCCAGCCGAATAGCAAAGCATCGTACACGCAAAAGTTTTGTTTTTTCGGTTGCGAATGTTTTTTTCTTCCTTGAAAAGGGGAAAACCATATTCACGAGCTCGAAGTTTCTTTATCGGCGGAAGAAGAAGGCGAGATGTTGCTCCCACCGAGAACAAGCTTGTGTCATTAAAGTTCTACATCGGAGTTAATTAAATTAAACATACACAAAAGAAGGCAACTCTGATCGTTATCGCCAATAAAGCGATAAAAGCCTAGTGTTCGAACGAGGACAGAAGGAGTGACTGCCGATTGTTGGGAAGCAATAATGAGGGATATCTTTGCGTGTTCGGTGAGAAGTCGTCTCTGTGAGCATGTAGAATGGATTAGAATGAATGAAACGACATCGTCCGATTGAGGGTTTTATTTTTCGGAATCAAACCAATTCTGGGAACTTGTAACGATTTATTTTGATGTTATTTTTCATTATGTAAGATGTCTTTCTTATGATACAAATATTATTCGACAATCTAAGCGACATTTCGTTGGATACATTTTGGGAGAACTCGTTGCAATATCTGTGTGTTGAGCGTTTGCCTTGGTTCAATTTTCCATCCAAAGTAAGATAAGCAATGGCCAATTAAATGGGTTCATTCAATTCTATAATAAGAAATCTATGTTCAGTAAAAATTGAACAGGTTTCGGTTGAAAAAAATCAACGTTATTAAACTTTTCATCTTTGAATGAAAAAAGGATAAAACCTCTCTAAAACCCACGTACATAAAGTAACCAAAATTGAATGGTTTTTAGAATCAATTATATGTCTAATATACCTGTTTACATATATCAGCAGCCCAATTTCGGTTAACAAAGAACAGAAATTCTCGAAAAATCAGGTCAAGTTCCAGTTGGAATGTAGAGCCAATCAAAAAGAAGAATAATCGCAATTGGTTGATTATTTGGTTTCATTTTTTTTTCAAGGCAAACATTCCAAAACATTCAAATTATTTAAATATCATGTTATGTGCACAATCAGCTAGGGGTAATGACGGCTTTGGCAGGTTTTGTTCTATTATTGGCAGGGGGATTTTTTATGACTGATTATGCTCAAATTTGGCCCAACCGTTCCTTGCATATCAAAGAATATTGTGGCCAAATTCATCAAATTCAGTAGACAAAAACCCCCTGCCAATAATAGAACAAAACCTGCCAAAGCCGTCTGTTCCCCTATCATAATAAAAAGTACGCAGATATCGAAAATAAAGCTAAAGCTAAGCTAAAGCTAAGCTAAAGCTAAGCTAAAGCTAAGCTAAAGCTAAGCTAAAGCTAAGCTAAAGCTAAGCTAAAGCTAAGCTAAAGCTAAGCTAAAGCTAAGCTAAAGCTAAGCTAAAGCTAAGCTAAAGCTAAGCTAAAGTTAAGCTAAAGCTAAGCTAAAGCTAAGCTTGTGAGTAATGAAAAGCGAAAAGTGAGAAGTGAAAAGTGGGAAATGGAAAGTGAGATGTGGAAAGTGAGAGTTATGAAGTGAGAAGTCCGAACCGAGAAGTGAGAGTGTTAAGTGACAGTGAGTAGTGTGAAATAAGTGAGAAATGAATAATGAAAAATTCGAAGCGAGAAGTGAAAAGTAAGAAGAAGAAAGTGGGGAAGTAAATAGAAGAAACAAGAAGTATAAAATGGCCCTCCTTAGCCATGCGGTAAGACGCGCGGCTGCAATGCAAGACCATGCTGAGGGTGGCTGGGTTCGATTCCCGGTGCCGGTCTAGGCAATTTTCGGATGAAAATTGTCTCGACTTCCTTGGGCATAAAAGTATCATCGTGCTAGCCTCATGATATACGAATGCAAAAATGGTAACCTGGCTTAGAAACCTCGCAGTTAATAACTGTGGAAGTGCTTAATGAATACTAAGCTGCGAGGCGGCTCTGCCCCAGTGTGGGGATGTAATGCCAATAAGAAGAAGAAGAATGAAATGAAAAGTAAGAAGTGAGAATTGCAAAGTGAAAAGTGCTCTTCTTCCTTATTCCCTCTTCCTTCTACTTTCTTTCTTTTCTCTTTTACTTTTCCCTTATTTCTCCTTCTTTCTTCCCTCTTCCTTCTACTTATTTAGGTTTTCTTCCATGTTTCTTCTTCTTTCCTCGTTAGAAGGAAGTGAGTAGTGAGCAGTGAGAAGAGAGAAGTGAAAACTGAGAAATGAGAAATTCAAAGCGAGGAGTGAGAAATGAAAAGTGAAAGTGAGAAGTGAAAAGTAAGAAGAAGTAGAGAAGTGAGAAAAAGAAGTAGAATGTGAGAAATATAAAATGAAAAGTAAGAAGTGTGAATTGGCACCAACATTTCAAAAGGGCGTAACTGCTTTTGTAAACAAAAGCTTCTCACGTCGCTGGTGGGTTAATTTGAGCCCACCCACGCAATCCAACACCACTGATGGAAGCATCGGATCCTCTTCTTTCATTTAATGGTGCTGGATTGCGTGGGCGAGCACAAATAAGCCCACCAGAGACGTGAGAAGCTCTTGTTTACAAAAGCAGTTTCGCCCTTTTGAAATGTTGGTGCCGAATTGGCAAAAGGAAAAGAGAAGTGAGAAGTGCTAAGTGATAAATAAGTGGTGAGCATTAAGAAGTGAGAGGTGAAAAGAGAAGTAGAATATGACTGATAAGAAGTGAGATGTGGGAATTAAAAATTGAGAAAATAAATAATTATTCTTTTCATTTTTCTTCATTCTTAAATTGTTATCATTCCTCGAGAAAGTGAATGTTTGTCTCTTGTTCAGTCATGTTTCTCCAGTAAGCGGATCGGCCGGTCGTCGAAATTTAGTTTTGCTTTATGTGGAAAGCAAAACGATCGGCCGATCGCCGTAATTTTATTCTGCTTTGCGCGGGTAAATAAATAAATCAGAAAGTGGAAGTTTGTCTCTTGTCTCTTGAGAACGGGTAGCTTATCCCAAGCCCTATTCATTGTGTTCTCTGTACAATTTCGCAAGTTCAGTCAATCACGGAGTAGCAACTACGAATTGTGCGGTCATAATGCTCATGCTCATTCTTAAATAAAGATTTAAAAAAATGCTAATTCTTAATTTGGTATCGTTTTCCTTCTTCCTTCTTCTACCTTTACCTATTTCCTTCTTTCGTTTTAATTATTCCCTCTTCCTTCTACTTTCTTCCTTTTTCCTTTTCATTTACCTTTTTTCTTCTTTCTTTCATCTTCCTTCTACTTTCTCCCGTTTTCATCCTTCTTTATTCTTCTATCTTTCTTATTCCATCTTTGTCCTTCCATCTTCTTTATTCCTTCATCTCTTTCCCTTCTTCCTTCTACTTTCTTCCTTCGCCCTTCTTTCTTCTAACTTCTTCCTTTGTTTTTATTTTTACTTACTTCTTCTTCCTTCCACTTCCTTCCTTCTACTTTGTGTCTTATATCACATCACTCACTTCTCAGCATCTCCCTTTTTTTTTGTATTGCGTTTATTTGTAAGGCTCATTCGCCATTGGGCATAACGGAGCCGAAATTCTTGTTTTACATTTTTACAATTTTATTCTGAGTCTTTAAAACTAGGTTAGTTTGGGAAACCGATATACTCGCGGTTGAGTTAAGGTTAGGGACTACATTTTTTTTTTCAATAGGATGGAAAGGGAGTCGTGAGAATTTATGGTGGTGTTGTTGTAGAGAAAGGATAAGGATAAGGATTTTTTTGGAAATGATACTACGACGAGATTTTGATAGTTGAATAGGAGATACAATGGACGTGGTGTGAGCTATAATCAAACTCTAACATCAATGCGCTTCAAGTACAAATAAATAAGTTGCATGTAATCGATATCAAGGCATGCCAGCACCTCTCTAATGGGCTTCTGCCGTCTTCCTCGGACTCGGAGAGTGTCAGTCAGCTCAGATCTTACTTCACGATGTTCGTCACATTCCCACACGACATGGTCAATATCCTGAAAGCCGTTGCCACAAACACATAGATTGCTTTCTGAAAGCCCAATACGGAAAGTGTGCGCGTTTAGTACATAATGATTGGACATCAGGCGACACATGACGCGAATGAAATCGCGACCATGTTCAACCATTTGAACCACGGTTTTTTCGATACCTGTGGGAAAATTGAATGTAGCCATCTACCCATCTGCCCATTCTTCCATTTTTTGCCAACTTGTCAAGGTCTCTTGGCGTGCCAATGCGAAAAATTCATAAAAGGCGATTTGTCGCTCGTAAATATCGCCTCGTAGAGCACCAGTCTTAGCCAAGAAGTCCGCTTTCTCATTACCCAAAATTGAGCAATGCGAAGGGACCCAGGCCAATGTGATGGTGTAGGAGCGTTTCGATAAAGCTCTCAAGCCTTCCCTAATCCTAGTCAGGAGATACGCTGAGTGCTTAGTTGGCTTCACAGACTGAATGGCTTCCAGAGAGCTTAGACTGTCAGTGAAGATAAAGTAGTGGTCGGGTGATAGAGAGGCAATATATTCTATTGTATAGTGTATGGCAGCAAGCTCTGCGATGTATACAAAACAAGGTTCCTGGAGCTTGAATGAGGCGCTATGAAATGTGTTATGAACTTCGAAACCACTGGAACCATTCATTTTAGATCCGTCTGGGAAAAACTTCTATCCTCCTTAGAGTACCCATACTTGCTTGAAAACCAAGAAGGCATCAACAACGCCCGATGGTACTCAGGTATTCCATGGAGCTCTTGCATCATGGATTTATCGAAAACTACATCAGAACCGACGAAGTTTGAGAAGTTATCGTGATTTGTAACTACCGTAGATGGGCGCACATCCAGCGTCATGTATCAGTATTAAATTCTCATGAAACGGGTTTGAGGATTTTGTTCTACCAGCTTCGCGAAATTTTCAATGATCAATGAGTTGCGATTTTCACAGCGAATGAGGAACCGAAGCGAAATTTCCAGGAAACGATCTGTCAAAGGAAGTACTCCTGCAAGTAACTCAAGACTCATCGTGTGAGTCGAGTTCATACAACCTAATACGATGCGAAGACACCGGTACTGAATACGTTGAATTTTCAACATGGGAGTCTTTACCGCGGACTGAAAACAAAAACGACCGTATTCTAAAGCCGCTAGAATTGAAGCAAATCTTCTGGATGGACTCCTCACCATGTACCGGTTATTGTTCGCAAAAAGTTGATTCGCTGCTGGCATTTTTGTGTCAGATATACAATGTGTTTTCCGAATGTACATTTTGAATCGAACCACATCCCGAGGTATTTGGAATACATGCTAAGAGAGATCGTTTTACCCATCAGCTGAAGCGGAAACTTTGCTGGCTTATGCTTTTGACGTAGGACTTACGTCTTTCTTTACTATACTGGGTGTCATTTAGATTTTTGGAAATCGAGAGCGTTACGCTGGAAGGGAAGATTTCAAACGCCTTTATCTTTCGATGGATTTTTAACCTTTTGTCTGTGCTCTGGGGTCAATATGACCCCAGGCCACTTTGAGTGGCTGCCATTTTTTTAATTTTCAACCGATTCTCCTAATTTTTTGTAGTTTGGTAAAACTCGCCGAGATCTGTCTCCTAGGTGCAAATTCACTTCAAAAATCTTAAAAATATGCGCTACAGTGTACTTTTTTCAAAAAACTTACGTTGTCTGTGCTCTGGGGTCAAATTGACCCCAAATTGAAATTGCTATAACTTTTTTAATGCTTGGCCAATTTTGGATTTTTGGGGCTGTTTCGAAAGATAATTTAATCATCTTTCAGGTCGTTACAAAAGATTGACTATAGGTGGGCGGGTACATCGCGGGGAGGGGTTTTCGTAAAAAGGGTACAAAAATAGTGATTTTTCATGCTTATTTTACTTATATCTGAAAATCCTACCCATTTTGAACTGCACCTTTTTAAAAAGGTTATGCAGGAAAGCGTGTGCATTGATATGAGGCATTGATTAGTTTAGAGCTTGGTCGCTAGGTGGCGGTATATTTGAATTCATTAATTTAGACTACTCAAGTAATTCCGATATATGGAATTTTCCTCATTGTAAATATTCTTATCGCACAAATTTGAAATTTGTAAAGATGACGTCTTTAATAAAGTTCGTCTGGTGGGAATGGACTGTCATGTGACGAAATGAATAATTAGGAAATTTATAAATAGGCGGCGCTAGCGGACTTGCAATATTCTTGCATATATGAAATATTGCTTTAGCTTGAGATCCCTCATACCTACACTCAAGTTGTTTTCGGCAATATTGTTCAGGATGTCTAGCACTACAAAGCGGTGCTCAATATAATGAGTACGTCTTCCAATTTTTGAATTTGTGCGATAAGAATATTTTCACTGAGGAGAATTCTATATATCGGAATATCTTAAGTAGTCCAAAATAATGAATTTAAATATACCACCACCTGGCGGCCGAGTTCTAAACTTATCAACGCCTCATGCCAGAGCACATGCCTTCCTGCATAACCTTTTTAAAAAAGGTGCAGTTCAAAATGAGTAGGATATTCGGATATAAGTAAAATAATCATGAAAAATCTCTGGTTTTATACCCTTGTTCACTAAACCCCTCCCCGCGATGTACCCGCCCACTAATAGTTAATCTTTTATAACGACCTGAAAGATGATTAAATTATCTTTCGAAACAGCCCCAAAAATCCAAAATTGGCCAAGCATTAAAAAAGTTATAGTAATTTCAATTTGGGGTCAATTTGACCCCAGAGCACAGACAACGTAAGTTTTTTTGAGCACAGACAGAAGGTTAATATTTATATATCAATCGACTCGGACACTCTCCAGCAATTTTCCTATTTCATTGAAATTTAAGATTCTTAACGATAGACTATTGAAAATTTCAATTCTTGCCAAAGCCAGCAAAAATTTCATATGTAATCAATCCCGTGCATTCCTAACACGGACATCAGAATGCGGTATGTCACGAGCCTTCGGGTCTAGCGGAAGATTTTCTTCATGTATAAAAGAAGCAGTGCCTACCGTGTGCGAGCCATTGCAATCTGTGACAGCAACGCGTACTGACGTGCTTTTTGCTCGCGCATTGTTCGTTTCGTTCGTTCGTTCGCTGTGTTTGTTTACGTACACAGCATGCAGTTGCCAGCAGTAGAACTGCCGGTGGGTCTGCGAATATGCATGAAAGAAGTGGGCGCATTTTTTTGTCATTCTGTACTTGATGATGGTCGGATGCAGTGGTGTCGGTTGCGATGGATGCAATTGCCCATCGCATCGCTCGGAGTTCATGGCTAGTGGCCGATGATGGCTGAGGCAGCGGTGGTGGATGAAGATGAATAAAATTAGAGGGATTTGGTCTGCTCATCCACGAAAAGTGATTGGTTTCATAATCCACATGATCCCGGGATGGATACGAGTCATGGCATATGACGGACCATATGCTAAGTTGTGCTTGGTACTAAACGACATATACATTAAAACATGGTTATACTATAACAGTTCTGAATTTCCAGCAAAAAAAAATCAACTGCAATGATGAGAATAAAAATTGGATTAAAATAATTACTTTCATTTATTCGCATAAGGCATTAGCAATTAAAGATGCACAATCAGCAAAAGTGTTAATATTCATTTTAGGTTAGAAAATTTCGTTGTATTACATGTTAATGTTTTGAAAAAGTCCGCAAAAATTAATTTCCAGAAGAATATTTAAATAAACATAATCTTATTCTTTGTTTTTCATTTTCTGTGAAACTATATTATTAAACTTGACGTAGACTTGAAGTTTGGAATAAAAAAATTAAATAATTTTTCGTTGACGTATTAGCAGTACCTCCTCTATTTTAATAGGGTTACTGCTCCTTGACTTGTTTCTTACTGTTGTGATTTTTTTCATCAGTAAGCACGCATTTTAGCAAAAAGAAGCAACGAAATTTGTGCTGTATTTCTTTGTTTGGTAAACGGGTTCCCTTAAAATAGCACATTTTGCCGAAGTCTAAAAATTTTATTAATAGGATTTTAAATACTTCTTAAAAAAAACTTCAAATACTATCATCATTAAGAAATCTATAAATGCCCTACATTTGCTTAAGTAAATAAGGGCTTATTAGTTAGAAACAAAGCAATTCTAATCATGTATATATTTATTAGTTTTATTTCCAGAAGCTTTGAATAAACATATTACTAACAATTCTACACAGCATGGAAGTTGTCGTTTCCAATATCAATACCCATAATCAAACTCCATAGATCCAAAAGTTAGAAGTCAAATGTAAATACGTTGCGTTTATATAAGTCCTACGTCTACTCGCGGTTATGTTAAAAACATTACCCATTGCTAGTTTTTTGAAAAGACGACCATCTCAGTTTTCTCTGGAGAGAAATCGATACCAAGTGTCAAAGCCCAGTTCGACAAATTATCCATAGTATTTTGTAACGGCTCTTGCAGTTCAGATGCGGTTGATCCCGAAACGGAAACAACGCAATCATCCGCAAGCTGTTTTAAAGTGCAATTTTCCATGAGACATGCATCAATGTCTCTGACGTAAAAATTATAAAGTAGGGGGCTCAAACATGAGCCCTGCGGGAGACCCATGTAGCTAATTCGTAAGGTTGTCAAGTCACCAAGAGAGAAATTCATATGCTTCTCTGACAACAAATTGTACAAGAAGTTGTTTAAAGTCGGAGAAGTTGAAGTTAAAGTTAAGTTAAGTTAAGGTAAGTTAAAGTCGAAGGTAAGTTGAATCTCCGAAGAAAGCAGCGCAAGGCAGTCGTTCGTTCCTTTTCCCCTACGAAAACCAAACTGTGTATCTGACAATAGATTATTTGATTCAACCCACTTATCCAACCGTAAAAGAATCATCTTCTCGAAAAGCAAACGTAAACACGACAGTATTGCGATAGGACGGTACGAGTTATAATCGGACGCAGGTTTATCCAGCTTTTGGATGGCTATCCCCTCACTTGCCTTCAATCATCCGGAACAATATTATCCTCCAGGAATCGATTGTACATGTTCAAAACGCGCCGCTTCACGCCGTCTGGGAGGTTTTCAAGCAAATTGAACTTAATTCTATCCATCCCTGGGGCGGAATTGTTGCATGAAAATAGAGCAATTGAGAATTCGGTCATCAAAAAGGGTCGGTACATATCATCTCTGTGAGCTAAAGTATCACGACAGGTTTGCTTAACTGGAACCGAATCCGGACAAACTTTATCAGCGAAATCAAAGATCCACCGCGGCGAATTTTCACGATCTTCGTTAACTGATGATGCGTTACGCATCCTCCTGCCAACATTCCATAGGTTTCGCTCGAAAATCCTTCGACAAAGCTGCGCCAATAATCGCGTTTTTTTTTCAACTTACCCAGCTTTTTAAACTGGGATTCAAAATCAATATACCGTTTAAAAAGATCGACCAAACCTTGCTTTCGAAAGTCCTTGAACGCGATGGATTTCTTGCGATACAGAATTGTACACTCATTATCCCACCACGGACTGGGAGGTTTTTTACGAATCGAACTGCCAGGCACTGGGAAACGTTGTGCCTGGAGCGCGCTGTTAAGAATTAGTTCTGATAGAAATTGGTATTCTTCACGCGGTGGAAGCACCTCAACATATTGTTCACCATCACCGCCTCCGCATATTTGCTCCAGTCGATGTGTTTCGTAAGGTCATATGCAATGTTGACTAGGGGATTCTGGTATGTTCCATTGGACATTGAAATTTCGATTGGCAAATGATCACTGCCATGGGGATCTTGGATCACCTTCCATGTACAGTCCAACGATAATGAACTCGAACAAATTGAAAGATCTAAGCGACTATCTTTGGCTGGAGGTGCCACTCTTGTAACTTCTCCGGTATTTAAAATAGTCATATTGAAGTCATCACAGATGTCATATATCATGGATGAGCGGTTATCGTCGTACAGTTCTCCCCAGCCTGTTCCATGGGAGTTGAAATCACCCAACAGCAACCGTGGCTCGGGCATAACCGAGCAAATATTCGAAAGATCTCTATGAGGTATCGCAGTTATGATGGGAGATATACAGAGGCTATACTGAGTTCTTTTCCTCGAACAGTCATTTGACATGCGACAGCTTCGATGCCTGACATTGGCGCAAGATCTATTCAGTAAAACGAGTGGTGCTTCCTTATTCCTAAAAGTACTCCTCCATAATGGTTTGCACGATCCCGGCGGATGATGTTAAAATCAGGGAAAAGAAGGTTCACGTCAGAAGTTAGCCATGTTTCGCTTAACGCAAATACATCACATTGTAATTTATTGACTAAAAATTTGAAAATATCTAGCTTTGGAAGAAGACTTCGACAGTTCCATTGTAGAACCGAAATCGTATTAGCTTTGTTGACTGAATCAGCCATCGAAGGATACGATTGTTTCGAGGATGGGCATTTTAGAAGCCAGCTGCTTCAAAAGCGGAATCAAAAGAGGGAGAATTGAATTGACTAAGTTTTTCACTGAATCTGAAGCGCTAAAAAAGTTGAGAATGAAATCAACGATGCCAGAAAATGTGAACATTGGAGCGCTCTGTGCTTGCTCAGGACGTTCTGGGTGTTCATTTTCTGGCTGCCATATCGGGAAAACTGCAGTATCCGGGATTTTATTTACATTCCGAAGAGGCGGAAAGTCTCTAGTCTCGCGGAGGTTGAACCCCGGAGATGAACGTTTTGAGGCATTTGCTCCTGTTTCAGAATTGGGCATGTTGTGTTGGGGATTATTGCGAGGCAGCTTTCTAGGCTTTTTTGACGGTTTCTGGCTTTGCTTCACCCGCTTCCTCGTCGAACCTTTGAAAGTAAATGGAATCCCTTCGTCAACGTCAGAATCAGAGCCCTGATCGTCGATTGGTAGATTAGAGAAGATGTTAGATGACTCGATAGAAGAAGCGGCCTTCTTCAACATTTCGGCATAACTACGCCTAGAACGCTGTTGCAAAGATCGCTTATGGGTTTCTCGTCGCTGTATATACGTTGGACATGCGTCGAGCGCATGCGGGGAGTCTCCGTTGCAGTATACACATTTCGGCGGTGTTTTGCACGCGCCGTCAGAATGTCTTTCGCCACACGATGAGCAACGTGGTTTGTTGCAGCAGTATTGAGCCGTATGACCCAACTGCTTGCAATTGGTGCAATTCATCATCTTCGGTACATACAACCGAATAGGTAGTCGAAGTTTCCCAATGACAACGAAATCCGGAAGCGCTGATCCAGAGAAAGTCACACAAAATGAGTCGGAAAGTGAAAAAACCTTTTTCTCCCCCTCTCGCAGCACTGAATGCATCTGCCTGCAGTCCAGTATCTGTACAGGAGGAAGAGAGGGATTCTTGAAGCATCCGGAGCCCTGCTTGATTTCATCACAGGTCAGACTCCCTTCGGTGACTACTCCCGAGATTTCGACCTCATTTGAGGGTAAATAAACGCGATACTCAAGTGTGAAGAGCTCGCAGGTGACAATCTCCTTTGCTTGTTTACGGTCTGAAACAGTAACTCGAAGCTTACTTGTACCAACCGTGTCAATACGGATCAGCGACGAAAATCGCTTCGCCAGATCCTTGCTGATCTGACTTGTATTCAATTTTTTCCCTTTAGGTCGAAAAAAGACAACAAAAGGCCCGCCAGAGTTCGGCGGGTAAGCCTTCGGGCGGGGGGTCGCAGATGAAGATTTCGTTTGTGATGTACTATGTGAGGTCACCGGAGGGATGAGGTAAAAGTTGTTCACGACCATTGATTGGTTATTTGAATTACCCAACAATAAAGACTCAGATAGGGAGCGCGACGGGCCCCCGCCGAAATGATCGTCAATCATTGCCGGTCTTAGCACACCACAACGGCACAACAGGAAGAAACGTTTATAATGGGAGAGGAGAGTAACTAAAACTAGCAAAAAATCTACTACCTATTCAACTATTAACTTTAGTGATGTAGGAAGCGGTACAAGGAGGGGAAACAAGGAAGGGTGGATTTTATATTTATTCTTATCTTCTGTAGTCTTTGCTGTGTCTGCAACCGGTCGACTCAATCTGTGTACGCGCAGGAAACCAACACCAATGCCGCACACTTCACTGTATGATTGCGTTCACGTTCGGTTCGATCTAATGCCGATAGTTGATGCGGAGCGCACGCGTTTGGCCCGGTGGCGCGGGGCGCGGTGCGCGTGATATGATGCCGATGGAACACGTGGCTGTTTCGGTAACGATGTAGCAGAAATTCGTTTGATGGAAACTAATTGACTTCGTCAAATAGAACCAATTCCAGGGAGCCTGGGTTTATAGCACTTCACTTCGGAAAACCTCACTAGAAAAAAAACGATTCAAATCCGGAGCGCAAGACAAAACCGACCGTCTCGCGCGGTAGCTCGACAAGGAATGAAGCATCTCGCTTGTCACATACCATTTTTGTCGATTTTGTGTTTTTAACACCAACGGCTTCTATTAGCAAAGATCTAGTAAGGGAATAACGAAAAAGTGATTTTTGACAATTAAATTTGGATTTATGCCCTTTTTAATTTCTGGTATATATCACAATTTTCGGTTTCTGTTGCATTGTGTTCCCATTAATAGTGATACATGTGCATTTTGTTCCAACAACCTTACAATTTGTCAAGAAACTTCGCATATTTCTCATTACTAACTTTAAGCACATCATTCATAACACGATGGTACAGTTGAGTTGCAGAAAAAAACGAATTTGATTTTTATTTTTGAAGTTTTTGGAAAAATGCGACTCCTGTAAAATTTACTCAATGCTACATGTACCACTTTCGCTGGCACCGGTTTAAATATCACTCACCACTTGCTTCTGTTTTCTCACTACTCTTTTCTTACTTTCCACTTGGCACTATCACGTCTCCCTTCTAACTTCTTGTTTCTTACTTCCCACTATATGTACTCAGTTCTCGTTTACTACTGCTCACATTTCATTATTAACGCATTTGCCCAAAAGTACACGCGGCGCTCCCCACAGGAAACGCTGCCCGTATAATCGATTATTATGGGGTGATAACATTGCGGCGTTTCCTAAGGTGCGGTTGTTCCTTTTGAATCTGAAACGCCGCGTGTAATTTTTGCAAATGCGCTTTTGGAAACATTACAACAGCCTCACGGGATATCGTATTGACAGCACCCTACAATACTAAGTACTCACTTCCATTCCTCAGTAATCATTTTTCACTACCTTGTACTCACTTCGAACATCTCATTTCTCACTTCTCAATTCTCACTTTTAGATGTTCACTTCGAAAATCTCACTTCTTCCTTCACATAATAAGGAAACATTTTTTACTATTCGGCCAAACGGTATTCGACAAAATTACCTTTTCATCCAAAAATGACCCTTTTTGGTCAAACGGCATTCTGCCTTTTTTCGGCATTTGAGAATTTTATTTCGGCCGTTACAACTATTTAATTAACTTTTTGTCCTACTGGTCTCCGAAAGGTCAAGGGGGAGGGGGTAATAAAAAATAAATATTAAAATGAAAAAAAAATCTAAAACCTCCTCGGATTTGTTAATAGTAGTTTGTGCAACAAGTTGCAAAAAGATGATTTTTTCAGCACGAGTTGTACGTTTATCCAACGAGGCTTGCCGAGTTGGATAAATACTACGAGTGCTGAAAAAATCGAGTTTTGCAACGAGTTGCACACGCTATTTTTTGCAATAACGAAAAATGGACTTAAATTTGATAGATCTGTACCAAAATTGTACAATCTACTTTACTCCACATGATCATTCTTGCCAATAAATTATATTGCTGAAGAGAACAATCAGATTCCATGTTACCGTGCCACATTGCATAGTTCGATAAGACATTTTTGATGGCATGTCCATCAAACTATTTCATTTATTACGTGATGCAGAGAATACACTATTTGAACACTTACCCAAGCTAATTCAGTAAAATATAGTCATGTAACTACTGTTCTGATGTTGGTTTTTCATTATAGCACTCAAATGAGTGCTATAATGAATATTATGCAACCCATTTGAGTTGCATAATGTTCATTAAAGCATCCATTTCGTTGGTATGGAAAAGTAGGCCGTTTTATCACTCGAAGACGAACTGTAAACCAGATATTATGATCAGGAATTGCAAAAAGAATGTTTTGAAAATCCTCAAAATTATCCAAATTTTATTTTTTTGCCCCCTCAAAATATTATTTTTTGGTAAAAAAAAATCCGGGGGGGGGGGGGGGGACAAAACAAATATTAAATATTTGTATCGGCCTTACATGTTATGAAAATTATTTTTACAATTGGGGAAAACAATAAACATTATGTAAAACTAGTTTGCGAGAGGTCAAGGTGTAGATAACAAAATATAAATATTAAAGTTTAAAATAAATAAAAAAAAACTCCTCGGGTTTGTTAAAGAATGTTTTGAAAATCCTCAACTTTTTTCGGAAGCTTTAATGGTGCCCCACAAATTAATATTTTTTAACATGTTTTTTTTTGAATTTATATCAGCCTAGTAAAAACTAATATAAAACACAAGTTTTTTCACACGGTTGGAATTTATTAATTTCTCAGTTAACCTGAACTTTCACAGCTTTCTAAATACCCCTGAATTTTCTTTGATTTTTTGAGAATTTTTCGTGCGGTTAACTCATTGTTTAATTGACGCTGAAGGTCTTAAACGACTAAAACCAAACAGTCCCCAGTAACATTTTTGGTTTTATAATGGTTTTATGGTACTCTTGTAGAGTAAATAATGGTCTTCAAGAGCGTTATAAAACTAAAAATGTTACTTGGGCGTGTAAAAAAACCTGGGTGTAGTGTCAAAGTATGGAGATTTCTCCGTCGAATGAATCTGGTTGCAAGTCCTTCTGTATGAAACGTATTTAGGATTGAGAAGTGCACATATGTACTACATACTGGCTGTGCATGTGCTAAGACAAGACAAGACAAGAGAAGTGCACATATGTACTACACATTTCAGTTTTCGAACTAATCCGTAGGGTACATATATTAAATGAGCGCTCTATCAACTTTGTTGATCGAGAAAGGCTAAAAATAAAATACTGATCTCGGAATTGTTCAAGGCCGCGAAAGACACTATTCTACATAGCTTTTCAAGAAAACCGCCAACCCGAACCCTCAAAACGCAAAGAACTCTTGCCGCAAAATTCAAACTCATGCTCCACTCGAGGAGGCAAACACGTAAAAATACGTTAGACGGATGGAAGGCGCGCGCAACAATAAAGGAACAATCAAAGCAACGAACACCACAAATGCTTGCCGAGTCGCGCAGAAGAATGAAAAACTGGAGTAATTGTAAGGCTACGTATAATATAATCAACAGCCACCGCCACCGCTGCTACTGCCTCCGTCCTTCCGCCGTTCCATCAACATCGATAATGCTGACGCGAAGCACCGAAGATCTTCCCGCAATACCGATCTCATCTCTTACCACCGCACCGCAAACACAACCGCGCTCCGCCAATGAACAATGAAAGCCACGATGAAGAAAACTCGCGGAACCAGGAGGTACGTCGGAACGGGCAGGTGCAGATGCCCCAGTGAGCCCGGGAGCAACGCAAACAAAAACCAAGTTAATAGAATACGGATGGTTCTTCTCGGGTCCTTCCAGGGCTCAAGAGTTGATTTGAAGCCAAGCCAGCGAAGAAGTCTTCTTTTGAAACGTTTGCTCTCTTTTCTGTTTGGATCTCTTCAGAAATCAAAACAACTCGACATCGACGATGACGACGACGACGACGACGTTACTGCGGTTGGGCCCGTCCGATTCGGCTCTTTTCGTCGCAGTCGCAGTACCACGGAGGGCTAAGGATTTGGACATTCGCTGCCCGGCTTGGTGCTGGTAGTCGTCATCGGGGTAATCCGCTTGGCCCCAAGAGGAGCTGATCCTCTATTATGAAGCGGTGGTGCTGCTGCTGCGGTTGCTTTGGAACGCGTGTTAGCGGCGGGGGCTCTTTTACCAATAAAAACTTAATAACCACTCGTGAGCAGAGCATTGTAGGCAATCACGGTCGAATACGGAGACAAATCCACCTATGGTTGGTTTAGTCCTTCTTACATTTGGTTGTATGTGAAGACAACTCTGGAAAAGACACCCAAAATTTTAAGAAAAACCTGGTTAGGTAAAAATATGGTTTGTTCCATGTTTCTATATTTTTTGTAATAAAGCTTTTATATCTGAACTGACGTTTGATGTCCGACAAGTAGACAGTTTTCAAGAATTTCCACGCTCTTCTTGGAGCGATTAAATTACTTATCGAGGTAAGAAATCGTAGCAGCAGCGGCAATCCGGTGTGGACCGCGTCTTTAAAATGATTCATGAGGGCGGTTCGTCCAACCAGCAGCAGTGCGCAGATATTTGCGTTTTCATCTGTCGGTTGACCCGCTGGATACAGTAGGGAAAAAATTAATTACCTTAAAAAACGTCCGTCGCAGTAGTGGGGCTAAAGCCGAATCGTACCTTTGATGCTCTTTAGGTTGGATCAGCCGGATGCAAGGAGGTCACATCGTCATGTTTGTTGCTGAACGCACGCTGCCAGTAATGACCCACCGCTGCCGCCGCCACCGTCCGCTGCAGGAGTGCGGGTGGAGGAGCGGATGGCATTCAAGTCAAGCATTCGGTCTGTCGGTTGCTCCGGATTTTGATCTCTTTGGAGCGCTCTCGAAGGGAAGATGATTGATTATTATGATGGTCCGGGTAGCCTCGTGACGAGGGCTTTTTATATTCCGAGCTCTAAATACGTCGTAGGCCGTCGGCAGATTAGTGAGGGTCAGGCACAATCACAGCGGACACCACCGATGGGATTGAGCGAATGGAATGCAGTACATATGTGCCACCTGATGATGGTGATGAAGTATGTTTTGGGTGAGCGGTTTTTGTGACGTTTGTGAAATGGGTCGTGAAGACTGATCGAGCTTTGGGGATCAAAATTAGATCAAATAATTTTAAGCTGGTTAGAGTGAAGAATGGACGCACAATGCCACCGACAAACGGATTTTTTTTTCAAAAATTGTGTACGAAACAACTAGTCAAGCTTCTGTTGTATGAGATTTTTGAGATAAAGGCCTATCAAATTTATTTAGCGTGTTAAGCTTTAGAGATTTTTTAGAAAAAAAATATTGGAATATGAGCTGAGTCACGGAAGGTTCAGTATTATACGCAGGGCTGACAATAGTCATTCTCGTCGTATGAAGAAAGCGATAAAAATTTAGTCTTCGTCATAACATTGCACGACGCAACACCTATTCGTTTTCTTCGCGCCACATGCGTACCACGACGATAGTCGCGCAGCAAAAAGTTATGACGATTTTCTTCGTCACTTCTTCACACAATTGATCGCACGTCATTATAGACGGACTGGTTAAAAACATAATAGCGTCCCAAATAAACAAATAGTAGGAAATTTGGTAACATAAATGTATCGATAACATTCATAACGCTTTCATACGTTGCTTCAAATTCATTATTACAAAGAATTAGTAAAAATCTTCGCATGGCAGCTGCCGCTTGAAGAATAACGGTATGAAGTCTTCGTTCTTCGATGTCGTCAGGACGATTTGGTTACACGACGAAAGCTAACGTCGTGCGCGTCATTGACGATGGGTAGAGTAGCAATGAAGACAATGCAACTCGTCGCTACTGTGGCATTTCGTGCTATGACGATGACGATTGTCAGCCCTGATTATACGGTTTTGTTTGCAAATTATTCGAGTGTCTTTAATTACTGCCTAGATAGTAATAAAAGACACATCCGCTGATCAACGAACCCAATAAGAAGCCATGGAAACACCCATTTCTGATTGGTTTGAGTTCACATCAATATTGTTGTGATAGTTTTTCATGTGATTCAGTTGCAGAGTGCAAGCGATGGAACGATGTGCAGTACACCATCTTCCTGAATGCAGCACACATCGAACCGGAACGCCACACGAATGCTTGATGCTCAGACCGCAAAAAGACGCTTCCTCCGTGTTGTATTGACTGCCGCAGAGCTCTAAGTGGTAACTGACGCTCGCAATAAATCACATTTCTTCTACGCGTGCCGCTTCTATTCACGACACCAAATACCTACAGGATGCCAGCCCAAGATTCACTCGACCTTGTCCACCGCTACCCATTTCTGTGTCCAGTACACGGGACACGGGTTGAACCTGACACCAAAAGCACACAACCTGTCAGACCGCAGTTCCTTACTGGACAGGGCGACGACTCGCGCGTGCCATCAGCTTCCTGCGAGATCGCCAGGGCGATAAAATTACGATGAATAGACGTCACCTTGTGACTATAGAGTTCGCAATGGATGTGATATTGGAAACGATGACATACAAGTGACAAGCTTTTTCAGTTCATCATCCCTACATGGTGGTTAGTGTTAAGTCAGTGTTGAAATTTATGACCGTTCAGCTGATGATAAATTCCACCTATTTTTATCAGTCAGGCAAGCCTTAAGCTCTCAGTACACGATGAGCAAATATTTGAAAATGTTCTAGATATTTGTCAAATATCATTTTTGGAAAATTTGTTTGAATTTTTGACCAATGTTAAACAAAAGACAGTAGGGTAAAAGATCCAATAGTGAAGGATCTAAGCACCATCCAAAGCTATTTGATCCCTTGTAAGGGGAGATCCCCCAGTGCCGGGCACATAAGCCATTTAACGAAAAACTCTCTAAATGCCCGGAATATGTTTACTTGTACACCATATACACAAAATATGATCATTAACGATTCAACAAACTATATTTGATCATTGGAACTTGTTTTAGCACGATGTTATTTGATGATGATTTTTGGTGAAAATCTTCACGGTTCAGAGAAGTGTCCCCGAGCACCGGACACTATTTCATCATGTTCAAATATGACCAAGTTCCTATTACATGAGGAAAGACATCATTTAGAATAGTAATATTTTTCACTTGCTTCAAGTTGTAGATATTAACACGTGTTAGTTGAGCTTATTTGAAATTTGACTCGCATTCTACTTAACATTCTACTCAAAAACCCCTCGATATTCAGTGACATCTTCAGTTTGCGTTTCTGCTTATTTCTGTGGCTTTCCGATACCTCAGCAAGAAAAAAACAATTGAATTGAAGTAAGTTTAGCAAAACAGGTGCAAAGAATGGCTATTTGATCACATGAAAAAACTCACTTTCCGGATCCGGGGGACAGCTACCGGATACAGAAATTGATTTTGCATCATAGATACATTATATATCTAACAAATCATGATCGCTATTTGAAGTATGACTAATATTGATCAACTCGACATAATCAGAACGAATTCCATTGATTTTAATATTGTTGTGAATCAACCTTTTAAAATAAGGCGAAACATGAAAATTTTTGACATTTTTGTTCAATTTCAATTTTTGTACAAAGTTTGCAACATGAGGATCTGATATCCCATGCAGGTAAAGAACTTTTCAATAGCTTTCTTTTGTATTGTATGTATGTATGTATGTAGTAAGCCACCATCCTGGCTAGAGCTTTGCTCTGCATGCGGTTCCACTAAACAGTAAGGTCAAATTTCATTATCATTCTGAATTCAACATACTGCTGTATGAAGGGCCAAAAATGGGGGTGGTGGACCTGTAAGCAGAGACACTTACACGAAACCCACGGGAATATGAGAATCTCCTTCCAGCAGAATGATCCAACAAAAAATAATGAAATTTGCAATACTTGTCAAGCATTCCACGGGATGGTTTGTTTGAAGGGCGCGTCAACTGATTAACAACTGTTGGAGATAAAAGTAATAAATGCGAATGACTATTACTTTCCTTCCTTGACTCCGATTGGCAACCACTTCATTGTCCAGTTGTAACTTCATTGATGCCCTGATGCACCCTCCCAACCCCATCACAGATATTAACAGTTAAATCAGTAACATTGTAAAATGAATTTAGTCATGTGTAAAGAATATATGAAATAATGATAATCCTGAAATAATGAAATAATGATAATATAAAATAATTGCAGATAATCCTGGAAAGCTGCAATATTTTACTCTGAAGTATGAATTTTATCGAAATTTTAGGTTATAAGCAATTACTTTCTGTAAGTACAAAGTAAATAAGCCAATAATAAAACATATAACGAAAAAATAATATAGTTGAACCTCCACAAGCCAAAATTTCAGAATAATCTATAAGAATATTGCCGCCAGGATCATGACTTGCTTAGCAAGTTGTACGTGCTTCCAACGATCCAACGATCGTCGCTCCGCCTTTGATACCGCCAGTCTATATATTATGAATATATTTGGAAGGAATATGAAGAATAAGTGACAAATATAATGCATACAGGTCTCAATAAAGCCTAAAAACAAAAATGTATACAGGTTATATAATGCAAATAATGTGATCAAAACCCATGCGAGCAAAGGCATAGGATTTCTAATCCAGAGGTGATGGAGTTTAATAGTTGATTCGATCCAGAATTTTTGCTCATGGATAACAAAACGAATTTGATGTAACTAGTAATATAATGATGATTGGAATGATGATAAATACAGCAGAAGCGAGAAAAAAAATCAGCTGAAAATATTAAATATAATGAATATAGTACATTCTCTTCTGCCGTCATATTTCCTAATACAGTGAAACCTGATGGTATAATTCAAACTTCTAATTTAAAGCGGAAATAAAGTACCGTCAACTGGGGGGAAGATGATCATTTTAAAGACAAAACATGCAACAACAATGTGTGTTTACATATTAAATCGAAACAAATATTATCAAAACATGTACTGCTATACTTTGCAATAATCAACAACTTTAGTTTTCTGAAACGCATTCGCATTTATTAAAATAAATTAAATTATCACACATTTTTTGAGTAATCTGGTTTGGGGTGAAGTTGATCAAGACAGCTCTACTAAAATCATTATGACCTAGTAGACAAAATACACTAGGTTATTTGTATGAATGTTGAATTTACTACGTAAAGAAGTCTACGAAGTCAATATTTGAAACGAAAATAGCGTCATTTATGACTATCTCTCTCTTTCTTCCACAAAACACATTTTCATGATTATAATCGAAAAACTCGGATTTCTACCTAGCGGTAACATTACTTGAACGGAGAATATTGTTGACTACCGTTTCATAAAAAAAAATTGGCACTTTTGACTGACACATCAAATGATCATCTTCACCTCAATGATCATCTTCCCCCCAGTTGACGGTATATAACATTTCACATCAAGATGCTATACATAACGTGACACAACTGATAGTCTTCAATACTCTATTACTCGGTATTAAAGGGACCATCGAGTATGAAAGGATATGAAAGAAACGGGTCTGGGTCATTTGGCATAAGGTCATTTGGCATAAAGGCCATATGGCATAATGGTCATTTGGCATAACGGACATTTGGCATAATTTAGAACTGCAAGAAAAGAGTGGGTCATTTGGCATAACGGACATTTGGCATAATTTTGAACTGTGAAAGCGAAAGGGATATTTCATGTAATGTTTAGCGTAGATAAAGTAGGTCGAGGCTGTTTTTTGATAAATTTAGACTGATGGTAGACATTTTCCGGAAGAATGAAATAACAAAACAGCAGAATTGCTTCCGAGTGAGGGATTGCATCCATCATTGACTTATTCCGGCCACATCTTCTTCTTCTTCTTCAATGGCTCTACATTCCAACTGGAACTTGGCCGGCTTTTTAACTTAGTATTCTATTAGCATTTCCTCAGTTATTAATTGAAAGCTTTTCTATGCCCGCCATTGCATGAGTATGTATCTTGTGTGGCAAGTACAATGGATACACTATGCCCAGGGTGTCGAGAATGTTTCCAACCCAAAAACATCCTAGACCGGACCGAGAATCGAACTCGCCATCTCCGGATTGGCAATCCTACACCTTTGCTCGCAAGGCTACTGGAGACCCATGCCTACTTTAAAACTAGGGATTATATTCACCATTGCTTCAATCCGAGCATGCGCCTTAAGACCGGATCAAATCCACCATTGCCTTAATCCGGGAAAGCGCCTAACTTTAAAAACTCAAGCAATACACTTGTCGTAGACGAGTTACTAAAACCAACAAGGTCACATATGAGATACTACAACCAAATTAATCTCAATTGTGCTACTCGGTGAAGAGATCACATCTACCATTCCTTCAATCCGGGCTAGCGCTTACTTTTAAAGAACGAATCAAATCCTCCATTGCCATAATCCGTACAAGCTCCTATTCCACATCCACCATTGCCCCCATCCGGGCATGCGCCTTCTTTTAAAGAAGGAATCACATCCACCATTTTCATAATCCGGGCAAGCGCCTACTTTTAAAGAAGGGATCACATCCTCCATTGCCATAATCCATGCAAGCGTTTACTTTTAAAGAAGGGATCTCATCTACCATGGCCATAATCCGAGCATGCGCCTACTTTTAAAGAAGGGATCACATCCACCATTGTCTCAATCCGGGCAAGCGCCTTTTTACCCTTCTTACACCCTAAGAAGGGTATAAAGATCGCTTGAAAAACCGACTTTTATCCGAGGCTCGGAGACCCAAGTCGTATATACCAATCAACTCAGCTCGACGAACTGAGCACATGTATGTATGTGTGTGTATGTGTGCGTGTGTGCGTGTGTGCGTATGTGTGTGCGTTACAAAAATCTCACATCAAGATCTCAGCCGTCCGTGGACCGATTTGCACGATTTTAACCCTAAACGAAAGCTATGACTTTGTCATTGTACGAGCTCAATCTTTTTTTGCATCAGGACATTTGGTTCCAGAGATATGTGAGAAATACGAAAATGAAGTGCATTTTCAGAAAACTAACAAAATAATGTCACATGAATATCTCAGCCGTCTGTAAAGCAATTTGCATGATTTTATCTTTAAACGAAAGCTATGACTTTGCCATTGAACCCATTGTATTTTGTTTTTGCAATTAGACATTGGGTTCCGGAGATATCTCTGAAATACGAACATAAAGCATTAGACGTATCAACTTCACACATTGGTAAAATATGTCCCATCAAGATCTCAGTCGTCCTTGGACAGATTTGCGCGATTTTATCTTTAAACGAAAGCTATGTTTTTGTCATTGGACCCATTAATTTTTTTCTGCAATCGGAAATTCAGTTTCAGAGATATCTGTGAAATACGAATATGAGACATATTTTCAGACTACTAATGAAGAATTGTCACACCAATATCTCAGCCGTCTATGACCCGATTCGAACTCTTTTGGGCTTAAACAGAAGCTGTAATATTGCCATTTAAGGCGGCAAATCAAATCTGCAGTCTTTTTGTATTTTTTCAAAATTGTTAAATTTCCAGAAATATCCTTTTTTTACCCTTCTTACACCCTAAGAAGGGTATAAAGATCGCTTGAAAAACCGACTTTTTATCCGAGGCTCGGAGACCCAAGTCGTATACAGGGTGTTTGTTTCCTGAGTGTGCATATTTTGGGGGCAGCTTGGGGACCCCAAAACATGAAAAAGTGCCCATGGAACATAGGGTCGGAAATCACTGCTAAGTGAGTTATTCAAAATTCTATGTTTTAATTTTTGGTCAACTTTACCAACCTCTATCTCATTAACCATTGATCGTATAATCTCAGTCAGCACACAGAACGAAAGCTTAAAGTATAAGTTTTTTTTAGCTTCGTTGACCTTATGTTGATAAAAGTGGTTTTAAGTACAGTAATTATGCAAACTTTCGAAAAAGTGTCAAAATAACGTGCTTTTTCTTATAATTTAGTGATTTTTTCATCAATACATTCGATATTATGAAAAATTCTTCTACAAAACATTCTTATGCTTCTTTGCTTCCAAAATGTCCTTTGGTGGAACATTGTATGGTTTGTAGTTTACCCGTAATTTTCAATTTAAAATAATTAAGAAAAATCATCGAACAGCAATTTTCATCGCGATGTTTGCCTTAAAATGTTGGTTGGCAACCCTACCTGTTCGGGCGTTCGTTGCTTGCACGTGGTGCGATCGTTTGTAAACACCATGCATGCCACTAATGCCGTGCAGAAGTGAGGTTCAAAAAACAATGGATCAGCTGATAGAAAAATTGGTTATTTTTTAACCAGGGCGTAAATTGTTTAAATAAATCGCACGTTTGTGTGATTAACTTTGAAGAGCATAAGTGTTAAATTTGCAAACTATCCACGCTGTCTGATGTAAGGCTTATCTGTTAGAAGCGGCCATAATTTATTTACAGATAATGCTTTTTCATCAGTAATTAACTATCATTTTTATTTTGTTTTCGCCCAAATCGGATGATACCTTGATAATAAAATCCGACGCATGTAGGCAAACGATTGACGAATGACTTCGTATTTGACTTGGTTGCTTCTGGTAGGGGGGTGGTAAATTTTCATTCAGTTGTAGTCGTCCTGCGGTGACGATATGGCATGATTTGTTTATGCGGGTGCTTTACTTTTTTGGAATTATTTTAATTTCAGTGATTCCGGGTCATGGACATTTTAGTGTAAGAATAACTAAACAAAATGGTATTTATGGGAATCCAATTAAGAGTCGTCCGTGGGTACTTTCGGGAGGAGTGATACATGAGAATTCGACTAATCAATTTATTTTTAAAATTTCTATGAATTTGTGGGGTTTTTTGGGCTCTGGTAAATTTCTGTGAATTCGGTTGTTCTAATGAAACTACAATCCGCTTTTTAGAAATACGATTGAATCTCCTGAGAGTCTTTGTGGGTTTTGGGAATCCGGGTGCATGTGGATAGATTTATAAGGCTCTGAATGGATTCTGGAGAAACCTGCGTGGATTCGTAAAAATCCGGAAACAATGAGTTTTTGGTGACATTTTCATTTTAAAATTTCCGCGTTCAAAAATCCCGGAGGATTCTAAGGAATCCCGGAGAAAAAATCCAGTCTTGACACTTTTTCGAAAGTTTGCATAATTACTGTACTTAAGACCACTTTTATCAACATAAGGTCAACGAAGCTAAAAAAACTTAGACTTTAAGCTTTCGTTCTGTGTGCTGACTGAGATTATACGATCAATGGTTAATGAGATAGAGGTTGGTAAAGTTGACCAAAAATTAAAACATAGAATTTTGAATAACTCACTTAGCAGTGATTTCCGACCCTATGTTCCATGGGCACTTTTTCATGTTTTGGGGTCCCCAAGCTGCTCCCAAAATATGCACACTCAGGAAACAAACACCCTGGATACCAATCAACTCAGCTCGACGAACTGAGCACATGTATGTATGTGTGTGTGTGTGTGTGCGTGTGTGCGTGTGTGCGTGTGTGCGTATGTGTGTGCGTTACAAAAATCTCACATCAAGATCTCAGCCGTCCGTGGACCGATTTGCACGATTTTAACACTAAACGAAAGCTATGACTTTGTCATTGTACCAGTTCAAATTGCAATCGGACATTTGGTTCCAGAGATATGTGAGAAATACGAACATGAAGTGCATTTTCAGAAAACTAACAAAATAATGTCACATGAATATCTCAGCCGTCTGTAAACCAATTTGCATGATTTTATCTTTAAACGAAAGCTATGACTTTGCCATTGAACCCATTGTATTTTGTTTTTGCAATTAGACATTGGGTTCCGGAGATATCTCTGAAATACGAACATAAAGCATTAGACGTATCAACTTCACACATTGGTAAAATATGTCCCAACAAGATCTCAATCGTTCTTGGACCGATTTGTGCGATTTTATCTTTAAACGAAAGCTATGTTTTTGTCATTGGACTCATTAATTTTTTTCTGCAATCGGAAATTCGGTTTCAGAGATATCTGTGAAATACGAATATGAGACATATTTTCAGACTACTAATGAAAAATTGTCACACCAATATCTCAGCCGTCTATAACCCGATTTGAACTCTTTTGGGCTTAAACAGAAGCTGTAATATTGCCATTTAAGGCGGCAAATCAAATCTGCAGTCTTTTTGTATTTTTTAAAAATTGTTAAATTTCCGGAAATATCCCTTTTTTGCCTTTCTCGTACAACTAAGTTGTACCGAAAGGCTATCATTTCACTCCGAAAACGAACTTTTTATAGAAGCTTCTGAGACCCATAGTATTATATACCAATCGACTCAGCTCGACGAGCTGAGCACATGTCTGTCTGTCCGTGTGTATGTGTGTGTGTATGTGTGTGCTCAAAAGCTATAAAAAACATTAGACAACTTTTCGTATAGTAATCCTTAACCGATTTTCTCGCAACAAGTTTCATTCGACAGGGGATAAAGCCTTGTTGATCACATTGCGTTTCGAAGTTATGAAGCAAATGGTACATCGGACCATATAAACCCCATATAAGGTTGGTGTCTTAACTAAATGCGAGAAAGGCATCACCAACGCTAGGTGGATTAATCTGGGTTTTTATTTTGAAATCGTTAAAAACATGATAATATCAGTTATTTTACATTCAATTGAAGGTCATATGCATAGAAATTGTAATATGCACTGGGCACACACAACCATTCAAAAGTGTAAGAAGGGTTGCGTTCACTGTAGGTGGATTAAGTCGGGTTTTTACCCTTCTTACACCCTAAGAAGGGTATAAAGATCGCTTGAAAAACCGACTTTTTATCCGAGGCTCGGAGACCCAAGTCGTATATACCAATCAACTCAGCTCGACGAACTGAGCACATGTATGTATGTGTGTGTGTGTGTGTGTGTGTGTGTGTGTGTGTGTGTGTGTGTGTGTGTGTGTGTGTGTGTGTGTGTGTGTGTGTGTGTGTGTGTGTGTGTGTGTGTGTGTGTGTGTGTGTGTGTGTGTGTGTGTGTGTGTGTGTGTGTGTGTGTGTGTGTGTGTGCGTGTGTGCGTGTGTGCGTATGTGTGTGCGTTACAAAAATCTCACATCAAGATCTCAGCCGTCCGTGGACCGATTTGCACGATTTTAACACTAAACGAAAGCTATGACTTTGTCATTGTACGAGTTCATTTTTTTTGCAATCGGACATTTGGTTCCAGAGATATGTGAAATACGAACATGAAGTGTATTTTCAGAAAACTAACAAAATAATGTCACATGTATATCTCAGCCGTCTGTAAAGCAATTTGCATGATTTTATCTTTAAACGAAAGCTATGACTTTGCCATTGAACCCATTGTATTTTGTTTTTGCAATTAGACATTGGGTTCCGGAGATATCTCTGAAATACGAACATAAAGCATTAGACGTATCAACTTCACATATTGGTAAAATATGTCCCATCAAGATCTCAGTCGTCCTTGGACTGATTTGTGCGATTTTATCTTTAAACGAAAGCTATGTTTTTGTCATTGGACCCATTAATTTTTTTCTGCAATCGGAAATTCGGTTTCAGAGATATCTGTGAAATACGAATATGAGACATATTTTCAGACATTGTCACACCAATATCTCAGCCGTCTATGACCCGATTTGAACTCTTTTGGGCTTAAACAGAAGCTGTAATATTGCCATTTAAGGCGGCAAATCAAATCTGCAGTCTTTTTGTATTTTTTCAAAATTGTTAAATTTCCAGAAATATCCTTTTTTACCCTTCTTACACCCTAAGAAGGGTATAAAGATCGCTTGAAAAACCGACTTTTTATCCGAGGCTCGGAGACCCAAGTCGTATATACCAATCAACTCAGCTCGACGAACTGAGCACATGTATGTATGTGTGTGTGTGTGTGTGTGTGTGTGTGTGTGTGTGTGTGTGTGTGTGTGTGTGTGTGTGTGTGTGTGTGTGTGTGTGTGTCTGTGTGTGTGTGTGCGTTTTTTTTTTACAAGGGTTAAAGGCCATCAAAAATCTACGCGACAGACACCTCGAGCATCCACACTATGCTCGAAGGCGAACAGGGATGGGCTCCTCCCGACCTGCTAAAAATGTGCCTCCTGGATAAACCGGGTCCCTGATCCTCCTTGCCTCGATCCCCCCGGGACCACTAGATGCTGATACTACTTCGGGGGGGGGGGGGGCGGGGCTGTGCTCATGCACTTCTTCTAAAATTCCGGCCCCTAGCTTAGGCTAGTTCGATCCCTCGGCGGTCGTGCCGCAAACTTCCTCACTCGAATCCTCCTGACTTCCCCCGGCGTCGAGGGTGGTCCACCAGTTCCGGTGAAGGAAACTTCCACACTGATGGTACCCCATACCGGTGCCTATCGCAGGGGACGCTTTCGCGCATTGCGCCGACTTCGTCTTCGGGTTGCAGAGGTGGTCCGACAGTTCCGGTGGTGGATAACGTCCGCACTGGCGGTGCCCTACATACCCGAAGCACTTCCTTCTTCTTTCTTCTTTCTTCAGCAGGTTGACTGATCGAGTGCCGAAGTCGGTCCGACGATTCCGGTTGGCAGAAAACTTCCGGTTCACCGGCGCCCCGACGACCCGAGGCCAACACTGCTCACTATGCTGGATTTTCCTCCGAGCCGACGCTTGTTTGCTGGTCCCTTCTCCATCTACGCTGCAGCTCAGACAATATTTGCCTCACGATTCTGCTTACCACATTCCACGTATCTTCATCGTGACACATTCGCTCTGCGATGTTGTCCACGCTTAGGGCAGGCATTCCTCTACGTGCTTCCGCAAACCTCGGACAATCGAATAACACGTGCTCTGGAGTCTCCTCTACGTTGATACACGCCGGGCAGAATGGCGATGACGCATGGCCACATCGGTGCAGATATTGGCGGAAACAACCGTGTCCGGATAGGAACTGAGTGAGGTGAAAGTTCACCTCTCCATGCTCCCTGTTCACCCACGTCGACACATTGGGGATGAGCCGGTGGGTCCACCTTCCATTGTCTGCATTGTCCCACTCCTGCTGCCACTTCACCATTGAGTCCAGTCTCATCGTCTCCCTCACATTTCTGGTACCTCTCCGTTGGTAGCACTCGATATCCTCTGCTAAGGTTATGCAGATTGGAATCATCCTTGCGATAACGCAAACTGCCTCTGACGAAATTGTTCGGTACGCACTCGCCACTCGAATGGCCATTAGACGAAACACGCTATTCAACTTCCTACGATTACGTTTCGTCTTGAGCGCAGCTCCCCAGGCTGGAACGCCGTACCTAAGTATTGAGGATGATACGGTCGCCAGAAGACGCCTACAGCTGCCTCTCGGTCCGCCAACGTTCGGCATGATCCTAGCAAGCGCACTGACCATCTTTGCCGCCTTCTCGCAGGAATAGTCGACATGGGTGTTGAAATTCAAACGGTCGTCGATCATCACTCCTAGATGTCTCAAAGCCCGCACGGACGGTATGTCGTGCTCTCCGACGATAATCTGCATTCGCTGTATGATTCGGCAGTTGCTGACCAGCATCACTTCCGTTTTGTGGTGAGCAAGCTGCAGCTTGACCCCATTCATCCAGTTTTCAACTGCGTCGGTCGTCTCCGCCACCAGCATATCTACCTCTTCCAGCGACTCTCCGGTTATCGTTAGAACGACATCATCCGCGAATCCGAAGATCTGCACGCCTTTGGGCAACTTCAGCTTTAGCACTCCGTTGTACATAACGTTCCACAGCATTGGGCCAAGTATGGAGCCTTGCGGAACACCCGCCGTAACCCTAATCGACTTCTGCCCCGAGTTCGTATCGTAGACCAGAATCCGGTTTTCGAAGTAGCTCTTAAGGATTCTACACAAATAGCCAGGAACCCGCATTCCATGCAGCGCTACGGCGATGGCCTCCCAGCTGGCACTGTTGAACGCGTTTTGACGTCAATTGTTACTACGGCGCAGAACCGATTGCCGCACCTCTTTTCTTGGATGCTTTCTCTGCAACTTCAACGACCGCCTTAATTGCATCCACCGTCGATCTGCCTTTTCGGAATCCAAACTGCTTCTCCGACAAGCCGATCTCACCCTCCGTGAACTGCGTCAGCCTGTTAAGGATAATCCTTTCCAGAAGCTTCCCCAGTGTATCCAGCAGGCATATGGGCCTATACGAAGCTGGACTCCCCAACGGTTTTCCTGGTTTCGGCAGTAACACCAGTTTCTGAATCTTCCACTTATTCGGAAAGTAACCATCTGCTAGGCATTTCTGCAGCACCATCCTGAACAAATCTGGAAACGCCAGTATCGCAGTTTTTAAAGCCACGTTTGGAATTCCATCCGGACCCGGGGCTTTCTTCTTCTTCAGACCTTTCGCCACTGATGACAGCTCGTCGTTGGAGACTTGCATACCTGCAATGGTGACACGGTCTTCATCTTCGTACGGTGCAGGCGGCCACATCGTAGAATCATGTTGCGGGAAAAGACCGTCCACGATGATCTTCAGCTTGTCCGGACACATCTCCGCTGGCGTCGCTGGACCCTTGATTTTCGTTATTGCCACCCGATAAGCATTGCCCCAAGGATCAGCGTCAGCTTCTTGGCACAACTGCTTGAAGCAGTTGGACTTGCTGACTTTGATCTCCCGTTTGAAAGCCGCTCTAGCTTCCCGGAAAACTATCTTACGTTCTTCTCTTACCGTTTCAGACCTTGCCCTCTGAAAACGTCTCCTGGCCCTGAGACAGGCAGCACGAAGATTGGCAAGAGATTCGTTCCACCAGTAATTTGGGCGTCGGCTGTCTAATGGCTCCAGTTTTCTTGGCATCGACGCATCGCAAGCCCTCGCTAACGTTTCCGTCAGTTCATCTGCTTCCAGATTTATTGCGCCGCTGTCAACTCGAAGTGCTTCGATGAAAAGCTCCTTGTCAAAGTCCTTCGTTTTCCATCTTCGCCCGGTAGTCCTTATCCCTCTCCGCGTCGTCGGTAGCCGTGTTCCAACACTATACCGGATAGCTTGGTGATCACTATGAGTGTAGTCCTCACAAACTCTCCAGTTCATGTTTCTCACCAGCGACGGGCTGCAAAACGTCACGTCAATGATGGACTCCCTGCTGTCTCTGCGAAATGTACTAACGGTACCTTCGTTGCACAGTCTGACTTCCAGCTTTGCAAGCGCCTCCAGCAAACTATAACCTCTGGCGTTGGTCAGCCTGCTCCCCAATCCACTGCCCAAGCATTGGAGTCACCTCCGATGATTGCGGGTTTAGGCCGATCAGCTTCTCCGTGAGTGCATCTAGCATCCTGTTATACTGCTCTAAAGTCCACCGTGGGGTGCGTAGCAGCTACACACGAAGATCCCGTTGATTTTGGCGACAACAAAACCTTCGTTAGAGCTGTCTACCACCTCTTGGATAGGGAATCTGCCCATCACTTGGATAGCCGCAATCCCCGTAGCATCCGCCACCCAGTTGCCGTTGTCAGAAGGGATCCGGTACGGCTCAGCAATAATTGCCACGTCGCACATTGCTTCTGTTGTCGACTGCCACAACAGCTGCTGTGCGGTGTCGCAATGATTGAGATTCAACTGGATGATCTCCATTAATCTCGGCCCGCCATCGCCTTCTTGTATCGTTTCCGTCCTCCGGTTTGCAGAGCAGGCATCGCGGTTGCTTCGTACAGTCCCTAGCAACGTGTCCTTCTTCGCCACATTTTCTACATAGACCGGATCTATCCGGACCTTTGCAGTTTCGCGCCTGGTGTCCAAACGCCATGCATTTGAAGCATCTCTCCATCTCTTTGGTGACCCGCGGGTGAGTCTCAACGGGCACACCGACCATCCGACTTTCACCTTGCCCACCTCCACCATTTTGTTGGCAGCAACTGCTGGTAATCGTATCGCTGCTACTTGTGTACCACCGTACGCTTTCCTAAGCCGGATTGTTATCTGCACCTCACTCAGCATACATTGTGAGACAAGAGCCTCCCTCAGTTCGTCTTCCGACGTAATCTCGTCCAGGTCTCTGCACTCGACTACTGCTTCCTGTGTAAGAGCTCTTACGTTTGCTTCACTGCCCAAGGAATTGGCAACGAGCTCCCGGAAGGCCGAGCTTTTGATTGTTGGATCTTTCTTCAGCTCGAACAGCAACTCCCCTTCTGGGTACGCCTAGTCCTCACTACTTTCTCTCCCAAGTCCTTGAGATCCGGGTTTTCTCTTACTTTCCTTAGGATTGCTGCATACGTCGTCCTGTCGCTCGCTTCGATGATCAGGGCGTCGCCCTTGACCCTCTCCTGAGGAGATCGACGTTTTCTTTCTTCTTCTGTTCCTTCTTCTTTCCACAGTCACCTTCTGCTTCTTCCTCTTCTCTCGCTGGCTTTCTACGGTTTGCCATTCACCGTTCTTGGCGCCATCCTTTAGTACGTTAACACAATCGTGCACGTTCCGCTGCTTCTTCGGGACTTCCTGTGCGTGTGTGCGTATGTGTGTGCGTTACAAAAATCTCCCATCAAGATCTCAGCCGTCCGTGAACCGGTGTGCACCACTATAACACTCAACGAAAGCTATGACTTTGTCATTGTACGAGTTCAATTTTTTTGCAATCGGACATTTGGTTCCAGAGATATGTGAGAAATACGAACATGAAGTGCATTTTCAGAAAACTAACAAAATAATGTCACATGAATATCTCAGCCGTCTGTAAACCAATTTGCATGATTTTATCTTTAAACGAAAGCTATGACTTTGCCATTGAACCCATTGTATTTTGTTTTTGCAATTAGACATTGGGTTCCGGAGATATCTCTGAAATACGAACATAAAGCATTAGACGTATCAACTTCACACATTTGTAAAATATGTCCCATCAAGATCTCAGTCGTCCTTGGACCGATTTGCGCGATTTTATCTTTAAACGAAAGCTATGTTTTTGTCATTGGACCCATTCATTTTTTTCTGCAATTGGAAATTCGGTTTCAGAGATATCTGTGAAATACGAATATGAGACATATTTTCAGACTACTAATGAAGAATTGTCACACCAATATCTCAGCCGTCTATGACCCGATTTGAACTCTTTTGGGCTTAAACAGAAGCTGTAATATTGCCATTTAAGGCGGCAAATCAAATCTGCAGTCTTTTTGTATTTTTTCAAAATTGTTAAATTTCCAGAAATATCCTTTTTACCCTTCTTACACCCTAAGAAGGGTATAAAGATCGCTTGAAAACCCGACTTTTTATCCGAGGCTCGGAGACCCAAGTCGTATATACCAATCAACTCAGCTCGACGAACTGAGCACATGTATGTATGTGTGTGTGTGTGTGCGTGTGTGCGTGTGTGCGTATGTGTGTGCGTTACAAAAGCCTCACATCAAGATCTCAGCCGTCCGTGGACCGATTTGCACGATTTTAACACTAAACGAAAGCTATGACTTTGTCATTGTACGAGTTCAATTTTTTTGCAATCGGACATTTGGTTCCAGAGATATGTGAGAAATACGAACATGAAGTGCATTTTCAGAAAACTAACAAAATAATGTCACATGAATATCTCAGCCGTCTGTAAACCAATTTGCATGATTTTATCTTTAAACGAAAGCTATGACTTTGCCATTGAACCCATTGTATTTTGTTTTGCAATTAGACATTGGGTTCCGGAGATATCCTGAAATACGAACAGAAAGCATGAGAGGTATCAACTTCACAGATTGGTATAATATGTATGATGAAGATCTCAGTCGTCCTTGGACTGGTTTGTGCGATTTTATCTTTAAACGAAAGCTATGTTTTTGTCATTGGACCCATTTATTTTTTTCTGCAATTGGAAATTCGGTTTCAGAGATATCTGTGCAATACGAATATGAGACATATTTTCAGACTACTAATGAAGAATTGTCACACCAATATCTCAGCCGTCTATGACCCGATTTGAACTCTTTTGGGCTTAAACAGAAGCTGTAATATTGCCATTTAAGGCGGCAAATCAAATCTGCAGTCTTTTTGTATTTTTACAAAAATTGTTAAATTTCCAGAAATATCCTTTTTACCCTTCTTACACCCTAAGAAGGGTATAAAGATCGCTTGAAAAACCGACTTTTTATCCGAGACTCGGAGACCCAAGCCGTATATACCAATCAACTCAGCTCGACGAACTGAGCACATGTATGTATGTGTGTGTGTGTGCGTGTGTGCGTATGTGTGTGCGTTACAAAAATCTCACATCAAGATCTCAGCCGTCCGTGGACCGATTTGCACGATTTTAACACTAAACGAAAGCTATGACTTTGTCATTGTACGAGTTCATTTTTTTTTTGCAATCGGACATTTGGTTCCAGAGATATGTGAGAAATACGAACATGAAGTGCATTTTCAGAAAACTAACAAAATAATGTCACATGAATATCTCAGCCGTCTGTAAACCAATTTGCATGATTTTATCTTTAAACGAAAGATATGACTTTGCCATTGAACCCATTGTATTTTGTTTTTGCAATTAGACATTGGGTTCCGGAGATATCTCTGAAATACGAACATAAAGCATTAGACGTATCAACTTCACACATTGGTAAAATATGTCCCAACAAGATCTCAATCGTTCTTGGACCGATTTGTGCGATTTTATCTTTAAACGAAAGCTATGTTTTTGTCATTGGACTCATTAATTTTTTTCTGCAATCGGAAATTCGGTTTCAGAGATATCTGTGAAATACGAATATGAGACATATTTTCAGACTACTAATGAAAAATTGTCACACCAATATCTCAGCCGTGTATAACCCGATTAGAACTCTTTTGGGCTTAAACAGAAGCTGTAATATTGCCATTTAAGGCGGCAAATCAAATCTGCAGTCTTTTTGTATTTTTTTAAAAATTGTTAAATTTCCAGAAATATCCCTTTTTGCCTTTCTCGTACAACTAAGTTGTACCGAAAGGCTATCATTTCACTCCGAAAACGAACTTTTTATAGAAGCTTCTGAGACCCATAGTATTATATACCAATCGACTCAGCTCGACGAGCTGAGCACATGTCTGTCTGTCCGTGTGTATATGTGTGTTTATGTGTGTGCTCAAAGCTATAAAAACATTAGACAACTTTTCGTATAGTAATCCTTAACCGATTTTCTCGCAACAAGTTTCATTCGACAGGGGATAAAGCCCTGTTGATCACTATTGAATTTTATAACGATCGTACATTGCGTTTCGAAGTGATGAAGCAAATGGTACATCGGACCATATAAACCCATATAAGGTTGGTGTCTTAACTAAATGCGAGAAAGGCATCACCAACGCTAGGTGGATTAATCTGGGTTTTTATTTTGAAATCGTTAAAAACATGATAATATCAGTTATTTTACATTCAATTGAAGGTCATATGCATAGAAATTGTAATATGCACTGGGCACACACAACCATTCAAAAGTGTAAGAAGGGTTGCGTTCACTGTAGGTGGATTAAGTCGGGTTTTAATGAAGGGATCACATCCTCCATTGCCACAATCCATGCAACCGCCTTCTTTTAAAGAAGGGATCGCATCCACCATTACCTTAATCCGGGCAAGCGCCTACTTTTAAAGAACGAATCAAACCCTCCATTGCCATAATCCGTACAAGCGCCTATTTTTAAAGAAAGGATCACATCCACCATTGCTCCAATCCGAGCACGCACCTTCTTTTAAAGAAGGAATCACATCCACCATTTTCATAATCCGAGCAAGCGCCTACTTTTGAAGAAGGGATCACATCCACCATTGTCTCAATCCGGGCAAACGCCTTCTTTTAAAGAAGCGATCACATCATTCACTGCCACAATCCATACAAGCGCCTTCTTTTAGGGAAGGGATCGCATCCACCATGACCTTAATCCGGGCAAGCGCCTACTTTTAAAGAAGAGATCATATCCTCCATTGCCATAATCCGCCCACACGCCTACTTCTAAAGAAGGGATTACATCCACCATTGCTCTAATCCGAGCATGCGCCTACTTTTGCATTGCATTGCAAATGCATTCTTTCCACTAGAGGATAATGTCTTTATAATATTGTATTGGGTGTTATATTTACTATTCCGGGGTGTTACCCGCACCACTTAGTCACCATTCAGAGAACGCAAAGAAAAGTTATGCCAAATGTCCGTTATGCCAAAAGACCCTTACTTTTGACGCTGGTCACAATTATGCCAAATGGCCTTTATGCCAAATGACCTTATGCCAAATGACTTTATGCCAAATGGCCCGCTCCCGAAAGAAACCGATCAGAACAGTCAGGATCGTCATAGAGTTGAAGAACATGTTAAATGGAAGAAGGTTCACTGTATAATTATTATTAGGAACTAAATGCACATGAATGAAGGAAAATAATGTATATAATTATGCTGATTTATTTGATTCCAAAAAATAAAATGAATGGAATGAATTGATATGAGTGCCCCTAATAATTGGAATAAGTGAGAATATAAGGAAATATTTCAATAGCTTTCTTTTGTATTATTTACATAGGATCTCTGCAAGTGCTGTTTTTACAAGTGTCTGGTATTGGGAGGTGTCCTACGCTGGGGGATCCCCCCCTACTTCATTTTGCTTACCTAGAGAGTGTGCTCAAAAACTTTATAGCTTTGTTTTGCATAAAAAGTGCTGAAGCTGTCACATAGTCCGGCCTAACTACCGATTGTAGGTCAAAAGGTCGAAGGTCAAAAGGTCGAAGGGACAAAAGGTCGAAACAATAACACTGCGTCAAATGGTCGAAAGTACGAAAAGTCTTTCTTTACTCTCCTTCTTTTTTCCTTCTATTCTCTTCCTTCTTCCTTTTTGCTTCTTACTTCATATGTTTCCTTCCTTAAATTCGTTTCCTCCTTTCTTCTTTCTTACCTTTTTCTTCCTTCATTCTTCCTCATTTCATCTTCTTTCTTTTTTCTTAAGAAAATTATTTTGAGCTTTTTAGTGGAATGTCTTCACTTGTCATAAGACGAGTTTGTACAATCCCATTGAATTCCACTTAATTGTATCTTGACAGATACGTATTTCGACCTCAACAGGAAGACTGTCTTCAGTGTCTCGTGCTTGACTCGACTTGAAGAAAATGATCGCAGCTTACACTATCTATACTATACGTAGGTAGTTATCTAGGTACATTTACTGCGGTGTTTACTTCTACTCGCTTGTTGCGCTTAATGCTTAGGTATAAACTTGAAGAGCCAGGAGCTACCATTTCCTTGATCTTTATTCTACAATCGCGTTTGTACCTGTCGGTAGATTTCCAAGCTCTCAGCAAAATCAAGTTCCCACGGAGAAGAGATTAAAAGTCTTAAAATTTTAATGTTTGATGTCGTAATTGAATGATTTTTCTGATATACATGTTCAGGTACCTTAGACCTAAACTCAAAATTTAATCTCTTATCAGTTTCCCTCTTAGCCATACTTACTTCTGCAATATGTTCTTTGAACCTTACATCTAACGATCTTTTTGTTTGACCTACATATACTTTATCGCACTGCGAACAATTAATTTGATAAGCCCCGGCCTTATTTAACATTTCTACTCTATCCTTTGTGGAGCCCAACAGTGTCTTCAGTTGATTGCTTCTGCTGGAGAATATTAAATCGATGCCGAATTTCCTCAGTCGATGGCGTAGCTGATGGGTGATGTGTTGATCATAGGGGACCGATACCCTCTTCAGCGGTTCATCGATCGGTGTCAGTGTTGGCAATTCGTTTTTCCGTAGGCTCCTAAGCTTCTTGTTGATGATTGCTTGTATTGTTCTTTCCTTATATCCGTTGATCTTCACTGTTTCCATGATGTGATGTAGCTCCTTCGTTTTTCCTTCTTCGCTCAGGGGGATCGTCTGCATCCTGTGGATCATTCTTCCATTTTTGCTTCCTTCTTTCCTTCATCTTTCTTCCTTTTTCCACCTATTTCTTCCTTATTTCTTCCTTCTTTTTTCCTTGTTTCTTCCTAATTGCTCTTTTCTTACTTTCTTCTTTTTTTTTCCTTCTTTTTTCTCTCTTTTCTTCCTTTTTTTCTTATTTCTTCTCTCTTTCTTCTTTCTCTCTCTCCCTTTTTTCTTCCTTTATGTTTCCTGTTTTCCTACCTTCTTTCATTTTACTATCTTCCTTCTTTCCACCTTTCCGTCTTTATTCCTTCTTTTAACCTTCTTTTTTCCTTTTTTTCTTTTTTTTTGCTTCCTACTTTCTTTCTTCTTGTATCCTCCTTTCATCTTTCTTTCTTCTCTCTTTCTTCCTTTTTTATCCCTTCTTTCTTTGTTCTTCCTTCTTGTTTCCAGTTTTTCTTCCTACTTTCTTTTTTCTTTCTTATTACTTCCTTCTATCTCCTTTCTTCCATCCTTCTATCTTTCTTCTTTCTTTCTCATTTCTTCCTTATTTCTCTATTTATACTAACTGTTTATAATTTCTTCCATCTTTCTTCTTTACTTCTTCTTTCTTCCTTATTTCTCTCTTACTTGTACCTCATTTCTTCCATCTTTCTTCTCTTTTCCTGCTACTTGCTTCCTCCTCCTTTCTTTTGTTTTGCTTCATTGTGTCTTCTCTCCTTCTTCTTTCCTTTTTTCTTCCTTCTTCTATTTTCCTTTTTTCTCCATTCTTTCTTTCTTCCTTCTTCCTTATTCCTTCTCCGTTCCTCACTTCTCACATCACATTTCTTACTTGTCACTTTTTACTTCTTATTCCTTCCGTTCCCGTTCTCTTTTTTTCCCTTTTCACTTCACACTTCTCAATTAACTATGCTAACTACTTCCATCTTGAATCTCACATGTCACTACTCACAACGCCCATCTTATTTCTTGTATTTTTGTTCTTTCGACCTTTTGATCTTCGATGTTATGACACCTATTCGACCTTTTGACCCTTCGTCCTTTTGTCCTTCGACCTTTTGACCTTCGACCTTTTGACACAGATTCCTAACATTATTTATTACCGTAGGAGATTGCGACTGATAGAATGGATATTTTGACGTTGGCTTTCTCAGTCTAATTTAAATAAAACGGCTAGTTTGCCATAGCCCGACGTTTCGGTCCCGTGTATTGGACCTTGGAGTCGGCCGACAGGTTATCCCTTGAAAAAGGTCCAATACACGGGACCGAAACGTCGGGCTATGCCAAGCTAGCCGTCTTAATTAAATTAGGCTGAGAAAGCCAACGTCAAAATATTATTTATTACCGTACTAAGGCTGGAGTGGCCTGTGCAATACATAAAAGTGTTCTCCATTCAGCTCGGTCTATGGCTGCAATTCGCCAACCACGCAGTCTGCGGAGGGTCCGCAAATCGTCCTCCACCTTATCGGTCCACCTTGCCTGCTGAGCAGATCGCCTTCTTGTTCCCGTCGGATCGTTGTCGAGAACCATTTTCACCGGATTACTGTCCGACATTCTGGCTTCGTGCCTGGCCCACCGCAGTCTTCCGATTTTCGCGGTGTGAAGGATGAATGGCTCTCCCAACAGCTGATGCAACTCGTGGTTCATTCGCCTCCTCCACGTAACTTTCGCCATCTGCACTCCACCATAGATGGTACGCAGCACTTTCCTTCCGAAAACTCCCAGTGTGCGTTGGTCCTTCACGAGCATCGTCCAGGTCTCGTGTCTGTAGAGAACTACCGGTCTGATAAGCGTTTTGTAGATTGTCAGTTTGGTACGGCGGCGAACTCTATTCGATCGGAGCGTTTTGCGGAGTCCAAAGTACGTACGATTTTCTGACATGATGTGTCTACGAACTTCTCTGCTGGTATCGTTATCGGCGGTCACCAGTGAGCCCAAGTACACAAATTCTTCTACCACCTCGATTTCGTCACCACCGATAGAAACTCGTGGTGGGTGGCTTACATTGACCTCTCTTGAGCCTCTTCCTATCATGTACCTCGTCTTCGACGTGTTGATGATTAGTCCTATCCGCTTGGCTTCCCTCTTCAGTCTGATGTAGGCTTCCTCCATCTTCTCAAAGTTACGTGCCATAATATCTGTGTCGTCGGCGAAGCCAAATAGCTGGACGGACTTATTGAAAATTGTACAACTCGTGTTAATCCCTGCTCTTTGTATTACCCCTTCCAAAGCAATGTTGAAAAGCAGACACGAAAGACCATCACCTTGCCGAAACCCTCTGCGGGTTTCGAAGGGACTCGAGAATGCCCCTGAAACTCTAACTACGCATATCACCCGATCCATCGTCGCTTTGATCAACCGTGTCAGTTTATCCGGAAATCCGTGTTCGAGCATTAGCTACCATAGCTGGTCCCGATCGATTGTATCATATGCGGCTTTGAAGTCGATGAATAGATGATGTGTGGGCACGTTGTATTCGTGGTATTTCTGCAGTACTTGGCGAATGGCGAACACCTGGTCCGTGGTGGAGCGTTCGACCATAAAACCCGCCTGGTACTGTCCCACGAATTTCCTTGCAATTGGTGCTAGTCGACGGCATAAAATTTGGGAGAGTACCTTGTAGGCGGCGTTCAGCAATGTGTTTGCGTGGTAGTTGCTACAATCCAGCTTATCGCCTTTTTTGTAGATGGGACACACGACACCTTCCATCAACTCCTGCAGCAGAACCTCATCCTCCAAAACCTTAGTAATCACCCAGTGCAGGGCTCTATCCAGTGCCTCACCACCGTGTTTGAATAACTCTCCTGGTAGTTGGTCAACCCCAGGGGCTTTGTTGTTCTTCAGCCGGCAAATCTCCTCCTGGATTTCCTGGAGATCCGGAGCCGGTAGAATTATGTCCTGCGCGCGTTCTCCCAGGTCCATCACCATATCGCCATCTTCGTCTGCCACATCGCCATTCAGATGCTCTTCGTATTGCTGCCGCCACAATTGGATCACCTCACGCTCGTTCATTGAAGGTTGAAGAAGGTTCCCGTTTATGTCCTTACACATATCAGGCTGTGGCACGTGAACGGTTTAACTTCTCATAGAACTTTCGTGCGTTATTAGCGCGGTACAGTTCCTCCGTCTCTTCACGGTCTCGATCTTCCTGCTGGCGCTTTTTCCTCCGGAAAATCGAGTTTTGTCTGTTCCGCGCCCGTTTGTATCGTGCCTCGTTCGCCATCGTGCGGTGTTGCAGCAATCTCGCCCATGCTGCATTCTTCTCTTCTTCTCGCTGCTCACATTCGCCGTCATACAAGTCGTTTCTCTGATCCGGGGGACCGTGCCAAGTGCAGCGGTTGCGGTACTACCAATGGCGGATCGAATATCTCTCCAGCCATCTTCAAGACACGCTGCGCCTAGCTGCTCTTCCGTTAGAGTGCCACTTACAGCTGCTGCGCGTATTCTTGGGCTAATCTACCGTCTTGTAGCCGCCCAATGTTAAGCCGCGACGTCCGACTTCGACGCGTGTTCTACACCGTCGAGAGTTTTGAGCGCAGGCATACTGCAACGAGGTAGTGGTCGTATTCAATATTTGCACTGCGGTAAGTGCGGACGTTCGTGATGTCGGAGAAGAATTTACCGTCGATTAGAACGTGGTCGATTTGGTTTTCCGTTTCTTGATTAGGTGATCTCTATGTGGCTTTGTGGATATTTTTGCGGGGAAAGAAGGTGTTTCGGACTACCATTCCGTGGGAGGCTGAGAATGTGTATGCATCGTTGGCCGTTGTCATTCGATACGGTGTGCAGACTATCCGGTCCGATGACCGGTCTATACATTTCCTCCCTTCCTACCTGTGCGTTCATGTCACCGATGACGATTTTGACGTCCCGCAGTGGGCATCCATCGTATGTCTGCTCCACCTGTGCGTAGAACGCTTCTTTCTCGTCGTCGGGTCTCCCTTCGTGTGGGCAGTGCACGTTGATGATGCTATAGTTAAAGAAACGGCCTTTAATCCTCAGCTTGCACATCCTTGCGTTGATTGGCTGCCACCCAATCACACGTTGGCGCATCTTACCCAGCACTATGAAGCCGGTTCCCAGCTCGTTGGTGGTGCCACAGTTTTGGAAAAAGGTAGCCGCTCGATGCCCACTTTTCCACACATTCTGTCCTGTCCAGTAAATCTCCTGCAGCGCCATGACGTCGAAGTTGCGGGGATGTAATCCATCGTAAATTATCCTGTCGCAACCTGCGAAGCCTAGCGACTTGCAGTTCCATGTTCCAAGCTTCCAATCGTGATCCTTTATTCGTCGCCTAGGTATTTGTCAATTATATCGAGTCGTGTTATATCTTATATTGCTCGTAGTTATTGGTTTTCCAGGCGGCTTATTGGGCCTGCGCAAACCTCCTGTCTCGTCGGAGGGCCGTCGTGTCAGGGCTGTTTAGCGTCCCACCTAACACCAAGACTTGGGCTTGTGCGCTTTGAGCGGCACACGGTCGCTTTGGTGGGGCCTACTTGCGGATACATGCAGCTTTTTATAGAGGTTTAACAGGGCCCACTGTCAAACCCCACCACATCCTAGGCAAGCCCCACAACTCGCAGATGGCCTGGGGAGGGATCGTCAAGCCCTTGGACATAGTCCCTGCTGCCCGTGTAATTCCTACATGGTTCAATTAAACCAGAGGAAAAATCCTGCCAGAGGCAATTGAAATGTTTCAATTATAACTTAAAATATAACATAGCAAATAAGGATGATAGTGTTAAGAAAACACGGAACACCTAGTCTAAGAGATGAATGCATGTATTAGATAATTAGCAAATAAAATTAGTAAAAAAAGAAAAAAATGATATTTCACATCATGTGTTCAGTGCAAAAAAGTTTCGAATAAACTGTGATTATTTATGCTTCTCAGTTTAGAATTTCTTAAGATTTGGCTTAAGAAGTAATGTCATCAACTATCCAGTCCTAACGGACTAAAGGGGTCATTCACAAGGGTGGCTGGGGGTTTTCATGAACATTGGAGGAGAATGAATACAGGAAGCGTGACGTACTTTATATGAATCTTCTTGAGAACTCGAAGTTGCTGTATTTTAACCGATTACAAAACATCAGAATCTCTTCATTGCTTCCTGCGTAAAGTAAAAATCCGAAGGTAGAAAAACGATGATCGAATCAATCTTATTTTTATAGTTCTTCCCAAACCCTTCTTCTTCGACCCCGAACAATTGCTCCAAATCCACTTTTCTGGTGTCGGTTTTTGTTATTATTTTTGTTTATAACAACAGCCTGCTCCCGTAACGCTCATATCCCCCCGTCGTCATGTAGAAGGCAGCGCAAGATTAAGATGCCGTGCCGTCGATCTTGATGATCACGGCCCATGAAGAAGCGGTGGAAATAATAACGATGACGATGCTCAAATTTTATAATCATCATTAGCCACCGACCGCAGTCAAACACCGCGGCACTACAACCTACTACTGGTTCACGACCCGGGCGAGCGAGGGGCCAAGGACCGCGATAAACTTGGGCAGAGCGAGCGGTTCGAAAGGAGCTCGGAATGCCTCTCCAGCAAGGGTTGGGCGGCTGGGCGATTGCGTATGCGGAAAACAGAACTCGAGCCACTTGAATGGATTTCAATGCATTTTTTTGCGCTTTGCTCGGCTGCGGGACAATAGAAATAAACTGAACAGAGATGAAGTCGGTTCACCTTTCTTCCGACGGCGTGTAGCAGCAGCGTAAGCATGCAGATCGAGAGCTGGCGATGGGTAGATTAGATTGGAAACTGGAGCGCTTTCGGGTGCAATCAAGACCCCGTAATTGGGTGGAATTAGGGAAGAAAATTGAGATCTTTCTTTGTCAGGTGTTGAAGCTATCTGGTAATCGTTGCTTTCCGCGACTACCGTTCCAGGTGGTTAACGATATCATTTTAATCTGTGCAAATGATCGGCCTCAAGAGCTACACTTCGTGTATTATTTGAGATCATTACCCCCTCTATAGAATGGAGACTGAGATCATATGAATCGTATGAGCCCTAAATTAAAACAGACTTTTATGAATATCAAAGTAGGATTCAATGGATCAATGAAAGGGAAAACTGCCGTTAAGTAATGAGCAGGTGGTGCTACCGTTTGAATTAATTCCGTCAAATGCTGTCGTTCATTCAGATAATTTTGCGTCGTTGCTTGCGTTTTCTAAATAGTACTGGAACGGAGCACACCCCTCCAACACAAACTATCCGATCAGAAGAAATCACAGAGATTAGCTTGCTAGGGGTACAACTCTTTCTAATTATGACATTAGTCTTCTTCTGTCTGTCTGACCCTTATAGACTCGGAACTACTGAACCGATATCCGTGAATATTTGTATGCACAGGTTTTCGGGGCCGGAAAAGGTTCTTAAGATGGTTCGAGACCACAGCCCCTTTGGAAAGGGGGCTCCCATGCAAATGAAACAGAAATGTCTACATAACTCAAAGACTAATCAGAGAATAAAATAAAAAATAAATCAATTTGAGACGAAACGGAGTTCGTCGGGTCTTCTAGTAAAATAATATAAACTTTCTTCTGTTTACCCATCGAATTCTTTCATTATCTTCATTGTTCTTAGAGTGTTTTCATCCATACCAAATCCTGAATTATGCACCAAAGCAATGCCTCCAATTATAATTATTCGGTAGCTGGTTCTATATAGAAAGAGTAAAATTAAATTTGAGTTAATATAATTGCATATCCGATTGGATTCTTATTAGGGACACGTCTAAATATAAGAACACTTGCGTAGCTGTTGGCGCAGACATTAAATTTACACAAATTTTGAAAATTGGAAGGATTGACGCGACCGTGTTTAAACAAAAACGGGTGTATTTTACATTTCACAGAGAAAACCACAAAAAGACCAGAATATATTCAACACCGACAAAGGGGAGGTGATTACCCGGATGTCTTATCTGAAAAGAACATCAATATCCCACGCTGACTGTATGACATTTCCATTCACTCTTTTCCAAACTACATAGCATCATCGCAACTTGAGGGAAAACTTTCACTCGTCCATCATTAATCTTGCCACAATCGTCGCCGTAGCTGTTATTGCTGCTAGTCGTTGAGCACGCGGCTGCTGGTGCTGCTGCTGCTGCTGCGTAAACGATCCGAGGCGAGAAGGGGGTTCATCCGTCTCTCTGTGCCCATTCCCAAAGCCCAACCTACGCCCGAGCGATGCACCTACACTGACAGAAAATCCCAAGAATTTATCGTTTATTCAATTGAGCTAATGGCGAGCGATAGCTTCATTACAGAAATGAGCGCAATATTTCAGATAGTGCCCCTCCCGACGCGCTTCCGTTGCTAGATTCAGAGCACCGCACTACCGCCTGGTATAGTGACGTCGTCTTCGTCGACGAAACATAGCGGGATCTGTCGAACTCGGAAGGAGACAAAATTAATATATTTCTTTTGTCACACCTCTTGGCTGATGGGGACGAAGCGACGCGACGGCGGAAAAAGCTAACTACCGCGCACGGTTCTCCCTTAGGGGCGAATTTGTGATTGGAATATGTGACCGAGGAATTTTTTTTAATTAACCATCGTTAGTGACTTCAGAGTCGTGTTACCATTTAAAATACCAGTGGTCTCGAACTGTGCACATTCAAGTTGGAAAGCAAAATCCAATGCATCATAAATTTATTCCTTGTGCAATTACGGTTCACTGGTTATTCGTGAAGTAGCAATAGGAAATGTACGGTCATCATGCTAATGCTAATCGTTAGTGACTTCATATTCGTACTCTTTTCGAAATACAGAACACTGATTTCTATCGCCTAGGCCTAGGCCCAAAATGGAATCCCCAAGCAATGGTCCAATGGTATTATTAACAGACACCAGGGTGTCAAAAATCTTTGTTTGCAGATGACACAGGTCTCTCAGCCAAAGGGCGTAGCCTTCGTGTCATTTGTAGTAGATTGCAAAAAAGTTTGGATATTTTCTCCACTTACTTGCAAAAATGGAAAATTTCCCCGAATGCTTCCAAAACTCAGCTTATAATTTTTCCACATAAGCCGAGAGCTTCTTATTTGAAACCTTCTAGCAGACAGGCCATCTGCGAGTTGTGGCGCCTGCCTAGGATGTGGTGGGGTTTGACAGTGGGCCCTGTTAAACCTCTATAAAAAGCTGCATGTATCCGCAAGTAGGCTCCGCCAAAGCGACCGTGTGCCGCTCAAAGCGCACAAGCCCAAGTCCTGGTGTTAGGTGGGACGCTAAACAGCCCTGACACGACGGCCCTCCGACGAGACAGGAGGTTTGCGCAGGCCCAATAAGCCGCCTTTAAAAACAACTATTACGAACGACATAGAAGATAATACGACTCGATACAATCGGCAAAGACCTAGGCGACGAATAAAGGATCACGATTGGAAGCTTGGAACATGGAACTGCAAGTCGCTAGGTTTCGCAGGTTGCGACAGGATGATCTACGATGAATTACATCCCCGCAACTTCGATGTCGTAGCGCTGCAGGAAATCTGCTGGACAGGACAGAAAGTGTGGAAAAGCGGGCATCGAGCGGCTACCTTTTACCAAAGCTGTGGCACCACCAACGAGCTGGGAACCGGCTTCATAGTGCTGGGAAAGATGCGCCAACGCGTGATTGGGTGGCAGCCAATCAACGCAAGGATGTGCAAGCTGAGGATAAAGGCCGTTTCTTCAACTATAGCATCATCAACGTGCACTGCCCACACGAAGGGAGATCCGACGACGAGAAAGAAGCGTTCTATGCGCGGCTGGAGCAGACATACGATGGATGCCCACTGCGGGACGTCAAAATCGTCATCGGTGACATGAACGCTCAGGTAGGAAGGGAGGAAATGTATAGACCGGTCATCGGACCGGATAGTCTGCATACCGTATCGAACGACAACGACAACGGCCAACGATGCATAAACTTTGCAGCCTCCCGCGGAATGGTAGTCCGAAGCACTTTCTTCCCCCGTAAGAATATCCACAAGGCCACATGGAAATCACCTAATCAAGTAACGGAAAACCAAATCGACCACGTTCTAATCGACGGTAAATTCTTCTCCGACATCACGAACGTACGCACTTACCGCAGTGCGAATATTGAATCCGACCACTATCTCGTCGCAGTATGTCTGCGCTCAAAACTCTCGACGGTGTACAACACGCGTCGGAGTCGTCCGCCGCGGCTTAACATTGGGCGGCTACAAGACGGTAGACTAGCCCAAGACTACGCGCAGCAGCTGGAAGTGGCACTCCCAACGGAAGAGCAGCTAGGCGCAGCATCTCTTGAAGATGGCTGGAGAGATATTCGATCCGCCATTGGAAGCACCGCAACCGCTGCACTAGGCACGGTGGCTCCGGATCAGAGAAACGACTGGTATGACGGCGAATGTGAGCAGTTAGTTGAGGAGAAGAATGCAGCATGGGCGAGATTGCTGCAACACCGCACGAGGGCGAACGAGGCACGATACAAACGGGCGCGGAACAGACAAAACTCTATTTTCCGGAGGAAGAGACGGAGGAACTGTACCGCGCTAATAACGCACGAAAGTTCTATGAGAAGTTGAACCGTTCACGTAAGGGCCACGTGCCACAGCCCGATATGTGTAAGGACATAAACGGGAACCTTCTTACGAACGAGCGTGAGGTGATCCAAAGGTGGCGGCAGCACTACGAAGAGCACCTGAATGGCGATATGGCAGACAACGGTGGCGGTATGGTAATGAACCTAGGAGCACGTGCGCAGGACATGCGACTTCCGGCTCCGAATCTCCAGGAAATCCAGGAGGAGATCGGCCGGCTGAAAACTATCAAAGCCCCTGGAGTTGACCAACTACCAGGAGAGCTGTTTAAACACGGTGGATAGGCACTGGCTAGAGCCCTGCTTTTGGTAATCACCAAGCTTTGGGAGGATGAGGTTCTGCCGCAGGAGTGGATGGAAAGTGTCGTGTGTCCCATCTAAAAAAGGGCGATAAGCTGGATTGTAGCAACTACCGCGCAGTCACATTGCTGAACGCCGCCTACAAGGTACTCTCCCAAATTTTATGCCGTCGACTAACACCAATTGCAAGAGAGTTCGTGGGGCAGTACCAGGCGGGATTTATGGGTGAACGCTCTACCACAGACCAGGTGTTCGCCATACGTCAGGTATTGCAGAAATGCCGCGAATACAACGTGCCCACACATCATCTATTTATCGACTTCAAAGCCGCATATGATACAATCGATCGGGATCAGCTATGGCAGCTAATGCACGAAAACGGATTTCCGGATAAACTGATACGGTTGATCAAGGCGACGATGGATCGGGTGATGTGCGTAGTTCGAGTTTCAGGGGCATTCTCGAGTCCCTTCGAAACCCGTAGAGGGTTACGGCAAGGTGATGGTCTTTCGTGTCTGCTATTCAACATCGCTTTGGAGGAGTAATACGAAGGGCAGGGATTGACACGAGTGGTACGATTTTCACGAAGTCCGTCCAGTTATTTGGTTTCGCCGACGACATTGATATCATGGCACGTAACTTTGAGAGGATGGAGGAAGCCTACATCAGACTGAAAAGCGAAGCTAAACGGATTGGACTAGTCATCAACACGTCGAAGACGAAGTACATGATAGGAAGAGGCTCAAGAGAGGTCAATGTGAGCCACCCACCACGAGTTTCTATCGGTGGTGACGAAATCGAGGTGGTTGAAGAATTCGTGTACTTGAGCTCACTGGTGACCGCCGATAACGATACCAGCAGAGAAATTCGGAGACGCATAGTGGCTGGAAATCGTACGTACTTTGGACTCCGCAAGACGCTTCGATCGAATAGAGTTCGCCGCCGTACCAAACTGACAATCTACAAAACGCTCATTAGACCGGTAGTCCTCTACGGACACGAGACCTGGACGATGCTCGTGGAGGACCAACGCGCACTTGGAGTTTTCGAAAGGAAAGTGTTGCGTACCATCTATGGTGGGTTGCAGATGGCGGACGGTACGTGGAGGAGGCGAATGAACCACGAGTTGCATCAGCTGTTGGGAGAACCATCCATCGTTCACACCGCGAAAATCGGAAGACTGCGGTGGGCCGGGCACGTAGCCAGAATGTCGGACAGTAATCCGGTGAAAATGGTTCTCGACAACGATCCGACGGGAACAAGAAGGCGAGGTGCACAGCGGGCAAGGTGGATCGATCAGGTGGAGGACGACTTGCGGACCCTCCGCAGACTGCGTGGTTGGCGAAGTGCAGCCATGAACCGAGCTGAATGGAGAAGTCTTTTATGTGCAGCACAGGCCACTCCGGCCTTAGTCTGATGATAAATAAAAAAATAGCAGACATATTGTCACTATGAATGGGGTTCCAATTAATTGGTCTAGCGAAGCTAAATATTTAGGACTTCTGCTAGATCAAAAATTAACTTTTAAAAATCACATTGAAGGCCTTCAAGCCAAATGTAACAAATATATTAAGTGTCTATATCCACTTATAAACAGAAAATCAAAACTTTGTCTTAAGAACAAACTTTTGATTTACAAACAAACTTTTAGACCTGCCATGTTGTATGCTGTGCCAATATGGACTAGTTGCTGCAATACCAGAAAGAAGGCACTTCAGAGGATTCAAAATAAAATTCTGAAAATGATTCTGAAGTTGCCTCCGTGGTATAGTACCAATGAACTTCATAGAATTTCTAATATTGAGACATTGCAACAAATGTCCAACAAAATAATTTCCAATTTTAGACAAAAATCGTTGCAATCTTCTATTGCAACGATTAACTCCTTGTACCCTTAGTATAAAATAGGTTAAGATTAGTTTAAGTTGAAAACATTGTAATTCCTACATGGTTCAATTCAACCAGAGGAAAAATTCTAACTGCCAGAGGCAATTGAAATGTATTAATAATAACTAAAAATATAACAAAGCAAATAAGGATGATAGTGTTAAGAAAACACGGAACACCTAGTCTAAGAGATGAATGCATGTATTAGATAATTAGCAAATAAAATTAGCAAAAAAAAAAAAAAAACAGAAATCATCGTTTCGTAAAATCAATACAATACAGACAAATCTCTTTTTACGTCACTTATTAGGCGGACGTAAAAATAATTTGTGTAATTTTTTTTTCTCAATAAATTCCCTTTTTATTTCATTTATTTTTTATTTGACAATATTCTTATAATTCAGTGCTCAGGCTTCCTGGCTCTTCATCTTTATGTGTGTATTTTTGTTTTCTGCGTTTTGGTTTGAAACTTGTTTTATATTCTAGTTTACATGTCGGTTCCAGTGAGCTCTGGTATTTGAATTTGAAAATAATTTACTACCTTACCTAACTAACCTAACAACAAATTGTATAACCTAGTGGACCAAGTCCCGCACGACCCGGTGTTCGGATACTAAGCAGCGCGCCCTGTACCTCTCATTCAGCGGTTTGATCTCAGCCAGACGATGGACCTCAGTATTTCGCATTCTCCTAGGAGAGTGCAGAATCATTAGAAGGAACTTGTTCTAGACTCTCTGGAGTTTAAGATAATGAGCTCTAGCACGGGAGATCGGGAGTGGGGAAAGAGGATTGTCTGTGTCTTGGCCGCATCGATGCAAATCTTCCAACTGGTGAAGTATTCTGTCAGGACATCCAAACCTCGTTGGAGCTTCGATGTGAGGGCTCTGATCACTCTACCATTAAAGATGATGGATGTGTCATCTGCGAACAGAGACAGAGTGCCTCGTTCTGGGAGTGCTGGCAAGGCAAGTCAGAAGTGAACAGATTGAACATCAGGGGCCCGAGGATACTTCCCTGGGGAACGCCTGCGATGACGCGGTGCGCATCAGAATTAGTTCCGCTGATGAAGATCCGGAACGTCCTCGCCGACAGATAGTTTTTAATGATTTTCACTAGGAAGCTAGGAAGGTGATACCTGTGAAGCTTGCATAATAAACCATCATGCCAGATGTTGTCGAAGGCTTTTTCGACGTCTAACAGGGCCATGGTGGATGTTTTGGACACAGACTTGTTCCGACTGAGGATGTTTTTGACTCGGGTTAGTTGATGAACGGTTTATCGCCCACCCAACTGTTCCTCGAGCAAGATAACGCAGAGAGAAGGATGATTGGTCGATTTCCAGGGTTTTTCATTAGGATTTCTTTGGCTGATTTCCAGGTCGAGGGAAATTAGCTAAGCCGGGGCATTGATTGAAAATCATGGAAAGATGGACGGAAAACGGTTCACTCATGTGCTTGTGTGCCAAGTTAAAGATATTGTCGAAACCTGGGGCCATCATATTTTTGGAGGTCTTGACATAATTCGAAAGTTCGTCAGCTGTTGTCGTCAAATCCTCCGAGAAGTCGTTTGGAAGTTGATCAAGATTGTTTGCGTGTTGTCTGACAGCAGCATCACGCGGGCTGATAATGTTTTGTCCAAGACTGTGGGAGCTAACGAAGTGCCGGCCTATCTCAGTAGCCTTCTCGACAGGTGTTATAAAGTAATCCATAGAGCCATTGTATCTAACGGGATCAACGGTGGAATAGGACGTGGTTTTGTTTTCAAGATTTTTGTCAAGCGATAGCCATCTGTCTTCAAAGATGGCAAATTGGTTTGTTGGAATTGCCTTCGCTTGACATTCCGCAGACGGATCAAATCTTTGGTGAGTGTGTCAATGGTTAGGGCTTTGCTTCCCTGACGGACTACTGGTAGGTGTTGATCCCGCGCCCGCGATATCACCTCCTCGATGGAAAGTTGTTGCCGGTCAATATCCTCAGGCATCTCAGGATGCGCCTCATAATTTATGTTGTCATCCACGCACTCTTGCAACTGATTCCAGTTGGCACGATGGTAGTTGCGTCAGATAAGATGGTGTCGCTTTACCGAGTTGCCAACCTTCAAAACCACCGGAGGCGTTGCTGCACAGATCAGGCCGGGGGACGGCTTGTCCTCTGCTGGTTTGGCTGGAGTGGTGGAAGGTTCGGTACGTTGTATCGCAGAAGTGGAAACTGCTTGTCATTCAACGACGGAGGCAGGTCTCGTCGTCTTCCTGGCTGGTTCTTGCTTGAGGTTTTTTGTGGATGACGACAAACTCCGCACGACTTGTCGAGTCAAGTACGAGACACTGTTTTTCCAGATATTTCTTGAACTCGCAAAGGCAGCCCTTGCTTTCTTGATCCGTGCGCCTATGTCGATTGTTTGCTAACAGTCTAACATTTATCACCGACTTGTTGGCATCATCATGTCGCGGCCGTTTGGAGCCACCCGGTTGCTGGTAATTAGCGATGGCATCGACTTCTGGTGTCCTTTGCGACCCATTGCAGCAAATGGTCGAGAAGGATTTGCTGCTAACGATTGCAGCGATGCTTTTTGTCTCGCTACCTCAAACAGAGTAGCAAGCGCAGGTGAGACGTCACGCGGGTAGCGCGGAATTGCGAGAAATAACGATGCATAAAAATATAAACAAAACGCAAAACACGACCGATCCTTTCGCTTACTCGTACTGGAAGAATTTCCGTGGGACATCTTCCTGACTTCCTTGCTGGCGCGTACTTTGCTGATGTCTACGCAAACGCGTGAATAGCTTTCGGAATTCGTACATAACTGTAGGAGAAATTTGTGGAAACATTCACAATGACATTTTTGGAGTGACTACTCAATAGTGGATTTTTTGGACAAATTTCTAGAGTAATGCCCAAAAGAACATCGGTAGGTACTTTAAAAAAAAATGCTGGAGAAAACTTTGGAAGAATGCATGGAAGAACTTTCAGGGAAATCACACGACTAACTTTCGGAAGAATTCTTGAAAGGAATTCAAAACAATCCCTGCTGGAACTTCCAAAGGACTATTGGAAGCAACTGCAGTGTAATCCCTGAAAAAAATATGAAGGAATTTTCGGAGGAATTTCTAGAGGAACATCCGTCGGTATTATTGATAGATCTTCCTATAGAAACTTCTAGCAGAATGTCTTAAAGAACTCCATGACGAATACATGAAGGAAATTCCGTGGGAGTCCCGGAAGATATTTCAGGATGTATTACTTGAGAATCTTTGGCTGTATTTCTTCTTGAAGAATTTCCAGATGAACTTCGTAAGGAGTAAGAATTCACGGAGGAACTTCCGAATGAGTTCCTGGAGGAACTTCCGGAGGAGTTCCCGGAGGAACTTCCGGAGGAATTCCTGGAGGAACTTCGGAGGAAGTCATGGAGGAACTTCCGGAAAAAGTCTTGGGGGAACTTCCGGAGGAATTCCTGGAGGAACTCCGGAGGAATTCCTGGAGGAACTTCCGGAGGAATTCCTAGACGAACTTCCGGAGGAATTCCTGGAGGAACTTCCGGAGGAATTCCTGTAGGAACTTCCAGGAGGAATTCCTGTAGGAACTTTCGGAGAAATTCCTGTAGGAACTTTCGGAGAAATTCCTGTAGGAACTTTCGGAGAAATTCCTGGAGGAACTTTCGGAGGAAGTCTTGGAGGAACTTCCGGAGGAATTCCTGGAGGAACTTCCGGAGGAATTGTTGGAGAAACTTCCGGAGGAATTCCTAGAGGAACTTGCGGAGGAATTCCTGGAGGAACTTCCGGAGGAATTCCTGGAGGAACTTCCGGAGGAATTCCTGGAGGAACTTCCGGAGGAATTCCTGGAGGAACTTCCGGAGGAATTCCTGGAGGAACTTCCGGAGGAATTCCTGGAGGAACTTCCGGAGGAATTCCTGGAGGAACTTCCGGAGGAATTCCTGGAGGAACTTCCGGAGGAATTCCTGGAGGAACTTCCGGAGGAATTCCTGGAGGAACTTCCGGAGGAATTCCTGGAGGAACTTCCGGAGGAATTCCTGGAGGAACTTCGGAGGAATTCCTGGAGGAACTTCCGGAGGAATTCCTGGAGGAACTTCCGGAGGAATTCCTGGAGGAACTTCCGGAGGAATTCCTGGAGGAACTTCGGAGGAATTCCTGGAGGAACTTCCGGAGGAATTCCTGGAGGAACTTCCGGAGGAATTCCTGGAGGAACTTCCGGAGGAATTCCTGGAGGAACTTCCGGAGGAATTCCTGGAGGAACTTCCGGAGGAATTCCTGGAGGAACTTCCGGAGGAATTCCTGGAGGAACTTCCGGAGGAATTCCTGGAGGAACTTCCGGAGGAATTCCTGGAGGAACTTCCGGAGGAATTCCTGGAGGAACTTCCGGAGGAATTCCTGGAGGAACTTCCGGAGGAATTCCTGGAGGAACTTCCGGAGGAATTCCTGGAGGAACTTCCGGAGGAATTCCTGGAGGAACTTCCGGAGGAATTCCTGGAGGAACTTCCGGAGGAATTCCTGGAGGAACTTCCGGAGGAATTCCTGGAGGAACTTCCGGAGGAATTCCTGGAGGAACTTCCGGAGGAATTCCTGGAGGAACTTCCGGAGGAATTCCTGGAGGAACTTCCGGAGGAATTCCTGGAGGAACTTCCGGAGAAATTCCTGGAGGAACTTCCGGAGGAACTCCTGGAGGAACTTCCGGAGGAACTCCTGGAGGAACTTCCGGAGGAACTCCTGGAGGAACTTCCGGAGGAACTCCTGGAGGAACTTCCGGAGGAACTCCTGGAGGAACTTCCGGAGGAACTCCTGGAGGAACTTCCGGAGGAACTCCTGGAGGAACTTCCGGAGGAACTCCTGGAGGAACTTCCGGAGGAACTCCTGGAGGAACTTCCGGAGGAACTCCTGGAGGAACTTCCGGAGGAACTCCTGGAGGAACTTCCGGAGGAACTCCTGGAGGAACTTCCGGAGGAACTCCTGGAGGAACTTCCGGAGGAACTCCTGGAGGAACTTCCGGAGGAACTCCTGGAGGAACTTCCGGAGGAACTCCTGGAGGAACTTCCGGAGGAACTCCTGGAGGAACTTCCGGAGGAACTCCTGGAGGAACTTCCGGAGGAACTCCTGGAGGAACTTCGGAGGAACTCCTGGAGGAACTTCCGGAGGAACTCCTGGAGGAACTTCCGGAGGAACTCCTGGAGGAACTTCCGGAGGAACTCCTGGAGGAACTTCCGGAGGAACTCCTGGAGGAACTTCCGGAGGAACTCCTGGAGGAACTTCCGGAGGAACTCCTGGAGGAACTTCCGGAGGAACTCCTGGAGGAACTTCCAGAGGAACTCCTGGAGGAACTTCCGGAGGAACTCCTGGAGGAACTTCCGGAGGAACTCCTGGAGGAACTTCCGGAGGAACTCCTGGAGGAACTTCCGGAGGAACTCCTGGAGGAACTTCCGGAGGAACTCCTGGAGGAACTTCCGGAGGAACTTCTGGAGGAACTTCTGGAGGAACTTCCGGAGGAACTCCTGGAGGAACTTCCGGAGGAACTTCCGGAGGAACTCCTGGAGGAACTCCTGGAGGAACTTCCGGAGGAACTCCTGGAGGAACTTCCGGAGGAACTCCTGGAGGAACTTCCGGAGGAATTCCTGGAGGAACTTCCGGAGGAATTCCTGGAGGAACTTCCGGAGGAACTCCTGGAGGAACTTCCGGAGGAACTCCTGGAGGAACTTGCGGAGGAACTCCTGGAGGAACTTCCGGAGGAACTCCTGGAGGAACTTCCGGAGGAACTCCTGGAGGAACTTCCGGAGGAACTCCTGGAGGAACTTCCGGAGGAACTCCTGGAGGAACTTCCGGAGGAACTCCTGGAGGAACTTCCGGATGAACTCCTGGAGGAACTTCCGGAGGAACTCCTGGAGGAACTTCCGGAGGAACTCCTGGAGGAACTTCCGGAGGAACTCCTGGAGGAACTTCCGGAGGAACTCCTGGAGGAACTTCCGGAGGAACTCCTGGAGGAACTTCCGGAGGAATTCCTGGAGGAACTTCCGGAGGAACTCCTGGAGGAACTTCCGGAGGAACTCCTAGAGGAACTTCCGGAGGAACTCCTGGAGGAACTTCCGGAGGAACTCCTTGAGGAACTTCCGGAGGAACTCCTGGAGGAACTTCCGGAGGAACTCCTGGAGGAACTTCCGGAGGAACTCCTGGAGGAACTTCCGGAGGAACTCCTGGAGGAACTTCCGGAGGAACTCCTGGAGGAACTTCCGGAGGAACTCCTGGAGGAACTTCCGGAGGAACTCCTGGAGGAACTTCCGGAGGAACTCCTGGAGGAGCTTCCGGAGCAACTCCTAGAGGAACATCCGGAGAAACTCCTTGAGGAACTTCCGAAGGAGGAGCTTCCTGAGGAACTCCTAGAGGAACGTCCGGAGAAACTCATGGAGGAACTTCCGGAGGAACTCCTGAAAGAACTTCAGGAGGACCTTCCGGAGGAACTCCTGAAGGAACTCCTGGAGGAACTTCCGGAGAAAGTCCTGGAGGTACTTCCGGAGGAACTCCTGGAGGGACTTCCGGAGGAACTTCCGTAGGAACTCCTGGAGGAACTTCAGGAGGAATACCTGGAGGAATTTCTGGAGAAACTCTTGGAGGAATTTCGGGAGGAACTCCTGGAGGAACTTCCGGAGGAACTCCTGGAGGAACTTCCGGAGGAACTCCTGGAGGAACTTCCGGAGGAACTCCTGGAGGAACTTCCGGAGGAACTCCTGGAGGAACTTCCGGAGGAACTCCTGGAGGAACTTCCGGAGGAACTCCTGGAGGAACTTCCGGAGGAACTCCTGGAGGAACTTCCGGAGGAACTCCTGGAGGAACTTCCGGAGGAACTCCTGGAGGAACTTCCGGAGGAACTCCTGGAGGAACTTCTGGAGGAACTTCCGAGGAACTCCTGGAGGAACTTCCGGAGGAACTCCTGGAGGAACTTCCGGAGGAACTCCTGGAGGAACTTCCGGAGGAACTCCTGGAGGAACTTCCGGAGGAACTCCTGGAGGAACTTCCGGAGGAACTCCTGGAGGAATTTCCGGAGGAACTCCTGGAGGAGCCTTCGGAGGAACTCCTGGAGGAACTTCCGGAGGAACTTCCGGAGGAACTCCTGGAGGAACTTCCGGAGGAACTCCTGGAGGAACTTCCGGAGGAACTCCTGGAGGAACTTCCGGAGGAACTCCTGGAGGAACTTCCGGAGGAACTCCTGGAGGAACTTCCGGAGGAACTCCTGGAGGAACTTCCGGAGGAACTCCTGGAGGAACTTCCGGAGGAATTCCTGGAGGAACTTCCGGAGGAACTCCTGGAGGAACTTCCGGAGGAACTCCTGGAGGAACTTCCGGAGGAACTCCTGGAGGAACTTCCGGAGGAACTCCTGGAGGAACTTCCGGAGGAATTCCTGGAGGAACTTCCGGAGGAACTCCTGGAGGAACTTCCGGAGGAACTCCTGGAGGAACTTCCGGAGGAACTTCCTGAGGAACTTCCGGAGGAACTCCTGGAGGAACTTCCGGAGGAACTCCTAGAGGAACTCTTGGGGAACTTCCGGAGGAACTTCCGGAGGAACTCCTGGAGAAACTTCCGGAGGAACTCCTGGAGGAACTTCCGGAGGAATTCCTGGAGGAACTTCCGGAGGAACTCCTAGAGGAACTTCCGGAGGAACTCCTGGAGGATCTTCCGGAGGAACTCCTGGAGGATCTTCCGGAGGAACTCCTGGAGGAACCCCTGGAGGAACTTCCGGAGGAACTCCTGGAGGAACTTCCGGAGGAACTTCCGGAGGAACTTCCGGAGGAACTCCTGGAGGAACTTCCGGAGGAACTCCTGGAGGAACTTCCGGAGGAACTCCTGGAGGAACTTCCGGAGGAACTCTGGAGGAACTCCTGGAGGAACTCCTGGAGGAACTTCCGGAGGAACTCCTGGAGGAACTTCGGAGGAACTCCTGGAGGAACTTCGGAGGAACTCCTGGAGGAACTTCGGAGGAATTCCTGGAGGAACTTCCGGAGGAATTCCTGGAGGAACTTCCGGAGGAATTCCTGGAGGAACTTCCGGAGGAATTCCTGGAGGAACTTCCGGAGGAATTCCTGGAGGAACTTCCGGAGGAATTCCTGGAGGAACTTCCGGAATTCCTGGAGGAACTTCCGGAGGTATTCCTGGAGGAACTTCCGGAGGAATTCCTGGAGGAATTTCCGGAGGAATTCCTGGAGCAACTTCCGGTGGAATTCTTGGAGGAGCTTCCGGAGGAACTTCCGGAGGAATTCCTGGAGGAACTTCCGGAGGAATTCCTGGAGCAACTTCCGGAGGAATTCCTGGAGGAACTTCCGGAGGAATTCCTGGAGGAACTTCCGGAGGAATTCCTGGAGGAACTTCCGGAGGAATTCCTGGAGGAACTTCCGGAGGAATTCCTGGAGGAACTTCCTGAGGAATTCCTGGAGGAACTTCGGTGGAATTTCTGGAGGAACTTCCGAGGAATTCCACGAGGAACTTCCCGGAGAATTCCTGGAGAAACTTCCAGAGAATTCCTGGAGGAACTTCGAAGGAATTCCTGGAGGAACTTCCGAAGGAATTCCTGGAGGAACTTCCGAAGGAATTCCTGGAGGAACTTCCGAAGGAATTCCTGGAGGAACTTCCGAAGGAATTCCTGGAGGAACTTCCGAAGAGGAATTCCTGGAGTTCGGAGGAATTCCTGAATTCCTGGAGGAACTCAGGAGGAACTCCGAAGGAATTCCTGGAGGAACTTCCGAAGTCAGGAATTCCTGGATGAGTTCCTCCAGGAATTCCTGGAGGAACTTCCGGAGGAATTCCCAGGAGTTCCTGAAGGAAGTTCCTCCAGGAATTCCTCCGGAAGTTCCTCCAGGAATTCCTCCGGAAGTTCCTCCAGGAATTGTTCCGGAAGTTCCTCCAGGAATTCTTCCAAAGGTTCCTCCAGGAATTCTTTCAAAGGTTCCTCCAGGAATTCCTCCGGAAGTTTCTCCAGGATTTTTTTCGGAAGTTCCTCCAGGAATTTCTTCGCAAGTTCCTCCAGGAATTCCTCCGGAAGTTCCTCCAGGAGTTCCTCCGGAAGTTCCTCCAGGAATTCCTCCGGAAGTTCCTCCAGGAGTTCTTCCGGAAGTTCCTCCAGGATTTCATCCGGAAGTTCATCCAGGATTTCATCCAGAGCTCCTCCAGAAGCTCCTCGGAAAGTTCCTCCAGGAGTTCCTCCGGAAGTTCCTCCAGGAGTTCCTCCGGAAGTTCCTCCAGGAGTTCCTCCGGAAGTTCCTCCAGGAGTTCCTCCGGAAGTTCCTCCAGGAGTTCCTCCGGAAGTTCCTCCAGGAGTTCCTCCGGAAGTTCCTCCAGGAGTTCCTCCGGAAGTTCCTCCAGGAGTTCCTCCGGAAGTTCCTCCAGGAGTTCCTCCGGAAGTTCCTCCAGGAGTTCCTCCGGAAGTTCCTCCAGGAGTTCCTCCGGAAGTTCCTCCAGGAGTTCCTCCGGAAGTTCCTCCAGGAGTTCCTCCGGAAGTTCCTCCAGGAGTTCCTCCGGAAGTTCCTCCAGGAGTTCCTCCGGAAGTTCCTCCAGGAGTTCCTCCGGAAGTTCCTCCAGGAGTTCCTCCGGAAGTTCCTCCAGGAGTTCCTCCGGAAGTTCCTCCAGGAGTTCCTCCGGAAGTTCCTCCGGAAGTTCCTCCGGAAGTTCCTCCAGGAGTTCCTCCGGAAGTTCCTCCAGGAGTTCCTCCGGAAGTTCCTCCAGGAGTTCCTCCGGAAGTTCCTCCAGGAGTTCCTCCGGAAGTTCCTCCAGGAGTTCCTCCGGAAGTTCCTCCAGGAGTTCCTCCGGAAGTTCCTCCAGGAGTTCCTCCGGAAGTTCCTCCGGAAGTTCCTCCAGGAGTTCCTCCGGAAGTTCCTCCAGGAGTTCCTCCGGAAGTTCCTCCAGGAGTTCCTCCGGAAGTTCCTCCAGGAGTTCCTCCGGAAGTTCCTCCAGGAGTTCCTCCGGAAGTTCCTCCGGAAGTTCCTCCAGGAGTTCCTCCGGAAGTTCCTCCAGGAGTTCCTCCGGAAGTTCCTCCAGGAGTTCCTCCGGAAGTTCCTCCAGGAGTTCCTCCGGAAGTTCCTCCAGGAGTTCCTCCGGAAGTTCCTCCAGGAGTTCCTCCGGAAGTTCCTCCAGGAGTTCCTCCGGAAGTTCCTCCAGGAGTTCCTCCAGGAGTTCCTCCGGAAGTTCCTCCAGGAGTTCCTCCGGAAGTTCCTCCAGGAGTTCCTCCGGAAGTTCCTCCAGGAGTTCCTCCGGAAGTTCCTCCAGGAGTTCCTCCGGAAGTTCCTCCAGGAGTTCCTCCGGAAGTTCCTCCAGGAGTTCCTCCGGAAGTTCCTCCAGGAGTTCCTCCGGAAGTTCCTCCAGGAGTTCCTCCGGAAGTTCCTCCAGGAGTTCCTCCGGAAGTTCCTCCAGGAGTTCCTCCGGAAGTTCCTCCAGGAGTTCCTCCGGAAGTTCCTCCAGGAGTTCCTCCGGAAGTTCCTCCAGGAGTTCCTCCGGAAGTTCCTCCAGGAGTTCCTCCGGAAGTTCCTCCAGGAGTTCCTCCGGAAGTTCCTCCAGGAGTTCCTCCGGAAGTTCCTCCAGGAGTTCCTCCGGAAGTTCCTCCAGGAGTTCCTCCGGAGGTGCCTCCAGGAGTTCCTCGGGAAGTTCCTCCAGGAGTTCCTCCGGAAGTTCCTCCAGGAGTTCCTCCGGAAGTTCCTCCAGGAGTTCCTCCGGAAGTTCCTCCAGGAGTTCCTCCGGAAGTTCCTCCAGGAGTTCCTCCGGAAGTTCCTCCAGGAGTTCCTCCGGAAGTTCCTCCAGGAGTTCCTCCGGAAGTTCCTCCAGGAGTTCCTCCGAAGTTCCTCCAGGAGTTCCTCCGGAAGTTCCTCCAGGAGTTCCTCCGGAAGTTCCTCCAGGAGTTCCTCCGGAAGTTCCTCCAGGAGTTCCTCCGGAAGTTCCTCCAGGAGTTCCTCCGGAAGTTCCTCCAGGAGTTCCTCCGGAAGTTCCTCCAGGAGTTCCTCCGGAAGTTCCTCCAGGAGTTCCTCCGGAAGTTCCTCCAGGAGTTCCTCCGGAAGTTCCTCCAGGAGTTCCTCCGGAAGTTCCTCCAGGAGTTCCTCCGGAAGTTCCTCCGGAAGTTCCTCCAGGAGTTCCTCCGGAAGTTCCTCCAGGAGTTCCTCCGGAAGTTCCTCCAGGAGTTCCTCCGGAAGTTCCTCCAGGAGTTCCTCCGGAAGTTCCTCCAGGAGTTCCTCCGGAAGTTCCTCCAGGAGTTCCTCCGGAAGTTCCTCCAGGAGTTCCTCCGGAAGTTCCTCCAGGAGTTCCTCCGGAAGTTCCTCCAGGAGTTCCTCCGGAAGTTCCTCCAGGAGTTCCTCCGGAAGTTCCTCCAGGAGTTCCTCCGGAAGTTCCTCCAGGAGTTCCTCCGGAAGTTCCTCCAGGAGTTCCTCCGGAAGTTCCTCCAGGAGTTCCTCCGGAAGTTCCTCCAGGAGTTCCTCCGGAAGTTCCTCCAGGAGTTCCTCCGGAAGTTCCTCCAGGAGTTCCTCCGGAAGTTCCTCCAGGAATTCCTCCGGAAGTTCCTCCAGGAGTTCCTCCGGAAGTTCCTCCAGGAATTCCTCCGGAAGTTCCTCCAGGAATTCCTCCGGAAGTTCCTCCAGGAATTCCTCCGGAAGTTCCTCCAGGAATTCCCCGGAAGTTCCTCCAGGAATTCCTCCGGAAGTTCCTCCAGGAATTCCTCCGGAAGTTCCTCCAGGAATTCCTCCGGAAGTTCCTCCAGGAATTCCTCCGGAAGTTCCTCCAGGAATTCCTCCGGAAGTTCCTCCAGGAATTCCTCCGGAAGTTCCTCCAGGAATTCCTCCGGAAGTTCCTCCAGGAATTCCTCCGGAAGTTCCTCCAGGAATTCCTCCGGAGTTCCCCCCGGAATTTCCTCCGGAAGTTCCTCCAGGATTACCTCCGGAAGTTCCTCCAGAAATTCCTCCGGAAGTTCCTCCAGAAGTTCCTCCAAGAATTCCCCCGGAACTTCCTCCAGCAATTCTTCCGGAAGTTCCTCCAGAAATTCCTCCGAAGGAATTCCTGGAGGAACATCAGAAGGAATTTCTGGAGGAACTTCCTGGAGGAATTTCCGAAGAAATTCCTGTAGGAACTTCCGGAGGAATTTCTGGAGGAATTTCCGAAGGAAATCCTGAAGGAACTTCCGAAGGATATCCTGGAGGAACTTCCGAAAGAATTCCTGGAGTAACTTCCGGAGGAATTCCTGGAGTAACTTCCGGAGGAATTCCTGGAGGGACTTCCGTAGGAATTCCTGGAGGAACTTCCGGAGGAATTCCTGGAGGAACTTCCGGAGGAATTCCTGGAGGAACTTCCGGAGGAATTCCTGGAGGAACTTCCGGAGGAATTCCTGGAGGAACTTCCGGAGGAATTCCTGGAGGAACTTCCAGAGGAATTCCTGGAGGAACTTCCGGAGGAACTTCCGGAGGAATACCTGGAGGAACTTCCGGAGGAATTCCTGGAGGAACTTCCGGAGGAATTCCTGGAGGAACTTCCGGAGGAATTCCTGGAGGAACTTCCGGAGGAATTCCTGGAGGAACTTCCGGAGGAATTCCTGGAGGAACTTCCGGAGGAATTCCTGGAGGAACTTCCGGAGGAATTCCTGGAGGAACTTCCGGAGGAATTCCTGGAGGAACTTCCGGAGGAATTCCTGGAGGAACTTCCGGAGGAATTCCTGGAGGAACTTCCGGAGGAGTTCCTGGAGGAACTTCTGGAGGAGTTCCTGGAGGAACTTCCGGAGGAGTTCCTGGAGGAACTTCCGGAGGAGTTCCTGGAGGAACTTCCGGAGGAGTTCCTGGAGGAACTTCCGGAGGAGTTCCTGGAGGAACTTCCAGAGGAGTTCCTGGAGGAACTTCCAGAGGAGTTCCTGGAGGAACTTCCGGAGGAGTTCCTGGAGGAACTTCCGGAGGAGTTCCTGGAGGAACTTCCGGAGAAGTTCCTGGAGGAATAAATGAATGAACGCAAGAGAAATTTATATTGAATTCATTTATGTATTATGTTTTTTCTAAGATTCATTTTAGTGTGTAGTGAGAGTGTGAGTGTGTTGTGTGTTGTGGGTTTATGCTGGCGGCTGGTATACCGACAGGGCTGTGTCGTCATCGAGCTATGATAACGACGGTGTCAGCTACAGGGGGTGTCCGATCAATGGAGCGACGGAACACTCGAGCTTTTCGGCAGATGCATCGCCGGAATGGGCACACGTGTGTTGTTGGCCGATTTATAGTTGCGAGAAAGGGCGGTGGCTGATGGTCCGATACTCTGCCGTCTCCTCTCCACAGGAAGCGTCACGGTTCTCCAACTGGCCTTCGTCTGTGGGACTACACAACCACCGGGACTGGGGGAAACTTTCCTTTGGAGAATCTCGGTAGGTCGGAATGCCTCAATCCTCGTTTGGCTACCGTAATGGCGGGCCCGCACGGCCTGTTTCACACCGCGTGGACGAGACGTGTCCAGCGGGAGCGGGAAAAAGAAAAACCCGTACAAAAAGCGTTGATCGGACGCCGCTGTCCGACATGAATTTTGGTTAAGTGTGTAATAATTAAATAAATGAATTCAATGAATAATTACTTTTAAGTACTTTAATAAATTGCTCGAGAGTAGAGCGTTCGCCTCGTGCGAAATTAAACGTACTCGAACTATTCAAATAATTTTAAGAAAATAGAAATAAAAATATATATTAAGTTTTCATCACTGCACTACAAGTTGTACTTTATGTAACTTCACTTTTTGATACACACCATAGAAAACTTTAAAAAAATAGCTATCGCACTGAAACTGGCTTCTACTCTTCAGCCAAGTTAAAATAGAAATGGCAGAGCAGTTTCAGAAGCACATATTAGTTCCTCAAATTTGCGTAGTCATAGCTTTGAATAAATGAAATTTACTAATACATTCATAGTAATTTTTAGACGAGTTTTATAGGATTACTTTGAAGCTAAATAATTTCTCTCAGGACTCATTAATATTTAATCTACTTTAGTTCTAAGCTTTTATCCTAAAAAGCATATTGGAAATGGCAGCTTTTTTATTACAACACTTTATGGCAAGTGTCAGTTGTGAAAATGGTTCGCGAAATATTAAGTATCAATTTAGCTAAATTAGTTTAATTAATTATTTATAAACTGGAGAGTAAAAATTTATGCAAGAAAGAAATATATACTAGACACCGTAACAACTTCCAAAGGAATTCCTGGAGGAACTTCCGATGGAATTCCTGGAGGAACTTCCTGGAGGAACTTCCTGAGAAATACCCAGCGGAGCCTTCGGAGGGATTCCTGGTGGAGCTTTCGAAGGAGTTCCTGGGTAAACGGGCCCAAGTAACTTCTTGCGTGACGCTAGAAGTGCTCACGAATGACGAAGAGACACATGATTCGTACCTAACACGCTGTGACCGACCACAAAGATAGGAAGAAATCCACGACACCAGTCTGTTAGAAAATCACAAACGTGCAATTTTACAAAGCAGTATCTTGTGGTCAACTTTGTCAAACGCCGCCTCAAGTTCCGTGTAATCAGAGTTTTCTTCCATGGCTGTCAACCAGGTATTAATAAAATCCAGTAAATTAGTGGTCACCGACCCACCGGGAAAGAAGCCGTTTTGATCCGACACGGCATGAACGCTATCAGGCTCAGGTGAAAGTGAAATCTTCGTCCTGCATTGAGGGCAACATTTGAAGCCGCCAAATCAGCCTCGATGTCAGAAAATGATTCTGGTTAAGAAACGGATGCGAAATGCTTAGCGACCCGCCACACACTTCTTTCGCGCTGGTTGGCTTCCTGTAGTCAAAGACTACTTTAATCGGAACGGGCGGGTTTTTCCTCTTACTGTTTACAACGCTCCAGAAAGATATTGGTGGACAGGAGAGGGAAGTATGGGTTCTCTTGGAAATTTTACATAAAAAATATGAAACTGTCAATAAAGAAATCAGGCTATGAGCAATAAATAAGGATCAACTTCTCGCAAGGGCAGCTGTTGTATAATTGGTAATACGTCCGTGTACTTAATGGAATAGTGTGGGTTCAAGTCCCACCGCAGCCGAATCTTTTTTCGCAATATCTCATAAAAACACCTTAAAATGGCAAACTTAACTATGTGTATCAAAATTGGACATCTTTTCCAAAAAAAGAAAAAAATCTTACTTCGCTCACAAGTCATCAATCAAGAGCAAATCTTCTCTGAATAAAGCAAAATTTCCTCGAGTAATTAAAATTTTCCCACCAAACAAAAATAAATTAGGCAAAAGCTGCAATTATAAAAGAAGAATTTTCTATAAAGAAATCAAAATGTTCAATAAAAAAAATCTAAATTTCTTTAGATAAATCAATATTAGCAATAAACAATTACAAATTCATCCACAATTTTTTTCCACAAAATATTAAAAACTTTTCACATAAAAAAAGATTTCCATAAAGAAATATATAAAAGCAATATAAAGTTGAGTTTTTTTCCATTCTATAAACCCTATCTTAAAAGCATTTATTTTTCTTGAAAAATTGTATTGATTCTATGTGTTTTAATGAAATTTTTAATTTTTTTCTGCTGTTTATTGATTTTGTGGAAAGTATTTAATTTTTTTATGGCAATTTTTTTTTTGTGCAAAATTTTGTAATTGTTTATTGCTAATACCGCCTTCGGGGGTGACATTGGTCTGGGGGTGGGTATGGATCATCGCTCTTATCGGCAGTCTGGAGGTCGTGGAGCAAAATCGTTCAAGAAGGTCTCTTGTATTTTAGTCTTCTTGTCATCAGATACATTCAATCTATTCTACAAGCATTCTAAGTAGTTGAAACAGTTCTCACCCTCATTTGACCATTGTCACCCCCGACGAGGTGTTGATTTATTTATGGAAATTTAGGATTTTTTTTAAATGGAACATTTTGATTTCCTTGTGGAACTCTTCTTTTAGAAATGCAATTTTTGTTTTCAAAAGTTGTTTTGTGGAAAATTATTATTTTTATTGAAATTTTACATTATTTAGGGAAATTTTATATTTATTTATTGATTATACCTTTATTTCTTTATTGGCAATTTCCTAATTTGTTATGGAAAATTTCTAATTCTTTATGGAAATTCTATTTTGCTGTCCTATCGAAACTGTTCAGTGTTCATCTATCTCTATCACAACAAAGCAATTGAAAAACTTGCGTTTTCACTTCTGATAATCATTATTTTCGATCTAAAGTTCCGCTCTCAGGAATCACTGTGCACCGGCGGGGGCACTCGGAAGTTTCACGACCGGCGTCGTCGTCGTCTTCGTCGACGGCAGCGGGTGCCAAATACTAGCCGGAGTCAGTCAGTCAAGTTGGCTCAACCCTGATGAATGGCTCCGCTCCGTTTTGTTGCTCGCATTGCATTGTGTTACAACAAACGGATGACAGAATTTGTCTTCATCTCACTTTTGGCGGCGGGAACCGAAGCGCGACGGAAACCCATCATGGCTCGTTTGCTTTTTTCATGGCATGGAGCTGGAGTCAGCCGATCCCGCCGCCGCGCCCCGGCCGGTTTCCTCCAGGGAGCTTCGAATGGTCGAAAAGGGGAACAGTAGCGTGCGAGGAGGTGGAAGTGAGGTGTCTGGAAATAATTTCCTCGTTTCGCGTTACATCGCTGGAAATGGGAGCCGAAATCCGAACCGAATCCCGTTGATGGATATGCGCTTCGGTGGGATTTGGGGAGTGCGATTTCCTTTCTGAGGCTCAGACTTCATTGGGCTTTATTTGGTGGAAGAAAACTCGTGGCAAACTGGGTAATATGCTGGGCAGTTTGTTTTTCCACGTGGACAGGCACTGTCATTTGATAGAGAAAGATAGCTGAAATGTATTCCTAAGGTCAGTTTGCCGAGTTAGGAGAAAAGTTCCGTCACAGATGCAAGAAAGTGTCAGACGCTGTATCTTAGAATCTATTTTTTACAACTAAGGGATACAAAGATAATATCGGATCACAATTTCGCCGCTCTTACGCCGACTTTTATCGATCTTCTGTGCTGTTTGTCTGATTTGAACTGGTTTCTCTGAAGAATATAGAAAGATTTAAGCCTTTGTATATGTACAACCAGCAAGCATTTTTCCTCTGACTACACACAGACAGGAGCAGCTTAGCTTAGCTTAGCTTTGACTGACTACACATATCTATGGTTGCTACTCCGTGATTGACCAGAATCAGTGAAATTGCACAAAGAATCAACTGAATGATTGACTGGGATTGTTCAAGCATTCTCAGTGTGCAAGTTTCAGTGACTCTAAAATTCAAATGATCAATAACGGCGCCGGCCACGTCCTTGTAGTCAGTTAGGAAGAAGGAAGGAATATTAGTAGGTGGTTTTTGCTATTTGAAGACCGTGTTTACCTCTGCGTCTCCACAAAAACCACAGGAAGGATTATCAGTTAATTGGTAGGCATCGTTGGATCTGGATTCACTCTGATAAGCGATACGACCGTGTCATTCTTTATACACAGTGATTTTACCTAGTCATGAATCGGGCGCGAAAAGTAGTACAAACTAACTACCGGCCTACCGGGCGCGCAATGCAGAACACAATATTTCGTCCGATCGCGCCATCGTTCTGCTGTCCGAAACAAGAGAAATCTCGCACTGAACTGATTTTTATTACCGGCCGCGCAAAGCAGAACACAATATTTCGTCCGATCGCGCCATCGTTCTGCTATCCGAAACAAGAGAAATCTCGCACTGAACTGATTTTTATTACCGGCCGCGCAAAGCAGAACACAATATTTCGTCTTCGTCCGATCGTGCCATCGTTCTGCTGTCCGAAACAAGAGAAATCTCGCACTGAACTGATTTTTATTACCGGCCGCGCAAAGCAGAACACAATATTTCGTCCGATCGCGCCATCGTTCTGCTATCCGAAACAAGAGAAATCTCGCACTGAACTGATTTTTATTACCGGCCGCGCAAAGCAGAACACAATATTTCGTCCGATCGCGCCATCGTTCTGCGACCAGAAACAAGAGAAATCTCGCACTGAACTGATTTTTATTACCGGCCGCGCAAAGCAGAACACAATATTTCGTCCGATCGCGCCATCGTTCTGCTGTCCGAAACAAGAGAAATCTCGCACTGAACTGATTTTTATTACCGGCCGCGCAATGCAGAACACAATATTTCGTCCGATCGCGCCATCGTTCTGCTGTCCGAAACAAGAGAAATCTCGCACTGAACTGATTTTTATTACCGGCCGCGCAATGCAGAACACAATATTGTAGATCCAGTTGAAAACCGAACTGAGCTCTCGCGACAATTGCATTTTCTCCCATTTCCAAATGTCGCAACTGCATCGCGAGTAGTGCGCATCTATGCCACAGCCGTGCGCCATCATGCGCACCACTCGCGATGCAGTTGCGAACTCGGAAATGGGAGAAAATGCGATTGTCGCGAGAGCTCAGTTCGGTTTCCAACTGGATCTACAATTTTTCGTCCGATCGCGCCATCGTTCTGCTGTCTGAAACAAGAGAAATCCCGCACTGAACTGATTTTTATTACCGGCCGCGCAATGCAGAACACAATATTTCGTCCGATCGCGCCATCGTTCTGCTGTCCGAAACAAGAGAAATCTCGCACTGAACTGATTTTTATTACCGGCCGCGCAATGCAGAACACAATATTTCGTCCGATCGCGCCATCGTTCTGCTATCCGAAACAAGAGAAATCTTGCACTGCCTGACTACACACAGACAGGAGCAAAGGAAAAACTCCCCAAAAAGTTGTCGCACTCCCGCCGGCAACAAAGGATAAGACTGTACAAAACTTTATCGCCGTAAGAAAAATGAACTCAATTTCCTTGTACCGCATCTTTGCGTCCAGGTGTGGTAGGGTGGGCCTTAGGGGCGTGCATTGCATGTATAAAAGCTGGGTTTTACGTTCCCCCATCTGCACTGTTCATTTATCGCACATAGCACCGGCTTAGAAGCCCGAAAGATAGGACCGCGTTGATACGGCAGGATGTATCAACTGAAATGGGACAGCCGTGGTTTCCCAGACAAAACGGGAATTTGTGCGTGAATGGTTCGAAATGGATGATGAAATTTTCCCTTTTTTAGCAAATGAAAATAACAGAGCAAATATTAGTTTGTTTTTTTCACGTTTTGGAACACAAAAGGAGCTTCTAAAAGTATACGGTCTAGAAAAAACGTGTAGATCCAATAACACCCGGGAAGTCACACCCCTTAAGGTCAATCTTCGTTATCGATATTTGACGTAGATTTTCAACAGTGACATTCCTTTCACGATACCTCAGATCCGTTGATCTACTTGAACAAAAAACAACGCGAATATTTAAGAAAAATCTGATCTTGCGACCTACCGGCGCGATGAAAAATATTCACCACGCCCACCATGAGCTGGAGAATAAGTTTAAGCGGACGGATTTAAAACCCTCGCCAATCCGAATAAAAATTCTAATGTTCGATGACTATATGAACCGGTGCCAGCGAAAGTGGTACATAAACCATTTTTGTCAATTTTGAGTTTTTTACACCAACGGATTCTATTTGCAAAGATCTAGTAAGGGAATAACGAAAAAGTGATTTTTGGCAACTAAATCTGGAGATATGCACATTTTATTTTCTGGTATATATCACAATGACCATTTCGTTGCCAGAAAAAGTGGTACATGTACAGTTCCACCCACTAAAATCAGCTTATTTAAAAGAAAATTCAGCAACATGACTGTTTTCACAACAGATTTTAATCCTATTTTGAATTTTAAGATAGTTTACTGCCGTTTAGAATGATTTTAAAAATGTACATGTACCACTTTTACTGTCAACGTTTTTCGGTTTCTGTTTCCTTTTGTTCCCATTAATAGTGGTACATGTGCAATTTGTTCCAATAAACTTGAATTTTGTCATAAACTTCGCTTATTTTTTACTTCTATCTTTAGGCACATCAGTCATAACATGTTGGTACAGTTTAGTTGCAAAAAATTGCAAAGTTGAATTTATTATTCGATGTTTTTGGGAAAATGCGTCTCCTGAAAAATTTACTCAATGTAACATGTACCACTTTCGCTGGCACCGGTTCATATATTCTCTCCGACCAGCCGGAAGATGCTCCCAGTCGACCAGTCCCTGACGCCAAACGTCCGGATGAGCTTTTTTGTTGAAATTCCCTGATCCAAAATCCTAAGCCCCATCCATCCTCAAACATTGTAAACCTAACCTCGAATCACCACGAGTACGTTGGCCTATAATCCTTTCCCCCTTTATTACTAACAGTAAATAATAAAATGATTTCGATTGTACATAAGTCAAAGAATCGTGGCTCCGTTAAGTATTATACACGCCTGAGCCTATCAAATAAACGAATTTAGAAAAAAAAAACTTCATATTTGAGAAGATTTAACTCGAAACATATATTGAAGGCTACCCCTACCCCCATGCTTTCGGTTAAACTAGAACCTATGACCTCATTACGCTGGACAGGTGCTTTGTCGCCTAAGCAATGAAAGGCCTTTTTTGACCTTCGTAGCAAGCGTCTACTGATGAATCCAAAATCAAAATTGAACACATGGTTTGGTTAATCTATTTATGAAGCTCCTACTACACGCTTCGATTTACACAGAATATCAGACCCAGAAGGACTCCGCTTCTGAAAGCTTGCAAATGAACCTTTTTTCAGTAAGCATATGCGCACCATGTGAACCCTATATCCCTCAATACGAGATGTTCAAAAAACGTTCTCGAGTTTAATTCAAAGTATATACCAGATAAGCATAAGCATAAGCATAAGCATAAGCATGATTGACCGCCCACGGTTGCTACTCCGTTATTGCCAGGTCAGCTGTAATTACACAGAGAACCAACAGATGAAGTTTGGGACTAACATCATCTTCAATGTGTAAGAACTGGTGACCCAAAAATAAGCAATACCAGCGCCGGCCGTGTCCGAATGCAGGTCAATTAAGGAATGGGTAGGAAAATGTTGACATGATACTCGCTTTGATAGAAGCCGACGAGTCATCTGCACTTCCACGAGAAATCACTGGGATGTTGGATATATGGGGTAGGTATTGTGGCAGGGTTCGTTTTGGTAAACGGTATGCCGTGTGTAGCGTGTAGTTTGATCAATTTAAAACATAATCGAACGAACACTAATTATTTTAATTACCGACCGCACTAAGCAGAACAGAATTGTCGATGACCAGCCGATCTCTCTGCTAACCGCACAAAGCAGAACAACATTTTCGATGACCGGCCGATCGTTCTGCTTACTGGCGCGAACTGAATCTTCACTTTCTAATAAATTTACTCACCCGCACAAAGCGGAACAACATTTCGATAATCGGGCGATCGTTCTGCTGACCGCACAAATTATTTATTTATTCATACTAAGGCCGAAGTGGCCTGTGCGGTATATAAGAGTCTTCTCCATTCGGCTCGGTCCATGGCTACACGTCGCCAGCCACGCAGTCTACGGAGGGTCCGCAAGTCATCTTCCACCTGATCGATCCACCTTGCCCGTTGCGCACCTCGCCTTCTTGTGCCCGTCAGATCGTTGTCGAGAACCATTTTCACCAGGTTACTGTCCGACATTCTGGCTACGTGCCCGGCCCATCGCAGTCGTCCGATTTTCGCGGTGTGAACGATGGATGGTTCTCCCAACAGCTGATGCAATTCGTGGTTCATTCGCCTCCTCCACGTACCGTCCGCCATCTGCACCCCACCATAGATGGTACGCAGCACTTTCCTTTCGAAAACTCCAAGTGCGCTTTGGTCCTCCACGAGCATCGTCCAGGTCTCGTGTCCGTAGAGGACTACCGGTCTAATTAGCGTTTTGTAGATTGTCAGTTTGGTACGGCGGCGAACTCTATTCGATCTGGTGCTGGTGCTGGTGCTCTGCTGGTGTCATTTTCGGCAGTCACCAGTGAGCCCAAGTACACAAATTCTTCTACCACCTCGATTTCGTCACCACCGATGCAAACTCGCGGTGGGTGGCTCACATTGTCTTCTCTTGAACCTCTTCCTATCATGTACTTCGTCTTCGACGTGTTGATGACTAGTCCGATCCGCTTAGCTTCCCTCCTCCGTCTGATGTAGGCTTCCTCCATCTGACCGCACAAAGCAGAACAAATTATGTAATGACCGGCCGACCGTTCTGCCTGTTCTCGCGAACAATCTGCATATCTAATAAAAACGCACTCTGATCTATTTTCTTACCAACCTAATAGGTACTAGCATTTCTACCACTCTTCAATGAATCAGCTATGTTTTAGGCTTAAATGTATTTTCTACTAACAAAATGGAAAGTGAGGTAGATAGTTGACAAATGAGATATATTTGAAATAGGCATTGAGAAGAAAGATTTGAATATAGGGGAATGGGAATGTTAGTGTGTGGTTATTGTTGCTACTAGAGACCGAGAATGCCTCTGCATCTCCACAATAACCACGGGAAGGAGGTTGTGTTAGTTGGGTGGGATAAACAGAAACTAATAGAAACGGATTTCTCAAAATACAACATACAACATTATTGGCATTCTGACTTATCGACCGCACAAAGCAGAACAGAACATTTTGGTGATCACGTGATCGTTCTGCGTACTAAATAAAACACGATAGGACGCGCACTAGTTTTAGATGTTTTATTGTTTATCCATCGTAAGGGTAAACAATCAATCGCACAAAATGGGTGATTGTTTCTTTGAATGCGAGGAATGTAGAAAAAGGGTAGGGCTTCAATAGTAAAGTTGATTTAAGTGTTGTTATAATATCCTCTTGAACTGATTAAAGGCTCCCCCAGACCTAAGCGATTTCATCGCCGCGACGGCGACAACTAGTCACCGCGATTCTATCGCTGGGTCGATGCAGACAATATTCCATTTACGCTTCCAGACCAACGGCGACAGAATCGCAGTCGCCAAGCGATAGAATCGCGTCGCGTGTGTCTGGGGGAACCTTAACTTGACCGATTACTTGTGCTGCTCAGTAAGCAAAATGATTTCTCCAGGATCATCGAGCACATAAAACGGAATGCACAATGGTTATTTGACTTGTACATAAATTTCCTCTATTCTGTTTTTGTTTAACAGCAATTTTAAAGACATAAGTGCTTTTAACGCGAGGAACTATTGTTTTAGGGTACATACTACTAGTTTTACATTGACACTGACACTTTACACTGACAAAATTTATGCAAGTAAGTTATTAGACGATAAAACTATAAACAGAAGCTAGTGTATAATCTTGCTAAAATATGTTTTGCTAAAAGGAAGTTCGACTTGAATGGATTTGGTTGATTGTAGGATGCTCTCGTAAAAAATGAAGAGGCAACTAGACGAGATTTATAAGAACGAGGAGATTGAATTATTGAGAATGAGTCGTTAAATACGAAAATCGAAAGTGAAATCATTAGAATGAAGTAAAATTAAGCTTTCTTTAGGATGTTATATTTTTATCTGTGCTAACAACAAAATTATCATCAAAGAGTATATGGAAATAAGATTTGAAAATCATTTCAACAAAGTAATATAAAAAAAATAGAGATGGTTGTTAAGTGCTTAAAAAAATGTGTTAATATGAAGAGCGGTATTATTTTCAATTACAGATAAAAGCCCTTAATTTGTATCCTTACTGAAAGTTTGATACATTTTAATATTTATTAATTTGAATATGTTTCGGGATAATATTCAGGGAATTTGATAGAGTCAAGTAGCTTGGGAGAGTGGAATAGGAAGCTGCCTTAAATAATTTATTGCTGATTTAGGTCTGCGAATGGCTCTTTACGCACCTAATGGGACACCGACTTTATTTGTATTAGTTGAAATGTTCAGCATTTTGGGGTGATTTGCTTTGATCTCTAATATTGATCAGAGCAAAATCAAATCAAATATTTGTATGGTACTTGGAGTATAATTGAATTTAAGAATTCAGGGATGTTAATGATTCTGAAATTTAAAAAAAAAATGTTCATAACATGGTAAAAGGGCCAGTGAGGGACGAAAGAGAAAATCACACAATATTGTTTATAATCAATGCAGAAAGCATGAGAATTGAAATCAAAATCACAATGAGAGGGCAGTTATAGTGGATGGTCTTTTTCTCAGCCTCGTTTCCGAAATTCGATTCAAAATACTGACCACAGAAAACACCGTTTGGTTGTGTATATATCGTGTCGTTTAAAAGCTTTAAGGTAAAAGAGGAAATTAAAAAGATCGGTAACTTCTCGGGAGAAATCTATGAATGGGTTTACAAAAATATAATGTTGACAAATATCACATAATTTCAGCACAATTGCAACAGCAAAATCATAGTGCGAACGTTTTCTGTTTTTGGACGTTTTGGATACGCCCATTCAGTCAGCGTTAATGCCATAAAAGGAGCAGTAGCAGTAGGGACATGGCAGGTATTTCCGTCCATCGTCGTAGGGGCTAAAACCAACGAAAGCAACGTACATTTGCTAGAACTCCACTATAGCAGAACGTTTCTCCTGAGCTTACGATTTGGTACGCATGAGTTTTACAAAAAAGCGTCTCTTTTATTGGTTTTCGAGACTATGACGAACAGACGAAAATACCTGCCGTGTCCCTAGCGGAAACCGGAACTTCTTCAAGAAAAAAAAAATAGCGTTGCACTTAACACGCACGCGATGCACACTAAAGAGCTGAGCAGAATAGATACGCACTAGCACTAGCACATAACGGAGGCTTTTGTTATTGACCTTTCAATTTTCAAATAGAAGAATCCGCATAAAAAAGGGAACGAGCAATTTGCACGTTCCTCTTTTTACAAAGCACACCAATAATGAATCAATAGCAGCTTCATTGATGCAAAAATTCGCACAATGCAAAAAAAAACTAGGGTTTGCTGATTTTTTTGGAGGTTTCGAAGGTACTTTAGAAATAGAGTATAAAGCAAAGCAGTTAACTTTCGACCAGATCAGTCACCTTTTATTTCTCGCTTCCATGGATAATATTTGACAGAAATACGCTGGCTATCGGTTTTAGCGTATTGCCATCGATGTATGCACATCGACATACGAACTGTACGTATGATACAATGCATACAAAAATGGATTTTTCGAAAGTGATGAACGTCAGAGTAAAATTTAGCAATTCGAAAATAGCAAAAATTGCATTTTCTCTTATATCTTATAATAATGCTTCAATGCTAGCAAACGCAACATGTTCCATAGTACCTACATCAAATCTATACATTTTCGTCAAAAGCGGGACAACTCAAATACTGTGTATGATTGTGACGAGCAGCGGAAAAACGCCTGAAATGCTTTTGAAATAAACAGTGTCCAATCACTCCGGGAGATTTGAAACTAAATTATAGCATCTGGTACTCACCCTTGTTATGTTGTCCACTTCTTTCTCAATCATTTCCATAGCTCGTGCCCACGTTCTTACCTTATTTTGATGCCCTACCACTACTCCGCTCCTATTCGTCTCGATCATAGCAGAGGCTCCACGAACAAGGATCACCAACACGATACGGGTCATCAAAACGTCGAAATGGAAATCAGCGATAGAAAAATTGTACTTCAAAAACTTTTCTATATAGGATCGTTGAAAAATTTGACACAGGAAAAAAAGTTACGTCCGAATTCACACGTGGCACTCTTCGATCCTCTTTAATTCAAAGTATATACCAGATCAATAATTACTTTTCCAATGCCTTTGTCATCGGTGTCGTGGTGCTGGCCGGGATACGAGCAACCTTAGGGAAGATCGGGTAACCAACCCCGGTGGGAACTATGGTCGTATGCTGACAGGGAGGGGGGGGTTGCTCCTCTCCGGAGGTGCAAATGTTACTGAGCGTCTTTTCTCCATGTCAGGATCGGATCACAACAGCGTCCGTTCTCCATGTTGGGGCGGCTGATCATCGTCAGAGTGCCAGCGAGGTGAAACTGTGCACCATGGTCCACCGGGAATAAGGAGGAATGGTCCTCCGGATATTTAGGGGGTTTGGTGTCAGGCCCTGCAAGCCAGCCTTTAAAAAAAACCTAAGCAACGAACAATCAACAAGAGAGTACGGACTGGAACCATCGGCGAAGACCACTGCGACGACGATTGGAAACTCGGTTCGTGGAACTGCAAATCGCTCAACTTCATCGGGACCACACGCATACTCGCCGATGTGCTCAAGGACCGTGGATTCGGCATCGTAGCGCTGCAGGAGGTTTGTTGGAAGGAATCAATGGTGCGTACGTTTAGAGGTAACCATACCATCTACCAGAGCTGCGGCAACACAAACGAGCTGGGAACAGCTTTCATAGTGATGGGCGATATGCAAAGACGCGTGATCGGGTGGTTGCCGATAAATGAAAGAATGTGCAGGTTGATGATCAAAGGCCGGTTCTTCAACTTCAGCATAATCAACGTCCATAGCCCACACTCCGGAAGCACTGATGATGATATGGACGCATTCTACGCACAGCTGGAACGTGAGTACGACAGCTGCCCAAGCCACGGCATCAAAATCATCATAGGAGATTTGAACGCTCAGGTTGGCTAAGAGGAGGAGTTTAGACCGACTATTGGGAAGTTCAGCGCTCACCGGCTGACGAACGAAAACGGCCTACGACTAATTGATTTCGCCGCCTCCAAGAATATGGCCATTCGCAGCACCTACTTCCAACACAGCCTCCCGTATCGGTACACCTGGAGATCACCACTGAAGACAGAATCACAAACCGACCACGTTCTTATTTATGGACGCCACTTCTCCGATATCATCGACGTCAGGACATATCGTGGCGCTAACATCGACTCTGACCACTATCTGGTGATGGTTAAACTGCGCCCAAAACTATCCGTCATCAACAATGTTCGGTACCGACGACCGCCGCGGTACGACCTAGAGCGACTGAAGCAACCTGATGTCGCCACTGCATACGCGCAGCATCTCGAGGCAGCGTTGCCGGAAGAGGGTGAGCTCGATGAGGCCCCTCTTGAGGACTGCTGGAATACAGTCAAAGCAGCCATTAACAACGCAGCGGAGAACAACGTCGGGTATATGGGTCGAAGTCGACGGAACGATTGGTTCGACGAAGAGTGCAGACAGATTCTGGAGGAGAAGTACGCAGCGCGGGCGGTCGCACTGCAGCAAGGTACCCAGCAGAACGTGGAACGTTATAGACGGAAGCGGAGACAGCAGACCCGCCTTTTTCAGGAGAAGAAACGCCGCCTGGAAGAAGCGGAGTGCGAGAAGATGGAACAGCTGTGCCGTTCTCAAGAAACACGCAAGTTCTATCAGAAGCTCAACGCATCCCGCAAAGGCTTCGTCGAACCCAATATCCAGAAGGTAGCTAAAGCCGGAACGGTACGATGGGCAGGACATGTTGCAAGAATGGTGGACAGCAACCCTGCAAAGATGGTGTTTGCTTCCAATCCGGCAGGTGTGGAGCGCTGCGAGCGAGATGGGCAGACCAGGTGCAAAATGACCTGGCGAGCGTGGAGCGTATCCGAGGATGGAGAGATGCGGCCTCGAACCGTGTATTGTGGCGTCAAATTGTTGATTCAGTGTTATCTGTTTAGATGTAGACGAAATAAATGAAATGATTATGTCACTGATGAGCAGGAATGAATAACTACAGCGCCACCTAGAGGTGAAAGAGTGGAAGGGCAGCATTTCTCATATATTCAGTCAGTTTTCCCATTTAAACTTCATTTGAGCACCCAGTTAGACGGATCTGGCTAAAATTTTTACGGTGGCTTTTTTTTAAGGGGGTTTATTTACGTCTCGTTAAAATGATTTTGATTTTAATCATTTGAGAGTGGTCCACCTTGGCGTTATTTTCTCCCGGACCCGTCATGGGAGACTCGGTGGCCGATTCGGTCGCTGGAAAAGTGCCTAAGTGCACTGCTCTTGAAGGCGCGGGTAACCCCTCCAAGCAGCTTTTGCAGAGCAACGTGCTCTCTCCGTTGCCACTTGATGACGCCGGCAATCCGCCGAAAAAGAGGAAGACGCAGCAGGTGCATCCGGATCGGAAGGAGAAGTGCCCGCCCGTGTTTGTGAAGGATTGTCACCCAAAAATTTGCCAGCTGACCGATAAGGGGCTGAAATGTACTTTTCGGCTCTGTAGCAAGGGCGTGAAAGTGATGCCGGCAAACAAGGACCATCATCAATCCGTCGTGGAGTTCTTCGGGGTCCACAAGTATGAGTACTACACTCATGAACACCCCGGCACGAAGCCGCTCAAGGCTTTGCTGCGAGGACTCCACGACATGAAGGAGGAAGAGCTCCAAGCAGAGCTTGAAAGTTGCGGACTGAAGCCAGTGGCCATGCACAAGATCGATCGTCACGACAAGGTAAGGAGATATCGCGACCAGCTTCACCTGATCCACCTGGAGCACGACTCCACTACCTGTAAGGACCTGAATAGAGTTTCCATTTCCCGGCCATTTTCGTTGTCCCGGGATTCGGGATGAAATTGTTCGTATATCCCGGGAAATCCCGGGATCCCGGGATTTTTCGATGTTTCCTTAGAGAATTTATTTTTTTGATTTAAAAACGATTTTATTCAATGTTCAGGGGTAAAGTTCATATTTTAGAAAAGCCAGATAATACAGATTTCAAATTGGAACTAAATTTAATTTGAATCGATTCTTAAAAAAAACGACTTCAAGAAGCAAATAATTTTCACGTTTTTCTCGGAAGGTAGAGTACCCTTTTGGAATACATGATCACCGAACCGAGAAGAAGGGCGGTTTAAGTCGGCTTGTCTATTTGCAATGTTTTGAATATGCATTGGGTTTAGAAAGTTGCTGGGATTGCATTCAGTACCCTAGTGGCGAAAGATAGAAGATGCGCAGTAGAATCGTACTGGGCCCATAACCTATTGGATATATGGGAACCCCCTCACAAAGAAAACACAATACTAGAGTATCCTCCAACCATGGCAGGCTACTTATTGATACTTTTGCCGAAAGCTGCAGCTCTTCCTAATCTTAATATTAATCGTTAATTTATCGTTATCGTCGATAAAGTTGATTGTGTTCAACGTAATCGCTTGCTGCGATAAAGATGAATCAATTCAATTATTGTAGGAGTTCGATAATTTAACGTAAGTTACTCGATAATTTAACGATAATGGGGTTAATAGATTACGCGATTGAAGTTGGTGTACAATTTTGACAGAAGCCGAGAATTGGACAAATTGATTGCAGCCTGTTGACCAGAGTTGATTTTGATCGAAGCGATACACCAAAAAAATTAGGCAGAGCATCGGGGTCGGACCACTTGTACTTGCGCATGTGCTGGAAATTTTGTTGTACGAACGTCGATTGGAAGGACATGAATTGAATCAAGAATTATTTTGGAGGCAACAAGCATAGGCAGACTGACTCAATGTTGGGCGGCGCGAGGAGATTAGCAAGGCGAATATCAGCTAGTGTAAAGAACCCTGCTGTAGACGGGAGATGAGTAGGAAACAGGCGCTAATTAAATGTAGCTGATCTTGTACTGTAGATACTTGTCGTTTAATTAATAGATAGCTGTAGCTGCTCGAAAAAGTATCAGTCAGTAGCCTTCCATTGAGTGGTATAGGTGAATCTAATATTTTTTATGAAGGTGTTCTATTAACTATCTCCGACATTTTCATGTCTGTTCCTCTCTTACTAATTTAATAATAAGATGATATCGATTGTACATCACAAAGAACTTTAGCTCCGTATACATGCCTAAGCCTACCAAATAAACGAACTTGAAAAAAAATCATGTTTGATGGGAGGTATAAAAATATGATATGAGTTTATCACCTCATTTGGGTTTCGCGTTACACTGTTTGCGAACCGGAAATGTAACAGTATTTTTTGTCCCGGGTATTCCGGGATTCTCGGGATTTCAAAAATAATATCCCGGGAATCGGGAAATCCCGAATTTTCCTAAATCCCGGGATTTTTTGTCCCGGGATGTCCCGGGATGGAAACTCTAGACCTGAAGCTGGTTGGCGTTATAAATTACACCGTCGTTGACTGGCAGCGATATCGGCCAGTGCACCGCGATGTCACGCAATGCACCAACTACTTCAATTTTGGGCACGGCACCAGGAACTGCCGCATGAAGCCGCGCTGCAACAAGTGTAGCGAACCCCATCCGACTGACGAGTGCGACAAAATGGAGGTGGCCGATCCCAAGTGCGTCAACTGTGGCGACAAACATCGGGCCACCACAAAGGGCTGCCCAAATCGAGTCGAGTTCCTGGAAATCCGGAAGAAGGCTTCTACCAGGACCATTCCGAAGAAGAATCGTGTTCCTGTAAACAACGAGGTGAATATTCCAGCCATCCTGGCTCCAGCATCGTCGTCACCATCCACTAGCGAATGGCCCCCGCTCCCTCCTCCTGGGTTCCGTCGGCAGTCGGAGAACGAAGCCGTCCCACCACCGGAAGAATCTGCCCCGCTGTACACTCCGGAGCAACTGATGCCGATCTTCGCGCAGCTAGCCACTCGACTGCGCGGCTGCAAAACCCGCTTCGACCAGGTCTTCACTCTTGGAATGTTATAGAAGAAGGAGAAGGAAATAGACGTGGCGTTCATCACTGAAACGCACCCAAAGCCGAAGGTGAACGTCAACATCCCGGATTTCCGCATCGTGCGACTCGACTGACCGACTAGGGGAGGCGGTGTAGCCATCGCTCTTCGCTACAACATCAACTGTCGTCTGCTTCCAAGCTTCCAGCTCAGTGTCATCGAGGCCATCGCCCCCGTACCACTTTGGTTTTATGCTGGGTTTATAAAAGTCATGAAGAGCAAATAATGGTTTTCAGGACCGTTATAAAACTTAAAACGTAGCTTGGGCGGTGTAGAAATCACCACTTCTGTCGGAACAATCGCGTTCATAGCCGTATACTGTCCAACGCAAGCCAAAGCCAAAGGCGATGGATCATCGGCTGCCCTTCGGAGGGACATCGTCAAGCAACGATATGGAGGAAGGCCACTACACGATCTTGAGCCCGGATTCCCCCACTCGGCTGAGTCGGTCCGGTATCCACGCAACCCTCGACCTATACATAACCAACATGAACGATCACGTCTCGCAGCCGGTCGTCTACCAGGAGCTCAGTTCGGATCACTATCCGGTGGTGGCGGAAGTGGGCTCCTCGGTCAATCGGCACCAGCAGTTACGGCGAAACTACCATCGAGTGAACTGGCAGCGGTTCCAGCAGTGCGTCGACAACACCATCGATTACGAGGTGCGTCCGGAGACGCCGGAAAGTATCGACCGCCAGCTGTGCGCCATCGAAGAGGCAATCTCGGTGGCCAGAGAGCAGCATGTCCCGACGGCTCGGCAGGTAAGCAACTCCTTAAACATCGATACACTCACCAAAGATTTGATTCGATTGCGGAATGTCACTCGCAGGCAGTTTCAGCGTACTGGACTGCCTGAGCTTAAGGCACGCTGCAATCGAATCACAAACATTATCAAGACCAGAATGGTGGACCTCAAAAATAACGACTTCTCGAATAAGATCCGCACTCTCCCAGATTATGCTAAACCGTTCTGGAAAATGACCAAAATACTAAAATCCAAGCCTCGACCCATTCCACCTTTGATCCCATTAGACAATAGTGACTCTATGAATCGCTTGATAACTCCTGCAGAGAAGGTCGCTGAAATAGGTCGTCACTCGGCAGCTCACACAGTCTTGGGCAGAACATCGTCAGTCCACACGAAGCAGCCGTCAACGAGCATGCTAACAACATCCATTTGATTCCCAACGACTTCTCGGAGGAGTTGTAGATCTCAGCTGGCGAATTGACGGCCTATATCAAATCATCGAAGAACATGAAGGCCCCAGGCTTCGATAGCATCCTGAATCTCGAGCGCAAACACATGAGTGCTCCGTTCTTTGAGCACCTCTCGCTGATCTTTAATCAGTGTTTCTCCGACTCAGCTACTTCCCTTACTACTTTGGTTTCCGACGCGGTCGGTCAACTGTAGACCAACTGACTCGAGTTACCAACGTCCTCAGACGGAACAAGCTGGTCTCAAAAACATCCGCCATGGCCTTACTCGATTTCGAGAAGGCATTCGACAATGTATGGCATGATGGCCTGGTGAAAATCATCAACAATTACCTGTCGGCAAGGACATTATGGGTCTCAACCAGCGGAGCGAGTTCCAATGCGCACAACATCGTCGCAGGCGTCTCCCACTGCAATCGGAATATAGCCTACACAGATAAAAATATGTTGTGATTTTAAATGTATTTTCATGCACATATTTGGAGCATGCAAATAAACGTAACATTCAATCGATTTCACTGTTCTTTAAAATCGAAATAAATTTAAACTGTGCTTGCTTGTAAAATTCAATCAAATTTAATTGAATATCGAATGTTAATTCGTTTGATAGGGTTGGGTGCAATTTTACACGTCGTTGAATTTTAAAACTTATTTACTGTGTAATATTAAGCTCAATTAGAACATCTTAGTCAGAATGGGAACTAAGAATTCTTTTCCTTTCTGTAGTAGTACAGGAAAAAAACCGCCTCTACCTGGCGCCTTGAACGGTGCAAAAGAATCAATCGCCCATTCTACTTTCTGTTCAGTAAATATTTCACTGGCCAGAGTACTAGCATCACTCCTAGTGCAATTCATCCCAGTGACCTTATTCGTTTGCTGAACATCTCGCCTAGCTTCATTTACACTAGTTTGCGATAAAGATACATTCTGGTCTTCATGTAAATTGAAGATAGAACACGGGAAGTGTTTTTGCATCATTATTTCTAATATTTATATTGGGAACGACCAGGGTAGGTAACGAAAAATCCCTCTGTTTTGGCTTTTCTGGTCATAGAATTTATAAAGCGGAGTGATTCTACAACATCCGACGTTTCGACCCTTGGTTTGGGCCAAACCAAGGGTCGAAACGTCGGATGTTGTAGAATCACTCCGCTTTATAAATTATTTCTAATGTTTCAAAAGTTATCTTGGTAAAACTTATCATAGAAAAGCGCGGTTTTTTTCAAAGTTTTCCATTTTTGAACGCTGAGTAACAAATGATTGTGGTGATCATTTTGATGGACATGGGTAGCCACCGGAGTTCCTTCAGAAGATCCGGAACGTCCGTAAAAGTGGTCTATTCGTTAAACTTATCATAGAATAGTGTGTTTTTTTCAAAGCTTTTTATTTTCAAACGCTGAGTAAGAAATGATTGTGGTGAGGTGATCCATTGTGATATACGTGATTGGCCACCGGAGGTCCTCCAGAAGATCCGGAAAGTCCTCAAATTAAAAAAAAATATACTGGGAACCAGAAAGGCCAAATTGCAAAAATCTGACCGTAACGAAATCCGCGGAATCCATACTTTCAATTTGGTTCCAAAAGATTGACAATCAGATTAAAAATGAATTTTTGGGAGCGAATTTAAGTTAAGGTCATTTTTGACCCTGTATTGCACAATGTGTTTCCTTTCCAAAAGGAAAAAAAACCTTTTCAAAAGTTAGGAAAAGTCAGAAAATTTCAAAACCCTATATCATTTAGTTACAACGCTGCAACGCTTTTTAATCATCTCTGGGCCAAAATAGACCCCAATGCACTAGTAAGGTTAACGCAGTGTGTAACTGCCTTCTTCGCTTTGTTCCTCTACTCTACTGTAAAATACGTCGGACCAAACGACCTCTCTCTTGGATTCCTAGGCCGTATTCCAAAACCTTTGTGTTTCCGGCGCAAAATCTTTTAACTGATGAAATCCGATTTTCGTCGCCTTCGCCTTCTTCATTTCATTTATTTAGTTTACATCTAAACAGATAACACTGAATCAACAATTTGCCGCCACAATATACAGTTCGGGGCCACAACTCTCCATCCTCGAACGCGTACCACGCTCGCCAAGTCGTTTTGTCTATCGTAACACTGCCTCCCGGGCGGGCCCTGTCGCGCTCGGTTTCGCCCACAAGCATGTACTTTGTCTTCGATGCATTCACCACCAGTTCAACTTTTGTTGCTTCACGTTTCAGGCGGGTATCTGCCACCTTTGCAAATGTTCGGCTGACAATGTCCATGTCATTCGCGAAACAAATAAATTGACTGGATCTGTTAAAAATCGTACCCCGGCTGGTACACCCGGCTCTCCGCAAGACACCTTCTAGCGCGATGTTGAACAACAGGTACGAAGGTCAAGTGAGAACTAAAAATTGTGGGTGAAAAATGAAAAGATAAAAGTGAAAAATTTTAGAAGTGAGAAGTTAGAAGTAAAAAGTGAGAAGTGCGAAGTAAAAAGTAAAGACTGAGATGTGAGGAGTGAATAGTGTGAAGTGAATAGTGAGAAGTGAGAAGAGAGAAGTGAGAAGGGAGAAGTGTGAAGTGAGAAATGATAAGTGAACAATGTTAAGAAAATTATTTTGAGCTTTTTAGTGGAATGTCTTCACTTGTCGTAAGACGAGTTTGTACAATCCCATTTAATTCCACCACTTAATTGTACCTTGACAGATACGTATTTCGACCTCAACAGTAAGGTCGTCTTCAGTGTCTCGTACTTGATTTACTGTTGAGGTCGAAATACGTATCTGTCAAGGTACAATTAAGTGGTGGAATTAAATGGGATTGTACAAACTCGTCTTACGACAAGTGAAAAATGAGAAATGAGAAGTAAGAAGTGAGGACCAAGGAATGAGAAGAGAAAAGTGAGGTGAAAATTGATTTTTTTTAACCTAATATTTATTCCTTCCAACTTCCTTCTCCCTTTCTTCCTTTCTTTTTTTTGTTTTTGACGTAGGACTACGTCTGTGTTTTCTATATTGGGGTACACTTTACGATTGCGAAAATCGGGGACCGTCACGAAAATATGATAGACTTTAAACTTTAATATCTAAGCCGTTTCTCGATGGATTTTCAATTTTTTTTGACCATTCGATCAAGGGTGAGTCAACGCTTCTTTGTATATATATAAAAAAACTAAATTTCAACTATTTATTATCGAAAATTGATAAAAAGTTTAGAAATAGGTCAACCAACCAATCACGTACATGCATCACTAGCACAGACATCAAAAATCAATCACTTGCGGGTTTGGATCTAATCCTCAGTTTGAACAAGATTTTACGCAGAGCAGACGCATCAAAGCGATCGCAGCGGACACAGCATCACGGAGGCGCTAATGACATTTTCAAAGGAAATCCATCGCATTGGTGGTGTTGCTCGATGTGTTGCTGCAGATCATTCAACCTCAACGAACCAGAATTTAATATGAAGAAAAGGATGACCATAAAAATAGCACTGTGGCGATCCCGCACCGTCAGTGCCGATGCTGAAAATTTATTACAAATTGTGGTGTCAGTTAGTTGGAAAGAAACTTCGGGAAAAGAAAATTGGTTCTTCTCAGGACTAACATTTTATGAAAAGAAAGAGTTAATTGCGAAAATGGACTGTTTCGGTGGCATCGGGTTTGGCGTGGTAGTTTGGTTGCTGTTAGTGATTCCATCCATTCAAATTCACTACATCATCTCCCTCCGACGCGCTATCAAATTCGTTATTTACGATTGAGTTTTGCACTTTGAAGAAAGTTTATTTCGGATAGTCGGATCAACCTTCTTTTGTATAAAATCAATGAAGACGCCACCTCTGTGAAAACTTTCTACAGCAACCACCCATCGGTGAACGTCGCTCGGACAGACAGATGGCAAGAGATAATAATTGGTAATATGGAGAAACTTCGTCTTGAGTGAAATTTCTGCTGTTATTCCTCGTAACAATACACATCTAAGATAAACTACATCTCATAACCAAATTCAGAATCGAGAAAATTTCATAGGATTCTTAGAATTTGTCATTCTCCGAACGGTCCGTTGTCTGCGAAATAACGATCGAAATGGCTCGCGCGCGCCGAAAAGCAGCTTTCTTATATCTAATGAAGTAATTCCATTAGCCCTGCCCTTCATTAATCGCTATGAGTTCACATTATATTTACACCCATAACAGATCACAAAAGGGCGGGGCTAACAGGCTTAATTTATTGAATACAAAGAAGCTGCTTTCTGGCGCACGCGTGAGCCGTTTTGATCGGGATTCCACAGACAGCGGATCGACAATCAATGCAGCGGAGCGGACACAGCAGCACTGAGTGGGTGGCAATGCTGAAAATTTATTTCAACTTTTGGAGGCTTAGCGAAAAATCATCGAGTGGCGGTCGGACAGTTGCAACGCAAGGTGTCGACAAGCGATTGGATGCAGTTAGTTATTGGACAGAAGGCGCATTGGGAAAAGAAAATTGGTTCTTCTCAGGACCAACATTTTATGGAAAGAAAGAGTTAATTGCGAAAATGGACTGTTTCGGTGGCATCGGGTTTGGCGTGGTAGCTTGGTTGCTGTTAGTGATCCCATCCATTAAAATTTATTCCATCATCTCCCTCCGACGCGCTATCAAATTCGCTATTTACGATTGAGTTTTGCACTTTGAAGAAAGTTTATTTCGGATAGTCGGATCAGCCTTCTTTTGTATAAAATGGTGGCTTTTGTATAAAATCAATGAAGACGCCACCTCAGTGGAAACTTTACACAGCAACCACCCATCGGTGAACGTCGCTCGGACAGCCAGATGCCGAAAGCTAATGTTTTGCAATATGAAGAAACTCTGAAGAAACTGTTGTCGTTCCTGTTGTCGCATCTAAGATAAAATACATCTCAACCAAATTCAGAACCGAGAAAATTTCATAGGATTCTTAGAATTTGTCATTCTTTGAACGGTCCGTTGTCTGCGGAATCTCGATCGAAACGGCTCGCGCGCGCCGAAAAGCAGCTTTCTTATATCTAATGAAGTAATTCCATTAGCCCCGCCCCTTCATTAATCGTTGAGTGCACATTATATTTACACCCATATCAGATCACAAAGGGGCGGGGCTAACGAGCTTAATTTATTAAATACAAAAAGCTGCTTTTTGGCGCGCGCGAGCCATTTTGATCGGGATTCCACAGAGAGCGGTTCGACATTCAATGCAGCGGAGCGGACACAGCAGCACTAAGTGGGTGGCAATGCTGAAAATTTATTTCAACTTTTGGAGGCTTAGCGAAAAATCATCGAGTGGCGGTCGGACAGTTGCAACATAAGGTGTCGACAAGCGATTGGATGCAGTTAGTTATTGGACAGAAGGCGCATTGGAAAAAGAAAATTGGTTCTTCTCAGGACCAACATTTAATGGAAAGAAAGAGTTAGTTGCGAAAACGGACTGTTTCTGTAGCATCGGGTTTGGCGTGGTAGCTTGGTTGCTGTTAGTGATTCCATCCATTCAAATTTACTGCATCATCTCCCTCCGACGCGCTATCAAATTCGCTATTTACGATTGAGTTTTGTACTTTAAAGAAAGCTTATTTCGGAAAGTCGGATCAACCTTCTTTTGTATAAAATCAATGAAGACGCCACCTCCGTGGAAACTATCTACAGCAACCACCCATCGGTGAACGTCGCTCGGACAGACAGATGCCAAGAGATAATGTTTGGTAATATGAAGAAACTTCGTCTTGAGTCAAATTTATGTTGTTACTCTTCACAACAATACGCATCATAGATAACCAACAGCTCATAACCAAATTCAGAATCTTGCGAGAAAATTTCATAAGATTCTTAGAATTTGTCATTCTCCGAAAGGTCCGTTGTCTGCTGCGGAATCCCGATCAAAATGGCTCGCGCGCGTCAAAAAGCAGCTTTCTTATATCTAATAAAGTAATTCCATTAGCCCCGCCCTTTCATTAATCGTTATGAGTGCACATTTTATGAACACCCATATTAGATCACAAAGGGGCGGGGCTAACGGGCTAATTTGTTAAATACAAGAAAGCTGCTATTCGGCGCGCGCGAGCCGTATTGATCGGGATTCGGTTCGACATTCGATGCAGCGGAGCGGACACAGCAGCACGAAGGCGGTCGGACAATTTCAACGCAAGGTGCTGTCAAGCGTTTGGATGCAGTTACTTATTGGAAAGACGCATTGGCGAAAGAAAATTGGTTCTTCTCAGGACCAGTATTTTATGGAAAGAAAGAGTTAATTGCGAAAATGGATTGTTTCGGCGGCATCGGGTTTGCGTGGTAGCTTGGTTGCTGTTAGTGATTCCACCCGTTCAAATTAATTGCATCATCTCCCTCCGCCGCGCTATCAAATTTGCTAGTTACGATTGAGTTTTGCACTTTAAAGAAAGTTCATATCGGATTGTCGGATCAACCTTCTTTTGTATGCATAAAGACCTTTTTGGAGGACACCATCCTCAAAAATGGCCGAAATAAAGGAGAAATAAGCAGAATCAGAAGTGGCGTGAAACCAAACACAAATATATTTATATGCAACGTTTGGTCTTCGCCCGCGATGTAAGCGTTCGTGGCAAAGTAAGGATTGTGATGTCCCCGACTGAAAGCCAGTCGAGTGGCTTCAGCGGCCAATGAGTCATGTTAATTCCACGGTTAGAGACTCAAAGTCCATCCAACTGGGAACAACTATTCGACTTCTTGATTCAGTTGGCCTCCGAGCGGTTTGCTCAATGTTAATAAAACGACACAAATTATTATGGCAAATACTATCAATTTCGAATAGCTACGTAGTCCTACGTCACCTTTGCGTACAACCCGATTGGGCTGCACCTTTGAGTTTTCTTGTTTCTTTTCTTATTCTTTTCCTCTCATTTTTTTTATCTTTTTCTTCTTACTTCTTCCATATTCTGTCTTTTATCTTTTGTTTTATATCTCAATATTTACTCCTCACTTTTAAACCTCTCGCTTTCTACATCCCAATTATCATCCCTTGCTTATGTTTTCCTTACTACTCAATTTAAACTTCTGCTGTCTCTACCCTTCCTTGGTGGAGAGAAAGGGGCTTTTGATCGCTGAATGTCACGAAGACTGGATCCATATACACCCAATATTTTTTTTACACGGTTGGTATTATTTAATTTCCCGGTTAACCTGATTTTTCACAGCTTTTTAAATACCACCTGATTTTTCTTTGATTTTTTGTGAATTTTTTCATGGGGTTAACTTATAGTTCCATCAACGCTAAAGGTCGTTATCAACTAAAACCCACCCGTGTAAAAAAAGAACCCGGTGTATGTATACAAAACTCTGTTATCTAGAGAAGACTTGTTAACCTTCGGGGACTCGCGAAGCGATCATCTTCCACTATGGATTTACTATCTTTCATCAACATCGTCTAAAGTTTAAACCCTAAACAGTGCTCGAGAACAAAAACCCAGTGAATGCTATTTAAACAAAGCTTTCGAAAGAGTCCATTGCGATCTTTCTGCTCCGGGATACCGCTGGGTATTTTCGCCTTTAGATTACTGTACTTTAACTGTTTGATCATGATGCAAACTCCTAAAAAGCATCTGGGTCCACGGATTTTGTTTTTTTTTCGACATATGTTTCGACTAAAGTCAAGCATCTCTTTGCTAACAACATCAAAATTCATAATTTATTTTGCCACTCCTCAAAGGTATATCCTTTAAGGGGTTTTTAATTTTATATAATTTTCATGAATTTCGCTTGTAATTCCATGATTCAAACATTTATGACGCATACTGTGTCAGCTTGAAAAACTAATTAGGTATGCCATTTGTTTATTTTAACTGTTCTTTGGAAAACAAAATTCGTTTAACAGGTTTCCCTTCCATGCTCCGTGTTTCTCTAAATTGATTTAAAATACAAACAAAAAGCGCACTTATGTTAAAATTTCTGGCGTGTTCTTCCACCGCGGACCTGTCACTGCATATCCGTTTTTCCGTTGTTTTCTTACTCGTCCTGTCATCGTCGTCCACGGCAAGCAGTGTTCGCTTCTGATTCCAACCTGTGTCTGTCAGTTGGACCTAACATGTATTTTCCACCAGTATTCTCCCTCGTAGGTATTCAACGGCTGCAACCGGGTGGAGGGCTCCACAAAGATTTGTGCTACCAAACGCATCCGAATTGGTGCGAATGTGGAGGGTTCAGCTTGGGGCGTTGATGTACAATATAAGTTTTCCCTCCTGGGACCTCCATCGGCGAAGATGGACAGCTTTTGGAATCGAATCCGAGTGACGACTACAACGGGCGAACCGGGCCTCTGTGGGATGTTCGAATAAAGTAATATAATTTTCGTGCGGCTATAATTCATGTATTTAGATTAGATTATCATATCAAATTGGATGAAGTCAACGCTATGCAGTTTTGCTGTTGCCGCCGATTCTTGCGGGCTTACATGTCGGGGTGTTGATTTTTGCGATCTTTTTTTACTGTTTCGCGTTCGGATGCCCAAGAGTCAGCACAATTACTGTTTACATTCGGGTTTTCCCTCGCTGCCAGTGTTCTCGAACACAGCGATAATTATTAATTATTCCCTTTTATCTTTTCGGGTATTATTTATACGTTTTCGATTTCCCCCTTTTGTGAGGTTCGCGCTTGTTGCTGCATTATTGGCTTACGCCCGATTTGGGCAACCAAAGACGATCAGAAGAGAACGTTGCGTTGGCTCATTTTTGACTGGATCGGAGGAGGCCATGTTGTTGGCTCGGCAATGCAACGCCACACGGCACGATGTTTTGTTTATTTAGTGCGTTTTTGTTGTTTTCCTTCTTGTGATCATCCACGTACCGGCCGGTGGTGCTTGGCCGTTTGTTTCCACTTTGGCCGGCGCGTATGTTTGCCAATGTTACGCCTTTTAGTTGCGTTCACGCCCTTTCTAGATACCTAGGAAATTGTGTATTTAGCTGCATTTGTTTGCTTTTCCTTTTGGCATTGACTGCTGCCGCACTCGAAGAGGAAAAGGAACGACTAAGATCTCACTGGCTGATCCGAGTCAGGGGAAACGTCATGGCTTGTCTTCAGGCGATACTGATATGAGGGAATGTAGGGTAAATGGTGAATGTCGGTAACTTTTACAGATCGGATTGGATTACATCAGTGAAGCTCAGTTAACGGATGTTGCTCGATCGCATTCAACAGTGGTCATTCTGATTTTCCTCGCGATTCCTTCTTAGATGGGTTTCTCAATATTCAAAGACTTTAGAAAAATGTACATCGTTGAGAAAATTTTGAAAAAATACAAATATTGACCATCACACCCCATTCCCAACATTCGTATCGAGCCATAGAACCTATTTCTGTTGCACTTGCCTCTCGCTGCAGAACTAAAAATTAGTTTTAATTGTTGGCTACGTTGCTGGCCGTACGCAACAAGCTCCGATGTAGAACACACACGTTGCAGCCCTCTTGAATCTTATATCGTCCGCACTGAAGCATCGACCTGAAGGGAGGATGCACCAGAAGTAAACATGGCGACCACGCCTCCCTCTCCTATAACTGTCAGGTGCACGCCACTGCATTTCGCTGCAACCGGCACCGAGTGTGGGGCTCATGTGCAAAATCTGTGGCTGTGGCAGAACCAAAGGAAGGCTTTCTACACCGTTGAAGCGACTCACAGCGGCACAGTTGAGAAACGGCGGCTTCTGTTTACGGCGCTCTGTACGCTCGCCGCATGGTTTGTTTATTTTGACATCTCACTGGCTGCGCGTATTGGTTAGCGTGCAAAGATAGGCCCATCGTCCTCCTTCCAATCAAATGGTGGGCGTTGCGATGTGTCGTCTATTGCAGCCCGCCATAAACTATATCTAGGACGGAATGCCCGTCATCTCCACCAGAAGCAGTGCAGCAGAGCAATTTTGTAATGATGGGTATCGCGTATCATTGCATCTATGAGATGAAGAGGATGTACCTATCTATGTTTAATTCGTATTTTTGTAATCCGGAATGTGATACGCCCCGTTGCATTGCATGTTCGTGTCTCGCATAAATAGATAGGGTTGGATCTGTCCTAAGGAAACATTCATAAATGATTTATAGCATTGGTTTGTAATTGAAGGCTGCCCGAACAAAATGTACGTACGGATATTTCATGTATACCCACATTGTAAACCAATATTTACAAATAAGTGCCCCATTTATCAAAGAAACAAGCGACCAGTATGCAAATTCAACAGTCCAATTAATGAGTTTCTTCTGTTTCATTTTACATTTCAGGTAATAGACATCAACCAACAACGGAATCGTATAGTAATCTGTCTCAAAGGCATTATCATCTATGTGGAATAAAACGTTTGTGAGTATAAATCAAATAGTTTTACGCCAAAGATTTAGATAACATTCAAAAGGTAATATTAGCTTTTTTGTTGTTTATTGTTTTTCATACAAATAAATTTAATTATCCATATAAAACGTATTACGATGGGGAGGGAGGGGTCTAAAATTGCCCGAATTTGCGTTACGTAATTTTTGGGTCTCCATCTACCTAAAAATTAATTTCTTTCTGCCTGTACGACCCTTACAGACTCGAAAACTACTGAACCTATTGACGTAAAATTTTGTATGCAGGGTTTTTAGGACCGGGGTTCTTATGATGGTTTGAGACCCTCCCTCTCTGGAATGGCTCCCATACAAATGTAATACAAATTTCTGCATAACTCGAAAGCAAGTCAAGCAAATGGCACCAGATTTTGTGACTTGAATTCATTTACTTTTGATTTTTGTTTGTTACATTATTTTTAACATTGCAAGTGTATGGCCACTTGGCCCTTCATCTTTGATTCGATTAAATATCAATGGTTAGGATTTAAGTATAATTTATAAAGTTTATCTAATGTATCAGAATAGCCTTAAGGAGGCATAGATTAATTTATAAAATTTGATAACCTAACAACAATGTACACTAATATTTACAATAAAAATTTGATAACCTAGATTGGAACTAGCGCCCTAAGCGCCTCTTGGTCCGAATTCAAGCAACGGACCCTAAACTTTTCTTCACACTCACCAAAGCGTGAATGTAAGGTCTATTCCCGGCCAGACGGTGCACCTCGGATATGCTTGTCCTGGGAGGGGTGTTGAGGATCATCCTCAGGAATTTGTTTTGGACCCGTTGAAGTTTGAGGTGGTGGGTTTTAGCGCAGCTCTCCCAGACCGGCATGCTGTATTCGATCACAGGGAGGATGATTTGCTTGTAGACAGCAAGCTTATTTTTCATGGACAATGACGACCGATAGTTGATCAAAGGATACAGTAGTTTCAACTAGACGTTACACTTTGTTACCGTCTTGTCAACCTGTTGCCTGAAAATAAGCTTGCTGTCGAGGGTCAAGCCAAGGTAGTCGGCCTCATTGGCCCATTCCACAGTCGTGCCATTGAGGATGATTTTACAATTCCCAAGCGGAACATGTTTAGGGGATTTAGAGTGGGGGAAAATGATGACCTGGGTCTTCGCCGCGTTGATACAGATCTTCCAGCTGGTGAGGTACTCTGTCAGGGGATCCATCCAGCTCCAGCGTCGGAAACCAAATTGTTCCTCGAGCAAGATGTTCAGATTTCCGGCAAACTCAAGTAAACGGTGATGAATAGCTTTTTCGAATAGCTTGGATAACCCTGAGAGAAGGCTGATGGGTCGATAACTTTTGGGGGAGGAAGGATCCTTCCCAGGCTTCCGGATGGGGATGACTTTTGAAAATCAGCGAGAGGTGCTCAAAGAATGGAGTACTCATATGTTTGAGCTCGAGATTCAGGATGCTGTCGAAGCCTTCTTCAATGGCCGTCAATTCGCCAGCTGAGATCTCCAACTCCTCCGAGAAGTCGTTGGGAATCAAATGGATGTTGTTAGCAAGCTCGTTGACGGCTGCTTCGTGTGGACTGACGATGTTCTGTCCAAGATTGTGTGAGCTGACGAAGTGACGACCCATTTCAGCGACTTTCTCTGCAGGAGTTATCAAGCGATCCTTAGAGCCATTATTGTCTAGTGGGATCAAAGGTGGAATGGGCCGAGGCTTGGACTTAGTATTTTGTACATTTTCCAGAACGGCTTAGCATAATCTGGGAGAGTGCGGATCTTATTCGAGAAATCGTTATTTTTTAGGTCCACCATTCTGGCCTTGATAATTTTTGTGATTCGATTGTAGCGTGCCTTAAGCTTAGGTTGTATGGTTGTATGAAAAAATGCAAACTTCGTCCGATCAAGTGAGATCAAGGTTTTTCTGAGGCCCCAATCAACTGTGCAAAATATGGGCTCGATTGGTTGCAACCTCGCATGCCACATCGCGTTTTAAATTTACATGGAGATTAGTATGGGAAAACGTACTTTTTTACATTTTTGCTCTTAGCGGCTTCAATTCATCATCAATCACGTGACTCAATACGTTGGCATATAGTCTGAAAGATACCTAAAAACTTTGCCGAAGAAGGTAGGTAGCTGGAAGGTCTAGAAAAAATGTTATTACGTTTCGAAAATTGATCGTTCAAACCATATGCAAGAAATCAATGTTTCTGCCAGCACTACCGAACAACCTATGGTTATCGATGGGCAAAACCCATCTTCCTTCTTTTCGGACTTTTTTCTTCGTGAAATAATTCCGGATAGCTCCCATTGGTCTACGTAGTACGGCAGTGCTGGCAGAATGACCGATTTTTTGTATATGGTTTGAACACTTAATGTTCGAAGCGTTATAACTTTTTTCGTGGACGTTCCAGCAACGTGCCTTCTTCAGCAAAGTTTTTCGGCATCCTTTGGGTTATACTTTAACGTAATGTGCCACTTGGTTTACGATGAACTGAAACCTCTAGTAGTAGAAATGCAAAAATATACGTTCTCCCATACTAATTTCCATACAAACTTCAAACGCGATGCGGAAAGCGAGGAAGCAACCAATAGGTCCCAAATTCTGCACAGTTGTTCAGGACCCAGAATGGCTTCGAAAAACCATTGATTTGAAAAAATGACCATGATGCCCCGCTCTATCATATATATACTAACAATAAAAAAAATCTGTTGGAAAACTTATGATTACTCAAAATTCGAGAAGAATTTAAACTGTTTTATCTCTTTTCAAAAATTACAATTGATTAACAGTGTGCTTTAATATACGATAAAGCAAACTCCATCAATATTGACCAATCTGTCTGTTTTATATAGTCATGTAAAAGTGTCCTCTGAATAAACTGAACAGTGAACAGTCCTTAATACCACGCAACATCGATTCTATCGTTTTTTCACGAAAATGTCTTTCAAATTATTTCAGAGATTTATTGGGAAACGTGATGGTCAATATTTCTGTCGATGTTCTAGGTACTCCAAATCTTTCTAGAGGTCCTATGGTCTACCAAGCTAGGCACAAACAGTAACGCATTGGGTCCATATAAATTCTTGTAGGCCATGCGCATGGTTTGGGATTAAGATACAATCAATTCTCCCAAACTCGATGTTAGGAAGATATGATTGTGATTGAGATGATATTTTCCCTTACTCGATGAAATTTAAACTCCCTTGAATCTACCATACTGCGCTCCCTCCGTAAATCGATATCTTCCCTACTCGATATTCTCTGGGGTCGTTCAATAATTACGTAAGCTTCTCTTCATGGATTTTTGGACACCCCCTCCACCTGCAGAGTAAGAAAATGACAGACCCCCTCCCCCCACATGTGCTTACGTAATTAGTGAATGACCCCTAAGTAGAGGTGAGCGCCACCGCCGCCGACAGTTTTTGGCACGCCGCCGCCGCTGACATTTTAGCATCGGCGCGCCGCCGTTTAAAATTTGTCACGCCGCTGATCTATAATTTTCCACGCCGATTCAAATTTTCAGTGGAAACTCTAAAGAATCAGTGTAATTTTCGTATCATTTCCTGATAGATCTTTACAACATCTCGTTGAATCTCCAGAGAAAATCCCATACAATATCTTGTTAAAATTTTGAAGAGCTCTCCGTGAATACTAAGCGTGAAAATTGCGAAGGAGTTCCGTTGAAATAAAAAAAATCTAATTGAAATTGAATTTTTGAACAGAAAAGAGTCGTTCGGCAGAAAGCCACAAGGCTGAAAGTTATTAGGCCGAATATGTCGTTTAACCGAAAAGACTATTTGGTAGAAACCTACCCGAGAAAAGCTTAAGAGCAAATCAATAACTTGTTTTAAGGCGTCACGGGAAGCACAAACAATCATCAAATCGTCATCATTTCATCATTTCATCATTGAATGCTTAACTATTTTTCTACAACGAAGATGATTTTGAAAAAGTATCACCGGCGCGTGCTTACTCGGAATCTACATGCTGATACATTTACAGTTACATCAAAAACTGGAAATCGAAATACGTCGCTCCAAAATTACGAGGTGATTATGCTAGAAAGAGATAACATTTACGAAAAATAACACGGTGGGTAGTGCCTCCCCGAGTCACCTTAATGTTGAGAAATCATCGATTATGCTTACTTAATTTGATATCTTTTTGGTTCTTTCGGTTAAAATAACAAAACGTAATAGCTGAAATATCTTACAGTGATATCCAATCAAAAACTATTCCTGCTGTCGATGGGAGCAAATCGAAAACTAATATTGATATTGTTTTTCGATAACAAAATAAGTACACAGTTTGATGTCATATCATTCAGTTTAGTAATTTACAGCAAAATGAAATCAAAATATGTAATCAATCATGATGGTTTACGTTTACACATATTTGAAAACAAATTATGAATCAATTTGATGTCAAAATTAAAATATGTTTTCTATATGATCTCATTATGTTTTCAGACTTTGCTAGGATATCAAGCCTAAAGTTATTTGGCCGAGAATGTCATTTGGTCGGCCGAAATGGTCGAAAGGGCCATTTGGCCGAAATGGATATTCGGTCCAAAGTTTCGTTCGGCTAAATTGAGCTTTTTCTTCTTCTATATATAAAGATGAGTTTACATTACAAGTTTTGATGAAAGGTATCCAGTTTTTTACAGAATATTCATTTAAAAATTATTTTCAAATTTTCCACGAAAACTAGTTTCAAGTTTCGAGAACTCTTTGGATTTACTAAGAGGAGCTCTTTGTATTTACCAAGGAAAGTTGTTTGGGATTTACATGAGAATCTCTTCAGAGTTTTCACGGGAAGTTGTTCCAAATTTTTACAGGAAAATATTCGAATATCCACGGAAAGCTGCTTTTGAGTTTCTGTTGAGTATTCTTTGAAATTGACATTAAATTTGTGACTGGTAAAAGAGATGCTTTAACGTTGACTTTCCCAATCTAGATTAATAAGGACACTTAGTTTTTTATCCTTTATTAGAGTGATTTTTTCGCCGGGAGAAGTTCATCACTAAACGGCTAGTTTGGCATAGCCATTTTTAAAACATCGGAAAAATGCTCGAATTTTTTGAGGATTTTTTTTCCGATTTCTTCAGAAAATTCTTTCTATTTTCGATTAGAAATTCTTGGTAAGATCCATTGACCGAAAGCGACAGACGGCCGAACTGGTAATTTGGCCGAAAAAGTCGCTTGCCCTAACAGGTTGTCCGGTCGAAACGATCGTTTACCAAAAATGCCATTCAGCAGAAATAGTCTTTTTTCAGAAAATGTCATTTGGTCCAAATACGGCCAAATTTCAATGACCTCGTATTGAACAGATAATATGGTCAGAAATGGCCATTTGTTTGGCAAAATGGTCTTTTTGTCAATAATTGACCATTGAACAAAATTCCGTGGCCTCTCTATTTTTAAGTCGATACTGGCCTTTAGGCCAAAAGATATTAAACCAGGTACCATTTAGCAAAACTAAACGTTTAACGGAAACTGTTATCAGGTCAAAACTGGTATGACCGAAAATGTAGTTTGGTCTAAAGCAATGGACAGCCAAAAGGAAACTTTGGCCGGACTTGTAAAAAGTTGTTTACCCTAACAGGTCATTTGGCTGAATATGCCGTTCGGATGATAAAGTCGTTTGACCAAAAAAGCCGTTTGGTGAAAAATGTCATTTGACAGAAAGAGCCATTTGGCCCAAAAATGTACTTTTTGCAATCTTCTGTGAAAAGTGTCGTTCAGCTGAATTGATCATTTGGCAAAAAGACGTTTATCCGAATAGTTTCGGAAAAACGTTCAATTCGGCTTAATGGGATTTGGTTAGATGGCTTTACGAAATTTTGTTCAACGGTCGTTTGATAATAGGCCTTTTCAACGTAAATGTCAAGACCAAACTGATGGATATTTTGGATTAAATTACCCGTTCAGTTATTGACATTTGGCCGTATAATCTGTTGGCCAAAATGACATTTTAGGACAAAAATGTTCCATTCTGTCAAACGACCATTTCGGCTATACAGCATTTCAGAGGCGATTACCTATTCGGCCAAATTATCAGTTCGGCCAATGGAATTTCCCAATAACTTCTTATGGACAATACACTAGTCGTTGATAACTGCAACATGTTTTCGTTTCAGTTAGCGAATGGTGTTCGATAACTGCGACGCCTTCTAGAGTAGACGGCAAACAATTGTCAGACGACGTCAGAATAGAAGTGCACCTGATTGTTCAGCGCTATGCAGCTATCATTGATTTTGACATCGTTTTGAAGCTTAGCTGTCCGATAACTGTAAAACTAATGTAACTATCGAAATGCAGTTATCAGTTATCAAACATCTACTGTACAAAGAATTTCCCTTCGAAATCCAATAATTTCGAACAATTTTTCGTTGAGACATTTTGAACAATTCTCCGCGGAAATTCAAAAACAAATTTCGTTAAACTTACGGAGAATTTCTCGTTACATTCCAGAATTTTTTTCTTGAAAACTCCTTAGAGTCTCCCGAGTTTCCTGAGAATTTATTGTTTTACCGTTGTTATTCTAGACTGAGAAAGCCAACGGTAAAACACCCATTCTACCAGCCGCGCACTCTCCTACAATTATCAAGAATTTTCTGTGCAAATTTCGGAGAGTAATCAACAAAAACTCAACAGGAACTTTTCGTAAATTTCCGAAGTTTTTCCTGTAGAAGTTAAGAACATTTTTTGTGATAATTCTGAAGTTTCTCGTGTAATTTGCGACGAATTTTCTGCTGAAATTCCAAACAATTTTATTTGGTAATTCCAAAGACTTCTCGAAAATATTTTACAAATTTTGGAAAAACTTATAGATTTTTCTGGAGAATTTAATTTGATTTTTGATGCGATTCTTCTTTTAACGTCTTGAAAATATCCAGAAAAAATGCAAAATTTTTTTTTTAGAAAAACGTGATAAGAAAATTGCCTCGCCGATTCACGCCGCCGGCTAAAATGGCTTACGAATATCGGACCGGCGCACACCTCTACCCCTAATTCGAAGTAATTTTCCAATGCATTTTCACCTGGCTAGCTCGATGTTGCCAGAAATAGTACATGCACGATATAGTTAAAAGTAAGAAGTGAAAAGTGAAAAGTGATAAGCGAGAAGTGAGAAATAAGAAGTTGCAAATGAAAAGTTAGAAGCAAGATGTAAGATACTCCAAGTGAGAAGGGAAAAGTGAGAAGTGAGAAATGAGAAGTAAGAAGTGCGGAGTAAGAAGTGAGATATAAGTAGTGGTATGTGAGAAATGGAAAGTGAGAAGTGAAAAATTCGAAGTGCGAAGTTAGTAGGGAGAAGTGAAAAGTATAAAAGGAGAAGTGAAAAGTTAGAAACTAGATGTGCAATGTGATAAGAAGTGAGATTTAGGAAGTTTTAAATGAAAAGAGAAAAATGAAAAGTGATAATTGAAAATTGCTAAGTCAGAAGTAAGAAATTAATAGTTAGAAATGAGGAGTGAGATGTGAGTTGTGAGAAGGGAGTAGTAAGAAGTGAGAAACGCCTCTCATTTTCACCCCTTGCTTCTTTTTTCTCACTACTCACTTCCTTCTTCTCACTTCGCAACTATCACATCTCACTTTTCACCACTTTCTTCTCACTTCTCATTTCTCACTTTCCACTTCTCACATGTTGCACACATCTCACTACTCAAAATTAAATTCTGTTTCTCAGTACTCACTACTCTGTACTCATTTCTCACTTCTCAATTCTCGATGTTCACCATTCACTTCTCACTTCACTTAATAAGGAAACAAATTTTAACTGTTAATTGCATATTATTCGGCAACTCGGCCGTACGAAAACCATTTTTGTTTTTTGTTAAATATCTTGGCTGTGCATATGCACAGCACATGTTTCGAAATGGACAAATTGATATGAAATTTGCTAAAAAGAATCCTCGTGTCTTGGAGGGACTCGAACCTTCAACCTCCTACACTCTAGATAGGCGTGATAACCCCTACACAACAAGACCACTTAAAGGTCACGTTTGCGGAAAAGCCATCAGAATCCGAGTACCAACCTCCACCGCTGTTAGCTCTCTTTTTTGCAAATTGAATATCTTTCGGATGCTTCATTTGTTCAATCTCCACATGTACTTTACTGTTGTATATCCACAGTCAAGCGAGTGCACATTGTTTATTAAACGAGAGGATTGCACTCCATGCCCCCAACAACGGGCTGGGTGGACTGGTATAGAATGCGAATCAATCGCACTCTGCTGTGCCAAAGACTTGCTTGGCTAAAGCATTTGATGATTGCTTTACGTAAGCGGTCGCGTGTACTCAGACGACTAATGACGATGGAAGACCGACACTTGATTACAATTAATTGCATATTATTCGGCAACTCGGCCGTATGAAAACCAATTGTTGTGTAGAGATTATCACGCCTATCTAGAGAGTAGGACGTTGAGGGTTCAAGTCCCTCCAAGACACGTGGATTCTTTCTCGCAAATTTCATATCAATTTGTCCATTTCGAAACATGTGCTGTGCATATGAACAGCCAAGATATTTAAAAAATTTTAACTGTTCGGCAAAACGGCATTCGGCCAAATATAAATGTGTTCCCTATCTCGATTCCTCCCTAACTCGATGGTCCCTTCAATATCGAGCAAGGGAGAGCTCACTGTATGTGCAAATAGGATCTTCTAAGCTCCGTAATTCATTCTGTAGTTCAGATCTATGTGTCAACCAAGTCAACTACACTTGGTACAATACCAGTAGAACAGACTAATGAAAACAAAAAATCCTTGCACATGGTCTATCTGTGAGTAGGTGTCACCATTCGAATGTTGCTAGGTGTGCTTGCGGATATTGTTACGTGCGAAATAGGTGCTGCTGATTGTCACCATTTTCGTGGTATTTGAGAGACTTCGGTAAGCTACCTTACCGGGGTTGCATTTGTTTCGAGATGAGCCAGCCTCGGGCTAAAAGTCTCGATAATAAAAAATAATAAAAAAAAGTTTGCCATTTTAAGGTGTTTTTATGAGATATTTTGAAAAAAGATTCGGCTGCCGGTGGGACTAGAACCCACACTATTCCATTAAGTTCACCATTCTTCAAAGTCGATTGTACATTTTTTAGAAATGCTTTCGTGCATGAAGAATATGTCATTCTACCAAAACTCATCCGGTTGACCAATGTATTGCAAACATATTCCAGTTGCTTATATTTTTCTTTGGTATAAATAAGCGGACGATATTTTTCCATCAATCCTTGATTTATTGATAAATTTTCGTAATATTATCGGGATACATACATTTTTTTTCCTGTTCGGGTGTGCCACTGCGACCAATTATTAGATCTATTGTAGCGTTACCCGTATGACAAGGTCCCGCTATTTAGACCCTTCATAGAGAGCAATCCCATTGAAGGCGCGCCCCTTATCAATAGGAAATCAATCCTTTCTTGAGAAAACAGAACAGTAATTTTTTGGCCATGCATCGGAGCCCTAGCCACATCCTTGTCTTGCTTCTAGAATATCACCAGTGAAACTCTTAAAACCCGGGATTTAGCTCTGTCTACAAGACCATTTCGAGCTAGAGAATTTGTTCAGTAATAAGAACTTCCGTGTGTTCCTCTCACTACCATTGTTCACCAGTTTATGAAGAATTAGTACGTATTTAAACCCCTAACTCGATTTTTCCAGCAGTCAGTTCAGCCTAGGACCGGGTACCGAGGTTTTTTTTTTAACTAATTGCTTGAAAAGTTGTTTCCGCTGCATACAGTTTAGCCTCAAACAAGAGGAATTCGAGTCTTTCAACTGTCTGCAAGGTAACATTAATTATGTTTTATTTCTGAGACTGCTGTTGGTAGCGAGGACTAAATACGATGAATCCTTAATTACCACAACTTATTGCCCTAGCTAGAAAAATGGATTAGGCTAGGGCTCTGTTTGGTAGATCTTACACCGCAACACACTACGTCAAAGTGATCTATCGTGTTACGGGACACATACAATATTATCATTGAAAATACAAATATTAATACTAATAAAATAAATCGATTAATATTATAATCTTCTCCTATATACACACACGCATACATAAATATCAGCTCAGTTCATCGAGCTGAGTCGATGACGACACTATGGGTATCCGGGTCTTCTATCAAAAGTACGGTTTCATAGTGATCCTAGAGCCTTTCGCTACCACTTTGTTGTACAAGAAAGGCAAAAATCCAAATAAGTCTTGAATACAAAGTGATCTTTCATTTGAAATGAGATTAAATTTCTGGCCATAGAAAAGAAGTTTAATAAATCGGCTAACTCTGATAAATAGCTTCAAATGTAGGTCTTCAAAAATTCATTTCAGGAAAGCACGCCCAAATTAGTCGCCCCCGTAAATTAATCCCCACCCAACGTCGGCTCGACTGCAGCGTGCTTCATGCCGGATCAAAATCGGATCAGCTTCGAGGTACCTACCGCTTGGGTGATTCATTAGCCGGACTTCTCGAAACTGGATCACACACACCCATCATCATTATAGAAGATGATTCGACGGTAAAATTCCACGGACGTCATTCGTTGGTTCGAAATAATTCTAATCTTCTTGCGCTGATTAGTTTCTGCCCTCATCACACTGAGCTGCTCTCGGTTCGGTAACTCAGTCAGTCATCGACCTTGGAGTTCTTCTGCGATTTCCTGCTCCTCCTCCTTCTGGTGAGAAAAAAAAAACGCAACCAATCTTACAGTCAGTGCAAGTGGTGGAGAATGGTGCTCGAAAAGATTTAAGCGGTTTATTTGTGACGGAAGCTGTTCCCCAAATAGACACACGGCTTTGGATCGTTGTCACACACGCGAGAGCAATATTTACCGCACGTACCAAAAAGGTAGGTAATTAGAACGACACGCGTTGACGCGTTGATTGACGTCGAAGTGGACTGCCGCCGACGGCGATAATGGCGCGGAATGGGGCTTAGTTGCCTAAAGCCACGCCTCCTCGCGCATTCGACGTGTCACGCTTCTCCTATGGTGGTGGGTGCGTCTGTTATTTGTAGTATGCGCTCCGTCGGTAGCTTTTCTTATCATTCACTAAAAAAATTCATTTTGAAAGAAAATTAGAATTTGTTTGTTAAAAAATGTTTTGGTTGAAAATTATTTGGGTACATAAGCGAGCCAATGCGAAATAGATGTTTCCCTAAAGCATGAATCGCAAATTTAGAAACATTTTTAAATTTCATTCAATAAAAAATTCCGTTTTGACAGTTTCTACTATGCCCTGTAGTTTGTAGTAAGTTTTATTTATTTATAGTTTTTTCTCCTTTATGATACAATAATACGAAATCATTGTACTCATGAGTCCAAACAGCAACTGCTTCTACCCAATGTATTTTTTATTTGGTTTCAGTGATTTTTTTTAACTTTTAGGTTCATCACTTGCCAATATTATTGAAAGGTCTCAAATTTCTGCAGCTGGGCGCTGCCTGTCAGGAATGTCCTTATCTCATCCTTACTAAGTTCAATAGGAAATGGAAAGGTCACTCAATAAACCGTTTATTGAGATATAAAGTTAGTGAAAGCGCCCATTCGCTGCTAGCAATGAAGCTCAATCAGAAAAAAAGTAAAAGTTATCACCCCTTATTAAATTGCCATTGAAACCCATTGAAGCAAAAGGAGGAAAAAAAACTGGGTTATATTGAATTCCAGCCGCGCCCTGAAGCCATCATAAAGCTGCCGAGTGCACCGAGCTGACACCAAGTTCAGTCGCCGGCTGTGATTTGCACCTTGGCTGGCTGATCTAGTTTCTCCCTCGATTTCCCACTCATTTCCTTTGCAATTCTCCTCCTTCACTGTTGAAAGAAGATAAAAAAAAAGCTCGAACGAGCAATATAATAATTATAATTACTGGTCTCGCTTTGCTCCGGATATCAGAGCCAGCATCGGCCGTTGGGATCCAAACAGAACGCCCGTCGTCGTCCGGCTGACGACGACGGCAGAGTCGTGAAAGAAAATGCACTAGTTTTCCGCCACTTTCTGCGAGCTCTATTCGAAAGATGTATATCTCAGAGGCGAGAACTCGCAGCACGGCACACACCGCAAGGTGATCCAAATGACCCGAAATCGAGAGTTTTTAAAACTGAATTTAAGCCGCTGATAAAATTCAGCAGAAATGCTGTTAACGAAATAAGTAGTTCAAGTAAAATAATTTTGCGTTCAGAATTCGTAAAAAAAAAATTGTTACGCTTAAAACACACCTACAAAATATATTTGAAAGAAAGTAATTGCAAATTTTAAGTTCTAATCTATAGTTAAGATTAGTAGAAGAAATCTACACTGATTTATTTATGCAGTAGTAGTAGATGAAGTATTAGTGGATTTTTTTGTTTAAAGTTGAAAATATCTTTTAAGTTTTTTGTAAAAAAAAACCTTATGTTTATGTAAATTTTGTATTATTCAGAATTTTATTTATCTATTGCTCTGATTTCTTTATTGTTTTTTTTTGTTAATGGAAAATTTCTATTTGCTAACGAAGAATAGTTTGCTACTATATAAATGGGAATCGATGCTAAAAATACGATATGTGTACCACCGTGCACCGACGACTGCCTAGGAGACCGACTGACTCGCGCTCAACTCCGCCCGACTGTTCCTATCCACCCGTTGATAGTTGGACCCACTTGGGGCTTCAAGTGTTTGCATAATCACGTGTTACACCAGTCAGCCGCCGCGGCCGCCGTCGTTCGGCGGTCGTCGATGCCGGCAGCAGCAGCCGGCCGGCCGTGAGAAGTCGTGAACCATTCTTCCAGCCCAAACCCAAATCCCTCTGGCTGGCGATAATTGCTGATGTAATTGTTCCTCGCCCGAGATTAGACAGACGAAGAAAGGCGGTCGGTCGGAGAGAACATTGTTGCTAATTTCGCTTGTTGGATCGCTTTAGCAGCGAAGGGGCGTGGTCGCAGCGTGATCCACGCGGACGTCGTCGTTCCTTCATCGTCGGAACCAACGCTGGGGAACACTTTCGATCGCTTGGAAACTATGAATGCAGGGCCTGTCTGTTAAAGTGTTGCTTAAATGAGCTTGCGAGTTTGTCAGAATGAGGATGGTGTTGTTTCCGAATGATAAATTCGGCGATGGCATAAGTTCACTATGTCATAGACCTATAACAATATTCAGTACGTTGTTTAATATGAATTGAAAATAAAAATAACAAACGTTGCTGTGATGTTTGGTTTAGTCAATGCTATACAAATAACATAAAATAACCAGATGGTAAAAGGTAGGAAAAAATCTCATATTTAATCACCTCCTATCTATTATCACATTGATACTCAAATAATAACCATTCTTGTTCAGTTGTGCTATCGGTTATGGTTTCAAAATGTTTGGAATCGACGCTATTCAGAAGCTCAGAAGCTATTAAAATCGTATTTTACCAAAAAAATCACTAAACAAAAAATAATTGTCTCTCGCGCGTGATAGACGTTTCCCCGCACGCACAGTTAACGTAGTTCACCCACCAAATTTCGTTTATCTTGTGACGGAAATACAGTGTCATTCAGCGTTCTTCATCCTCCCATTTCATTTCATTTATTAAGTTTACATCTAAACAGATAACACTGAATCAACAATTTTGACGCCACAATACACGGTTAGAGGCCGCATCTCAAGGCGGGCTCCACGCCTTCTCGTACCTGTCGGATCGGAAGCGAACACCATCTTTGCAAGGTTACTGACCGGTATTCTTGCAACATGTCCTGCCCATCGTACCCTTCCGGCTTTAGCTACCTTCTGGATACTGGGTTCGCCGTAGAGTTGGGCGAGCTCGTGGTTCATTCTTCGCCGCCACACACCGTCTTCTTGCACACCACCAAATATGGTCCTAAGCACTCGTCTCTCGAATATTCCGAGTGCTTGCAAGTCCTCCTTGATCATGGTCCATGTTTCATGTCCGTATGGGACTGCCGGTCTTATGAGCGTTTTGCACATTACACATTTGGTGAGGAGGCGAATCTTTTTTGACCGCAGTTTCTTCTGAAGCCCCTAATAGGCCCGACTTCCACAGATGATGCGCCTTCGTATTTCACGACTAGCATTGTTATCAGCCGTTACCAAGGATCCGAGGTAGACGAATTCCTCGACCACTTCGAAGGTATTCCCGTCTATCGTAACACTGCTTCCCAGGCGAGCCCTGTCGCACTCGGTTCCGCCCACAAGCATGTACTTTGTCTTTGACGCATTCTATTTTTTTTTTTTTTATTTCGTCAACCAACGTAGACTAGTACATATACATATACATGTTTGTTTTTGTAATGCTATAGTATAATTAAATAATAGGTTTTTTTAGTAAAGTAATGTATAATTTTGATTTTGAATTTATATTGCTGAATTTGTAATGTTTGTTCTTTGGAAATACTGTCTAATGTTATGCCGAGACATTGTTAAGTCAATAGTTTCGCAGTGTTGATTGTAAACGGCCATCATTCGGTTGAGAGGCCCAAATTTGGCGTAATTTGTTCGGCAGTGGTTGGTTAAAAATAATGTTCTATGTCGAAGTAGCCGAGAAGGTACGTAAAAGTTAAATTTCGATAAAATTTCAGTTGAATCAACACGTTGAGAAACTATATCGTTAACAAATGAAACCGTTGCACATTCTCGACGCTCTTTCAAAGTTTGTAGATTTATAAGCATGCAACGTGCTTCATATGATGGGTGAGGGAATGACGTCCAACCTAATTTACGAAGAGCGTATAATAGAAATTGTTTTTGTACTGTCTCTATTCTTTCTTCATGTGTGGTTGTATAGGCGACCATACAATGCTACAATATTCCAGTATAGATCGTACATATGAAATATATAGTGTTATAATTGTATAAGGATCCTGAAAGTTGAAGCAAAAACGCTTGATAAAGCCTAGCATATTATTAGCTTTGTGGATGATTGTGTTATAGTGATCAACAAGAGTTAGTTTCGAATCTAAAATCACTCCTAAATCCCTAACTCTTTCGTGTCTTTCTACAGTATTGTTCCCTAATACAATTTGTGTATTTGGTGTTATTCTTTTTCTGCTGAATGATATTATGTTGCATTTCTTAACATTCAGTTGCAATAGGCTTTTTCTGCACCATGTATAGAACATGTGTATTTCATTCTGGAATATGATTATGTCGTCTTCATTTTTTATTTCCATAAATAGCTTTATGTCATCGGCCTAAATTAAAATCTTTATATTTTTGAGAATGAAGGTAATGTCATTTACATATAATATAAATAAAAGAGGGCCAAGATGAGAGCCTTGTGGAACTCCTGAAGTGACTTGAATGGGATTGGATTTCTTTCCGTTAAATTTTATTATTTGTTGCCGGTCTGTGAGGTAAGATTCAAGCCATCTAAGGAGTCCTGGCTCAATTCCAATTTTTTGCAATTTGAAGAGTAACATTGGAATGTCAATACGATCAAACGCCTTGCTAAAGTCAGTGTATAGAGCTTCCACGTAGTTACCATTATCCATTGCATTAAGAGAATAGTCAATGAATTCTATTAAACTTGTAGCGGTAGAGCGACCTTTAAAAATCCATGCTGCTTATTCGTAATTCTGTTTTAAGTTGTGAAAATAATTTTTCATTGATAATGGATTCAAAAATTTTGGGAATGCAAGATATAATGGCTATTCCACGGTAATTACGAATGTCAGATTTTTTGCCTGATTTGAAGATATGCACAAGATAGGAGCTTTTCCATACCCTGGGAAAATTTCCGGATTCCAATGACAATCTGAAAAGCCAAAACAAATGTGCAGTCAGCTCTTTAGCCAGACTCTTCATAAATATCGGTGGAATACCGTCAGGACCAGGGCCTTTAGATGCATCTAAGTTTTTGAAGCGTTTAGAATATCGTTCACCATGATCTGATTAACACCGATATCCCTAGCGATTCTGGGATAGGCGCAAACAAATGTAGGTGGCGATCTTGTTCCGAAAAAGTGGTGTATATTTCTTGGAAGAAATCTCCAAAAAGATAACAGATATCTTCCGAGCAATTACCGACGCGTTCGTCTAAATACATGGTTGACGGAAAATTGTCTGATTTTAATTTTGATTTTACGTAATTGAAGAAGTTCTTTGGACATGACTTTATTTCGTTTTCTGTTTTCGTGTTGTGTTCTTCAAATGCTACATCAATTGCTAATTTTAATTGATCGCAGATGTTCAAATATTTTTCCAAATTTTCATTCGTCTTGTCTAGCTTGTAAGTTTTATGTAATTTTTGTTTGCGATTCTTTAAATTTTTATTTGCCTATTGTACCAAATTGGATATTTTGAATTTCCGCTCCGTCGTTTTCTTCTTTTTGGGACCTCGTCAATAATAATATCAAAATAATGTTATAAAAGACGTCAACGGAAGATTCAATATTACCTTCATTCTCTAAAATTTGCTTCCAGTTAAATCTACTTAGCTTATGTCTTATGTTGTCATAGTTTGCTTTGTTGTATTCAAGGACTTCTTCAAAGTCACAGTCGCTGGGTTTTTTATATTCATGAACGAACACAGAGTATTCGATTGCCGTGTGGAATGTTTCGTTTTTCCATAAGGGATTCAATGATTTAGTCACAGAAATCTTCTTGAATATTGGTTAGTAGGAGATCAAGGTAACAGTTCTGTTGATTTTTAATGTAATTGATTTGATTAAGTCCTAGGCTAGCAGTTCTGTCAAATATAAAAATAAGTGTTTCATTTTCCCCAGCGACTGGAAGTAGAATTTGTTCGTTCTCTGAATCCGGAATAAAGTCAACGGTGCGTTGGTTAAAGTCTCCGTAAATATGTACTTTGACTTCAGGTGGAAGTCGATAAAATTTCTTCTGCAGTTTAAAAAAACTTTCATAAGATGTTGTTTGCGCATGTTCCGGTGGGAAATACACAGAGGAGAAAACATGCGTTGTGCTCTCCCGTAGTTGCTGCAGGCGATGTGTCCGCTCGCTGGACAGGTATTGTCGGTAGATCAGCTGCAGCTTCTGCTGGCCCAATTCCGTATTCCTGATGTACTTGGATGAATATTTGATGTAGATGTTCTGTTGCAGTCGGCAGTCCTTCAGATGCAAGGAGCATCCTGATGCTCGTTGGAGTCATTCCCTCGACGCATACATTAGCAGACCGGTCCTTCATGTATGACCGGACAACCTTCATAATCCTCGGGTCACGTAGTCTGGCTTTAAGGAAACGGCCGTCTCCTTCGGTGGATTGCTGAGTCAGACGGACGATGGGTGGTCTCATCGGATCTAACTCAAATTGGCTGTCAGGATTCGGTAGTTGTGTTTCCTGTTGTTGTTGTTGTTGCTGATATATTTGGTGTTGTTGATGATTTTGTTCTTGTTGTTGTCGTAGATGCTGTTGTTGTTGTTGCTGGTGCTGTTGCTGAAGGCTTTGCAGATTTCCGATATTTGGTTCACTCTGTTGGTTGTGGTTGGTGGAGGTGAGGGTTTTAAATTTTTGCCGGGTTTATCGTTTCACCTTTTTGACCCTTCCTTCGGAAGTGTCTATAATTTCACTTTGTATGCGTTACGCAGGTGTGTTACGTATTAATCTATCAAGAAATCTCGTGAATTATTAAATAAAATGTATGGTATTTGAAACAAATTCACTTTGACATTGAAAATATAATTATAACAAATGATATGATATGGAATTATGTCTATTTTTCTGATTTGTTTCAAAGAAACAAATGATTTTAATTGAGGAACATATAGAAGCATGTACAAAAAAATCTTCTCAGAAAAGCAAAAACGTAAAAATTGAAAGGGATTTCAAAAATTTCTTCAGTGGAAGCTAGATGGCAAATGTGAGCATGTTTTGAGACACTAATAGATCACTTGTATGCATGTATGTGTGCGTATGTGTGCAAATTCTGAAATTTACTACCATAAAAATCTCGCTCATTTTTAAGGTATTGAACAAGTTTAGTTTTACCAAATTAGGCATCCATAAGGTGAAATATATGTTATTATTGAACGCTATTGAGTTTCGCTCAGATCAATGACTGATTTAGTTAGTTCTGGATGAGTTAATATCGAGGTCTCTGGAAATTACGAGTACAATATATGCAACCAGCGTTACGATAGTTACTAACCATGTCACAATAGTTATTCAATCCGACGAGCGCCTTATAGATAGGCAGCATGAAGTACAGTACGTTATCATTCGTTGAGTTGTCACTCAACCCATGACATCCGCCTTTGGGTAGGCAATTATTTTGTCACTTTCACGGTAAATCGCCGTGGGAAACTGAGTAGTTTTATCTCGTTTTAAATACTGGAGTCTGGAAAAAATTTCCTTATAACTAAGGAAGGGTCAAAATCTCACTGTAGGTGGATTAATCTGGGTTTTTGAAATTGATGAACGATTTTGCAGCAGGAGCAGAGAGAGCTGCAATTGGGTGGTCTGTAGATGCTGGGGGTCCAGAAAATTGATGCTTTGCCATTATGAGCAGCTGTTTGTCTGTAGAATTGTTGTTATTGTTGTTGTTTTTGCTGGTGTATTCACCACCAGTCCAACTTTTGTTGATTCACGTTTCAGGCGGGTGTACAGTTCTGCCACCTTTGCAAATGTTCGGCCGACAATGTCCATGTCATCCGCGAAGCAAATAAATTGACTGGATCTGTTGAAAACCGTACCCCGACTGTAACACCCGGCTCTACGTATGACGCCTTCTAGCGCAATATTGAACAACAAGCACGAAAGTCCATCGCCTAGTCTTAGTCCCCGGCGCGATTCAAACGAACTGGAGTGTTCACCCGAAATCTTCACACAGTTTTGCAGACCATCCACCAGTCCATTGATCAGTCTGGTCAGCTTCCCAGGAAAGCTGTTCTCGTCCATAATTTTCCATAGCTCTACGCGGTCTATACTGTCGTATGCCGCCTTGAAATCAACGAACAGATGGTGCGTTGGGACCTGGCATTCAAGGCATTTTTGAAGGATTTGCCGTACAGTAAAGATCTGGTCCGTTGTCGAGCGACCGTCAACGAAGCCGGCTTGATAACTTCCCACGAACTCGTTCACTAATTGTGACAGACGACGGAAGATGAGCTGGGATATCACTTTGTAGGCGGCATTAAGGATGGTGATCGCTCGAAAGTTCTCACACTCCAGTTTGTCACCTTTCTAACCTATAACCCCTTCCTTCCACTCCTCCGGTAGCTGTTCGGTTTCCCAGATTCTGACTATCAGTTTGTGCAGGCAAGTGACCAGCTTTTCCGGGTCCATCTTGATGAGCTCAGCTCCGATACCATCCCTACCAGCTGCTTTATTGGTCTTTAGCTGTTGAATGGCATCCTTAACTTCCCTCAAGGTGAGGCCGGTTGGCTTCCATCGTCCGCTGCACTGACGTAGTCATCTCCTCCGCTGCCTTGACTTTCACTGCCTGTACTCTCAGCGCCATTCAAATGTTCCTCGTAGTGCTGCTTCCACCTTTCGATCACCTCACATTCGTCCGTCAAGATGCTCCCATCCTTATCCCGGCACATTTCGGCTCGCGGCACGAAGCCTTTGCGGGATGCGTTGAGCTTCTGATAGAACTTGCGTGTTTCTTGAGAACGGCACAGCTGTTCCATCTTCTCACACTCCGCTTCTTCCAGGCGGCGTTTCTTCTCCTGGAAAAGGCGGGTCTGCTGTCTCCGCTTCCGTCTATAACGTTCCACGCTTTGTCGGGTACCTTGTTGTAGCGCGACCGCCCGTGCTGTGTCCTTCTCCTCCAGAATCTGTCTGCACTCTTCGTCGAACCAATCGTTCCGTCGACTTCGTCCCATATACCCAACGTTGTTCTCCGCTGTGTCGTGAATGGCTGATTCAACTGTATTCCAGCAGTCCTCAAGAGGGGCCCCATCGAGCTCATCCTCTTCCGGCAACACTGCCTCGATATGCTGCGCGTATGCAGTGGCGACATCAGGTTGCTTCAGTCGCTCTAGGTCGTACCGCGGCGGTCGTCGGTACCGAACATTGTTGATGAAGAATAGTTTTGGGCGCAGTTTAACAATCGACGTTAGGGCCACGATATGTCCTGATGTCGATAATATCGGAGAAGTGACGTCCATCAATCAGAACATGGTCGATTTGTGATTCTGTCTGCAGTAATGATCTTTAGGTGTACCGATACGGGAGGCTGTGTTGGAAGTAGGTGCTGCGAATGGTCATATTCTTGGAGGCGGCGAAATCAATTAGTCGTAGGCCGTTTTCGTTCGTCAGCTGGTAAGCGCTGCCCAGACAACCAGAAGTCGTTTAAGGTTGCATACACTACATCGCATAAACTATTATATTGAATCTCTATCGCATAATAGTATACATTAACGATTGATTTATTCGCTTATAATGTCACTTGGTGAGTTTATTGCGATGAATAAATCAGAATCGTAGAACTGTACTAGCAAGCTCACATTATGTATACCTTTAGTCGCAAGAACTTGTTTTCGGATGAATATACGTTCAATTTTGATAAATGTCACATCACATCGGATTTTGTAAAAAATAGATCGTACTATATGATAATTTGTAAGAAACATTACGATTTATGCAGTAAAAATAATCATACTCTTTTTGACACTTCAGCATACAATGTGAATAATCAGATTGTGAATTGAACGGCTACAATCTAATTAATATTCTGTGGCAAATACTTTTAGCAAAATGCGTGAATTTTTAAAAAGAAAAAAACTAATTAAAGCTCGAAAAAGTGGGACGTATAGCCGGCTATTACAGCGTAACAGGCAAAAATGGTTACTCACTGGAGAAAATGATACCCTAATAAGTGAAGGAACAAATGAAACCTCAGAAAAACAGGATCAACAGCTTCCTCAATGGGAAGAGTTGGCTGAGGAGATTGAAGAGCATATGGAAAATGATGAAAATTCATATATCATAGATGCCAACTTGCCTACAGGTAGCCCCGGCTGTAAGTATTGAAGCGGAAATTCCAATTCTAACTCAAATATTAATTTAAAACGTATTATAGCTGACAGTACGAATTTTCTGGCTGATATTCGAAAATGGTGTACTGAGTTCCATATCACACAAGCGGCATTAAAATCTCTTGTCGGAATCCTCAACTCTCACTTAAGTTTAAATCTGCCGACTGATAACATACCTTTTAATTGATTGAACGGAGTTGTTTGTACGAATCTCACGGATATTTTAGGAGGATTTATAAAATTACACAAACAGTTTTGAATCGCGCTTCACGGTAAACAGCAATGACAGATGGTTGCAGATGTAAACAAGGAGCTTTTCCGTAATAGATTATAAATAAACTCGTTGTACGAAACATCATAAAACACGAGTGAAACGATTTGTTTATAACATATATGCGATGGATGAAAAATATCATTGGCAAAAATCTGATTTTCTGACAGATAGGATACAGAGGAGGAGTAATCGAAGCCGCTTGCCATCCGGAGTGTTCATGGTTCGAATCTGAATTGGTGACTTATTTATATGACATAATTAGAATAAGAAATATATAAATAGATAAGATTTCCAGTTACTGACAATAAGAATTGATACATCGTATCAATGATATCAGAAAAAATGGGAAAACCGACAAATTTTTTTTATCAAACATGTGATTTGAATCGCATAACATGATGAATAATCTCGGTAGAGGAAAATTACTCTCAAACATCAAAATCCCTCATTGCATCATTTTAAATCGCTTATATGCATTTGTTCAATCGCAGAGTGTAAGAAAATGATTCATAATATTACTGAAAGTATGGCAAACTACGTCGCTGAAATTAACGTCATACATCGCATCAGCTTCTTGATTTTCTGAAGATATACGTAAATCGCCTCCACTTTTGTACGCATAGTGCATATTTGTAGCACTTTAACCGATTTAATTACCAGGTTTAAATGCACGCATAAAACAGTTTTAATTTGCATTATACGTATAGATTGGTTGTCTGGGTGAACTACCCAATAGTCGGTCTAAACTCCTCCTCTTAGCCAACCTGAGCGTTCAAATCTCCTATGCGTAACTAACGAAAAATTCTAGGGGGGGCTAATTTTTAACGTAGGATTACGTCCTTTTCGAAAATAGGGAGGTAATTCTGCATATTTAAATTTGAGACCTTCACGAAAAGATTTTGGTATCAATCGATCGACGAACTCTACTACGAACTTGCTTGTTCTTCTTAGGCGTCGATTGCGGTCTCGGGATATCAGTGGCGGTGCTGAACTTTTATTTTTAGCGTCTTAGCGGAAAATCATCGAGTGGCCGTTGGACAGCAGCAGCAGTGAATTTTTAACGCAAGGTTCGGATTAACGTTTGATTGCTGTGAGTTATTCGAAAGACGCATTGTGGATTGAAAATCGACTCTTTTCAGGACCAGCATTTTATGAAAAGAAAGGGTTGATAGCAAACAATGGCGTCGGTTGCATTTCCGCGGTACTGAAAGAAGTTTCCGTCAGTATCAGAATCACAAACGCTCGTCGGAACACTACTGTAGCACCGCTACAGAAACGTTGGCATCAGTAGCAGTCAAGTGATATTTTCTTTCAAAATTCAGATTTTATTTCTGTTTGTAATTGGAAAGGAACATTATTGAAAACAAATCAGTTTTTCTCAGATACACTAGAGGAGGCTGAGCCGAAACGAACATACTTCAAAGTGTAAATCATAATCGCTTGGTGACGCTGCAGACGTTTTTTCTCCATGGAAGGCACATCTGACGGTCTTGTCAGAGTAGATAAAAGATTTTTTTTTTCAAAATTCTGATTCTGCATGTGATTGGAAAGGCGCATTATCTGTTCGTTACAGAATCACATTTCACAGGAGGTTAAGTGTGAGTGACGAATTTTCTGTAGTCAGATTCCAGAAAAACTTCTTGCGATTAGAACGACATATAAGCTTACCCAACAAGCTTTGGAGGCTGACAAAGAGCCTATTTCGCCACAGTTTGGCTTGTTCAGCTAAAAAACTAGCTTATTCAACATAACTTGTTTGTTGGGTAGTAAGACGCCTGTATAGTTCAAGATTTTGCCTTTCTGGAATCTCTTCATTGATTTTCTGTAAATAGCAGAAAAATCCCCCAAATTACCATTCAAAGCTACAAAAAGAAATGCTTTCAAAATGTCTGGATCGATACAGACATATGATACGTAGTATTTGGCTCTCACTTTTTCGGAAGGATTCTTTTGATAATTCTTTCAGAAAGGCCATGCATCTTTAAGAACCATGAACACGCTAGGTTTAATTAAATATACTCGCAAAACTCTATAAAAACTTTAAAATATTTAAAGATTAATCACTTGCTGACAAAACCAGGATTTTTTTAGAAATATGCCGATAAGCTAAGCATCCTGTGTTCCTTAAACAATTTGTCCAACATTTTATGCTGTGTCAATATTAAGACCATACAGACAGTTCAGTATGCCACTAGAACTTTCTTTCTCCAATCAAAATTTTAGAAATTGTTTTTGTTTTCTTAGCCTGTTGCTTCTATTATTTATTCAATCAGTATTGCATCAGCATGGAACCACTGTGCCTACCCCAATTTCTTAAAGTAATGAAATCTGGCACTGGAGAATCAATAGAGCGTACTATTTTTCGTGCTTAACATTCCTATCTTAAGATATAACAATTGTTCGAAGTTTGAACATTTGTTAAAATAGATTCAATGTTTCGTAGAGAGAGATGTGAATGAAGAGAACTCATTCCTGGCAGTTACGCCTATATATGATCAGAGAGCTAGATAAGTACAATATTCATGCAAAGTGGCGAAAATTCTAGGGGGCTAATTTAGTTCTAGGTGGGGCTATAGCCCCCCTGTAGTTACGCCAATGGATGATTTTGACGACGTGGCTTGGGCAGCTGTCGTACTCACGTTCCAGCTGCGCGTAGAATGCGACCATATCATCATCAGTGCTTCCGGAGTGTGGGCTATGGACGTTGATTATGCTGAAGTTAAAGAACCGGCCTTTGATCCTCAACCTGTACATCCTTTCATTGATCGGCCACCACACGATCACACACCTTCGCATATCGCCCATCACTATGAAAGCTGTTCCCAGCTCGTGTGTGTTGCTGCAGCTCTGGTAGATGGTATAATTACCTCTAAACGTTCGCACCATTGATCCCTTCCAACGAACCTCCTGCTACGATGCCGAAACCACGGTCCTTGAGCACATCGGCGAGTATGCGTGTGCTTCCGATGAAGTTGAGAGATTTGCAGTTCCATGAACCGAGTTTCCAATCGCTAGTCCCTTTTCGTCGCAGTGGTCTTCGCCGATGGTTCCGGTCCGAACTCTCTTGTTGATTGTTCTTTGCGTATGGTTTTTAAGGCTGGCTTGCAGGACCTGACACCAAACCCCCTAAATTTCCGGAGGACCATTCCTCCTTATTCCCAATGGACCATGGTGCACAGGTTCACTTAGAGTCCCTTAGTTGGCGCTCAGACGATAATCAGCTGCCCCTAACATGGAAAACAGACGCTGTTGTGATCCGATCCTGACATGGAGAAGAGCCGCTCAGTAAAATGTGCATCTCCGGAGAGGAGCAAACCAACCCCCCCTTCCCTGTCAGCATACGACCATAGTTCCCACCGGGGTTGGTTACCCGATCTTCCCTAAGGTTGCTCGTATCCCTCGGATATATATTTTCTGGATAATGAGGTGGTTTGATTGATGCAGCTGCTCACTACCGTGTTTGAGAAGCTCGACCGACCCTCCCAGCAGCTTTACTGTTTTCAGCTCATTAAAAGTCTTCTTAACCTCGTCCAATGTTGGTGGTTCCACAGCTTGACCGTCACCGACTTTGTTCATCTTGCTCCTTAATACACCTTCATTTTCACCTTCAACAAATCTTCGAAGTGCTCCTTCACCTGGCGGCCACCATAGTCTTGTCTGTCAGCAAATTCCCCTCTCGGTCATTGCACATGGTGCACTGGCGCGGGCATTCGACTCCTATTAACATTTTTCTCGTTCGTCACTCGCTCGCACTTCTCATCAAACCCTCCATTTCGTTGGCGTGTCTGTGCAGTGCCCAACACTTCCTGCGCTGTTGTAGTCACAGCTTCGTGGATATTTTCCCACAATCTGTTGACGTCGCCAGATCCGGTGGCATCTCCTATCCGCTCGTCCAGCTTCTGATGGTACTGTTCAGCAACTCCTTCAACTGACAAGCGTTGGATATTGGAACGCATCGTTCTGTTGTTTCATGAATTCGTGACACTTGATAGATAGTGATCAGAGTTGATGTTCGGACCTCTGAAGGATCTTACATCTATAACATCTGAGAAATGTCGTCCGTTGACCAGCACGTGGTCTATCTGTGAGCAAGTGTTCTGATCAGGCTATAGTTGAAGAATTTTCCCTTCATTCTCAACACGCAAATGCGCTCGCTTATCGGCTTCCACCGGATAACACGCTTAATCTGGTTCCCAATCACCTTGAAGCCAACTCCTCGTTCTGCTCTGTCACCGCTGCTATAGTAGACTTTCCAATCGTTGTCCTTTATTCGTTGCCGGGTCTGTTGCCGTTGAATCAATTCGTTTGCTCTACTTTTGCCTTCTTGGTAACTGTAGAATCTTCGGTAGGCTACTTTACCAGGGTTGCGCTACCTACATCGCGTTGAAAGGGCTGCCTTCTCGATGCTGACACGATGCAGCATGGTGTGCACAGTTTTGCTTAGAGTCTCTCGCTGGCACTCGGACGATGATCAGCCGCTCCTAACATGGAGAACAGACGCTCGATCAGATTTGCACCTCCGGAGAGGATCAAATCCCCCCTTCCCTGTCAGCATACGACCATAGCTCTCACCGAGGTTAGTTACCCGATCTTCCCTCAATTTGCTCGTATCCCGGCCAGTGCCACGAGGAGGTAGGGATAGGAGTTGCTGGGTAAGAGGCTAAGGACCGCGAAATGGGGTCTATTTTATTCCTTCAGGTACGCGAAGTACCAACGCTTTACCCAGCATTTGCCGTGCCTCTAGATACTCCTCTAAAATTTCTACAAACTCTTGGCGGACTTTCCATAGTAGCTTTTGGAGGATTTTCCTGCAGGTCTATTCAGAAGAACTCCTGCAGGATTGTCCTTGATAAATTTCGGAAGAAACTCCTGCGAGAAATTCAGGAAGAACTCCTGGAGAAATTTCCGGAGAAACTCCTGGAGGAATTTGTGGAGGTATCTCTGAAACAGTTCTTGTAGTAATTTCTGGAGGAACTCTTGGAGTAATTTTCGGATAAATTACTGGATGATTTTAAAAACGGAACTCCTGAAGGAATTTCCGTAAGAACTACTGGAAGAATTTCGGGAGAAATTTCTGGAACCTGGCGGACTTTTAGAGGGAACTTTTGGAGGAATTCCTGGATAAAATTCTGAAAGAACACGGGGAGGAATTATTGTTCTTGGAGGAATTTTTGAAGGAACTCGAAGGAATAAAAGAATTCTCGGAGAAGTTCCGAAGGACCTATTTGAGAAATTTCTAGAGAAAATCCTGAAAGAATTTCTGAAAAACAAACTCTTGGAGGTATTTGCGGAGGTACTTCCAAGGCATTTTTTGGAGTAATTTTCGGAGGAACTTCTGGAGGAATTTCTTTACAAACTTCTTTAGAACTTTCTGTAGGAACTGTTGGAGTAATTTTCGGGTAGATTCCTAGGAACTCTTGGAGGAATTACGTGATAAACTTCTGGAAGAGCTCCTGACGGACTATTCGTAGATGATTTTCCTCGTAAATGATTTTCCGGAGGAGTTCATGGAGGAATTTTCGATAAAAATTCCAAAGAAGCATTGCATTGGGGGGAATTTCCGGAGGAACCCCTGAAAGAATCTAAAAAAAGAAACTTCTGGAGGAATTTGCGTAGGTTTTTTTGAGGCAGTTTTTGGAGTAATTTCCGAACATACTTTTGGAGGAATTTGTGGAGGAGATCCTGAAGGAGGCACGGCAAATGCTGGGTAAAGCGTACCATTGGTACTTCGCGTACCTGAAGGAATAAAATAGACCCCATCTCGCGGTCCTTAGCCTCTTACCCAGCAACTCCTATCCCTACCTCCCCGCGGTGCTGGCCGGGATACGAGCAACCTTAGGGAAGATCGGGTAACCAACCCCGGTGGGAACTATGGTCGTATGCTGACAGGGAAGGGGGGTTTGCTCCTCTCCGGAGGTGCAAATCTTATTGAGCGTCTGTTCTCCATGTCAGGATCGGCTCACAACAGCGTCTGTTCTCCATGTTAGGGGCGGCTGATCATCGTCCGAGTGCCAGCGAGGGACTCTAAGTGAAACTGTGCACCATGGTCCACCGGAAATAAGGAGGAATGGTCCTCCGGAAATTTAGGGGTTTGGTGTCAGGCCCTGCAAGCCAGCCTTTAAAAAATCATAAGCAACGAACAATCAACAAGAGAGTACGGACCGGAACCATCGGCGAAGACCACTGCGACGAAAGGGACTAGCGATTGGAAACTCGGTTCGTGGAACTGCAAATCTCTCAACTTCATCGGGAGCACACGCATACTCGCCGATGTGCTCAAGGACCGTGGATTCGGCATCGTAGCGCTGCAGGAGGTTTGTTGGAAGGGATCAATGGTGCGAACGTTTAGAGGTAATCATACCATCTACCAGAGCTGCGGCAACACACACGAGCTGGGAACAGCTTTCATAGTGATGGGCGATATGCAAAGGCGCGTGATCGGGTGGTGGCCGATCAATGAAAGAATGTGCAGGTTGAGGATCAAAGGCCGGTTCTTCAACTTCAGCATAATCAACGTCCATAGCCCACACTCCGGAAGCACTGATGATGATAAGGACGCATTCTACGCGCAGCTGGAACGTGAGTACGACAGCTGCCCAAGACACGACGTCAAAATCATCATAGGAGATTTGAACGCTCAGGTTGGCCAAGAGGAGGAGTTTAGACCGACTATTGGAAAGTTCAGCGCTCACCGGCTGACGAACGAAAACGGCCTACGACTAATTGATTTCGCCGCCTCCAAGAATATGGCCATTCGTAGCACCTACTTCCAACACAGCCTCCCGTATCGGTACACCTGGAGATCACCACAGCAGACAGAATCACAAATCGACCACGTTCTGATTGATGGACGGCACTTCTCCGACATTATCGACGTCAGGACATATCGTGGCGCTAACATCGACTCTGACCACTATCTGGTGATGGTTAAACTGCGCCCAAAACTATCCGTCATCAACAATGTTCGGTACCGACGACCGCCGCGGTACGACCTAGAGCGACTGAAGCAACCTGATGTCGCCACTGCATACGCGCAGCATCTCGAGGCAGCGTTGCCGGAAGAGGGTGAGCTCGATGGGGCCCCTCTTGAGGACTGCTGGAGTACAGTTAAAGCAGCCATTAACGACGCAGCGGAGAACAACGTCGGGTATATGGGTCGAAGTCGACGGAACGATTGGTTCGACGAAGAGTGCAGACAGATTCTGGAGGAGAAGGACGCAGCGCGGGCGGTTGCGCTGCAGCAAGGTACCCGGCAGAACGTGGAACGTTATAGACGGAAGCGGAGACAGCAGACCCGCCTTTTCAGGAGAAGAAACGCCGCCTGGGAGAAGCGGAGTGCGAGGAGATGGAACAGCTGTGCCGTTCTCAAGATACACGCAAGTTCTATCAGAAGCTCAACGCATCCCGCAAAGGCTTCGTGCCGCGAGCCGAAATGTGCCGGGATAAGGATGGGAGCATCTTGACGGACGAACGTGTGGTGATCGAAAGGTGGAAGCAGCACTACGAGGAACATCTGAATGGCGCTGAGAGTACAGGCAGTGAAAGTCAAGGCAGCGGAGGAGATGACTACGTCAGTTCAGCGGACGATGGAAGCCAACCAGCCCCCACCTTGAGGGAAGTTAAGGATGCCATTCAACAGCTAAAGACCAATAAAGCAGCTGGTAAGGATGGTATCGGAGCTGAGCTCATCAATATGGGCCCGGAAAAGCTGGCCACTTGCCTGCACAAACTGATAGTCAGAATCTGGGAAACCGAACAGCTACCGGAGGAGTGGAAGGAAGGGGTTATATGCCCCATCTACAAGAAAGGCGACAAACTGGAGTGTGAGAACTTTCGAGCGATCACCATCCTTAATGCCGCCTACAAAGTGATATCCCAGATCATCTTCCGTCGTCTGTCACCATTAGTGAACGAATTCGTGGGAAGTTATCAAGCCGGCTTCGTTGACGGCCGCTCGACAACGGACCAGATCTTTATTGTACGGCAAATCCTTCAAAAATGCCGTGAATACCAGGTCCCAACGCACCATCTGTTCGTTGATTTCAAGGCGGCATACGACAGTATAGACCGCGTAGAGCTATGGAAAATTATGGACGAGAACAGCTTCCTGGGAAGCTTACCAGACTGATCAAAGCAACGGTGGATGGTGTGCAAAACTGTGTGAAGATTTCGGGCGAACACTCCAGTTCGTTCGAATCGCGCCGGGGACTAAGACAAGGTGATGGACTTTCGTGCCTGTTGTTCAACATTGCGCTAGAAGGTGTCATGCGGAGAGCCGGGTGTAACAGCCGGGGTACGATTTTCAATAGATCCAGTCAATTTATTTGCTTCGCGGATGACATGGACATTGTCGGCCGAACATTTGCAAAGGTGGCAGAACTGTACACCCGCCTGAAACGTGAAGCAACAAAAGTTGGACTGGTGGTGAATGCGTCAAAGACAAAGTACATGCTTGTGGGCGGAACCGAGCGCGACAGGGCCCGCCTGGGAAGCAGTGTTACGATAGACGGGGATACCTTCGAGGTGGTCGAGGAATTCGTCTACCTCGGATCCTTGCTAACGGCTGACAACAACGTTAGTCGTGAAATACGAAGGCGCATCATCTGTGGAAGTCGGGCCTACTACGGGCTCCAGAAGAAACTGCGGTCGAAAAAGATTCGCCACCGCACCAAATGTGTCATGTACAAGACGTTAATAAGACCGGTAGTCCTCTACGGACATGAAACATGGACAATGCTCGAGGAGGACTTGCAAGCACTCGGAGTATTCGAGAGACGGGTGCTTAGGACCATCTTTGGCGGTGTGCAAGAAGACGGTGTGTGGCGGCGAAGAATGAACCATGAGCTCGCCCAACTCTACGGCGAACCCAGTATCCAGAAGGTAGCTAAAGCCGGAAGGGTACGATGGGCAGGACATGTTGCAAGAATGCCGGACAGCAACCCTGCAAAGATGGTGTTCGCTTCCGATCCGGCAGGTACGAGACGGCGTGGAGCGCAGCGAGCGAGATGGGCAGACCAGGTGCAGAACGACTTGGCGAGCGTGGGACGTATCCGAGGATGGAGAGATGCGGCCTCGAACCGTGCATTGTGGCGTCAAATTGTTGATTCAGTGTTATCTGTTTAGATGTTAACTAAATAAATGAATGAATCCTGGAGGAATTTCCTAAGATATTTTTGATGAAACTGTCGTAGGAAGTAACTGTAAGAGGTAGTTTTGGAGGAATTTTTGAAGAACTTCTGGAAGAAGCAATATCCGGAGGAAAATGCGAAGGAATTTTCGAAGGAGTTTTAGAGTAATTTTTTTAAGAACCCCTGATGAACTTTCGATTAGACCTGTGCGCCGCCGCGCCACGCCGCCGCCGCCGACACTTATTGACGTACGCCGACGCCGGTCAAGGTGTCGGCGGCGCGCCATACGCCGATTTGCTCAACGCCGCCGAATTTCGAATTTCACGCCGATGATTGGCCAACACAAAAATCATAGTATGCAGTGCGTTTGCATCTGCCGAAACAAAGCAACCTATCAGGCATTAATTAAATAGCTATTATATTATACCGCTCATAAAACTCCTCCGCTTATTTTTGGTCGCATAAACATACCTCCAGAAAAAAAAGCTACTTCGGCGGTGAATGCTTGGATAGCACGTGCTATTTGTACTGCGGAGAAATTTTCCACATCTATGAGAGCCTTGGAAAATGATCACGAAAATTGTCATTTTGTTGCAAGGCACAATACCTTCAGCAGATTTGTTTGCTTTTATTTCTGTCACTTTTACCCGTATTGGCGTGTTAAATGTTGGGTCATCTAAGAACTTCTTGGCTACAGACCTACAAACCAACGAACGTAGTGATGAACTTCTAATCTCATATGTAACTTCATATGGAATAACCTCATTCTGGTCACATTGGGTGGTTCATCATCTTTTGAAAGGTTTGAATGTTGAATGTTACATTGATTGGTCTAGTGCTTATATACGAGGCTACAAGTCAACACTATGAATGCTGGATTTGGATTCCCAGTCTGGTAGGATTTTTTCAAAACTTCCCTGGATATGGAATATCATTGTGATAATCTCGTGATATGCGAATGCAAAAATTGTAACTTGGCTTCTGGAGCTGCAGCACAAGGGGCATGTGACGCACCAAATTGAACATTTCCTTCACTCCTCCTTGTACTTGAATTGCCAGAATTGTTCTGAAAAAAAATGGTCCTGGAGGAAGTTCTGAAGGAATAAACGAAGACAAATTCTTAGAGTCTTGATGAATTTCTGGATTTATACCCATAGTAATTTCTGGAAGATTTTCTGAAGGAATCCCTGGGGAAAATTTCGAAGAAATTCTTGGAGAAATGTCCAAAGAAATTCTTTAAGAATGTAGGTAATTTCTCAAGTAGTTTCTTTAGAAATTGCTCTAGGAATTCGTATGGAGATAACCGAAAATTCGTCCTAGAATTTTGAAAGGAAATGGCGGAGAAAATTCCGAAGGAATTACTAGATGAATTTCCAAGGAAGAGCAGAGACCCTTACGCGAAGCCCGCGAAATAGAGAGAATCTCCTTTCAACAGTGTAATCCAACAGACTAATAAATAGATTCTTATACTTTATTTTGATAAAGTATTCCCTAATAAATTTCTTAGCTTTCTTGAAATAATTTCCTAAGGAAGTTCTGGGGTCGTTCAAAAATGATGTCACAGGTTTTAGGGGGGAGGGGTGTAAGATTTTGTGGCAGTACATATACCGTTAGACGCATCACTGTCCCCTGTATTTAGAGAATCCCAGCAAACATGGGAGAAATATGCGTATGAAGCAGTATACTAGGTATACAAAAAAGCATGATACAGGGGGGGGCGGTAAATCCCAAAAAGTAGTAGACGTAGTAGGAATGCACGAAGAAAACTATTAGAGTCTTGAGGAATTAATAATTCTTTTGGAAATTATATCTGATATCTCTGTCATAAGACGAGTTTAGTACAATTACACAATTGTGCTAAACTCGTCTGATGACAGTGAAAACATTCCAATAAAAAAAAACTTAATAATTTATATCTGAAAATTTGCTCTAGAATTTTGGGAGAGAAATGGCGCAGGAATTCCGGAGGAAGTACTAGATCAGCGGTCCACAACCTGAGGTACATGTACCCCTGGGGGTACCTTGGACAAAAATGCTTAATGGCGGATGTACTACCATTCCAAGAAAACTTATTATTAGTTTTGATAATTGTTTTAAGTTTGATTCCAATACTTTGCATTGAACACAATATGCATGGTGATGCGATCAGTTTATCAAAGCCTGTGAAAAGCGCAGTAGCTTCGTCGCAAAAGCCTTCTTTGAGACCTTTCGGAAGCCTTCTTCTGAGCAGCTCCCCGGGCAGAAGCCATAAACAGAATAACAAAACATGATATAGATTTGATTGATATAAGAGATAAAAGAACAGGCAACAATATAAAAAAAATGCACCGAAATATCATTTAAATATCAAGATATGCTATGTATAAGAACAAACTAATGGCACATGATATTGATCACTTCTTACAAATAGCATAACTTGATGTCCTCATGATATTTTGGTGCAAAATATTGATATTGTCGTTTGATCTTTTATCTCTTATATCAATCATGTCCATATCTCATTTTGCTATCTTATCAACATTTGATATTATTGAGCTATTTTCGTCTACTCGGGTTGTAAGCCTTCCTTCAAAAGGTTTGGAATTTTTCTTTCAAGGAGCTTGAAAGCCTCCTTTCAAGAGGGTCAAGAAGCCTCCTTTGAAGGAATTCGGAAGCCTCCTTTCAAGAGGTTTGAAAAACTTGCTATCAAAAAGCTCTGAAGCCTCCTTCGAAGATGCTTTAAAGCCGCTTTTGAAGAGGCTCGGAAGACTCCTTTCCAGAGGTCCGGAAGCCTTCTTTCAAGAGGCTCGAAAGAGACTTGAAAGCTTCCTATCTAAAAGCTCAGAAGCCTCCTTCCAAGAGACTAGAAAGCCTCCTCTCAAGAGGGTCGAAAGCCTTCTTTCAAAAGGTTTGGAATTCTTCTTTCAAGGAGCTTGAAAGACTTCTTTCAAGAGGGCTCGGAAGCCTCCTTTAAAGAGGCTTGAAAGCTTGCTAACAAGAAGCTCATAAATCTCCTTCCAAGATACTTGAAAGCCGCTTTTGAAGAGGCTCGGAAGCCTCCTTTCAAGAATCCTGGAAGCCTCTTTTCAAGAGGCTCGAAAGCCTCCTTTCATGAGGATCGAAAGCTTCCTGTCAAAAGGGTCGGAAGCTTCCCTTCAAAAGGCTTGGAATTCCTCTTTCAAGATGCTCGGAAGTGTCCAACCAAGATGCTGAAAAGCCTTTCTTGACGAGGTTTTGAGGCCTCCCTTTAAGAGGCTTGGAAGCCTGCTTTCAAGAAGCTTGTAGTTCTTTTTTCTTCTTTTTTTAGGAGGCTCAAAAGCGTCCTTCCGAAATTCTCATCCGAAGTTTACTTTCAAGAGACTCGAAAGCCTTCACATATCCTCAAAGACTTATAGCAAGCTTGAAAACTAAATTTGAATTGGAAAGTTTCACGGAATAACAAAAATTACAGACAACTTTATGGAGATCCATACTTCCCAAAATCGCAATTTTGTCCCCTATGAATAAGAAATCCGGCAAAGATGGGACTGATATGCGATCATAGGCAATATATATCTCGATAATAGGGGGTACCTCAATGAAGGTAAGGGTTCGAAGGGGTACCTCTCAACAAAAAGGTTGAGAACCGCTGTACTAGATGAATTTCCGAGGGAATGGAATGACTTATGGAATACCTGGAAGAGTTCCAGTGGAATTGTTAAAATAATTTCCGAAGTAATTCTGTAGAAACTTTTAAAACTTTATATGTATGCATGTAGTTATCCACCACCACCATCCTGGCTTGAGTCTTACTCTGCATACGGCTCCACCCAATAGTACAGTCGAATTTAATTACCATTCTGCTTTCAATGCCCTGCTGTATAAAGGGCAAAAAATGGAAGTGGCTGACCCGTAAGCAGAGACACTTACGCGAAGCCCGCGAGATAGAGAGAATCTCCTTTCAACAGTGTAATTCAACAGACCAACAACGAGATTTGCAAAACTTATTGAGCTTTCCGAGGGATGGCTTCTTTAAGGAAGGGCGGGTTAAATCCATTACTTTGGGGAAGTGTACCCAACTACATGGGTAGAGTTTTTTTTTAAAGTATTCCAAAGAGAAGCTTTGAAGAAAATCCTGTTGGAAATGTCAGAATTAATCTTAGAAGAATTTTTGAAGGAATTTCCAGAAGAATTCTTTCAGAAATTTCCTAAGGTCCTGAGAAGTTCCGAAGCAATTCCCGAGGAAAATTTCAAAAAGAAACCTGGTTTTATTTGTGGAGGTTTTTTGGAGGAATTCCTGGAGAAATTCCTGATCGAATACCTGACGGAATTTTTGAAGGTATACTAGAATGAGTTTCTTGATGACTTACCAAATTTGTTCCGTAACATATTTCCTAGGGAATTATTTAAGGTATTTACGTAGTAATTTTTTTTAAGGAAAAAATCCATAATCATTTTCTAAGGAACTCCTGCAGGAAATTCCCAAGGAATTCTTGAGAATATCCGAATATCCTCCGTCTCGATATTTTGGGAGTTTTTCTTGGCATGTAGCCTTGATTCTAGAGTCAAAACTAAGTTTGTATTACTACTGTCCGGATTTTCGAAGACATTTTCGGAGAAATATTGGAATTTATATTTATATTCGAATAGCTTTTTGTTTGGTAATTCCATTAAAAAAATCCTACGTAAGTTCCTTTCAAAATTCCTTCTGAAATTTATTTAAAAATTCTGTTTGAAAATCTTTTTAAGTTTTCTTTCGGGTATTCCTTCAAGAATTGAGTCGAAAATTTCTTCAGGATTTTCTTCGAAAATCTTCTTAGAAAGCCACCACGAATTATTTTGGACATTCATTCAGGGATTTTTTTCTCAGAAAACCCTCCTTAAAGGCATTTTTTCAAAATTTCCTTTGGAACTTCCTCCAGGAAGTTCTTAGGAAGTTCCTTCAGTAAACTGTACAAAATTCCTTCAGGAATAATTCCGAAACAAATTCTAATTTGGAGGTATTTTTAAAGGAATTTTTGAAGAAATTTATTTTAATTTTAAATAAAAAAAAACACTTAAACAACGGTTTAAAAAAATTGAAGGAATTTACAAACGAAATTTCCCAAGATTTCCCTTACTTCTTTGTTCGACAAAAGACTTATTTTTAGCATAAGAATCGTGATTCTGGGCTGACCAGTCGAATTTTTGATACTTTTTGAAAACATGAATAGGTCTACAGGAATTCCTAGAAGAGTTGCTGAATGAATTTTCGGAGGAATGTCAAAAAGAATTCCTATAACAAATTTGGAAAGAATTCCTGATGGAGAAAGTTCTAAATAAATTCCAAAGGGAAGTTTTGAAAACATACCAAAAATATCTTCCTAGAGTTTCCGAAGAAATTCTTTGAGGAATTACTGGAAATGTCTTAAAATAAATTCTTGAAGGAATTTCTAAAAAAAAATCGTAAATCAAATTCCGAATGTTTTTTTTTAAGGGATATTCATATAGATATTCTTTAAAGATTTTACATGAGTATTTTTTTAGGAATACTTGAAAGAATTCTCAAAGGAATTCCTAAAAAGGAACTTTTGGAAAAAATTCTGAACGAATTTCCGAAGAAGTAATAAAATAAATTTTCATAGTGAATTCTTAGAGGAAGTTATAAAGGAATTCATTAGGGAAATTTTAAATTAATTCCTATAATTCCCTTTTCGAATTTTCTGATGAATATCTTGAGGAATTTCCAAACGAATTTCTGGATTTATATCCGACTTACTTTCCAATGAACTTATGTGCTGTGATGCGACGATGTCCTAGTGGAGGATGTAATCTAAACTTTTGCTGTGGAGATACAAGCTATAACTATTAGGATGTTCACCCCATCAGTCTGTAGCTAGCAATAATCCAAAAACCCTAAAATTCATAAAAAGAATCATAAGCTTTACCACGTAATTTTTTTTCTGCTCAAAGTTCTTCACGCCGATTCACGCCGCCGCCGCCGCCGAACATTGCTTACGGCGTGACGCCGCCGCCGCCGTTCACAAATACTTCGGCGCACAGGTCTACTTTCGATGGATCTCCTGAAGGAGTTTTGGAAAGAATTACGGAGGGGATTCCTGGAGGAATTTTCAAAGCAACTCCTGGAGTAATTTCCGGAGGAACTCCTGACAGACTTTCCGTAAGAACTCTTGGAGAAATTTCTGGAGAAATTCTTAAATAAATTTTCGATGGAACTCCTGGAAGAATTTCTGTAGAGGCTCTTTGAATAATTTTCGGAACTGTCTAAGGCAAGTTTAGTACTTTCCATTTAATTCCACTACGTTTCGTTATCTTCACTGATACCAATTTCACCGTTGAGGCCGATATACGTATATGTAAAGATAATAAAACGTAGTGGAATTGAACGGAAGATACTAAACTCGTCTTAGACAGCTGAAAACATTCCACGAAAGAGCTTAAATATTTTTTTCTGAATTTTTGGGAGAAAATTCTGAAATAATTCCAGGTGGACTTTCCGTACCAACCCTTGGAGGATTTTCCGAAAGTATTTCTGGATGAACATCCGAAGGAACTCGTCGAGTAGTTTTCGGAAGAACTCTTGAAGGATTTTTTGGAAGAAATCCAGAAGGAACTTTTGAAGGAACTCTTCGAGGAATTTCTGGAGGAGCCGGTGGAAGAATTGAAAAAAAAACTGGAGGAATTTGCAAAGTATTTTCATCGCTGTTTTGGAGTTATTTTCGGAGGAACTCCTGGAAGTATTTCTGGAAGCATTTTTGGAGGATCTCCTGGTGGTCATTCCGTCGTAACTCCTAGAGCCATTCCCGGAGGAATTCGTGAAAAAAAATCTGAAGAAACTCCTGGAGGAATATTCGAAGGAGCTCTCAGAGAAATTTTCGAAGAAGCTCCTGTACGAATTTCGGAAGAAACTGTTAAAGAAATTGCGGAGTAATTCTTGAAGGAATTTTTGATTTCACTATGGACCGAGCTGTCAACCTGTGAGCTAACTGACAAGTATCATATTTTTATTCAAATTCAATACATTAGTGTTGCGAATAACCTTGAGCAACCCGTGTTACAAACCCACTCACGTGCTTCAATTAAGTACTAGCTTCACAGCAATCTACTACTTACCGCATTACCACGGTCCATGGTCGGAACCAATTTAGGAACCGCCACCAACCACGACTACCGCAGAAAGTATTAATAAAGATTAGTGTCTTTTTTCTCCACTGCTTTTCTATTGGCTCCACACCGAGCCCGACATATTTACAGGAATTGTCGACAACCGGTGGCCGTTTCGAAAAGTAACAGCGCGCGCGAGTCGCACATTTATTAATCATCAATACGCATTAAATCTAACCTGTCGGCGCTGCGCTGGCAGGGACCGTCCCGCGCGAGATCTATCTCGCCGAGTGAATGTAGGCTAGGCGTGTACCGAGGCACATCTACTCGGGAACGTGGGCGGGGGCCATTGGAGAATAGGTGGAAGTAAAGCCTCCCATAATCGCTTTTCGAAACTGCCACTAATGAGTGTTATTGGCTGTCACCAACTGAAAGCCGACCACCACACCGCACCTCTACAGCGAGCGTTCGGTAGCGTTATTTACTTCACAGGCTGAGTCGGTGCTGTGATGGAACTGCTGCTGCTGTCACTGTTTAATTTGGTTTGGGAGTTGCTATTGAGTATAATGCGTCTATATGTGATTTAATCCCTCGATCTCGGCCATGCGAAGAGTGAATGATATGAATGCTGGGTCAATTTGGCGCTAAGTCCTGTATTGGTCTGTCACCATCGCAGATTAGGCGCCTTTTCAGTGGCTGTTGTTTTCCATCGGGCCGATGCCGGTTCAATCAGAATAGAAGTCATTGAGATGATCAGACCACACATAGAGCACTAGAATATAATAAATACCTTTGGAAATTCGTGGATTCAGTGTTCATATATTAACGAACATAATACTATACTGAATCAATTAGTTGTTTTTGCTTGTAGCATGATAACATGTGCATAGAATTCTTTTAAATCTTTAATATGATTATTTTTGGAATATCTTCTGGTACTTCCGCCAAAAAAATATATTCTAGATGCTCTTTAATTCATAAAAATACAAAGCAAGATATTCTATACTGTTTCATTCGAGCCCAATAGACAACGGTAGGAAGATCCCCTCCCAAACTATGCCACAATAAGCAATTAATCTTCATGTAAAATTTACTCATTCTTGTTCACAATTACCCACTCTACACTCGAACGACCTCCCCCTAAATTGGTAAACGACCCCCACATCCGGTTGCCGACGACGCAACCGGATCTGCTCCATCTCCGCTAGTGCTAATTAATTGAATTAATTATTCATTCGGCCAAATTGGTGCACAACAATTCCGTGAAATTCGTTGTAAAACACCGTTGCTCATGTGCGTGGGGAAGCATCCATTCCGGCCGGCAGCCAGCCAAGTGCTCGCTCATCCCCGTTTCGGAGCACAGCACACCGGAAACTGAAAACAGCCAGGCCCCCTCCGTTCATATCCTTTATGGAATGAATACTTACCTGGCGGCACACGTACACCGTAGGATTAGACGTGGATGCTTCAATCGAAATTTACGCCCGAATTCCGCATCCAACAACAGCACCCAGATGGGAGATAAGAGATTAGGAGAAATCGGATCGTCGGGAACGTGTGCCATGAACCCGTATTCACTGTCATATGTCATAAAATGAGCAATGTTTTAAGTTATCTGAAAAGTGCAACATAAAAAAGTTATTAAATTTATTTTCATTTCCATTTTTTGTTGTGGAAATGCATTCAATAACTGTTCAAAACTAATATGAAGATGAGGAAAAAAATTCAACTTAAAAATTCTTGAGGATCCACCATTATAGGGTGAGAATCATATTCGGTGGACATTTCAATTCAATCGATTTCACTTAAATAGAAAAAAATCAGTCGATTGCAAAATGGCACATTTAATTTAAAGTTTGTAAAAAATAAAGGCACCTGCCCGAGTAGCACACTTGTAACATACCAGCTACTGTGACTCTAATGCGACTAAATCCAGTCACATTAGAGTTGCTGCAACTAAATCGATCCGAACTGTGCTACTAGCGTGATTCGTTCTTCCATTCAGAAAATTGGTTTGTTGAACACACCTCCGACATCCTGAGAAACACAATTTCAGAGGGGCCAACATCTTGTTTGGCGCTTACGATTTTTGCAAGCGTCTGAGATAGCGAAAAACTTCCGAATAGTTCTAGAAACATTCAAATCCTAGAAAACGAAATTTTTATAGAAGTCTCGGAGATCCATAGTGTTATATACCAATCGACTCAGCTTGAAGAGCTGATAAAATGTCTGTCTGTCAGTGTATATGTGTGTGTGCACAAACGCTAAGAAAAACATTATACAACTTTTTATATATTAAACATCAATCGATTTTCTCGCAAAAAGTTTCATTCGACATAGGGCAAAGCCTAGTTGATCACTATTGAATTTGATAACGATCGGCCGTTGCATTTGAGAGTTATGAAGAATATGGTACATCGAACCATATTAACACCATAAAACGTTGGTGTCTTGGCTAAATGCGAGAAAGGAAGTATCACTACTCGATGAATTAACCAAGCGGAATTATCCTCATTATATTCCCTTCTGAATTCGGTCGGCATGCCCTTTGGAATCCGGTCGGGATTTGCTTCGAAATCCGGTAGGAATTAGGTCGAGTTTCCCTTCGGAATCCGGTCGGGATTCCGGAATCCGGTCAGGATTCCCTTCCGGAATCCGGTCAGGATTCCCTTCCGGAATCCGGTCTGGATTCCCTTCCGGAATCTGGTCAGGATTCCCTTCCGGAATCCGGTCGAAATATCCTTCCCAATCCGGTCAGGAGACCCTTCAGGATCCGGTCAGGATTCCCTTCGAAATCCAATCAGGATTCCCTTCGGTATCCGGTCAGAATTCCCTTCGGAATCAGGTCTGGATTCCCTTCGGAATCCGGCTAGGATTCCCTTTGGAATCCGGCTAAGATTCCTTTGGGAATCCGGCTAAGATTCCCTTTGAAATCCGGATAGGATTCCCTTTGGAATCCGGATAGGATTCTATTTGGAATCCGGATAGGATTCCCTTTGGAATCCGGATAGGATTCCCTTTGGAATCCGGATAGGATTCCCTTTGGAATCCGGATAGGATTCCCTTTGGAATCCGGATAGGATTCCCTTTGGAATCCGGATAGGATTCCCTTTGGAATCCGGATAGGATTCCCTTTGGAATCCGGATAGGATTCCCTTTGGAATCCGGATAGGATTCCCTTTGGAATCGGGTTAGGATTCTCTTTAGGATTCCCTTTGGAATCCGGCAAGGATTCCCTTTGGAATCCGGCAAGGATTCCCTTTGGAATCCGGCAAGGATTCCCTTTGGAATCCGGCAAGGATTCCCTTTGGAATCCGGCAAGGATTCCCTTCGGAATCCGGCAAGGATTCCCTTCGGAATCCGGCAAGGATTCCCTTCGGAATCCGGCAAGGATTCCCTTCGGAATCCGGCAAGGATTCCCTTCGGAATCCGGCAAGGATTCCCTTCGGAATCCGGCAAGGATTCCCTTCGGAATCCGGCAAGGATTCCCTTCGGAATCCGGCAAGGATTCCCTTCGGAATCCGGCAAGGATTCCCTTCGGAATCCGGCAAGGATTCCCTTCGGAATCCGGCAAGGATTCCCTTCGGAATCCGGCAAGGATTCCCTCTGGAATCCGGCAAGGATTCCCTTCGGAATCCGGCAAGGTTCCCTTCGGAATCCGGCAAGGATTCCCTTCGGAATCCGGCAAGGATTCCCTTCGGAATCCGGCAAGGATTCCCTTCGGAATCCGGCAAGGATTCCCTTCGGAATCCGGCAAGGATTCCCTTCGGAATCCGGCAAGGATTCCCTCGGAATCCGGCAAGGATTCCCTCGGAATCCGGCAAGGATTCCCTCGGAATCCGGCAAGGATTCCCTCGGAATCCGGCAAGGATTCCCCTCGGAATCCGGCAAGGATTCCCCTCGGAATCCGGCAAGGATTCCCCTCGGAATCCGGCAAGGATTCCCTCGGAATCCGGCAAGGATTCCCTCGGAATCCGGCAAGGATTCCCTCGGAATCCGGCAAGGATTCCCTCGGAATCCGGCAAGGATTCCCTCGGAATCCGGCAAGGATTCCCTCGGAATCCGGCAAGGATTCCCTCGGAATCCGGCAAGGATTCCCCTCGGAATCCGGCAAGGATTCCTTCGGAATCCGGCAAGGATTCCTTCGAATCCGGCAAGGATTCCTTCGAATCCGGCAAGGATTCCTTCGGAATCCGGCAAGGATTCCTTCGAATCCGGCAAGGATTCCTTCGGAATCCGGCAAGGATTCCTTCGGAATCCGGCAAGGATTCCCTTCGGAATCCGGCAAGGATTACTTCGGAATCCGGCAAGGATTCCCTTCGGAATCCGGCAAGGATTCGCTTCGGAATCCGGCAAGGATTCCTTCGAATCCGGCAAGGATTCCTTCGGAATCCGGCAAGGATTCCCTTCGAATCCGGCAAGGATTCCTTCGGAATCCGGCAAGGATTCCTTCGGAATCCGGCAAGGATTCCTTCGTAATCCGGCAAGGATTCCCTTCGGAATCCGGCAAGGATTCCCTTCGAAATCCGGCAAGGATTCCCTTCGGAATCCGGCAAGGATTCCTTTCGAAATCCGGCAAGGATTCCCTTCGGAATCCGGCAAGGATTCCCTTCGAAATCCGGCAAGGATTCCCTTCGGAATTCGGCAAGGATTCCCTTCGGAATTCGGCAAGGATTCCCTTCGGAATCCGGGAAGAATTCACTTCGGAATCCGGCAAGGATTCACTTCGGAATCAAGCAAGGATTCACTTCGGAATCCGGCAAGGATTCCTTTCGAAATCCGGCAAGGATTCCCTTCGGAATCCGGCAAGGATTCCCTTCGGAATCCGGCAAGGATTCCCTTCGGAATTCGGCAAGGATTCCCTTCGGAATCCGGGAAGGATTCACTTCGGAATCCGGCAAGGATTCCCTTTGGAATCCGGCAAGGATTCCGATTCCTTCGAACCGGCAAGGATTCCTTCGGAATCCGGCAAGGATTCCCTTCGGAATCCGGCAAGGATTCCCTTCGGAATCCGGCAAGGATTCCCTTCGGAATCCGGCAAGGATTCCCTTCGGAATCCGGCAAGGATTCCCTTCGGAATCCGGTCAGGATTCCCTTCGGAATCCGGTCAGGATTCCCTTCGGAATCCGGTCAGGATTCCCTTCGGAATCCGGTCAGGATTCCCTTCGGAATCCGGTCAGGATTCCCTTCGGAATCCGGTCAGGATTCCCTTCGGAATCCGGTCAGGATTCCCTTCGGAATCCGGTCAGGATTCCCTTCGGAATCCGGTCAGGATTCCCTTCGGAATCCGGTCAGGATTCCCTTCGGAATCCGGTCAGGATTCCCTTCGGAATCCGGTCAGGATTCCCTTCGGAATCCGGTCAGGATTCCCTTCGGAATCCGGTCAGGATTCCCTTCGGAATCCGGTCAGGATTCCCTTCGGAATCCCTTCGGAATCCGGTCAGGATTCCCTTCGGAATCCGGTCAGGATTCCCTTCGGAATCCGGTCAGGATTCCCTTCGGAATCCGGTCAGGATTTCCTTCGGAATCCGGTCAGGATTCCCTTCGGAATCCGGTCAGGATTCCCTTCGGAATCCGGTCAGGATTCCCTTCGGAATCCGGTCAGGATTCCCTTCGGAATCCGGTCAGGATTCCCTTCGGAATCCGGTCAGGATTCCCTTCGGAATCCGGTCAGGATTCCCTTCGAAATCCGGTCAGGATTCCCTTCGGAATCCGGTCAGGATTCCCTTCGGAATCCGGTCAGGATTCCCTTCGGAATCCGGTCAGGATTCCCTTCGGAATCCGGTCAGGATTCCCTTCGGAATCCGGTCAGGATTCCCTTCGGAATCCGGTCAGGATTCCCTTCGGAATCCGGTCAGGATTCCTTCGGAATCCGGTCAGGATTCCCTTCGGAATCCGGTCAGGATTCCCTTCGGAATCCGGTCAGGATTCCCTTCGGAATCCGGTCAGGATTCCCTTCGGAATCCGGTCAGGATTCCCTTCGGAATCCGGTCAGGATTCCCTTCGGAATCTGGTCAGGATTCCCTTCGGAATCCGGTCAGGATTCCCTTCGGAATCCGGTCAGGATTCCCTTCGGAATCCGGTCAGGATTCCATTCGGAATCCGGTCAGGATTCCATTCGGAATCCGGTCAGGATTCCATTCGGAATCCGGTCAGGATTCCATTCGGAATCCGGTCAGGATTCCATTCGGAATCCGGTCAGGATTCCATTCGGAATCCGGTCAGGATTCCATTCGGAATCCGGTCAGGATTCCATTCGGAATCCGGTCAGGATTCCATTCGGAATCCGGTCAGGAATCTCTTCGGAATCCGGTCAGGATTCATTTCGGAATCCGGTCAGGATTCCCTTCGGAATCCGGTCAGGATTCCCTTCGGAATCCGGTCAGGATTCCCTTCGGAATCCGGTCAGGATTCCCTTCGGAATCCGGTCAGGATTCCCTTCGGAATCCGGTCAGGATTCCCTTCGGAATCCGGTCAGGATTCCCTTCGGAATCCGGTCAGGATTCCCTTCGGAATCCGGTCAGGATTCCTTCGGAATCCGGTCAGGAATTCCTTCGGAATCCGGTCAGGATTCCCTTCGGAATCCGGTCAGGATTCCCTTCGGAATCCGGTCAGGATTCCCTTCGGAATCCGGTCAGGATTCCCTTCGGAATCCGGTCAGGATTCCCTTCGGAATCCGGTCAGGATTCCCTTCGGAATCCGGTCAGGATTCCCTTCGGAATCCGGTCAAGATTTCATCCTGGATCCGGTCAGGATTCCATCCTGGATCCGGTCAGGATTCCATTCGGAATCCGGTCAGGATTCCATTCGGAATCCGGTCAGGATTCCATTCGGAATCCGGTCAGGATTCCATTCGGAATCCGATCAGGATTCCATTCGGAATCCGGTCAGGATTCCATTCGGAATTCGGTCAGGATTCCATTCGGAATCCGGTCAGGACTCCATTCGGAATCCGGTCAGGATTCCATTCGGAATCCGGTCAGGATTCCATTCGGAATCCGGTCAGGATTCCCTTCGGAATTCGGTCAGGATTCTCTTCGGAATCCGGTCAGGATTCCCTTCGGAATCCGGTCAGGATTCCCTTCGGAATCCGGTCAGGGTTCCTTTCGGAATCCGGTCAGGATTCCCTTCAGAATCCGGTCAGGATTTCCTTCGGAATCCGGTCAGGATACCATTCGGAAACCCGTAAAAATTCCATTCGGAATCCCGTAAAAATTCCATTCGGATTCCACTCGGAATCCGGTAAGGATTCCACTCGGAATCCGGTCAGGATTCTACTCGGAATCCGGTCAGGATTCCATTCGGAATCTGGTCAGGATTCCATTCGGAATCCGGTCAAGGATTTCATTCGGCATCCGGTCAAGGATTCAATTCGGAATCCGGTTGGGATTTTATTCGGAATCCGGTCAAAATTCTATTCGGAATCCGGTCAGGATTCTATTCGGAATCCGGTTAGGATTCCATTCGGAATCCAGTCAGTATTCCATTTGGTATCCGGTCAGGTCGAAGTCCGGTGAGGCTTCAATTCGGTATCCGGTCAGGATTCCATTCGGAATCCGGTCAGGATTCCATTCGGAATCCGGTCAGGATTCCAATCGGAATCCGGTCAGGATTCAAATCGGAATCCGGTCAGGATTCAAATCGGAATCCGGTCAGGATTCCATTCGGAATCCGACAAGGATTCCATTCGGAGTTTGATCAGGATTTCATTCGGAATCTGGTCAGGATTCCATTCGGAATCGGAATTGAGACGTCTCTCTTCTCACTCCTAATCTCTCTTTTTGACCTATTCATCCAAATGTCTTATTCGGATTCGGAATCTTTTCGGCCAAATGACCATTTCGGACAAACGACCCTTTCGGCCAAATGGCCCTTTCGTCCAAACGACCCTTTCGGCCAAATAACCCTTTCGGCCAAACGACCCTTTCGGCCTAATGACCCTTTCGGCTAAATGACTCTTTCGGCCTAATGACCCTTTCGGTCAAACGGCCCTTTCGGTCAAACAACACTTTCAGTCAAATGACCCATTCTGTCAAATGTCTTTCGGCCTAATGATCTGTTCGGCCAAATGGTATATTCGGCCAAACAACTTTCGGCCTAGTGGCTTTCGGCCAAACGACCCTTCCCCCAGTATATCAAGTTAAAGGTAATTTTATTAGTGTTTTATTCAAGAGTAATTTTTAATAACAAATATCTTAAAGTTGCAGAAAAGCTAACAAGACAGGTCTTTAGCCAATAGGAATGCGAATCCATCGAGGGGGAAAATGGACGAATTTGTTTTTGAATATCGCATCCATCCTCAAACTGCAATCCCTTTTGAGCAATTTCATACTAAACCCTCAAACTAAGCAGCAGGATCTAGCTGGTTTGCTTGCTTTGGATCCCATCCAAATATAAACTTTCTCGAAAAATCACCAAACCCCTGATTAGGCATTCAGATCTCGTTCGAACGTCCACCCCCTCCTAGGAAATATGGGAAAAAATAGTCAAATAAACTCCGCAAAAATGCGATTGCGATTAGTGTCGAAACTTCCCCCACGAATCCGGCAATTTCGTATGCATACGATGGCCCCGCAAAAAAGGGAGGCCTATGCATCAAATCCACGGAATAAAAATGTGGGGGAGTGTGGCACAAAGTGCTCGTTCTCAGGATTATCCGTGAATGAGAAAAAGTTACAAAACATTTTTATTAGAAAAAAACTTATTCAATAAATGTATGTTTTATCTATCTGAATCTTTATTTTACTTATAGTAAATGCGCTAATTCTGGTTCCATAGCATATCCGGGATTTTCTGCCCTAATAGGAATTTAGAACCGAATCCCCTCGTATACAGTCACTCTCAAAATTGAGCGTACAGCATGGATTAGATGAATGTATTCGAAAATTCCAAAGGAAATTTAATTGTTGGCTCGGTTGTTTTTAATGCATTTCAGTATTCATCCCTTCCTTCAATGTATGCGTACATAAAATGGCTGAAATTTTTTCTCTAAAGTTCATTTATTTGAAAATAATCTCAAAATACGCCTATTAGATGTGACAAAATTGAGCGTACAGCTAATGTTTTTCTATAAAATTTCTTATTATAAACACGATTAATGTATTTTAATATTGTTTTTTCATGATTATATTCATAATAATAAACATCCGCTACTTAAACATTCAATGTTTTGAAATTAAACCATGTTTTAATCAAAATGGCGAACAAGTAAGATGTATAAACAATGCTATTTAACAATTCAATGCTGCTGGGCAAAATAGATGCTTTAAGTTATGGATTTCACCGGCATCGTGTTTTATATATAATAGATAATCGAAATCGAGCGAAACATACGATAAATTTGGGAAAATTCAGTCGGTAAATGATGAAAACAGATGAAAACATACAAAGAAAATGACAAATGTTGGGAACGGCATATTTCAAACTAAGTATAACTTTATTTAAAAGTCGATGTATAGGTAGCTCATAAGCTCAGGACACTCATTAGTAATAATAATTATAAAAGAGTAGCACACGGATACATTATAAGATGTCATTTTATATTTGAAGACTCAGTCACCGTAGGAACAAATTTGGTTGAATCATTTAAATTCACAAAGATATCATTAAATAAGCTGCCGAACTCTTAAAAAAGTTTATTTTTACTCGCCACATGGAAATTATCCTATTATTATTATTATTATTATTTATTTATTTATTGTCAACAAGTGAAATGGTCACCCTAATGACCGCTATATATTGTTTCCCTTATGATAACAGACCGTGAAGTTCAATCCAAATTTAATTATGAAATTACGATTTTAAGCTATCTTTTCAATATTCAATCAGAAGTGCTCTACGGGATTGAAAAGCTGTTTTTATGTTCGGTACCTTAACATGCACCTTGTACTTTTAAAATTTGACTGTGAATGATTGGATTCAATAATATTACTCTTAATGATAGACCTGAGACAATAATCGAGCTTTAAAACAAATTTAAGTTAGACATACTAAATTTGAATTACGTCATTCCTAACATTTGTCGTTTTCTCTGTATATTTACATCTGTTTTCATCATTTACCGACTGAATTTTGACAAATTAATCGTATGTCTCGCTCGATTTCGATTATCTATCATATATAAGATACGATGCCGGTGAAACTTACAAATTTAAGCATTTATTTTGCCCACAGGTATTGAATTATTAAATAGCAATGTTCTTACCTCTCACTCGTTCGCCATTTTGACCAAAACATGGTTTAATTTCGAAACATCGAATGTTTAAGTAGCGGATGTTTATTATTATAAATATAATCATGAAAAAACAATATTAATATACATTATTCGTGTTTATAATAAGAAACTTTATAGAGAAAAATTCGCTGTACGCTCAATTTTGTCACATCTAATAGGCGTATTTTGAGATTATTTTCAAATAAATGAACTTTAGAGAAAATTTTATGTACGCATACATTGAAAGAAAGGATGAATATTGAAATGCATTAAAAACAACCGAGCCAACCATTTAATTTCCTTTGAAATTTTCGAATGTGATCAACTAATCCATACTGTACGCTCAATTTTGTCACATCTAATAGGCGTATTTTGAGATTATTTTCAAATAAATGAACTTAAGAGAAAATTTTATGTACGCATACATTGAAGGAAGGGATGAATATTGAAATGCATTAAAAACAACCGAGCCAACCATTTAATTTCCTCTGAAATTTTCGAATGCAGTCAACTAATCCATACTGTACGCTCAATTTTGAGAGTGACTGTATGTACCTTCATTTATCTGCCGCCCACCATCAGAACCTCCTATCTTCTGAACCATGAATGAATGAATAGAAGGTGCACGTCAGCACTCGTCATTGTCATCGCGTTGAAGGGCGACAACAACGACGACGACGGGTTGTGATAGTAATGAGAAAATAATCCTGCATCCGAATCAAACTAGATTGACTGTCGTTGGTTGGTTGGTTGGTGACGTTCGTCGCATCGCCGGAGGAGGAAGATTCATTTCGTATTCCGGAAGTGTGCGAGACATTTCGTTATACACAAAGATTGGCTTCACCGTTTCGGAGGAAAAACGTAGCAAACATCGGGGAGACAAGGGCAGAGCTCTACGTTTAAGCAGCAGAATCGTTTTGATGATTTTTATAGCAAATGACAGAACAAGTTTGTTGCAGTAGTGAGCATACTTGGAACCTATGTACGTTATTTTGTGATACAAGGAATAAGGCTATCAAAATTTGGGTATAACAAATAAGGCATTCAAGAAGTCAATCACAATAATAGAGCCTTATTTGTTAGAGAATTTCGGACTCTACTACCTCGGTGGGCAAAAATTAGGAGAGTTTCTGTCACTCGAAGAAGGAGGAATCTATTCGTAATTGCTTCTTTGATGTGTTTTCTTGAAACAATGTTTTCGACTAGTACTTTCAGTGTGGTCACGCAAATGACACGTTCTGAGACGAAATTGTCGAAAACCGATAAGTTGCGACACTGTTGCAAAATTTGATTCTTGACACTGAGCTGACGGTGATGGACACTCGCTTAATTTCTGTGGCATTTCTCCTGCCAAAGTTCTTCTGGATAATATTAAATATTAATAAGGCTTGTCCTTTTCCTTCTTTGTATATCTTTGTTCTTTCTGTGTTTCACGTTCTACCAAAACGATTCCTACTGTTATAACCTTCCAAACAAACCCAAAACCTCCCGTGGCATCTATGAGAGGTCGTAGAGTTCTCTACATCTCTCTTAAGTAGGTGTCCAACAAACTATCCTTCCCCTTCCTCAGCATTCGCAAGGACGTGGCCAGGATAGACCTCGACTGTTGGAAAGTGCATTGCTTCCATCTAAGAGATAGTGGTTAGTCCCAAATCAATATCTGTGGTAACGGATGAAAGTGATGCTACTCTCATACAACAGTCTTGGCTTGTACCACCTACGAATTTGTGCGAATTGCTCAATGCTAATGCTAATGCTAATGCTAATTATTATTAATATGTAAATAATCATAAATATTGTGAATTTTACAACGATGAGGGTGATCGAAGCTTTCAACGAAAGCATCGAGCTGTCGTGTAAAGTTTTTTTTAATAAGGATTTCATCTTCCAAAGTCTCGTATCTTTTTGTATTTTGTTTCACCATCTTGCATTTTAGTTCATTGCAAATTTAACCCTTTTACACTAATTGAAACTATAATCCTGAAAGTGTTTCGAAGCCCTGATGATTTTATTTTGTGAACTAAAGAAGCAGTACGAATTCAATAGACCCGAGGACGAACCATTCGTGTCAGAGCTTGCACTATTTTGCGTGCTCGTCTGATGATGATTGATTGAAACATCCAAATTGATGTCAGATTCAGCATTAAATGCAACTCACTTTCCCCAGTTCCGACATCGCCATCGCGGCGAAGAGCCACATAAAATCAATTTCGCTTTAAATCCACGCGCCGAATCACATCCACACGGTAGGACGCAGTGACGGCCATCCTCGTGCAGCGGATGGCGTGTGTGCATTTGTTTGTTCTGACAGTCAAGAATATGGTTTCAAATGTTGCACATTGCCGCCTCCCGTCCACGTGTTTCACAACTCCTCAATCACTTTCGACTATGAGAAAGTGCAACGCACGAATTGGCCAAAAAACTTCCACTTTCTTCTCTGTTGAGCAATCTAACATTGGCAAATTATTCACAGGCGGCGAATCAACTGACAAACCATTTAAGGATAACAATTTCCCAACCTTTGACCACAGTGTCCCTCGGAGCGGTTTGGGCGAAATATCCTTTCGGGATTTCCCCGATTCGAAGGCCTGCAACAACGGCGCTCGGAGTGGATGAGAAAGCTTTCGCTATCGTCGAGTTGGATACCCAGTGGCCTAGATTTGCATTATGGCAGCCAGTCGGTCGAACGCTGAAGCCTGGTGAACCGGAAGACAAGCGTGAACCGTGAAGCGTGGATGTGTGCAAATATGAAGAAAAAAAACTACATTTTTCCGTTCCATTCTATGTGTGACCCAAATCGGTCGCAAACGAGAACTGAGCATCGAACTTTGTGGAGTACGCAGGAAGTGCCATTCACTGCCGTCCGTTGTAGGTCGTTCCACAGCAACAAATACGGCACACATATGATGCGGGTAGGGTACTCTCTAACACGATCCAAAAAAACTGATGGTGCGAGTCCGACGAAATTGATTGAACCAGGACAAAATCGATTGGCGTATCCAAAACTAGAGCCAACGCTTCAGCAACTCCCACCAACGGAAATTACGTTCGATGAGTTGTCATCCCTCATTTGGGCGGGTGGCATGCTTTTTAATTAGGATGGAAGGATGAGGTTGTGGAATTTCATCAAACCCTGATTTTGTGTGTCCATTAATGCCGATCGGAATGTCGAGTGTGGGTATGTTGCTGGAAGGTACAAGGCAGGTAGCCGTGCATGGGCGTACATTGCACAACAGTTTCAGCGTAGGATGGGTGGAAAACATCTGAGCAAACAAACCGTACTCGGATCGGTTTGTTTGTCAAATGGGATAGAATCACAAACCATGCTTTCCTTAGACTGGGTTGTCCGCATTTTGTTTAATTCCTTCCAGTCCAGCCAGTACCGGTGCTGCTGTAACCTAACATGTCTGCATGATGTTTTTATTTAAGCAAGGGTTTGGTGCGCATACATGCTTCCACAAATTGTTGTTTGATATTGACATCTTCCCTTGAACGGTAGAAGGAGATTTGTTTGGCTTTTTCAGTATGGTAATATTATAATCTGTTGGTTCTGTGGGTTTCTTAATCAATTATGGATGAAGGAAACAGATAGAACTTATGTGCAGTGTGCAGTTGCAGTTCTTGTTGACTAATATGCTATTTATGCTCTTATCGCTTGGGATATCTAATAAATGCTCGCATGATATAAACATTTCTTTAGAGAATCTATTATTTACTAGCGAAAAAAACCCAGCTTTGCCTGGATGTTGCAAATGTCACTGTGAGGGTGAGATATATTAGAAATTGGGCAATCCCTTTCAGCGTGCATTGGTGACAGATATGCAAATATCATCCGTATAATGGAACGTACACACGGTCAAGCCGTTTGACCAACATTGACTCCACCTCTCGTTTATTCAAACATCCATCAAGTTTTACCAACAGCGACACGAACAATCAATTTATTCGACCAACAATATCACACACGAACGACCGAAGCGCCAACTTGAGCACCAACCATCAAAAAATATATGGGAGTTTGTGCAACTTCACTACAAATGCTCAAACATGTTCGGCGAGCCTTGACTCCGCCCCGACTACTGAAACCAAAATCAAACCGTTCGTCAAACTGCTTGGCTGGTGTGTACGCTGCATAATGGCGCGGTTGCCAACATCGACTAGTGAATTGGCGAATAAAGGTTGCACGAAGAAGAAGTCGAAGGATGAAATTTTAAAAAAATGCATGGGGAAGCATACGAGAAGTTTTCAAAAAATCTTCTGAAAAATTCTAGGATCAATTAATTTTAAAACTGTTAGCAGTACGAGGTTGGACCTTCCTTCTACTGCATAATAAACGCAATTTTTCGATTTCAAATTTGTTTTGGTGATATCACACTTGATACACAGTATTAGAAAAGTCTAACCCCGTACTGATTTCCGTTTTTTATTAAATAGTTTCCAAAGAATTCCCGTGTGCTTCCCTGTGCAATTTTTTACAAATATCATCCTCTGACTTCCTCTTCTTCTTCATCCAACCTTTAATCATCAATAGCAGGCCATGACTTTGCCTCTTTCCTCATTGGACAAAAACGGAGTTGCACGCTCGATAAGACAGCACACAAGTGATCAAAATCAAACTGATAGCTCGTTCGGCGAAATCAGACTGCACATTTGGCGATCCGGTCATCGGACCGGATAGTCTACACACCGTATCGAATGACAACGGACAACGATGCATAAACTTCGCAGCCTCCCGCGAAATGGTAGTCCGAAGCACCTGCTTTCCCCGCAAAAATATCCACAAGGCCACATGGAGATCACCTAACCAAGAAACGGAAAACCAAATCGACCACGTTCTAATCGACGGTAAATTCTTCTCCGACAGCACGAACGTCCGCACTTACAGTGCGAATATTGAATCCGACCACTACTTCGTTGCAGTATACCTGCGCTCAAAACTCTCGACGGTGTACAACACGCGCCGAAGTCGGACGCCGTTGCTTAACATTGGGCGGCTACAAGACGGTAGACTAGCCCAAGAATACGCGCAGCAGCTGGAAGTGGCACTCCCAACGGAAGAGCAGCTAGGCGCAGCGTCTCTTGAAGATGGCTGGAAAGATATTCGATCCGCCATTGGTAGCACCGCAACCGCTGCACTAGGCACGATGCCCCGGATCGGAGATACGACTGGTATGACGGCGAATGTGAGCAGATAAAGAATGTGCACAGCAAAAAGAGGTCACCCGAAAAATAGTGTTACAGGAAGGAATTTAAATAAAACTCAACAACATAACGTTTATTTCAAAGAAAAACAAACTGAAATTGTCATACATAATTAATTCAGTGAATTTGATATTTTGTATGCAAATGCCCGTACCTTTCTCTTGACACCATTCATGAGGTTTTGCACGGCATCATCCGTCACTAATATGGCAGCCTTTTGCCAGTTACGCCAGAAGCTTTTCTCATCATTTGCTAAATTATTTGTTTCTAGAAGATTCCTTTTAACCATGGCCCAGTACTTTTCGACTGGACGGAGCACAGGTGAATTTGGGAGGTTGAGCTCCTTCGGGACAACATTAACGCTATTAGCAGCGTACCAGTTTTGAACCAGTTTTTCGTAGTGACAAGATGCTAGACCTGGCCAGAACCTTCATGTTTCCTAATAAACTGCAATAGTCGTTTATTTAGACATTCGTCAACGTAAATTTGCGAATTTATAGTACCGATTGTGACGAAAATGTAGCTTCTGAGACCGCAGCCACACAATGCTTGCCATACGACAAATTTCTTTTGGAACTTCGACAGTTTTTTCTGTCTAAAATGTTCCGCAACACCTCTCCTTTGATTCGAGGTATAAAACAGTAATCACAGATTTAGCGATATTCAACGATTTTGCAATGTCGCCTTGCGACATATTCGGATTTTCCACCTTTTGTGCAAATTAAGTTCGCGCACGTGTTATTGATTCGACGCTATTTTTCAGAACAACAGAGACATGTTGGAAATAACATTTTACCATTTCACACATAAATTTATCTCCATATTGTGGTATTCGTATTAACTATGCATGCACTGAGAAAACTGTGTTGAACCATTTTCGGTGACTTTTTGCTGTGCACATTCTTTAGTAGAAGAGAAGAATGCAGCATGGGCGAGATTGCTGCAACACCGCACGAGGGCGAACGAGGCACGATATAAACGGGCACGAAACTCGATTTTCCGGAGGAAAAAGCGCCAGCAGGAAGATCGAGACCGTGAAGAGACGGAGCAAATGGAGCGCTAATAACGCACGAAAGTTCTATGAGAAGTTGAACCGTTCACGTAAAGGCCACGTGCCACAGCCTGATATGTGTATGGACATAAACGGGAACCTTCTTACGAACGAGCGTGAGGTGATCCAAAGGTGGCGGCAGCACTACGAAGAACACATGAATGGTGATGTGGCAGACGAAGATGGCGGTATGGTGGTGGACCTGGGAGAACGCCCGCAGGACATAATTTTACCGGCTCCGGATCTCCAGGAAAACCAGGAGGAGATTGGCCGGCTGAAGAACAACAAAGCCCCTGGGGTTGACCAACTACCAGGAGAGCTATTTAAACACGGTGGTGAGGCACTGGCTAGAGCGCTGCACTGGGTCATTACCAAGATTTGGGAGGAGGAAGTTTTGCCGCAGGAGTGGATGGAAGGTGTCGTGTGTCCCATCTACAAAAAGGGCGATAAGCTGGATTGTAGCAACTACCGCGCAATCACATTGCTGAAGGTACTCTCCTAAATTTTATGCCATCGACTAGTACCAATTTCAAGGGAGTTCGTGGGGCAGTACCAGGCGGGATTTATGGGCGAATGGACCAGGTGTTTGCCAATACAACGAATACAACGTGCGCACACATCATCTTTTCATCGACCTCAAAACCGCATATGATACAATCGATCGGGACCAGCTATGGCAGCTAATGCACGAACACGGATTTCCGGATAAACTGATACGGTTGATCAAAGCGACCATGAATCGGGTGATATGCGTAGTTCAAGTTTCAGAAGCATTCTCGAGCCCGTATGAAACGCGGAGCGGGTTGCGGCAAGGTGATGGTCTTTCGTGTCAGCTATTCAACATCGCTTTGGAAGGGTAATACGAAGAGCAGGGATTAACACGAGTGGTACAATTTCCTATAAGTCCGTCCAGCTTTTTGACTTCGCCGATGACATAGATATTATGGCACGTAACTTTGAGAAGATGGAGGAAGCTTACATCAGACTGAAAAGGGAAGTCAAGCGGTTCGGACTAGTCATCAACACGTCGAAGATGAAGTACAGGATAGGAAGAGGTTCAAGAGAATACAACGTGAGCCAGTGACCGCTGACCCACCCATCACGAGTTTGTATCGGTGGTGAAGAAATCGAGGTGGTTGAAGAATTTGTGTACTTAGGCTCACTAGTGACCGCCGAAAATGATACCAGCAGAGAAATTCGGAGACGCATAGTGGCTGGAAATCATACGTACGTTGGACTCCGCAAGACGCTTCGATCGAATAGAGTTCGCCGCCGTACCAAACTGACAATCTAAAAAACGCTCATAAAACCGGTAGTCCTCTCCGGACACAATACCTGGACGATGCTCGTGGAGGATCAACGCGCAATTGGAGTTTTCGAAAGGAAAGTGCTGCGTACCATCTATGGTGTGGTGCAGATGACGGACGGTACGTGGAGAAGGCGAATGAACCACGAGTTGCATGAGCTGCTGGGAAAACCATAAACCGTTCACACCGCGAAAATCGGACGACTGCGGTGGGCCGGGCACGTAGCCAGAATGTCGGACAGTAACCCGGTGGAAATGGATCTCGACAACGATCCGACGGGCACAAGAAGGCGAGGTGCGCAGCGGGCAAGGTGGATCGATCAGGTGGAAGATGACTTGCGGACCCTCCGTAGACTGCGTGGTTGGCGACGTGTAGCCATGGACCGAGCCGAATGGAGAAGACTCTTATAAACCGCACAGGTCACTTCGGTCTTTGTCTGAATAAATAAATAAATAATAACATTTTCCTCTAAGACGCTCAAAATTAATTATTAATGCTGAATATATTAACAAAAAATAAGAAGGAATACAGCTGGAGGATCATGAACATGAAATTGTTGACAAAAAGGCTGGATCAATTTGCTTAGTAAATATGCATATAAGTTTTTCCAAAATATTCTTTTTAAAATTATTTTCGGCTTTTCCACGGGAACTACTATGAAGTTTCGACATTTCTTTGAAATTACCAACAGAAGCTCTTTGGAAATCCCAAAGAAAATTATTTGAAATTTCTTCAGGAAAATGTTCGGAATATCCACGGAAATTTTCTTTTCAGTTTCTGTTGAATATTTTTCGAAATTTACACAGAAAATTCTTTATAATTGTAGAAGAGTGGGGCTGGTCTTCTTCTTCTTCGCATTGTCATCACATCCCCCAACTGGGACATTGCCGCCTCGCAGCTTGATGTTCATATTCAGTACTGCCAAAGTTATTAACTCCGAGGTTTCTAACCCAAGTTACCATTTTTGCATTCGTATACTATGAGGCTAACACGATGATACTTTTATGCCCAGGGAAGTCGAGACAATTTCCAATCCGACCGGGAATCGAACCCAGCCACCCTCAGCATGGTCTTGCTTTGTAGCCGCGCATCTTACCGCACGGCTAAGGAGTGCGGCTGGTAGAATGGGTATTTTAACGTTAGCTTACTCAGTCGCTCAGTTTGGAATAATTAAGTCGGATAGTTTGGCATGGCCAACGTTAAAACAAAAAAATACTCGGAATATCCACGGGATACTCTATGGAGTTTTCCAGGGAAATTCTCTGAATTTTTCCCTAGAAATTCTCCGGAATTTCAAATTCTTTGTACAGTAGACGTTTGATAATTGTAAGTCATTTGACTGCAATGCTGTTAAACCGCTGAACTTCAAAACGATGTAAAAGACGATGATAGCTATGCATTAGACCTCTTCATGTTTTCAAAAAGTATCGAAATCTCAACCGGTCAGCAGGTTTGAAGAAATCCCAACCTGCAAATTTATGACAGATGTTCAGCTTCCGATTTTTAAGTTTTTAACGGTAAATCGTACATCGGCAATTATTTTACTCAAATATCCACGGAAAAAAGAGGAATAATCTATATACATGAAAAGGAATTTCTGTCTGTCTGAACCATATAGACTCCGAAACTACTGAACCGATCGGCGTGAAAATTTGTATGCAGAAGTTTTTGGGGCCAGGGAAGATTCTTAAGATGGTTCGAGACCCCTCCCGCTTTGGAAAGGGGGACTCCCATCCAAATGAAACACCAATTTTGTCATAACTCGAGATCTAATCAGAGAATAAATCAATTTTAGGTGAAACGAAGTTCGTCGGGCCTGCTAGTAATATAATAAATTAGCAATGATTTGTAATAAATTCAAGTATTTTGTAGAACAACGACTTTTAGGGAAAACAGTGTTTTTATGCACTTAAAAGCACAAAAATAACTTTTACATGGACGGAACGAATCGCAATGTTCACAGGACTTGTAGAGCACACCAAAAACTTCCATATAGAGGTTGTTGCGATGGTTTTCGGCGTTTAAATCTCTTGTAAAATTTCGATCGAAATTGAAAATAGCCCAAACACACTAAATCGACTTGAGACACCTCGAAATTTTATCCGAATTAGCTGATAATTTGACAGGAGGCTTATTTTAGCATAAAAATTGTGATTCGGGGCTGACCGGTTGAATTTTTGATACTTTTTGAAAACATGAAGAGCTCTACTATGCACAATCAGGTGCAGTTTTGTTGCATCTGACGTCGACTGACAACCGTTTGATGTCTTGAATGCGTTGGAGCTATCGAGCAGCATTCGTTAACTGAAACGTAAACATTTTGCTGTTATCCATCGACTAGTGTGTTGATCATAAGAAATTCTTGACAAATTCCGATGGCTGAAAGCAAAATACGGTCGAACCGATAATTTGACCAAAAAAGCCATTTTCCCTTCGCACAGGTCATGAGGCCGAATTGGTTATCAGCCCGAAATGCCGTTTCTCAGAAATAGTCGTGTGATAGAATGGCCCATTTGGCCGAAAATGTTTTTCGATGCAATGAGGGTCATTTGGCCGAACGGGTCAATTGGCCGAAAGGGTCGTTGGGTCGAAATGGTCGTTTGGCCTCCAAGGTTCGTTTGGCTTCAAAGGGTCATTTGGCCGGTGCTTAGGATTTGGGATCAGGAAATTTCAGCTTCTCATCCGGGCATTTGGCGTCAGTGACGATGTGGCGTGTAGGCGCGCTCGAGGAATGGCGCGACTGGGAGCATCTTCCGGATGGCAAGAGCTATGGAGCTCTACGGAACAAAAAGGCAGAGACAGAACAAAAAAATCTTTAAAGAAAGAATAAAAAACAAAATGTTAGATTTTTATGTCAGAAGCACAAAGAAAACTATAAATGGCCTGCATATAGACAACATCACGATCTCCCAAAACACCGCGAACTTCCCTGAAGGGTTATTTACCTCGGGCCACAAGGGTATCCAATAATTGCTCTCTGGAGGCGTCATTTTCCGAGCAGGACAAAACTACGTGATCGATGTCATCATAATCGGCTCCGCACCTACATAAGTTGCTATCGACAAGGTTTATTCTGTACAGATGTGCGTTTAGTGAATAGTGATTGGACATAAGCCTCGGCATCGTGCGAATGAAGCCTCGACCTCTGAACCACGCTCGCCCAAAAACTTTTGGAATTATGGAAAATAGCCACCGTCCAAGTTCGTTGTGTGTCCAATTACTTTGCCAACTTTGAACAGTACTCTGACGGACTAATGGGAAAAACTCGTTGCTCGAGTATTGTCTATCATAAACTTCACCTTTCTATGCGCCCACCTTTGCCAGCGAGTCTGCCTTCTCATTGCAGTAGATTGAGCAGTAAGATGGGACCCAAACAAAGGTAACCTGAATGATCTTTCGACCAAAACACGCAACTGCTCTCTTTTGTTTGTAAGAAAGTAAGATGCGTGCTTAACAGGTTTCATCGACCGGAGTGCCTCCATAGAACGAAGACTATCCGAGAAGATGAAATAATGGTCTACGGGCTGATTGGAAATTATCCCCTTAGCGAAGTTAATTGCTGCCAGCTCAGCAACATAAACCGAGCACGGTTCCTGAAGTTTCCGGAAGGTGGTTGAAGTTACATCCACCGAAGCCAGTGGATCCGTTAATGCGAGAACCATCAGTGAAATATCTGTTGTTGCAATTGACATGTTCATATTTTTCTGAAAAAAAAGAGGGAATAGATATTTGTCGAAGATGATCTTGTATTCCTTGAATAGCGTATTTCATGGACAGATCGTATTCAATTGAGGAACTGTCGTTGGTGAAGTGAACTCGAGGTGGATTATAACACGGAAGACAAAGATCTGTTGAAATGTAGTTGAGATAGACTCTAAGGAATCTTGAACGACAAGTCAGTTCAAGCATTTTATCGAAGTTATCTAAGACAAGTGTGTTACTTGTTCCACATTTGATGAGTATTCTAAGTAAGAGCTCCCAGTAACGGTGCTTTAAAGGAGTGACTCTAGCAAGCACCTCCAGAGTGAATTGGTAGTTAGTCCCAATCCCCATTTACTGTGTTTTCTGTACAAATTCGCAAGTTCTAATCAATCACGGAGTAGCAACTACGAATTGTGCGGTCATAATGTTCATGCTCAAGGGTTGTTTTGCAGAAAGGACACTTTCGGACCAAATGGCACTTTTTGCCAAACGACAACCTAGCAAACGGCATTTTCGGTCGAATGAACTATTCGGTCTAACGATTTTTCGGCCAAATTATCAGTTCGGTCGAATGTCCCTTTCGGCTATATGTCGCTATCGGTCAAACTACATTTGCGGACACACAATTTTCAACCAAAATGCCATTTGGCCGGAATAGTTGTTGGACAAAAATGACATTTTTGGGCCAAATGGCTCTTTCTGCCAAATGACCAGATTGCATTTTTGGTCAAATGATCTATTCCGGCCGAACGGCATTATCAGTCAAATGACCTGTTAGGTCAAACAACTATTTCAGTGAAAATACCAGTTCGGCCGAATGTTTTTTTCGGCTATATGTCGCTTTCGGCAAAACTACATTTTTGTCGTTCAGTTCGGCTCGGCTAAATGGATTTTGACTAGAGAACTTTTGGCTTAAAAGCCAGTATCAATTTAAAAAGTAGAGATTAAGGAATTTTGTTCAATTGTCATGTCACGAGTGGCCATTGTTGACCATACTATCCATTCAGTACCTACATCCAACCGGCGATTTTTTTAAATCTACATCTTAAACAATCTTCTACGGCAACTTTGAAGAATTTCGAAAAAAAATCTAGAAAGTCTCCCATGGATATTCCGAAGAAGCAGTCGTCTATCTATCTATCTAGATTTAGAAAGTCAACGTTAGAGCATCCCTTCTTTCAGTCACAAGCACAGTTACAATTATGAAGATTTCCTGTGTAAATTTTAAAGAGTACTCAGAAACTCAACAGGGAGTTTCCGCGGATATTCCGAATATTATCCTGTAGAAATTTGAAACAATATTTGCATGAGATTCTCAACTAAAACCCGAAGAACTTTTCGCTGAAATTGCAAACAACGCCATAACGCCATTTGACATAAAGGCATTTGGCATAAAGGCCATTTGGCATAACGGTCATTTGGCATAACGGACATTTGGCATAATTTTGAACAGGGAAGTCGAAACAATTTCCAAGCCGAAAATAGCCTAGACCTGCACCGGGAATCGAACCCAGCCTCCCTCAGCATGGTTTTGCTTTGTAGCCGCGCGTCTCACCGCATGACTAAGGAGGGCCCCTGCACACCACTCAACTGTCAATTTTATTATTCCACGCATGCTGCGACACTGCAAAGCTGAAACAATAAAAACAAAAGTTGTCCGCTGCCTCCGTATTGAGTGGTGTGCCCTTGAAAACGCGAGTGAATTTAGTTTTGGATTCTGTGACGCTTGTCCTTAAAGGGAATGGGTTTTGTGATGTATTTTTTCACATAGTTAGAGTAGATCGAGGATATGTTCTGATAGATTTAGACTGATGATAGACATTTTTCGGAAGGATGGAAAAACGAAATGGCTACTTCCGAGAAAAGGATCACATCCGTCATTGACTTATTCCAGGAAAACGCTTACATAAAAAAATAATTTTAAATCCCCTTACTTGATTTTGACAAACACCTAATTTTGGAGAATGGATCAAATCCAAGATTGTCTCAATCCGAGCAAAAGCCTACTTTCACAGAAGGAATCACATCCATTCAAAATCAACACGAGATTGTTTCAATCCGAGCAAAAGCCCACTTTCAAAGAGGGAATCACATCCACCCTTGCCTTACCCCGGTCAACGCCCGTAATTATATTTACCACCATATTCCAAAAAAACTCCAGCTTCCAAAGGACAAATCACATATACCTTGCTGAATTCTGAATAAACTTCTATTTTCATAAAAACAATCACTTTTAATTTTGAAGAAGAGAACAAATCCCCCATTGCATTCTTGCGGGCAAACGCCCATTTTTAAAGAAGGGATCACTTCCACCATTTCCTTAATCCGGGCAAACGCCTACTTTTAAAGATAAGGAACCACATCCCCCAGTGGCCTAATCCAAGCAAATACCTACTTTTCAAGAAGTGATCATATCCCCCCTTGCCTTAATCCGAACAAGCCCCTAGTTTTAATGAAGGGATCACATCCACCACAGCCTTAATCCGGACAAACGCCTACTTTTAAAGAAGGGATCATATCCACAATTGGCTTAACCCGGCAAGCGCCTACTTTTAAAGAAAGGATCACATCCACCATTGCCTAAATCCGGGCGAGCAACTACTTTTAAAGAATGGGTAATATCCACCATTGCCTTAATTCGAGCAAACGGCTAATTTAAAAAAGATATTGCATTCACCATTGCCATAATCCGACCAAACGCTCACTTTTAAAGATGGAATCACATCCACCATTGCCTTAATCCGGACAAACATCTACTTTCAAAGATAAGGAATCACATCCACCACTGTTTAAATCTGGGCGAGCAACTACTTTTTAAGAAGACCGGGCAAGTGCCTACTTTTTTAGAAGTGATCACATCCACTATTGCCTTATGTCGAGCGAACGCCCGAATTTCAAGAAGAGATCACATCCACAATTGTCGTAATCCGAGCAAGCACCTACTTTTAAAGAAGGGATCACATCCACCATTGCCTAAATTTGGGCGAGCAACTACTTTTTAAGAAAGAATAATATCCACCATTGCCTTAATCTGAGCAAACGCCTACTTTTAAAAAAAGAGACTGCATCCACCATTTCCTTAATTCGAGCAAGCGCTTCATACTCGGCTGATGCATGCTTTCTTCGAAAGGATTGTGTATTTTATTATGTTACTAGCAGACCCGACGAACTTCGTTTCGCCTAAAATTGATTTATTCTCCGATTAGTTCTCGAGTTATGCAAAGCTGTATGCTTCATTTTAATGGAAGTCCTCCTTTCTAGAAGGGGGAGGGGTTTTAAACCACCACAGAAACACATTTTCCCTTCCAAAACAGCAACATTCCAAATTTGTTTCCATCTGTTAGATTAATTCACGAGATATGAAGAAATTTTTGTTTCATTTGTATGGGAGCCCCTCTTTCCAAATGAGGGAGGAGTCTCGAACCATCTTAAGAACCTTCCCCGGTCCCAAAAACCAAAATTTTCACGCCGATCGGTTCAGTAGATTCCGAGTCTATAAATTTTTATGTATAAAGATAGATATTCACTATTCTAGGTTTTTTTACAGCACCACTGAGACTTGTAATTTATTTTATAAAATAGCAAAAATTACGCCATATGTCCGTAATGCCAAATGACCCTCACTTTTGTCGCTGTAGTCAATTATGCCAAATGTCCGTTATGCCAAATTACCGTTATGCCAAATGGTTTTTATGCCAAATGACCTTATGCCAGGGCATATTCGGCCATTTCAGCTAGTCGGCCAACCAACATTTTCAGGCAAATGCACTATTCGACCAAATAACTATGGGCTACTTAGTCTTCCACCAAATGGTCTATTTGGTCAAACGACATATTCGGCCAAACAACTTACAGCCTTGTGGTCTTCGGCCAAATGGCTTTCTACCGAACGAAAATTCAATTTCAACGGGAAATTTATCGCCATTTCCACACGAGTTTTTTCATAGTTTTAACGAGAGTAGATTTACGATGTTTTAATAAGAAATTTTATGGAATTGTGGAGTTACAACGTTGTTGGGATCAATCTAATCTAATCTAATCACTGAAAATTCGCTTTCGTTCATGGGACTTTATGTTCTATCAGATCACATTCTAAGAATTAATATCGATCAAAATGTTATCACTATTTATTCCTCTTGTATGTAGGATGAGTCCTCACTACTTTTTGAAACCCTCAATTTCAACTCGTTTTTGCATAGGAAACTCATTCAACAATATTCCGGCATGATACTGCATACCGGCATCAAAACTCGGCAATTTATCTTCGTTTGCTTCTGATAGTTCCCATGAAAGGGCACAGGTCAAGCTCTGTCTTTGCAAAAATCCCCATCCAAAATCTGCCTGACTTGGCTTGACTTGACTTGGCAATAATATTGATTGCCTTTGCATCAGCCCACACCGGCATGGTATACGTAATCCAATTCAAAGTCAGAATGAAAGCGAACCCTTCTACTTGTCGTCGTCATAAACAGCAGTAACCGGGAGCTGCCGTATTGCCATTACTGGAAGGTCAATCTGTTCTGCACATCGGAAAACGTTCCATCAAATTTGACGGCTTGCTGCAGGGCGAAGGGACTGCTTTCGGGAGGGTTGATTGATCGCAATTCGTTTATGTGAGGTCACGGTCAGACAAAGTAGTTGAACTAAGGATTTATAATGCTCGTCCTTGGGACATGCTTGTTTGATCAGTTGTACAAACTGAAATGATTGTCTTCAGGAGGCAATAATGCGTGATTACGAAATTTGCATAAGCCTTCGCTTGAATTTCTTAAATATTAATATTCAGACATTCAACATACATACGCATTAAAAAGGCTGTCGTTTATCGTACGCGTGTTGAAACACAGAAAGAATAATTAAAAACCTTTTAACGAGGGAACCGAACTACCAAATAATCTTTATGCCCACTTCCAAGGGTGAGGTACTAAAAATTTGAAATAAATTTATTCTTCTCGATTGCAAATCCTGGCAAGTGTTGCAATGGTTGTTCTATTTTGGAAATAAGGAGCACTGACGCCAACCTGTGGCAAACTGCACGAAAAAGCACTTAAGCGAAGTTACAACTCCAGTCTGTTTCGAGATTTAAGCCGTGGAAATGAAACCAATTAGAAAATTCAACCCCCATTCGAGCCAACCACTTCATGCACATTAGCATCGCCCCCTCCCCCCATATTTCGAATGCCTCTGTTCATGGTGAAATGATTTTCAACAGCAAGCCGCGACTAGCTGCGAGCAGAGGGAAGGTAACTACAAGTAGGAGTTCGCGTGTGTCGACACCATGTGAGCTCCTCCTAACAACTGGGCTTGGTAGAATTCTTGAGTGCTTCCAACTACTGAAAACTACGGAAGAACAGCGAAGTGAACATGATGGATGATAGAATAAATAAAACTCTCAAGGTGGGGTGAAGGTAGAGTAAGTGTTTTCGTGGCCACGGGGGAGACTTTAGTTGGGAATGGAAATTAGAAAGTACCATTTCGAGTTACTGTGTAATTATAAGGAAATGACTCAATCACAGCGAGCTTAGTGAATAATAATTAAGCTTTTTAGATTGTAGGGCTGGATGACCAATAAAAAAAATTGTGCCGGAGAAGTGTTTGAGTAATGATGAATCATTTTTTCGTTAGGTTGCAGCAAGGCATTGAAAACTATTTTTTTATATAAAAGAAAAAGATAAAAATTGACAAGATAAAAAGACAAAATTTCAAGAAGAAAAATGGACAAGAAGACAACAAGACAACACGAGTAGAAGACAAGAAGACAGGAAAGAAGGCAAGAAGACAAGAAGACAAGAAGACAAGAAGACAAGAAGACAAGAAGACAAGAAGACAAGAAGACAAGAAGACAAGAAGCCAAGAAGACAAGAAGACAAGAAGATAAGAAGACAAGAAGACAAGAAGACTGGAAGACAAGAATACAAGAAGTCCAAGAAGACAAGAAGACAAGAGGACAAGAAGATAAGAAGACAAGAAAGAAGACAAGACAAGACAAGACTAAAGACAAGAAGACAAGAAGACACGAAGACAAAAAGACAAGAAGACAAGAAGACAAGAAGACAAGAAGACAAGAAGACAAGAAGACAAGAAGACAAGAAGACAAGAAGACAAGAAGACAAGAAGACAAGAAGACCAGAGACAAAAAGTCAAGAAGACAAGAAGATTAAAAGACAAGAAGGCAAGAAGACAAAAAGACAAGAGGACAAGAAGATAAGAAGACAAGAAGACAAGAAAGAAGACAAGACAAGACAAGACGAAAGACAAAAAGACAAGAAGACAAGAAGACAAAAAGACAAGAAGACAAGAAGACAAGAAGACAAGAAGACAGGAAGACAAGAAGACAAGAATACAAGAAGCCCAAGAAGACAAGAAACAAGAAGATAATTACAAGTACAATAAATTTTCAGTAATTTCACAGAATCGTGAAAATAAACTGTCCCATTGTTGCAGCATTGTCTTCAACAAAACAACATTGCTGTAGGAAAATTATCGTTCTAGGAGTCCTCCGCTGCTGAGTGCAGAGATAATTCCGTGTCGTTTGCTGCCGCACCAGAAAAAGGGCGCTCAGGAAGTGCAAAACTTTTGACTGCAACAAAAAGTCGAAATCATAACAAAGTTGCGGGCCGCGAAGCAATATGAAGAAAAAAAATACTGAAATGATAACTGCAAGTAATTTGCCAATTTTCGTTGTCCCACTTGTTTCTTGCGATGGGCTTCGTCGTTGTCGTTGCTGTTTTTGTTGTCGTTTGTTCTACTAATGTGACGAAGATAGGAGAAGAACAAAAAAGTTGCAGAAGTTGGTTTCGTGCCTTGGGGCATTTTCAAAGTTGAACAAAAGGCAATTTGTTGCAGTTTTGTTACCGTTCCAGAAAAAAATACGGTTTGTTTTCGTGACACAGTTCTGCACGGGGTTTAATGCATAGGATTTGCTAATGATGATGGCGCTATTGAGAACAGGTTGTGCAAAGATATATAAACGTGAATGAATTACAGAATAATTTAGGCAATAAGGAATACTGAACTTACAAAAATGAGATACTTTTGCAAAAACACATTTTAAATCGCATATTCATTAAACGCATTAATGTCATTTGAAACAAAAAAAAAACAACTTCGTTCACCGGGTACTGATACTCCATTATTTTCCTCGAAACTGTTAAACGCAATGGCCGATCATTATCAAACTCAATGTCAATAGTGATCAACTGAGATTTGCTAATCTAGAGTCGAATGCAACTTGTTGCGAGAATATCGAAATAGTTGTTACATGTGCTCAGTTCGTCAAGCTGAGACGATTCTTATGTAACATTATGGGTCTCAGGGGTCTTTCTTAGCTGCAATACGATGAGCGACTACAAAGCAAGACCAGTCTGGAGGTGGCTGGGTTCGATTCCCGGTATGGACTAAATATGAGATTTTGTGGATGGAAATTTTATCGATTTCCCTGGGCATAAATGTAGTATCGTGCTGTAGCCTCGCGATATACGAATGCAAGAAGGGTAACTCGGCTTAGAAACCTCGCAGTTAACAACTATTGAAGTGCTCACTTCAAACATTTATGCGCTAGAAATTCTAATGAATTTTTTTTTCAAGTTTAAGTAGATTATTTTCTGGGATTCTCACAGTAATTCCGTCAAGAATTTATCCGGAAAGGAAGATAAGGATCTTTCGAGAGAACAACTACAAGGAAAATTTCAGAACGAAATGCCAGAGGAATCCTTGACAGGACGGAGGAATTTCTTGAAGAAATTCTAGGGAAATTCTAAGAGGAACTTCTAGAGAAATTCCTGCTAGAACTTCCGAAAGAATTCCCGGAGGAACTTCCGGAAGAATTCCCGGAGGAACTTCCGGAGGAATTCCCGGAGGAACTTCCGGAGGAATTCCCGGAGGAACTTCCGGAGGAATTCCCGGAGGAACTTCCGGAGGAATTCCCGGAGGAACTTCCGGAGGAATTCCCGGAGGAACTTCCGGAGGAATTCCCGGAGGAACTTCGGAGGAATTCCCGGAGGAACTTCGGAGGAATTCCCGGAGGAACTTCCGGAGGAATTCCCGGAGGAACTTCGGAGGAATTCGGAGGAACTTCGGAGGAATTCAGGAGGAACTTCCGGAGGAATTCCCGGAGGAACTTCGGAGGAATTCCCGGAGGAACTTCGGAGGAATTCCTGGAGGAACTTCGGAGGAATTCCCGGAGGAACTTCCGGAGGAATTCCCGGAGGAACTTCGGAGGAATTCCCGGAGGAACTTCCGGAGGAATTCGGAGGAACTTCCGGAGGAATTCCTGGAGGAACTTCCGGAGGAATTCGGAGGAACTTCGGAGGAATTCCCGGAGAAACTTCGGAGGAATTCGGAGGAACTTCCGGAGGAATTCCCGGAGGAATTTCCGGAGGAACTTCGGAGGAATTTCGGAGGAACTTCCGGAGGAATTTCCGGAGGAACTTCGGAGGAATTTCGGAGGAACTTCGGAGGAATTCGGAGGAACTTCGGAGGAATTCGGAGGAACTTCCGGAGGAATTCCCGGAGGAACTTCCGGAGGAATTCGGAGGAACTTCGGAGGAATTCCCGGAGGAACTTCCGGAGGAATTCGGAGGAACTTCCGGAGGAATTCCCGGAGGAACTTCGGAGGAATTCCCGGAGGAACTTCCGGAGGAATTCCCGGAGGAACTTCCGGAGGAATTCGGAGGAACTTCGGAGGAATTCCCGGAGGAACTTCCGGAGGAATTCCTGGAGGAACTTCGGAGGAATTCCCGGAGGAACTTCCGGAGGAATTCCCGGAGGAACTTCCGGAGGAATTCGGAGGAACTTCGGAGGAACTTCGGAGGAATTCCGGAGGAACTTCGGAGGAATTCCTGGAGGAACTTCGGAGGAATTCGGAGGAACTTCGGAGGAATTCCCGGAGGAACTTCCGGAGGAATTCCGGAGGAACTTCCGGAGGAATTTCGGAGGAACTTCCGGAGGAATTCCCGGAGGAACTTCCGGAGGAATTCAGGAGGAACTTCCGGAGGAATTCCCGAGGAACTTCCGGAGGAATTCCCGGAGGAACTTCCGGAGGAATTCGGAGGAACTTCGGAGGAATTCGGAGGAACTTCCGGAGGAATTCCCGGAGGAACTTCCGGAGGAATTCCTGGAGGAACTTCGGAGGAATTCCCGGAGGAACTTCGGAGGAATTCGGAGGAACTTCCGGAGGAATTCCTGAGGAACTTCGGAGGAATTCTGGAGGAACTTCGGAGGAATTCCCGGAGGAACTTCGGAGGAATTCCCGGAGGAACTTCCGGAGGAATTCGGAGGAACTTCGGAGGAATTCCCGGAGGAACTTCCGGAGGAATTCGGAGGAACTTCGGAGGAATTCGGAGGAACTTCCGGAGGAATTCGGAGGAACTTCGGAGGAATTCGGAGGAACTTCCGGAGGAATTCCCGGAGGAACTTCCGGAGGAATTCGGAGGAACTTCGGAGGAATTCGGAGGAACTTCGGAGGAATTCTGGAGGAACTTCGGAGGAATTCGGAGGAACTTCCGGAGGAATTCCTGGAGGAACTTCGGAGGAATTCAGGAGGAACTTCCGGAGGAATTCCCGGAGGAACTTCGGAGGAATTCCCGGAGGAACTTCGGAGGAATTCGGAGGAACTTCCGGAGGAATTCCCGGGAGGAACTTCCGGAGGAATTCAGGAGGAACTTCCGGAGGAATTCCCGGAGGAACTTCCGGAGGAATTCGGAGGAACTTCCGGAGGAATTCGGAGGAACTTCCGGAGGAATTCCCGGAGGAACTTCCGGAGGAATTCCGGAGGAACTTCCGGAGGAATTCGGAGGAACTTCGGAGGAATTCCAGGAGGAACTTCCGGAGGAATTTCGGAGGAACTTCCGGAGGAATTCCCAGGAGGAACTTCCGGAGGAATTCCCGGAGGAACTTCGGAGGAATTCGGAGGAACTTCGGAGGAATTCCCGGAGGAACTTCCGGAGGAATTCCCGGAGGAACTTCGGAGGAATTCGGAGGAACTTCCGGAGGAATTCCCGGAGGAACTTCGGAGGAATTCGGAGGAACTTCGGAGGAATTCCCGGAGGAACTTCCGGAGGAATTCCGGAGGAACTTCCGGAGGAATTCCCGGAGGAACTTCGGAGGAATTCGGAGGAACTTCGGAGGAATTCGGAGGAACTTCCGGAGGAATTCGGAGGAACTTCGGAGAATTCGGAGGAACTTCGGAGGAATTCCCGGAGGAACTTCGGAGGAATTCCCGGAGGAACTTCGGAGGAATTCGGAGGAACTTCCGGAGGAATTCCCGGAGGAACTTCGGAGGAATTCCCGGAGGAACTTCCGGAGGAATTCGGAGGAACTTCCGGAGGAATTCCCGGAGGAACTTCGGAGGAATTCCTGGAGGAACTTCCGGAGGAATTCGGAGGAACTTCGGAGGAATTCTGGAGGAACTTCCGGAGGAATTCCCGGAGGAACTTCCGGAGGAATTCGGAGGAACTTCGGAGGAATTCCCGGAGGAACTTCCGGAGGAATTCCCGGAGGAACTTCGGAGGAATTCCGGAGGAACTTCCGGAGGAATTCCCGGAGGAGGAACTTCCGGAGGAATTCCCGGAGGAACTTCGGAGGAATTCGGAGGAACTTCCGGAGGAATTCGGAGGAACTTCGGAGGAATTCCCGGAGGAACTTCCGGAGGAATTCCCGGAGGAACTTCGGAGGAATTCCCGGAGGAACTTCGGAGGAATTCCCGGAGGAACTTCGGAGGAATTCCTGGAGGAACTTCCGGAGGAATTCCCGGAGGAACTTCCGGAGGAATTCCCGGAGGAACTTCCGGAGGAATTCGGAGGAACTTCGGAGGAATTCCCGGAGGAACTTCCGGAGGAATTCCCGGAGGAACTTCCGGAGGAATTCCGGAGGAACTTCCGGAGGAATTCCCGGAGGAACTTCCGGAGGAATTCCCGGAGGAACTTCCGGAGGAATTCGGAGGAACTTCGGAGGAATTCGGAGGAACTTCCGGAGGAATTCCCGGAGGAACTTCCGGAGGAATTCCCGGAGGAACTTCCGGAGGAATTCCCGGAGGAACTTCCGGAGGAATTCGGAGGAACTTCCGGAGGAATTCCTGGAGGAACTTCCGGAGGAATTCGGAGGAACTTCCGGAGGAATTCCCGGAGGAACTTCCGGAGGAATTCCGGAGGAACTTCCGGAGGAATTCGGAGGAACTTCGGAGGAATTCCCGGAGGAACTTCCGGAGGAATTCGGAGGAGGAACTTCCGGAGGAATTCCCGGAGGAACTTCGGAGGAATTCGGAGGAACTTCGGAGGAATTCCCGGAGGAACTTCGGAGGAATTCGGAGGAACTTCCGGAGGAATTCGGAGGAACTTCGGAGGAATTCCCGGAGGAACTTCCGGAGGAATTCGGAGGAACTTCCGGAGGAATTCCTGGAGGAACTTCGGAGGAATTCCCGGAGGAATTCGGAGGAATATACAAATTGCATACATTCAAGCGAAAATATCGTTTAAGATTACGCTCTTTTTGGCATTCTCTTTATGTGTATTACTTTCGTGTAAATTTCAATAACTTTTTCTATCTGATGATCGAACCCAGATTACTAAATGATCGGTAACATCCTTGGTCTCTGGAATGTTGCTTTCGGCTACGTGGGTTCTCTTTTCGCCAGCGTTTGGAGGGGAGGCGCTGTAGCCAGTGTAATGAAAAGTTTAGTTTCCCATACTAGTTTTCATACAAACTTGAACAGGCTTGTGTTCAACCAGTTTTTGTTCAAATCGATTTTTGGAGGACACTCGGAGCATGGGACGGAATCGAGTGAGCGTGGTGGAGCTGGGTCGTTTCTTGAACCACCCTACTAATATTCTTTGTTTTTTTTATAAATACGACACCAATACTACTACAGTATATGACAGTTTTTATTGTACCAATACTTTCAATGCTTTGTTTTGGTACTCAACCCACCTTCACCTTAAAATATTGCTCATTTTTACCTGGGTGATGCGAATAGAATCGATTTGGTTGTCAAACTGAAGCCAAACTTTTCTATTGTGCCGGAGCCAAACATTGAAGATTGTGGTTATGTTCGATTCAGATCCTATATTGAGAAGTATTGTTATTATTTGGGAAAAAAATAAAAATAAACTTAGTTCGAGTTTTGTATTCTTTGTAACAAATATTTTCACATTATATTTCGAGTGGAAGATTAGTAGGAATCCAATTAAAAAGCACTCGTTACGATATTTCACGAGATTCAACAGCTGATTGGGACAGAAATGTATGCAAACCATCGTAAAGTCATGTAGAGTCTCGCGCATTTGTGCGCCCTCATTAAGCATGGAATGAGAAATCCGAAGAGCGGGAAATTTTTGACAGGCAAGTAACTGCGAAATAATTTTGCTTATGGGATTGATTTCAAAATATCCCTCTACTTGCTTGAGAGCAGGAAAGCGGCTCTATCCGCATCACCCAGATTTTTACCAGACTGCTTTGTTTCTTGTTCTGTGCTGTTTGTCACACTTTGTCGTCTTATTGATTTATGAGCTGTCCGAATTAGTTTTAGCACCACTACACTGTCCTCCATATATCCGTAACTTAACCTCAAGAAAACAAAAACGACATCACTTGTTCATTCCGACTTGAGCGAATCACGAAGCAGATAGCAAGAGTGAGCAACAGATAAAGCTCACCGATAATATGAATATGTGTATCCGTTTAACCGTTCAGTTACATATCTCATAGATTTTCTTTCAATTTGTGTGTCTTGTCTTGAAACTGTTGAGTTAATTATAGAAATTGTCTTAAATTTAGTAGGAATAGTCAAAATATGTTAATGTAAACCTTGTTTATGTAAAAATTATTTATGTAAAAAAAATGTAATGTGTAAAGCTTAAATTTTTAATGTGAAAATTGTAAGATAAAATAATGGGCAAGTAGGAATGAATGGGTGATGATGATCAACTGTGGTATAAAGGGGGACATGTTGGTCGACATGGAAGGAGTGGATAAGGATAATGGAAGCATGAACGATTGGGCGGGAAAAATTGATGGAAGAGGAAAAGGTCTGCATACCTCTAGGGTACAGCTTACTAGTCATTAGGAAATTGGCGTCCCTGCAAGTAAGCCGTGAGTAAGAGTGCCTCTGTAGTGCCTCAGTGAATTTTAAATTGAAGTGAACGACATCTTGTGGCCCCTAATAGTTCGTTCAGGACCTTTTGTTCGTATATTTCATTCGCTAGATTAGCGACCTCCCGCAGCACGATCGACCGAGTCAACGTCCGCGTTGGATCTCGGTCTAACCATCAAGGATTTCTGGCACAGTTCCGCCGGAGAGAACCCTTCTCGGCGTGGCCAATACGGTCTCGTCCGTGGTCCGTCGATTGCGTCAACGAAGGGCACGCCAAAGTTTCCTCGAAAGCGTCCTTGCGAGTGGTAAGCTGCCATAACGACCATTCAAGGCAACCTCCGACCTCGCCATTGCCCTGAGCCGTTCACCAACCAACGCGCCATCTTCCTACCAAGACGCCGCCGACCACCAACTCACCTGCTGCTGCGAGCGCTCGCCAACGTCGTCCAATAGCACCACCGGTACGTACCGAACAACGAAAAACCACCCAACATAGATTTCAAAGTGCAATAGCCCAATAAATTAGATTCCTACTAACTAGCTTTAAATAAACTGCCATAGTCATTTTACACAAAATTACAATAAATTAATTCCACAGTTTGTACACCCGTTGTTCCGCGTAGCCCCTCCGAATTACCCAGTAGCATGCCGGCCCTGCGACACAGTTCAGGGGTCTCATGTTACTGAGCTATTGACCGGGAGTTGTTGATCCGCCTTGAGGCTTGAGAGCAAGCCCTTAAGTCTAAGAGACTCTAGTACTATTGAAATGCTTCGGAAAATTCATAAACTGTAGAATATTCTTATGAGTAACGTCTGTCAAACGTCCCGTTCTCACTTTTTAGGCTAATCGATATGTTTTGTAGTCTTTAACACCTTCCGCCCTTAAACATTCCATCTCCACCCTCCCCACTTTTGCATCCGAACAAAAAAAAATCGACTGCGGTGAAGGAGGGAAATAAATTTAATTTAATTACCATCACGAACATCCAATGTTCAGAATTTCTCGCCACCATTATCGTCGTAGCGGCTGTGCAGCCGCTCCAGCCAAGAAGAGGTCAGCCCGTTCAAGGCAGCTCCGTCGGAGTCACCCGCAAGATTTTCCACCCGAAACACTTGACTTGTTTGCAAAAAAAAGAAGCAAAACCAAAGGGTCGTGAAATTGCTCCGATCCTGTAGGAGGTGTGGTTACCCTCTTTTCGCCATTCACCGGGACGCGAAAGTGTATCGATTGAACGAATAGGGAATAGAAGCGGTGCCGGGTGACGGGGAAGAAATCCTGAAAAGTAAACGTGAATCAAATTAATAGAGTGAAAATTAGTTCGTTTCTTACCGGCTGGCTCCCGGTTCAGATCCGCTCCGAACAACGGAGGATCGAACGAGAATGGAAGGAAGTTCCTTTTCCGCACCATCATCAACTTTCTTTTTTCCCTGTGTTCCATTAGACATTGTGGAAGCCTAGGTTTGAACTGAAAATGTGGAAGAGAGTTGCAGAGGGGGGTATTTATTCGTGGAAAATGGGAAATTTATTGCGCTACTCCAGGGAACGAACTGCGTGACGGTAAATTGTTTCGCGAAGGATGACTTTATTAAAGCGAGTTTTTTTAGATTTCTAAATTAAATTACTGAGGTGTTGAGCTTGAAAAAAAAATCAATATCAGACCGACCCCCGTTCATTGACTTTTTGGCATTCTTCGAACTGAAACTTTCTGTTTTTCCACTGGATGAAACTTTTCCCTTTTTCTGAGTTGAATTCTTTCGAATACAAAAATCGATTTAACGTTCTCTGGCAAATCTGACTTCAAGATACAAAGAAGAAATTGTCAACTGCATAGGCGTGAGAAGGATAGTTCTATGAATTAGCCTTTAAGCTTTTCATCCTATGCTTACAAATAAAGATTCCAGTGCCAGTGCTGATTCAAGCGAATCATTCAACATGGCGATGCAATTGCAAATTTAGAACACTAATGCACATGTTTCTGTTCCCCCTCGCTACCCGATTGTTCATTTCAATGCGACATCGTCAACGACGATGATGATGATGATGCGAGCTTCCGATTTCCATTTCATTTTCAAATATTCTCGCACTCTCGGATTGCTCGGGCGGTGCTGGTGAAGGCATTGCTTCACTCGAATAATGGCGCGTTGTGTCCCACCTACTACAGCAAGTTGAGGCAAAGAACCCAGACAAAGTTTGTAGGGGGAAGGGGGGTCGTTTCAGTGAAATATTTGAACTTTTACGACACGACTTGAGTTCGGTTTCGGCACTAACTGAACCGGGTACTTGTCCCATTTCGAGAGTTCTCCCTGATGCTGCTTTTCAAAGGACGTTGCCTCGTTCTTGCCTTGCGAGAAATTCAAACTTGCACGACGTCGATATTGAATATTGAAGAGATGTTTGAATTATAGAAAAAACACCCCCGCGCACACTTATTTTTAGCGATAACTCGGACCTGAACAAAAATTTCTATTAGAAAATGTATCAGAGCAAAAATATAGCTATTCCCATTGAGCACAAACGAAACCGCGAGGAATTCCAACGATCAGGTGCTGAATGCGAGCCATTTAAAAAAAAATCCGTTCGTCCCGGGTCTTAGAGGGTTAAGTTAATTTCTCCTGCTCGGTAAAGACAAAAGGTCGAAAGGACAAAACATTGAATGGAACAAAAAGACGAAAGGAAAAAAACGTCGAAGCGGACAAAAGGTCGAAAAGAATAAAAGGTCGAAAGGAACAAAAGATCATTATAGACAAAAACTGAAGCAAAGTGTTGGATCTTTCAAAATTGATTCTGTGGATAGTGGATTATGGAAGCAGATCTGTGGATAGTGGAACCCGGTGGGAGCCCTGTGACTTCACCTTGATGGTTGTGAACTGGACCTGTCTCGCTCGACTGGCAGCACCTCAATTTCACACAATAAACACTCTACGACAGGGAGTGCTTATCTCAGAGCACCACGGTAGTATGTTGGCGGACTTCAGAATATTGAAACAAAACCACGGGGACAAAAGCAGGATTTATTTGCATTTTCTCTTTCACTAATTACACTCCATTAGACCGTTTGCCGGGTCTTACAGTACTTTTCACTACTAGAACTTCCGGGCCTCTTGAAAGAAGGCTTTCTGGCCACTTGAAAGGAGGCTTCGTGGCCTCTTGTGAAAAGAGGCTTCCGGTCCTCTTGAAAAGAGGCTTCCAGGCCTCTTGAAAGGAGGCTTCCGAGCCTCTTGAAAGGAGGTTTCCGAGCCTCTTGAAAGGAGGCTGGAGCCTCTTGTGAGGCTTCAGGCCTCTTGTGAAGGAGGCTTCCAGGCCTCTTGTGAAAGAGGCTTCCAGGCCTCTTGTGAAAGGAGGCTTGAGCCTCTTGTGAAAGGAGGCTTCCAGGCCTCTTGTGAAGGAGGCTTCCAGGCCTCTTGTGAAAGGAGGCTTCCAGGCCTCTTGTGAAGGAGGCTTCTGAGCCTCTTGTGAAGGAGGCTTCAGGCCTCTTGTGAAAGGAGGCTTCTGAGCCTCTTGTGAAAGGAGGCTTGAGCCTCTTGTGAAAGGAGGCTCGGAGGCCTCTTGTGAAAGGAGGCTTCAGGCCTCTTGTGAAAGGAGGCTTGAGGCCTCTTGTGAAGGAGGCTTCCAGGCCTCTTGTGAAAGGAGGCTTCCAGGCCTCTTGTGAAAGGAGGGCTTCAGGCCTCTTGTGAAAGGGAGGCTTCCAGGCCTCTTGTGAAAGGAGGCTTCCAGGCCTCTTGTGAAAGGAGGCTTGAGCCTCTTGTGAAAGGAGGCTTCCAGGCCTCTTGTGAAAGGAGGCTTCCAGAGCCTCTTGTGAAAGGAGGCTTCCAGGCCTCTTGTGAAAGGAGGCTTGAGGCCTCTTGTGAAAGGAGGCTTCCAGGCCTCTTGTGAAAGGAGGCTTCTGAGCCTCTTGTGAAAGGAGGCTTCTGAGCCTCTTGTGAAAGGGAGGCCTGAGCCTCTTGTGAAAGGAGGCTTCTGAGCCTCTTGTGAAAGGAGGCTTGAGCCTCTTGTGAAAGGAGGCTTTTGAAAGGAGGCTTCAGGCCTCTAAAAGAGGCTTCTGGGCCTCTTGAAAGGAGGCTTCAAGCCTATTGAAAGGAGGCTTCTGGGCCTCTTGAAAGGAGGCTTCTGGGCCTCTTGAAAGGAGGCTTCTGGGCCTCTTGAAAGGAGGCTTCTGGGCCTCTTGAAAGGAGGCTTCTGGGCCTCTTGAAAGGAGGCTTCTGGGCCTCTTGAAAGGAGGCTTCTGGGCCTCTTGAAAGGAGGCTTCTGGGCCTCTTGAAAGGAGGCTTCCAGGCCTCTTGGAAAGGAGGCTTCTGGGCCTCTTGAAGGAGGCTTCTGAGCCTCTTGAAAGGAGGCTTCTGGGCCTCTTGAAAGGAGGCTTCTGAGCCTCTTGAAAGGAGGCTCTGAGCCTCTTGAAAGGAGGCTTCTGAGCCTCTGGAAACGAGGCTGGTGAGCCTCTTGAAAAGAGGCTGCTGAGCCGCTTGAAAGGAGGCGTCTGAGCCTCGTGAAAGGAGGCTTCTGAGCCTCTTGAAAGGAGGCTTCTGAGCCTCTTGAAAGGAGGCCTGAGCCTCTTGAAAGGAGGCTTCCAGGCCTCTTGAAAGGAGGCTTCCAGGCCTCTTGAAAGGAGGCTTCCAGGCCTCTTGAAAGGAGGCTTCCAGGCCTCTTGAAAGGAGGCCTGAGCCTCTTGAAGGAGGCTTCCAGGCCTCTTGAAGGAGGCTTCTGAGCCTCTTGAAAGGAGGCTTCCAGGCCTCTTGAAAGGAGGCTTCCGAGCCTCTTGAAAGGAGGCCTGAGCCTCTTGAAAGGAGGCTGGGCCTCTTGAAAGGAGGCTTCCAGGCCTCTTGAAGGAGGCTTGAGCCTCTTGAAAGGAGGCTCTGAGCCTCTTGAAAGGAGGCGGGCCTCTTGAAAGGAGGCTTCCAGGCCTCTTGAAGGAGGCTCTGAGCCTCTTGAAAGGAGGCCTGAGCCTCTTGAAAGGAGGCTTCCAGGCCTCTTGAAAGGAGGCCTGAGCCTCTTGAAAGGAGGCTTCCAGGCCTCTTGAAAGGAGGCTTCCGAGGCCTCTTGAAAGGAGGCTGAGCCTCTTGAAAGGAGGCTTCCAGGCCTCTTGAAAGGAGGCTCTGAGCCTCTTGAAAGGAGGCCTGAGCCTCTTGAAAGGAGGCTTCCAGGCCTCTTGAAAGGAGGCTTCCTGAGCCTCTTGAAAGGAGGCTTCCTGAGCCTCTTGAAAGGAGGCCTGAGCCTCTTGAAAGGAGGCTTCCAGGCCTCTTGAAAGGAGGCTTCCAGGCCTCTTGAAAGGAGGCTTCCGGGCCTCTTGAAAGGAGGCTGGGCCTCTTGAAAGGAGGCTTCCGGGCCTCTTGAAAGGAGGCTTCCGGGCCTCTTGAAAGGAGGCTGGGCCTCTTGAAAGGAGACTTCCGGGCCTCTTGAAAGGAGGCTTCCGGGCCTCTTGAAAGGAGGCTTCCGGGCCTCTTGAAAGGAGGCTTGAAAGGAGGCCTCTTGAAAGGAGGCTTCCGGGCCTCTTGAAAGGAGGCTTCCGGGCCTCTTGAAAGGAGGCTTCCGGGCCTCTTGAAAGGAGGCTTCCGGGCCTCTTGAAAGGAGGCTTCCGGGCCTCTTGAAAGGAGGCTTGGGGGCCTCTTGAAAGGAGGCTTCCGGGCCTCTTGAAAGGAGGCTTCCGGGCCTCTTGAAAGGAGGCTTCCGGGCCTCTTGAAAGGAGGCTTCCGGGCCTCTTGAAAGGAGGCTTCCGGGCCTCTTGAAAGGAGGCTTCCGGGCCTCTTGAAAGGAGGCTTCCTGGCCTCTTGAAACGAGGCTCCTTGGCCTCTTGAAAGGAGGCTTCCGGGCTTCTTGAAAGGAGGCTTCCGGGCCTCTTGAAAGGAGGCTTCCGGGCCTCTTGAAAGGAGGCTTCCGGGCCTCTTGAAAGGAGGCCTGGGCCTCTTGAAAGGAGGCTTCCGGGCCTCTTGAAAGGAGGCTTCGGGCCTCTTGAAAGGAGGCTTCCGGGCCTCTTGAAAGGAGGCTTCGGGCCTCTTGAAAGGAGGCTTCCGGGCCTCTTGAAAGGAGGCTTCCTGGCCTCTTGAAAGGAGGCTTGGGCCTCTTGAAAGGAGGCTTCCGGGCCTCTTGAAAGGAGGCTTCCGGGCCTCTTGAAAGGAGGCTTCCGGGCCTCTTGAAAGGAGGCTTCCGGGTCTCTTGAAAGGAGGCTTCCGAACAACTTGAAAAAAGGCTTCTGAGCCACTTGAGAGGAGGCTTTCGAGCCTCTTGAAAGGAGGCTTCCGGGACTCTTGAAAGAAGCTTCCGGACGTCTTGAAAGGAGGCTTCCGGGCCTCTTGAAAGGAGGCTTCCGGGCCTCTTGAAAGGAGCCTCCCGGCCTCTTGAAAGGAGGCTTCCGGAAAGGAGGCTTCCGGAAAGGAGGCTCCGGCTTCTTGAAAGGAGACTCCCGGGCCTCTTGAAAGAAAGCTTCCGGGCCTCTTAAAAGGGGGCTTTCGAGCTGCTTGGAAGGAGATTCTGAGAAGCGTAGAAGGATGCTTCCAATCCTCTTGCAAAGAAGCAACAGAGCCTTTCGGAAAAAACTCCGATCTACCGAGGAGCCTACTTCCGCCACCACCTGGTAGTGATCTGAGCTGAGCTCCTGGTAGACGACCGGATGCGAGATATGGTCGCTGTTTGTGATGAACAAGTCGATTGCTGAAATTGACGCCGGACCGACTCAGTCAGGTGGGGAGTTTGGGCTCAGGATCGTGCAGTGGCCTTCCTCCATGTCGTTGCTCCGTTTTGATTACAGCGACTGTTTCCCTAGGTTTGGTGCTTGGCATTCAAATCACCGGCCATGATTTACTGACCTTGCCTCCGCGTTAGCTTAACGATGTCTCTTTGAAAGGCGGCCGATGAACCATCGCCGGCTTTGGCTTGAGTTGCGCAGTACGCCGCAATGATCGTGATTCTATCAACCGAAGTGGTAACTTCAACACCAATGATACTCAGTTGGAAGCTTGGCATTTGCAGCAGGCGGCAGTTGATGTTGTAGCGAAGAGCGATGGCCACACAACGCACCTCCCCTGGTCGGCCGGTCGTGTGTCACGATGCGAAAATGCGGGATGTGAGCGCTCGCTTCCAGTTTTAGATGCGTTTCGGAGATTAACGGGTTTATATCCTTCTCCTCAAAGAAATCTCTCAGTGGTTTTGGTCTTGGGTACATGAACACGGTTTTTCTTCGGCAGGTTCCTGGTGGAAGCCTTCTTCCGAATTTCCAGAAACTCCGCCCGCTTTGGACAGTCCTTGGTTGTACCCGATTCTTGTCGCCATAGCTCCGGGTGCCCTGCCCGAAGTTGAAGGAGTCGGTGCACTGCGTGACGTCGCGTCATAGCCGATTCACGAAGAAAAAAAAACTGTATTTTTTTTCTCATGCACAAAATCACATGCATCTGTACGGCCTTGTTTGGTAAACTATCCCCTTAACAGTATCTAACCCTCAAAGAATAATTCTCCCATTATTTGCTTTGCGTTTTGGTCTACACCAAACCATTTATTATAATATTGGAATTAAATTCGTTCTGATTTCTCACTGATGTACCTGTTCCAATGATGTTTCAAGATGGAAGATATATATTTTTCAACGTTTTGTTAAACATTGTATTTGTAAAGTAAGAACAGGGTTTTGAATCTGTGTGTACTTTTAACCGCACGATGGTGTTTGTATTCAAGTTCACTATGTGGTGCTCAAATAAAATTCAATACGAGATTTTATTGTCCACAGTCGATTTTTCGATTCAAAAATCGTTCGCATTGTGACAAACTCTACCAAAAAAGTTATCGTTTGTCTTGATGCCTGCCATTCCGTTGATATCTGATTCTTGAATAAAACAGTCTCAACAGACCCCATTTCAGTCAAATATATCATTCCGGATAAGACAACCCATTCAGGAAGCTTTTCAAATCGCAACCATATATTTCACCATTCTGTGGCTTTTCCACTATCGGTCCCGATGAGACCGAAAAAAAATCCCTCTTTAAATTCTTCCCGTAACAACCGAAAAACACACTCGCACGCCGACACCGACAAGCCACACACAAGGTTCACTTCTTCGTCCCGGCCTAAGCACGTGGAAAACGAGCAAAATAGTGGTATGCTATTTAAAAACTCATCCTTTTTCCGTTCCGTGGCGTCACTACTGGGAGTTAAATGAACTCTCCATAATAAAGTACTATTCCTAGCGGATAAGCTTTGTAATTGACGAATCAGAAATATTTTCGTATCGACGACACTGAAGACGGCCTTACTCTCGAGGTCAAACTATGTATCTGTGAAGTTACAATCATGTTATGGAATTAAATTGGATAACTCTCCTTATGACAAGTGAGCAGTTTTTCTTCATTACAGGACGTTCACATTTCAGTCCTCCACTAAATGGCAGTGATGTCGGCGGCGGCGTGGTTAGCATGCCTTGCAAGTGCAAACAAACCTCTCAGAGCGGCCAACATTTTTTTCGGAAAAAGTTCCTCCCATGTGTGTAAGTCCTCCTCCAGTTAAGTTGCGGCGTGAATCCGACTCACTTTTAATCCCCCACTGCTGCCGGACGGCCACCGACCGGGTGCGGTGGTGCCGTTGGCCGCGCGGATCTAAACGAGCTGGAAAATACACATTTCAACTTTCTGCCTGACGCTCTGGGACACAATGCTGCTTTCGCTCGCTAGGCATATCGGAATGAGTCCTTGCCGTTGGCTAGCCAGGCGGATCACGATAGACGAGATGGATCATCGGGAGGTTCGTGGAAAAGGTGGAAATTTATGCATTTATGTGTTGGATGAAATTTATTTTATTTCATTCCATACATGGTGCAATTTTTTGCCGTTTATGGTCTAAGCGTAGGAGTTTTTGGAATGATGAAAGTAATCCCACGTGGTTTTCTGTGGGATTTCATGAAGCTTTATATGGCATTGTTGAAGGATGCTCAACTTTTGCGAACATTTTTGTGCAGAATTTCAGAGTTTTCGTTGCTTGCTTTGCGTAACAACCCATGTTCTTGTGCACGTCAGCCCAACATGTGTGAATATGAAATATTTTCATGGCAGCGATGTCCGAGTTGGAGGGGATTAATGAACACAATTGATGGAACTAAACCCGAAAGCTGTTTCATCGATCGAATACTTTTCAATTCCATCGAATTTTGAATTTGTACTGAATTTCTATCGTATTCATCGGATGTACTAATATGTGTATTGAAAGAATCAAATTATGAGTAAGTACTTACAAGGGTCATCATAGATGCTGAAATTGGCAAGCCTTTAGCTTTTTCTGCGTAAATTTTACTTTAAAAGAATGGGTCGCAATCCTGAACACTAGCTTGCGAAGCAAAGTATTCACCCAGTAACTCCGCAAACTTTCCCCGATTCAAGATGTCCTAAATTTGTTCCCAGAAGGCCCACACAGCTCCACGTTTAGTCTTGCATTGGTTATGACATCTGCGAGATAGGGGGCCTGCCTAGGATGTGGTGCAATTGACAGTGAACTCAGTCAAACCTTTTTAAAAAGCTGCAGGTATCCGAAAGCAGCTCCTATCAAAGTGATCGTGCTATGCTCAAACCACACTAGTCCCGCCCAGGAGTTTTTTTTTTTTTTTTTTTTTTTTTAACGAAGGTAATGGAAATCTGCAAACAGACACCTGGGGAGGCGAACCCAGGTAGTGTGGGATGGGATCACCACTCCCGACCCACTAAAACCAACTCCTCCTGGCGATTCCACGTCCAGAGATGATCCGAGCATTCTTCCCACAAAGCTCCAGCTATGATGACGACCGAATAAAGGCTCTCATAGAAAGCCAAAATGACATCACAACAACTAATTGGCGTATTGTGAAACGATCCATTCTGAAAGATATTCATGTTGAATGGATCTTCACAGTAGAGGGTGCGTCGATGGAAAAGTTGAAGAAGTCCAAATACACCCTCAACTACCGATTTGGTGAAATCCAACTAAGGAAGATTACAGATCAACCGACTGCCGCTACCGCCAATCCGACTGGAAGGCCGACCCAAGAGCAATCTGAGGAGGCCTCCTGTTCCGGCGAGGTTCGGCTAACTGGAAGGCCGACCCAAGAGAAATCTGAGGAAGCCTCCGGTTCGGGCGAGGTTAGTAAATCTCACCCCAAAAGCACCATAAAGGCTAGTCTGTCCGCCTCTAAAGGAAAAGCTCGAAGCTTACATGCGACCCCCTGCTCTAGTGGTACCAAACCAAAGGTATCTAAACAGGGCAAAGGGGTGCAAAAAGCGACAGTTTGACCACAGAGGCGAAACTGGCGGGCCAGGTTGCTACAGGGAAGAGAGAAACCCAGACTGTAATACCAAACGACATCCTGATGATCCGCAACATCCAAAGCCGGACAGTCGTCGTCCGGAAAAAGCAGGAACCCCGGAAATGGCGACTAAAGTTCTGCAAGTGAACCTCCACCATGCTGAGAGCGCCACGGGTGTGCTCTGTCGGAGGTTCACCAAAGAGAATTTAACCGTGGCCCTCATTCAAGAGCCATGGGTCAATAAATACAGAATACAAGGTATTCCACAACACTCATGTAAGTTGGTATATGATGACAGCCAGCTTTCTCTTAGAGCGGCTATTTTATTACATAACAACTGTAAATACTTTCCAATTTCAGAATTCATAAAAAGGGACATCGTAGCGGTCAGGATGGAGGTACCTTCCGCCAGAGGGAGTAGAGAGATCTTGGTGGTCTCGGCATACTTCCCAGGTGACGTGGACGAAATCCCTCCTCCAGAAATAGCTGCGCTCGTAGCCTACAGCCACCGACACAACATCCCCTTCGTCATAGGGTGCGACGCAAATGCACATCACACCGTATGGGGAAGTACCAATATAAACACCAGAGGTGAGTACCTGTTACAGTTTCTCTCTTCCAAGAACATTGACATTTGTAATGTTGGTGACAAGCCCACGTTTGAAAACTCCATTCGTCAGGAAGTTTTGGACTTGACTCTATGTAGTCGGTCTATCTCTGATAAAATAAAAACTGGCATGTTTCTGAAGAAATATCAATGTCAGACCATAAACACATCATCTTCGAATGGGAAGGGGTCTAACGATGGAAAAAACGTTTAAAGATCCTAAGAAAACTGATTGGGAATCCTACTCAGCTATCCTACGATCCGAAGAGTACATCATAGAAAGTCACATCAAGTCCATAACACAATTGGAAGATGCGTCCAAATCCATTAAAAACAAAATCCTTAACGCCTACCAAGAGAGCTGTCCAACTAAATCAACTAGTTCGAGTAGAGACGTTCCATGGTGGAATAAAACTCTTGAGAAGCTTAGGAAAACTGCGCGTAGGGAGTTCAACCGTGCTAAGCGAACCGGCGATTGGAGCCTATACAGAAAGGCCCTGACGAACTACAACAAAGAAATAAGGTCAGCCAAACGGAAATCGTGGATTCTAATGTGTGAAAGCATAGAGAATACACCCGTAGTGGCCAGACTCCAAAAACTCTTTCAAAAGACCACTCCAACGGTGTGGGGAGCCTCCGAAAGACGGATGGTTCGCTCACTGTAGAGCCTAGCGATACACTGAGCGAATTGTTAAAGATCCACTTCCCTGATTCAATCCCTGAGTCGAGCATCGGCGACCAAGGCACTGGAATTGCTGTCTCAGATCCACAAGAGATCCAATCATGGGTTTCTGGGTCTAAAAAGACGCAATAAAGGTTGCAAAGGAAGCTTTCACTCGGGCCAGGGTTGAGAGGGCTGTGAGATCTTTCGAGCCATTTAAGTCTCCTGGCATGGATGGAATATTTCCAGCGTTGATCCAAAAGAGGAGAAAACACTGGTTCCACCCTTGGTTGAGATTTTTAAGGCGAGTCTGATTTTGGGGCACATACCTAACGATTGGCGTCAAATCCGGGCTGTCTTCATTCCGAAGGCAGGCAAGAGAGATAAAACCAACCCCAAAGCATTCAGGCCGATAAGTTTATCCTCTGTAATGCTCAAAATTATGGAAAAGGTACTATGCGAGTACATAAATCACAAATTTATGAAAGCAATGCCTTTGTCAAAAAACCAATTCGCTTATCAAAGTGGAAAATCTACGATATCGGCACTACATACGGTAGTTCAAAAAATCGAAAAAACACTTAATGCAAAAGAAATTGCTCTTGTAGCATTTCTTGATATTGAGGGCGCATTCGATAACGCTTCTTATTCGTCTATAGGGTCAGCAATGTTGAGGAGAAAATTCGACCCATGCATTGTTACCTGGGTACATGCTATGCTAGCTAATCGGAAAATCTCCTCTGAGCTTAGCGGTTCATACATCACTGTTAAAGCAACAAGGGGGTGTCCGCAAGGCGGAGTGCTTTCTCCTTTGTTGTGGTCACTGGTGGTGGATGAGCTTCTAGAAAGCTTAGAGAGAAGAGGCTTCGAAGTGGTTGGATATGCTGATGACGTTGTCATTATTGTACGAGGCAAATTCGAAAGTGTTATCGTGGAAAGAATGCAATCTGCCCTAAATCACACTTTTTCCTGGTGTCAAAAGTATCAACTAGGCATAAATCCTACAAAAACTTCCATTATCCCTTTCACCAAACGGAGAAAGGTACAACTGAAACCCCTTTTCTTGAATCAAACACAATTAGTTTATTCAAGTGAAGTAAAATATCTAGGTGTTATACTCGACGCAAAGCTTAATTGGAACTCTCATCTCCAATCAGTTGTGCAGAAAGGTCTCAATACACTTTGGGTTTGTTCAAAAACCCTTGGTAAAAGATGGGGCCTAAAACCAAGTATGATCATGTGGATATATAAAACCATTGTCCGTCCCAGGACAACTTACGCTTCCCTTCCCTGGCCTAAAACTAATGAGGCTGCTGCAAGGGCTAAGCTCAACAAAATCCAACGCACCGCTTGCATAGCCATCACTGGTGCAGTTCGTAGTACACCCACTTTGGCCCTAGACGCAATGCTTCACCTGCCCCGGTTAGATCAATTCATAAAGCTGGAAGCGGAAAAAAGTGCTCTAAGGTTAAAGAGAACAAAAACACTGCTGTCAGGAGACCTTACGGGTCACCTCAGCATATTAAATGAATTTGCCATAAATCCCGCAATAGGAATTTGTAGTGTCTGGATGGAAACGGTAGTCAATTATGACTTACCTTACGATGTGTTCATTCCTTCCCGCCAGGAGTGGGAAGGAGGTGGACCAACGTTCCAACAGGCTCTATAAATTTCTTCACAGATGGTTCGAAAATGAATAATCTGACAGGATCCGGAATCTATGGCCCTACAACAAAAATTTCTGTCCACTTAGGACAGTGGCCCACAGTATTTCAGGCGGAAATATATGCAATATTAGAATGCGTGTTATTATGCCTGAGGAGAAAGTATAGATTTGCAAAAATATGTATTTTCTCTGACAGCCAAGCGGCACTTAAGTCGCTTAATAACTACACTTGTAACTCAAAGCTAGTGTGGGAATGCATTCTGGCTTTGAAAAACTTATCCATACGCAATCGAGTCTACCTATATTGGATCCCAGGACATACGGGTCTAGAGGGAAACGAGATTGCTGATGAGCTAGCCAGGAATGGATCTAATGAAAGGTTCATTGGCCCTGAGCCCTTCTGCGGGATCTCAGACTGCTCTGTAAAAATGGAACTGAACAAATATATGGTCAGTCAAATCACATCAAACTGGAATGCACTTCCCCATACGAGCCAATCCAAAAGGCTCGTAACGATTAACCCCAAGAAAACCCAACAACTATTAGGTCTCAACAAAGGGATCTCAACATCTACACCGGTCTAATAACTGGACACTGCCCTGCAGATACCATCTACAAAAGATCGGAGCAATCCAAACCTCAAATTGCCGCTTCTGTGACGAGGAGAGAGAAACATCAGAACACATCCTCTGCTATTGCAGTGCACTCACCCAACGTAGGTTCAAAGTTCTCAGCAAGCCCTTTTAGGGCCTGCTGACATATGGATCTTATCCCCAAGGACGTGGTTGGCTTCATAAAGCTAGTCTCGCCAGAATGGGGGAGTCACATACTGTAACTCAGGATCTCTATTCATCAATAATAGATGGTCTTGAGTTCAGTCGATACCAAGGTATCTCAGTGACAAACATGTTACTGAGATAACTTGCGTATTTCACAGTAAAAGGGTATATCACAATAGTCCTAAAATCTGGACGCAGTGATCTTCACCCGACAAACGAGGAAAAACCAACTCCTTCCTCTCCAGTCATTCCCCGGCCCGCAATTAAGCAATACTTCGGGGATGACTATTGGGCATCGCGCCCTCCATGACGTACACAAGTGCACGTATGCGCCTCAGCTCTTCGACACTCCCCATGCAACACATTTGCACAAGACACACTGGCACCACAGGCCAAGTGCCAACGTTCAGGGGACCGAACGGTGATTCATGCATCGATGTGACCTTCTGCAGCGCGGGATGGACGGTGGAGCCAGAATGGGAGGTTCATGAGGGGCATACCTCCAGCGATCATCAGGAAATTCGTTTTATGATCCGGTATACCCCCGTAGCCACAAGGCGGATCGGCAAAGCCGATCTAGGATGGCGCACCTCGCAGTTCAACCCAGAACTCTTGGAGGAATCACTACGATGGGAGACGCGAACAACGGGATTAAGTTTCGACGGTCACATGCGATGTGACGATGCCTAGGAGGACCAAACCTCCCGGAAACCGGCAACCTGTGTACTGGTGGACTGACACAATTGCAGACCTTCGTAGAACCTGTCTTCGAGCAAAGAGAAGGCTGCGACGTGCCAGAACAGACGCTGATAAGGTCGAGAGACGCAGGGTGTTCCAGACAGCGAGCAGAGCTCTGAACTACGAGATCAAATGTAGTAAGAGAGCCTGCTTCGAGCGGCTGTGCAGGATGGCAAACGACAATCCATGGGGAGATGCATACAGGATGGTGATGGCTAGGACCAATAGCACGCCACCTGAGAAATCTCCGGGATGTTGGCCAAAATAGTAGACAGGTTGTTTCCGAGGCATGAATCATCGAACTGGCCCGCTACTCCCTACGAGTCAGTTGACGTGGTACCGTTAGTGACTAACGAAGAGCTTATCGTAGCAGCAAGAAAACTTAAGCTCAATAAGGCGCCAGGCCCGGATGGTATTCCAAACCTGGCCCTTAAACACGCCATTCTTGCCAATCCAGATATGTTCAGGAGCTGCCTCCAGAGATGCATGGACGAAGGAAACTTCCCAGATCGATGGAAACGGCAGAAATTGGTGCTATTACCGAAGCCTGGCAAACAGCCGGGGGATCCTTCGGCATACAGACCAATTTGCCTACTCGACACAGCTGGAAAGCTGCTAGAGAGGGTCATTCTGAATAGATTGTCGGCCTATACAGAGTGTGCTGGTGGCTTATCTAGCAACCAGTATGGCTTCCGTAAGGGCCGTTCTACCATCGAAGCAATTCGAGCGGTAACGGATACGGCCATGATAGCGAGAGGTTTAAACAGGAGAGGTATTAGGTACTGCGCGTTGATTACACTTGATGTAAAAAACGCGTTTAACAATGCTAGCTGGGCAGCAATTGCTGACTCCCTGCACCGATTGAGAGTTCCGGATTACCTGTGCAGGATACTGAAAAGCTATTTTCAGAATAGGGTGTTGTTATACGACACTGATGTTGGTCAAAAGTCGATCGTAGTGTCCGCGGGTGTTCCACAGGGATCGATCCTCGGACCGGTTCTGTGGAATATTATGTACGACGGAGTATTGCGCTTAAGTCTCCCGGCCGGAGTAAAGATAGAAGGCTTCGCGGATGACGTAATGCTAGAAGTAGCAGGTGACACTCTCGACGAAGTCGAACTGAAGGCTTCATACGCGATTGGCAGAGTGGAGGAATGGCTCAACTCGAGACAGTTATTCCTTGCACACCACAAGACGGAAGTCGTGGTAGTGCATAACCGTCATGGGTTGCAACAGGCTAGGATAAGAGTAGGGACCTGCACAGTTAACTCCGTGAGGTCTCTCAAGCATCTGGGCGTGATGATCGATGATAAGCTCAATTTTACGAGCCACGTCGATTATGCATGTCAGCGGGCTTCATTGGCGATAAAATCTTTATCACGAATGATGTCCAACGGATCGGCGGTGCATAGTCAAGTGCGTAGGCTGATAGCTGGCGTAGCATTGTCTATCATCCGTTATGGCGTGCCGGCATGGGCCGTAGCACTAAAAGCCGAGTACAATGTAAAGAAATTGATCAGAGTACACCGGCTGATGTGCTTACGTGTCGCGAGCGCATATCGCACCATATCATATGAGGCGGTGTGCGTTATAGCTGGAATGATGCCGATAGACACACTCCTAGAGGAGGATGTGGAGTGCTACAACGAAAGGGACTCGGTGCAAGTGCGACGTGTCAAGAGAGCAGCTTCGTTGCTCAAATGGCAAAGAGCATGGGACACCGCAGTCAAAGGTCGTTGGACCCACAGACTGATTCCAGATGTGTCCAACTGGGTTGATAGGAAGCATGGTCAAGTCAACTTCCACCTAACACAGGTGTTGTCTGAACATGGCTGCTTTAAGAAATTCCTACACAGGTTTGGCTTCGCAGATTCTGCGGAGTGTCCTGAATGTGTAGGTGAGGTAGAATCGGCAGAGCATGTGATGTTCGCATGCCCGCGATTCGAGGTAGAACGCAATACCATGCTGCTTATTAGTGGTATGGATACAACCCCGGACAACCTCGTCGAGAGGATGTGCCGGGAAGAAGCTATATGGAATGCGGTGAACACAGCATCTCAACAGATCATGTCGAAACTGCAGCGGTGGTGGCGTCTTGAACAAAACCAACGAGTGCAGTAAGGGCACCTGTGATGCAGTGAACACCTTGCTCACCCCGACAACCAACATGTCGCGGGTGGGCTGCGGGGACCTCAGTATGTAGATATAGAGGTCATTGCGGTTCACGCTCGGTGGTTGTTGTCGGGGTGCTCGTCTCCAACGTGAGATTATGATACGGACCGTTAGGTTACTATCATAGCTTGCGATCGACGGGTGGTGAGGTAGCCACCCTTGAAGTCGATGTTGTGTGTATTGACGTCAAGTGCGTTAGCATAGGCGTGAGCGTTCTCAATAGTCCCCCCCTGATGTATTGCTTAATTGCGGGCCGGGGGTACGGACTGGCGAAAGGGTTTTGGTTTTAGTGGGTCGGGTAAGAGTTACATGACATACCCATCCCCACACTACCTGAGTACCTCCTCAGGTGTCTGGTTGCAGATTTCCGTTTACCCTTGCTCAAGAAAAAAAAAAAAAAAAACACTGGCACCACATGTGCCCCAACACTCACCTGCCTATGCCGCTTGAATGACTGCAAGGGACCAACTAACAGGTACCCTGCAGGGGGTACCCCATGCCGCCATCTCACAACATAGACAGTCCTCACTCAGTGTGGTGTTCACCCCATCCTGCAACAGGGTGGCACCACTTGTCTACCAAGCCGGAGGCGACCCTAGGTTGGTGGCTCCTATGCCGCTCCTACCTCAGCTACGAGGCAGACCCTTTCATGTCTCCTATTTCTGAGGTGCCGCAGAGGCATCAACCCCCCGACACTCCTGCCAGTCATAGCGAGACTTTCGTGTCCCCTACTTCTGAGGTGCCGCAGAGGTATCTGCCCCCGACACTCCTGCCAGGCCTAGCGAGACTTCACTCATTCCGTCCCTGACAGCCGGATCACACTACTGCCTAAGCAGCCACTCTGACCATACGTACCATGCGAGTCTGACTTGTGTGCCCGCTCATACATTCAGTCCCGATCGCTTGCACCACTTGTGCACCACTCTCTTTGACATTCAGTCACTCACTCAGTGGGGGTTGTAATACGTCTCCCATTTTTATCCACTCTGTGCACCTCCTGTGCATCGTTTGGGCGTGGAACACCCGGCACGTCAGACGTGCCTAACACTCACCTACCCAGGCTTTGACACTGCCAATAGGTCACCATTAGGTACTATGCCGGTAGCACCCACCCATTGACGTTTCGAAGCCCAGGTAGTCCTCAGCCAATGTGGTGGTCTCCCCATCCTGGAACGGGGTCGCACCACTACCTTACATGTCTCCGATTTCTGAGGTGCCGCAGAAGCATCAACCCCCCGACACTCCTGCCAGACGCAGCGAGACTTTCGTGTCCCCTACTTCTGAGGTGCCGCAGAGGTATCTGACCCTGACACTCCTGCCAGGCCTCACCAGACTTCAGTCATTCTAACACTACCGACCATGCGTACCATGCGAGACTTACTTGTGTGCTCACCCATACACTCGGTCCCTCATTCTGTGGGGGTATTACGAGTAATACCCCCAACTCCCATTCGCTTGCACCACATGTGCACCACTTGGGGTGTGTGGGTACCACCCACTGCCACCCGCTTGCCGCCGAAGCAGCCCTCACTCTGTGGAACCTCCACAGGCTCCGTTAACGACCTGGCTAATTGTTTCACCCCCCAGGCCATTCATCCCTTCGGCACGGGTCGCCTGACACCTTGGGATTCGGGGTTAGGGGCTTGTATGCTTTAAGCGGCACACGGTCGCTTGATAAGGTTTGCTTGCGGATATGTGGTTTTGGGAGGAATTAACAGCGCCCCTGTTAACCCCACCACCTCCTAGGCAGAACCCCTGATTCACAGACGGCTGGGGAGGGGTCGTCAAGCCCTTGGACATGGTCCCTGCTGCCCGCAGCCCAGGAGCTTTGACAACAGCAACGTGAACGGACACGTGCGGCAATCGAGATGGATATATTGCATCAAGAACTGACAATTGTGTCATTACACTCCCAGAGTAAGGCCAGGTGGTCGTGGCAAGAGCCTAGTTGCCTTTCTTCCCGTAAACCGTGCCAGGCCTTCCCGCGCAGGGGAAAATTACTCAATAATACCTAAATAAAAACGCTACAAATAACCTACTCAATATTGAATCGATTTCGAATAATTTTATTAAAAATGGGAACAACTCAAAATTAAAGTGAAAGATTCATTCATTCATTTATGTAGTCTACATCTAAACAGATAACACTGAATCAACAATTTGACGCCACAATACACGGTTCGAGGCCGCATCTCTCCATCCTCGGATACGCCCCACGCTCGCCAAGTCGTTTTGCACCTGGTCTGCCCATCTCGCTCGCTGCGCTCCACGCCGTCTCGTACCTGCCGGATCGGAAGCGAACACTATCTTTGCAGGGTTGCTGTCCGGCATTCTTGCAACATGTCCTGCCCATCGTACCCTTCCGGCTGTAGCTACCTTCTGGATACTGGGGTCGCCGTAGAGCTGGGCGAGCTCATGGTTCATTCTTCGCCGCCGCACACCAGTAAGACCCTGATTATGGCATACTGGTTGCGTGTTATTGGACTTGTATTTGGATATTGAAATTTTGTGAATGTGAAGGCTGCTAGTCTGGTTATTCTATTCTCTTAGTAAGGCCGGGTGACACCGACCTGAAACGGCGAATGGGCTAATGGCCAGGATGTCTTCCGTCCCGGAGTAGGCTCAGATGCTCCTTCCTGACTAACGCTGATCTGGCTCTGAACACGAAAGTGTCAACCCTCGCATGGCCTCCCTGCATACCGTAAGGTATGTATAGATAACCATGGGATCGTGAAGGCGACTACACCAACTGGATTCGACAGCAGCCGCAAGGGGGACCCAATTACAATGATTAACCTAACAAAACCCAAAACTACGAAGGAGGAAGGTGAGGCGAATGGCGACAAGGAGAACCCTTTCGCCAGGCGCAGTGGCCTTGATCGGTCACCCCAAAGGTCGCCGGGGGGAGGCGATGGCGGAGCACGTGGTGGGTCAGACGAGGTGCCGGTGGATGTCAAGATGGACGGCCCCACTCTGACCAAAGTCATTAACTCGGTGATGACTAACCACGGGGAGGATGGAATCCAGACGATGGAAGTGATTACGGACGTATCGGACGTAATCATGTCCTTCCTGGACAATCGAGTAAACTATAGTAAGGACTTGAAGCAGGCCGTACTGACCCTCTGCGCTCTAGTCGTGGAGGCGAAGTCGGAGTGGAAGTCCTTGCTGGAAGCCAGTAAGGAGGCGGAGCACAAGATCCGTCTTCTTACTGAGGAGAAAGAGTTGGCGGTTAGTCAAGCAGTGAAGGCCTCGAAGGAGGCTGAATCGAAGATTCGGCTCCTTACAGAGGGGAAGCAGCTGGCGGAGAGCCAGACTGCAGAGCTTAAACGGCGTATGGCAACCAGCGGTGCAACTCCTAAGCTAAGTAAGGTCACGCAGGAGGCGGACCTGAAAGCAGCTAATAAAGCCTCGGCACGGACCGTAGAGAAGGTCCGAGTGGATAAGACCGAGAGGAAAATGGTACCTCCACCTAGGAAGATACCAGAGGATCGCCGGGAGGAAGACCTACCATGGACAGAGGTCGTGAATCCAAAAAAGGCGAAAAGAAGCCGTCAGCAGGTCGCAAGGAGTGCGACCAAGGGTACGGAACCGGTCACCGCTAAGAAGGGTAGAGCCCGTGCGAAAAAGGGCGTGCCTTCCAATGGCAGCGACAAGCAGAAGGACAGAGGCGAAGCGATCATTGTCAAGTCTGACGATAAAAGCTATGCCGAAGTCCTAAAGACTGTGAGAGGCACCGAGAAGCTCTCTAGTCTAGGAGGGGATGTCAACTGCATCCGAAGAACGCGCAAAGGCGAGATGATTCTTGTCTTGAAGCGGGATGCTACTTGTAAGAGTTCCGAAAAAAGTTGACGGAAGAGGTCCTGGGTGACGGGGTTCAGGTTAGAGCCCTGTGCCCAGTCCTGAACATCCAGTGCAAGGGCATGGATGAAATAACCGAAGCCGGAGACCTGGTAGACGCACTGAAGGAACAGTGCAATGTCGAGATCCAGGAATCCGCGATTCGGTTACGCAAAGGCTTTGCGGGAATGCAGGTTGCCTCATTCCAAGTACCTATGGCTGAGGCCAAGAAGGTGCTGGATAAGGTAAAACTGAAGGACAAATCGACGTTTGAATCTTTGTTTACAAAATCACATACGTCCTTTTGAATAAGTACCCGAGAATTATTGCACCTTAACTATAAGGGTATGCGATAACACACTTTTTCCTAACGAAACGAAACGAAACGAAATTTAAAATGTTGATTCGGATCGAAACGAAACGAAATATGGATTTACTTTCGAAACTTCGAAACGAAACGAAATCAAGGTTCATTTGATTCGAAATTTTTCGAAACGAAACGAAATTTCAATTTTTTCCGCGAAATTTTGATTAAATTGGTTTTACATTATGTACGCAATTCGGATTTCACTTTTTCGAAGTCAAATAACTGTTTTACGACTAATAGAGTTATAATAACAGAAGAGGCAGTCTGTGATGAATCACCGCATTCTCGCCACATACATGATTGGCGATAAGGCAATAACCCAGCATTTATGCCGCTTTCATATCAGAAAGTATAAAAAATATAGAAATTGTGGGATTTTTCATACACGGATTAAAATTACGTTCAAAACTTTAGTTCACTTAAGATTAATGTAATTATGCTGAAGTATACTTAATATTGTCTTATCAACGTGGTTTTATAGTATTGAGCTAATTCAAAATCAGAAAATCAATGCCTTAATTAATTTTTTAATTTAGTGAGCTACTCAATTATGTATCCACATCTGCCAGGCGCATACACGGATAGAGAATTGATATTTGAAAAGTGCGTAACAGCCAAAGCTTATTCCTTATTCTTCGTCTACATATATATATATATATAGCATACATTTGCTCACTAGAAGAATCCTATGCACCTTTCTAAAATGCACGAAGATATGTACTTCAGATTGAATTTCACAAACAAATAGTCTTATATACAATCAGCTCGATGAATAGAGCAAGGTGTCCTTGGCATATGAGAACAGCTGTTATGGTCAGTATGAGCTAAATGCAATCATAAGTGAAGAACTTTCAGCAAATTCCATGCGAAGATCTAGAAATGCCCACAAATCTTCAATGTTTCTTACATATTGCGCAAATAGTCAAAGAAGATCTTAGCTTGATTAACTGTACACATCGTAATTGCTAATCATGATTGTCCGAGAAACAGCAAATATGCACAGCTCACCAATTCAATAATATTCTTGGCATACAAAAAAGTTATTTTTATTGTATACTTGCTTCGGAGTTTCTAAATCATGACCAATAAAGATGCTGGTCAGGTCCTTACAGTCAATTTAGGATTAGGAGAAGAAAATTGGTTTAACACTCATTGTTATAAAACAGCGGTTCTCAACCTTTTCCTTGAGAGATACCCTTCGAACTTTTGCATTAATTGAGGTACCCCCTATGATTTGCTGTAAATGAAAATAGTCGTAGCTCTTAAAGTATATCAAAAATGGACCTGAAATTTAACGGAATATATGGGTCTCCATAAACTTTTCTTAAATTTTAATTTTTTTAAACTTCTCAATTAAAATTAAGTTCTTACATTAAGGGACTGACTGAAGGAAATGTTTTGACTATTGAAGGCTTCCGAGCCTCTTGAAAGGAGGCTTCCGAGCCTCTAGAAAGGAGGATTCTGAGCCTCTTGGAGGGAGGCTTCCTGAGCCTCTTAAAAGGAGGCTTGAGCCTTCTGAAAGGAGGCTCTGAGCCTCTTGAAAGAAGGCTCTGAGCCTCTTGAAAGGAGGCTTCTGAGCCTCTTGAAAGGAGGCTTCTGAGCCTCTTGAAAGGAGGCCTGAGCCTCTTGAAAGGAGGCTTCTGAGCCTCTTGAAAGGAGGCTTGAGCCTCTTGAAAGGAGGCTTCTGAGCCTCTTGAAAGGAGGCTTCTGAGCCTCTTGAAAGGAGGCTCTGAGGCCTCTTGAAAGGAGGCTTCTGAGGCCTCTTGAAAGGAGGCTCTGAGCCTCTTGAAAAGAGGCTCTGAGCCTTGAAAGGAGGCTTGAGCCTCTTGAAAGAGGCTTGAGCCTCTTGAAAGGAGGCCTGAGCCTCTTGAAAGGAGGCTTCTGAGCCTCTTGAAAGGAGGCTCTGAGCCTCTTGAAAGGAGGCTCTGAGGCCTCTTGAAAGGAGGCTTCCTGAGCCTCTTGAAAGGAGGCTTCTGAGCCTCTTGAAAGGAGGCTTCTGAGCCTCTTGAAAGGAGGCTCTGAGCCTCTTGAAAGGAGGCTTCCAGGCCTCTTGAAAGGAGGCTCTGAGCCTCTTGAAAGGAGGCTTCTGAGGCCTCTTGAAAGGAGGCCTGAGCCTCTTGAAAGGAGGCTCTGAGCCTCTTGAAAGGAGGCTTCTGAGCCTCTTGAAAGGAGGCTTCTGAGCCTCTTGAAAGGAGGCTTGAGCCTCTTGAAAGGAGGCTTCTGAGCCTCTTGAAAGGAGGCTTCTGAGCCTCTTGAAAGGAGGCTCTGAGGCCTCTTGAAAGGAGGCTCTGAGCCTCTTGAAAGGGAGGCTTCTGAGCCTCTTGAAAGGAGGCTCTGAGCCTCTTGAAAGGAGGCTCTGAGCCTCTTGAAAGGAGGCTCTGAGGCCTCTTGAAAGGAGGCTTGAGCCTCTTGAAGGAGGCCTGAGCCTCTTGAAAGGAGGCTTCTGAGCCTCTTGAAAGGAGGCTTCCTGAGCCTCTTGAAAGGAGGCTTCTGAGCCTCTTGAAAGGAGGCTTCTGAGCCTCTTGAAAGGAGGCTCTGAGCCTCTTGAAAGGAGGCTCTGAGCCTCTTGAAAGGAGGCTTCTGAGCCTCTTGAAAGGAGGCCTGAGCCTCTTGAAAGGAGGCTTCTGAGCCTCTTGAAAGGAGGCCTGAGCCTCTTGAAAGGAGGCTTCCGGAGCCTCTTGAAAGGAGGCCTGAGCCTCTTGAAGGAGGCTTCCTGAGCCTCTTGAAAGGAGGCTCTGAGCCTCTTGAAAAGAGGCTCTTGAAAGGAGGCTCTGAGCCTCTTGAAAGGAGGCCCGAGCCTCTTGAAAGGAGGCTTCCGAGCCTCTTGAAAGGAGGCTTCCGAGCCTCTTGAAAGGAGGCTTCCGAGCCTCTTGAAAGGAGGCTTCCGAGCCTCTTGAAAGGAGGCTTCCGAGCCTCTTGAAAGAAGGCTTTCGAGCCTCTTGAAAAGAGGCTTCCAAGCCTCTTGAAAGGAGGCTTCCGAGCCTCTTGAAGGAAGCTTCCGAACCTCTTGAAAGGAGGCTTCTGAGGCTTTCAAAACTACGGTTCCAAGCATCTTGAAAGAAGGATTTCGACCCTTTTAAGGGAGGGCTTCGAGCCTCTTGAAAGAGGCCTTCTGAGCCTTTTGAGAAGAGCTTTCCAAGCCTTTTAAAAGAAGGAGAAAAGAAACAAAATAAAGTTTAAAGAAGAAAGCATAAAAAAAGATTTCCGAGCCTCTAGAAAGGAGGCTTCCAACCATCTTGAGAGTAGGCTTCCGAGCCTTGCTGTCGAGCCTATTCAAAAATGCCTTCCAAGCCCCTTGAAAAGATCCGAGGTTTTTAAAAGGGAATTTCTGGAAAAACAGGCTTCCGGGCCTTTTAAAAGAAAGTTTTTGAACATCTTAAAATGATGTTTCCGGGTCACTTTAAAGGAGGCTTCCGAGCTGCTTGGAAGGAGGCTTCCGAGAAGCGTAGAGGGATGCTTCAAATTCTCTTGCAATGAAGCAACTGAGCTTTTCTGGAAAAAGTCTTCATGTCTTGCAAATGGAGGCTTTCGAATCTGTAGACTCTAGAAACATATTCTTAACATATTATTCAACATTCTGATTTGACCAGGTAGATTGCATAGAAGATTTCTAAAATTAGTTCATTCGAGGTTTTGCCCTTTTGATCTTTTGTCCCACATCTCTTCATCCATTGTACTTGTTGTGGAGGACAGGATTCAATAGGCCATGATTTACTGATCGCCACGCATAGGATAAGGGAGGTATTTTGGACCACCAGTTCGAAGGCTCATATTTTGGACCACTGAGTGCAAATTCCTCTTGGTGGTCTAAAATAAGAGCCCCGTAAGGGTAGTCCAAAATATATCCTTTACCCTATTATGTACAAGACAAAGTTGAGAAATAAAAAAATACAAAACTTTATCCATGAGTTTGGATTAAAATTATAATTCATCCGCCATTAAGCTTTTCGTCCGAGGTATCCCCTGGGCCCGGCAAAAGTTCCCTCAGGGGTACATGTACTCCAGGTTGAGAACCGTTGTTATAAAAACCGAGGAATGCTCTGCATCTACGTGCGCGCTACGGGGAAGGAATCGTTGGTTAGAAGAGAAGGTAATTCATGTGAAGCCCCTTGGTAAGCGACTGAATATTTATTGTAAACAAAGTTATTTTGAAAACAAGAAGACGAAAACTGTGTTTCAAATCAATCTAACACAATTCAATGTTCTTCGTTTAATAAGCTTCTACAATACGATCGATTCCGCACTAAATAATTCTGTGCTCTTCGATGCAGACATTAGTTTTATCACTTCGCGTTCCCCCACACCAGCTGGCATGATCAGCATCTAAAAGATCGATTATACACTCGTTAAACAAATGTTTGCTTCGCAAGATAGATATTTATCACTTCACGTTCTCCCGGACTAGCTGTCGTCCCATGACCAGCAGCAACATGATCGATTCCGCATTCATATTTTACAAATAATAAAAAATATCACAAAATATAAATTTGAAACTTGAAAACACTGAAGACGTTTCATAGAAGAAAACTACATACGTATTTGTCAACTAAGAATGGGTAAAATTTTGAAAATAACTTAACGATTTTGTTTAGCGGCGCAGCCAAAATTTTTGATAATATAAAGAATGGTTTAAGTTTAAATTTGTTTCGAAATTCCGCGGAATTCCGTTAAATTTCGTTAGAAGCCAGTTTTTCTAGCGAAATTTTGTAATTTAACGAAACGAAACGAAGTCAAGAAATCGGATTTCGCCATGTTAAAATTCGGCAAAATTCCGCGGAATTTCGTTTCGAACCACCTAAAACAAATTTTTCGAAATATCGCATATGCTTAAACTAGGAATCTGTTTGCTGTAGAATGCACTCAGATAGATAGATAAACTTGTTTCCCATCTGTCGTATCAAAAAATGATGGAAGGCCATGCTTAACTTTCACGAAATCATCATTGCAGTAATATCTTTTACTCAAATTTTGAGTTTTCCCCATTTTCAATGAAAATGAGTCGGATTCGACTCAATTTTGAATAGTTCAGTTTTAGCGTGTAAATACCCGATACTTTTGATTCGACACCAAGCACTTTTGGAATCGATTCTTTGACATTCGTTACTAAGCAAATATCGAATTAAAGTACATAGTTGAATCAACTGAGTACCCCTTTAAGAACAAGCCTTCTGGGATCCAAAACTAATTTCACTCGCGTTTTCAAGGACACCTAATTCAATAAGGCGAAGCAATGCACAATTGCCATTTTTATTATTTCAGCTTTGCTGCGTCGCAGCATGAGTGTAATCTAGACCAACATTTGAAAAGGGCGTTATTCCTTCTGATTATTCGAATATATATGTGGACAGTTGTGCGTTGCTTTCGTATCAAGTGGGGTGCCATTGAAAACGTGAGTGAAATTAGTTTTGGATTCCGGAAGGCTTGTCCTTAAGAATCTATTAGTTCTAATAAACCTATTTTGACCCTTGACCCGCAAAAAGTTTAGTAACTACCAAGATCTCATTAACTCTAATAAATTACAATTACAAATAGAAACATTTCACTCAAATCTCAATCATCGAGGGTCCATGCGCGAGTTGACTCGCTAAAGATTCCGAAGGGAGAGCACCGTGCTAAAAATGTTTGTGCATAATCGCATCGTTTCATTCATTCGCCGAAAAATGATTTTGTTCTAAAAGGCGTTTAAACTAAATCTGTCTTGCTTACAAATGGATTTATTATCCATTGTTTCATGCAAAGTATGTTAGCCTTTCAGATCGCGCGTCAACTTTTGTAACACGAGGGCCTTCTGTTTTAAACAACAGGGAAGGTGACAAAATCGGAAAAAAAATTTTTTTATGTTTTTCAACTTTTTTACCCGAAAATGTATCATGTATTTTGATAATGTCAGGTTTATGCATGCAAGAGCTTTTTGTTTTAATATAATCTTTTTCTGGTAACACTTTTTGATCATAAATGATAATCAATTATTTGCATTGAGCGTGCTCATAGCGGTTCATCAGTAATAAACTTTTCTAAATCAGTATATGGAAAAGCATCTGAGTGAGATTTCACAAAACTAAACTTCATCCAAAAAATCTTTGATAGACGTAGTAGCGACATCGAATATATTCATGCTTAACTGTTACTAAATAAATACGCGTGCTTACTAATCATGTATGGGTTAGCTTTCAACGTATGATTCACGTGTGTGAGTTTGCTTCATATAATGTACTTAACTAGAATGCTTATTTCCATTGTAGCTTCCGTAGCGAACGTCCATAGATTTGCTTGCGTCTTCGTTTGTTTTGCTCACTAGGGCATTTCAGAACAGTGTAATTTAGTTGTGAATTATAACTCAAATTCCACAAAGCGGTTAAAATCTACCAAAAGCCAAGGTTGGTATTTAGATCAGCATGAGCTTTTGAATAAATTATAATTGGAGATGTTAATACATAGCTCTAAAACATGGCACCGAAACAATATAATTTCGAGAAGAAAAAGCGGCATTCTCTCACCCTGCGGCAAAAAGTCAGCATTCTCAATGACCTGGAGGGCAAGGTGACGACAAAAGCGGACATTGCTAAAGGGTTCAATATTCATCGAACAACTGTGAGAAAAATCGAGAAAAATGCCGAATCCATTCTTAGAGCTGCTTCACATCGGAGTTGTCGGCGACAAATGAACTTTAAGTACGTTTCGACTGGTGCACACAAGAGATTGGAGGACAGCTTGTTTTTGTGGTTTCTTAACCAACGGCGCACAGTGCTTCGTCCCTTGAACAAAAATGAAAAAATCGACTCTCGTATTTAGTCGAATCAAGTAGACCATGATATCAACATATGTTTCAACTATGCAGTATGCGCATTAGTATCTTTGTGAGGTCACTGGGACGATCGAAACAATTCGTGTTTGTAAACATTTCCATCGTTGAAAGTGGATGATTTATCACTTGTTAGTGAAAAGCATCTTTTGCATTGCCCAAGTTTTCAAACGGTACGTTTCACTGTGAAAATCGATATGGAAAGCGTAAAATCAAGTAAGTAAGATCCAATTTAATGTGTTTCAGTTGAACATATTTCGATCATTGTGATGAGTAAACCTTCCAAGTCATGGGCATGAAGTTTTGTAAGAAGAAATAATCTACAACTTCAAACAGCTTTTTAAAAAAAAGTACATCAAAACACATCTCTGAAAATCGCACCAGAGCTCACTTATAGTATTCTTAAGAGAATAGAAGTGATTCCAGCTGCTCTTATTTGCTCTATTAATAGCTGTTAACGATTTTCTAGGTGATACTCTTGCGCTCAATAACATAGATATATACAAACAATAGCTTTCCATTGATCCGTCCCAACGAAAAGCTCATGTGTTGAAGTTTCTGTCGGATTTATATAATTCAGATAATTTCTCAGAGGAACTTGAAAAAGAACTAAAGCAGTTTTGCAAATTCTTTTGTTTGATCAAAAATGGTCACAGAGCTTTCGATCATCCGAGAAATTTGAGAAGCAAAACTCTCGCTGATTGTCTTCGTTGGTAAATCTTCCTCGCAATCCGAATACAAATATTGAAAGAATTGCCGAGTCTTCATTTCGCGAAGAGAAGATCTTCAACATCGCGAAGGGAAGACCTCAAAAACCGTTTCAGGAATGTTCAAATAAAACATAGAAACAACGTGTTGAAGACCTCATCAATAATAATGAACCTGAGGAGCTTGCATTTGTGACCAATATATCAAGTAGCTCAAGCGCAAATCAGGAAAAGGTTATGACAGCGGCACAAGCACTGGCGTTGTACATTGACTTTGATTTATCCGAGAGAAAGTACAATCTGCTTCGAAGTACTTTAAACGAGGTTCATGCAAATCTGCTTCCTAGTCTTTGCGCGTTGAAACGTCCGCTGAGGTTGATTTGCAAGACCTAATGAATTGTACCTCGCTAATCATTATGCAACAACTTTCGGTAGAGAGCCCAAGGACGGTAAAACTTGTATGCTAATGGGCTTTTGATGGAAGCTCAGGACATAGAACCTACACACAAACATTGTCGAAGGCTGAGAGCTCAGATGAGAGCCTGCTTGTCGTGGCTCTAGTTCCATTAAAAATTATCGACATTAAAAACAACACTATCCTCTGGTCAAATCCGCGGCTATGTCAGACATCCTTCATTTTCTGGCCATCCGGAAGATGCTCCCAGTCGAACCATTCCTCGAACACGACGACACGCCACAACGTCCCTGATGCCAAATGCCCGGATGAGTAGCTAAAATTCCTTGATTATGATGATTCCATGATTCCCGAATCCTAATCCCCGCACATCCTTAAACATTGTAAACTTAACCTCGAGTCACCACGAATACGCTGGCTTCTACCCCTCTGTTACTAACTTTATAAGTTGATATTGATTGTACGTATCAATAACCATGGCTCCGTAAAGTGTTATACACACCTGAGCCTACAAAAAAAAACTTGGAAAAAAAATTAACGAATTCCAATTTCTGATACCGTCGTTAAAAAAACAATTCCCCAAATTATTTCTAAGGATATCCTGTTTCTATAGTATAAAACACATGGCGTATACGTCACTTATGAGATGATCAATTGGAAATTGGTCAATTGTTGTAATAGGAACTGTTATCATACCTCATATTTTTCGTAAAAAGATCCTGACTATTTGAGGCATATCGTAAAATCTGGCGTTTACGGCATTTATGCAATTATCTATTCAACATAGATCAATTACGTAAATATTAGTTTTTATCATAAGTTACAATTTTCTCAAATGGATCTCGATTATATTATATATTATGAGCATATTATATATTATGAAATTTGGCGTTTACGTCACTTATGCAATTATCAATTCAACATAGGTCAGTAATGCAACTAGTAGAAAAAATAGTTTACAACCATTTTCCCAAAAACACCATTGAGTTAAAACGTGTAGAATGTATGTTATGATTTTTGTCCCGTAGCTCCATACGTTCGAAGCACTGTGCGGCGTCTTAACAAAACCGTTTCCACAACTATGATGACGTTGAAAGCAAAATCATTCGCTGCACGCTGCGGTGTTCCAGAAGCATTTAAATTCTCGGATCATTGGGCTCATAATTTCAAGGCTAGGTATGGCATTCGGAAACTGAAAATTTGTGGGGAAGTGCTTTCAAGTGACTCAGGGAGTATTGAGGGTTTCCTAGAGCAGTTTCATGACACAGTACAGGGACGAGAGCTTACCGCTCAAATGATTTACAATGCTGATGAGTCCGGATTATTTTTTAAAATGCTTCCATCAGAAACACTTGTTGGTCCCAGTGAGAACAATGCGCCAGGCCGTAAAGTTATCAAACAGCGCATAACTTTTATGCCCTGCTCCAACGTGACTGGTGACCATAAGCTGCGAATGTTGTGATTGGAAAATCCCGCAACCCTAGAGCATTTAAAGGAGTTAAGGTACCTGTCTCATACTTTTCCTCAAAAAATGCTTGGATGCAAAGGGACATATTTCATACTTGGTTCCATGGAGATTTTGTTCCATCGGAACGAAAATTTGCGGCTGAGAAAGCCATTCAAAGCAATACTTTTGTTGGATAATTGCTCCGCGCATCACTTGCATGATGAATTGAAAAGTGATGACGGATTGATCACTGTCTACTTTTTGCCTCCAAACGTCACAGCCATGATCCAGCCCATGGATCAAAATGTCATACAAAACTGTAAACTTCGTTATCGTGAAAAACTTATGCTTCACGTCATGGCTCGTAGCGACGAAAACAACATCGATCAATGCTTGAAGCAAATCTCTCTGAAAGATGTTTGTTTCTGGATTCATGAGGCCTGGACTGAAGTGCAAAATACAGTAATTCAACAGTCTTGGAAGAAAATAGGCATACTCCTGGGAGATAGTCTTGTCCATGAAGATGATGTTCCCCTCTCGCATTTGGTCAATGTTGAGAAACATGAAGACTCTATTCTGCCGAATTTTTCTGAAGAGAGATATGCCAGCAAAGCGTTCACAGACGAAGATATTTTGAGCATGGTGTTGGATGATCAGGCAGCGACAGAAGAAGAACAGGACGATTCACAGCTCAACATTTCGGAACCTTCAAACGATTTGGAATCATCAGGCCCGATATCTCCTACGCCTTTTGAATCATCAAGAATAATCAACCACATCGAAGCAGTGCGGATGCTAGACAAAATTGTTGATTGGGGTGATTCTTCTGACCTCTCCATGGATGATGTTCTTTTCTTGCGACGGATTAGGGAGCTTGCTTTGAAGAAATCGGTGGAAGGTTAATGTATGGAGAATACTAAAACTTAACCACGACATATAAACATACATTATCTTCATTTTTTTCTTCTTTTACCTTTTTCCTTAAACATTGCTTTTTTTATTATTTTAATCATATGCTGAAATCTAAAACCGTTTTATATTAAGACGTCTATTACAAATGAAAGTTATGTAAACATAATAAAATCCCAAAAATCAGAAAATGCTTTTCATTCACATCTTGCCCTTTTTGCATAAACCTGTGCGCCGATTGAAAATTTGTCGGCGGCGTCGTGATAGAACATTTTTAGCTAGCGATGGCGGCGTGCCGGCGTAACGCCATTGGTTTTCGTCGGCGGTGGCGTGGCGGCGTGGCGGCGTGGGCTTATTTTATTCATTAAAAATTATTCGAACTTTTTGCAGGAATTCATCCGAAAGTTCTTCTAAGAATCCCTCTGGAAGTTCTTCCAGTTTTTCTTCCGGAAGTTTTTCCTGGAGTTTCTCTGGAAGTTCCCCAAAAGTTCCTCCAAGAATTCCTCCGGAAGTTCCACCCGCAATTCTTCCAGAAGTTCCTCTAGGAATTCTTCCGTAAGTTCCACCAGCACCACCAATTTTTTTGAAGGTCCCCCGGGATTTTTTTCCAGAAGGTCCTTCGGGAATTCTTCCCCAAGTTCACCCACCATTTATTTTTCCGGGAGTTCTCTCGGGAATTCCTAGAGGTTCCTCCGGAAGGTCCTCCAGAAATTCCTCCAGGATTTCTTCCAGAAGTTTCTTCTGTAACTCCTCCGAAAGTTCCTCCTAAAGTTTCTTTGGAGGTTCCTTCAAGAATTCCTTTAGAAGCTCCTCAGGGAATTCATCCGCAAGCTCCCCCAGCATTTTTCCGGAAATTCTTTCAGAGGTTTTTCCGGAAATTCCTCCAGAAGTTCCTTCAGAAAATCCTCGAGGAATTACTTCGAAAGTACCTTCAGAAATTTCCCCGTAAATTCCCCCAGCGATTTTTTCGAAAGTTCCCCGGGCATTCGTTCTGGAATCGTTTTGAAAGTTGCTCCGAAATTTCTTTTAGCAGTACATATGGAAGATCATCCGGAAATTTCTCCAGAACTTATCTGGAAGTTTCTCCGGGAATTCCTTTGAAAGTTTCTTCACTAATTCCTCCGAAGTTTTCTCGGGAATTTTCCCGGAGTTTCCCGGAGAAATTCTTTCAGATGTACATCAAGAATTCTTCGGGAAGTTCTTTCAGGATTTTTTTCGGGAATTTACTACTAGAATGTCTTTGAATTACCACAGTCATTCTTCAAGAAATTCATTCCAAAATTTACATAGGAATTCTTTTAGAAATTTTTCGACTACTCTTCCTGAATTTCATCAGTAATTTCTAAAAAAATTCTCCTGGGAATTCCTCCTGAAACTTTTTTTGGGCTTTTTTCAGAAATTCCCCAGAAACGTTTCCCATATTACTTTGAGAGCACTCCAGAAATTTACTCAGAATTCTTTCCGAAATTCACAAGAGATTCCTCTGATCTACGCCTACCGGAAATTCCTCCAGTAACTCATATAGAAATTCCATTACGAATTCTTCCAGAAAATTCGTCCAGAAATTCTTTTAGAAATTCCTCTATGAATTTGCCCCAGAATGCATCCAAAAATTTCCCTGGGAAATTCAGGAATTTTATAGAAATTCCCTCGAAAATTCTTGAAGATTCAATTATTCCGCAAGAATTTTGTTTAGTTTCCTGCAAAAACATTGGAATTTCACTTGTCATAAGACGAGTTTGTACGATCTCTCCTGACTCATCGAGTCAAGTACGAGACACTGAAGACGACCTTACTGTTCAGGTCGAAATACGTATCTGTTAAGGTGCAATTAAGTGGTGGAATTAAATGGGATTGTACAAATTTGTCTTATGACAAGTGAAGACATTCCACTAAAAAGCTCAAAGTTTTTTTTCCATGTTAGGAGTTGTACTTTCAAACGAAATTTAAAGGAAATTCTTAAATAATTTCAGACTGAGATACAATATGAATTCTAGAAAGAATTTCTAAAGAAACAATTTCTAAAATTCTCACCATATTGCTGAAGGATTAAATTAAATTAAATTAAATTACAGACGTTTACATCCAGATTTCCGGATAAACTGACACGGTTGATCAAAGCGACGATGGATCGGGTGATGTGCGTAGTTCGAGTTTCAGGGGCATTCTCGAGTCCCTTCGAAACCCGCAGAGGGTTACGGCAAGGTGATGGTCTTTCGTGTCTTCTATTCAACATCGCTTTGGAAGGTGTTATACGAAGAGCAGGGATTAACACGAGTGGTACAATTTTCAATAAGTCCGTCCAGCTATTTGGCTTCGCCGTTGACATAGATATTATGGCACGTAACTTTGAGAAGATGGAGGAAGCCTACATCAGACTGAAGAGGGAAGCCAAGCGGATCGGACTAGCCATCAACATGTCGAAGACGAAGTACATGATAGGAAGAGGTTCAAGAGAAGAAAATGTGAGCCACCCACCGCGAGTTGGCATCGGTGGGGCGAAATCGAGTTTGTAGAAGAATGTGTGTACTTGGGCTCACTGGTGACTGCCGAAAATGATACCAGCAGAGAAATTCGGAGACGCATAGTGGCTGGAAATCGTACATACTTTGGACTCCGCAAGACGCTCCGATCGAATAGAGTTCGCCGCCGTACCAAACTGACAATCTACAAAACGCTCATTAGATCGGTAGTCCTCTACGGACACGAGACCTGGACGATGCTCGTGGAGGACCAACGCGCACTGGGAGTTTTCGAAAGGTCCTTCTATCGTGGGGTGCAGATGGTGGACAGTACGTGGGGGAGGCGAATGAACCACGAGTTGCATCTGCTGTTGGAAGAACCATCTATCGTTCACACCGCGAAAATCGGACGACTGCGGTGGGCCGGGCACGTAGCCAGAATGTCGGACAATAACCCGGTGAAAATGGTTCTCGACAACGATCCGACGGGCACAAGAAGGCGAGGTGCGCAGCGGGCAAGGTGGATCGATCAGGTGGAAGATGACTTGCGGACCCTCCGTAGACTGCGTGGCTGGCGACGTGTAGCCATGGACCGAGCCGAATGGAGAAGACTTTTATATACCGCACAGGCCACTTCGGCCTTAGTCTGAATAAATAAAATAATAACGTTTACATACCACGACGTTTTTTGCACTTGGTTAATTAGAAATTAGCTCCATGCCAGTTGTGAGTAGGTTGCCGTCGAATGATTTAGATTTATAGAGTTAATCGTAAATGATGGTAAATACTGCATAATTGTAAGTATATAATTTTCAAATGAACTTGGGTGAAAATATGTATTTCCATCAGGAAATACCATTCATGATAAGCTTGAATGCTCTTTTGAAAAAAATGTGCCATCGGCGTAGTGAAAAATATTCGACGGCGTGGTATATTTCCATATGGCGGCACACTGGTTTTTAGGGCGGCGGCGGCGTGTAAAAATCAACGGTGGCGGCGACGTGGCGCGGCGGTGTACACGTCTATAGAAAACCATAAATATACAAATCCCAAGTGAAAAAACCGCTTATCTAGACTAAAACATGTAAAAACACATAGGGTGACAAAATCGGGTCGAAAACGTGATAAAATCGGGGGTAGACAAAATCGGGGAGTGACAAAATCGGGTCAATACTGTATCTCTGGTTATATCTCTGGTGATAGACGCTTATGGTCTTCAACAAAGTTGTTCAGGACATCCAGGCCTTCAAGCTGGAATATAGAATTAGGAGATCATCCGTTTGGCAGCTGCAATGTCTCATTGGGGTGGAAATATCAAGACCTATAGGGTTTACGAAGGGGTCGTTCAAAAATGACGCCCACAGTTTAAGAGAGGGGGGGGTCTAAAAATCTCTAAAAATTAATGGACGTCACATTTGAATCAGCCCAAAGTTGTTGTCTTTTACAAAGCTGTTCAGGTGGTCTAAGCCTGTCTAAGCATAGGGATGGAGACAAGTTAAGTTTGGTATTCGACTGATAGACGGCGCTTGTGTACTGGAAATATCAGTTTGATTAGATATCTCAAAATCTTTAAAATATAGAAAGTTGCAGTCTTCTATAAATGTGCTCGGGCGGGCAAAATCATCGTAACGGAGAACAGATCAGTTTAGATATCAACCGCTGTGCGGCGCTGGTGTTCGGTTGGATATCTGCTCTGCTCAATTTCGTTGAAATTCACTAAAATATCAATAACAGAATGGTTCGATACTAATTTCACCGAGTCTCTGTGATCTTTTCCATTGTTGACAAAACCACCGAAAATCTGTTAAATTAATTTCCCAACAATTCTGCTGTTGAGATTTCGGTAATATTTTACAAAAATCTGCCGTTTATTTCAAGTAAGGGTATGCGATAACACACTATTTCCTGGCGAAACGAAACGGAACGAAATATAAATTATGTCCGTAATTTCGAAACGATACGAAATCAAGGTCCTATATGATTCGAATTTTGACTAAACGAAATTTATTTTTTTTTTCGTGGAAGTTTTTGAATCGTTTTTAATTAAGCAATTCTGGTTTTAATGATACTTTTCTCGTGAAAAAACGTAAAATAATATTCTAATCTATTTGTGCCCTCATTTGATAAAGAATATTCTCGATTTCTGGTCCGAGAAAGATTTGAAACGATTTTTTTTTTTTTTAACCATTTCATTTATTTGGTAGGCTCAGTCGTGTGTGACACTTTGCGGAGCCGCAATTCTTAAGTATGATATCTTTATAATTTGTATCATCTTATCATTAACAGTTAGTAGGGAAGGGACATAGACCATAATACTCGTGGTGACTCAAGGTTATATTTTACTTAATTCAGGATGGACGGGGTAAGGATTTGGATTTAGGTTATTCCAGCTGCTCATCCGGGCGTTTGCGTTGAAGACGGTTTTGCATGGCGTCGTGCTCGATTTTGATTCAGCAGGGAGCATCTTCCGGATGGCCAGGGCTTCGTGGTACACGGAACAGAAAAACAGAATCGAACAAGAGAAAAAACTGAGAAAGAGATAAACACGGGCATTAGACTTTGATATCAGCCGAGCAAAGAAAGGCATAGATGGACTGCATATAAACCACATCGCGATCTCCCAAAACACCTCTTATTTCCCTGTAGGGTTGTTTACCTCGGGCCACAAGGGTATCCAATAGTTGCTCTCTGGAGGCGTCATTCTCCGAGCAGAACCAAACTACGTGATCGATGTCATCGTAACCGGCTCCGCACCTACATAAGTTGCTATCGACAAGGTTTATTCTGTAGAGATGTGCGTTTAGTGAATAGTGATTGGACATAAGCCTTGACATCACGCGAATGAAGCCTCGACTCAAGTCCTCACCTCTGAACCACGCTCGCGCAGAAACTTTAGGAAGTATAGAAAATAGCCACCGTCCAAGTTCGTTGTGTGACCAATTCATTTGCCAATTTTGAAGAGTACTCTGACGGACTAATGGGAAAAACTCGTTATTCGAGATTTGTCTATCATAAACTTCACCTTCCTGTGCGCCCACCTTTGCTAGCGTGTCCGCTTTCTCATTGCCATAGATTAGGCAATGGGATGGGACCCATACAAAGGTAATCTTGAATGATCTTTCGACCAAATTACGCATCTGCTCTCTTATTTTTGTAAGAAAGTAAGATGCGTGCTTAACTGGTTTCATCGACCGGAGTGCCTCGATAGAACTAAGACTATCCGAGAAGATGAAATAATGGTCTACGGGCTGATCGGAAATAATCCCCAAAGCGAAGTTAATTGCTGCCAGCTCAGCAACATAAACCGAACACGGTTCCTGAAGTTTTCGGAAGGTGGTTGAATTTACATTGAAGACACCGAAGCCAGTGGATCCGTTGATGCGAGAACCATCAGTGAAATATCTGTTGTTGCAATTGACATGTTCATTTTTTCAGAAAAAATGGAGGGAATAGATATTTGTCGAAGATGATCTGGTATTCCTTGAATAGCGTGTTTCATGGACAGATCGTATTCAATGGAGGAACTGTCGTTGATGAAGTTAACTCGAGGTGGATTATAACATGGAAGACAAAGATCTGACGATATGTAGTTGAGGTAGACCCTCAGGAATCTTGACTGACGAATCAGTTCAAGCATATTATCGAAATTTTCTAAGACAAGTGTGTTACTTGTCCCACATTTGATCAGTATTCTAAGTGAGAGTTCCCAGTAACGGTGCTTTAAAGGAGTGACTCCAGCAAGCACCTCCAGGCTCATGTTATGCGTTGAATGCATACAGCCGAGAGCAATACGCAAACAACGATATTGAATACGTTCCAATTTAATTAGGTGGCAATCAGCTGCTGAGAGGAAGCAGAAAGAGCCGTACTCTAAAACAGAGAGAATAGTCGTTCTATAGAGTTTGATGAGGTCTTCCGGGTGAGCACCCCACCACGTTCCAGATATAGAACGTAGAAAATGTATTCTTTTCCGGCATTTATCTATCAAATAATCAATATGGGTTTTCCAGGTACATTTGGAATCAAACCAGACCCCAAGGTATTTAGAAGATAAAGATTGGTTGATGTCATCATTCAACAGCTTGAGTTTCAGTTGAGCAGGATACCGCTTCTTAGTAAACACAACCAACTGAGTTTTTTGCGGTGAAAACTCGATCCCTAAATGTCTGGCCCAAACAGTCAGATTATCCAGGGTACTTTGCAATGGTCCTTGCAAGACAGCTGCACATGGACCTCTTAGAGAGACCACGGCATCATCTGCAAGTTGTCTGAGCGTGCATTGTCCTTCCAAACAATTGTCAATATCTTTAACATAGAAATTATAAAGCAAGGGACTTAAACATGATCCTTGGGGAAGGCCCATGTAGCTATTTCTGGAAGTTGTCAGGGTGCCGAGAGTAAAATTCATATGTTTAACTGACAACAAATTGTACAAGAATTATTTAAAATGACTGGTATTCCACTACTGTGCAGGTTTTCCGACAGTACTTCTATGGAAACTGAATCAAAAGCGCCCTTAATATCCAAGAATACTGAAGCCAGTTGTTCCTTGTGCGCATAGGCCAGCTGTATATCTGAAGAGAGCAACGCTAGGCAATCATTTGTTCCTTTACCTTTTCGAAAACCAAACTGAGTATTTGAAAGCAATGCATTTTTTCGACCCAATGGTCGATTCTTGAAAGAATCATTTTCTCCAATAATTTTCTCATGCATGATAGCATGGCAATCGGTCGGTACGAATTGGGATCAGACGCTGGTTTCCCAGGCTTTTGAATAGCTATTACTTTCACCTGTCGCCATTCTGGGGTACGATGTTGTACTCCATGAAACAGTTGTACAGGTCAAGTAATCGTCTTTTAGCGATATCAGGGAGGTTTTTCAGAAGGTTGAATTTAATGTTATCGCATCCCGGGAAGAATTATTCGATGAAAGAAGAGACATAGATAGTTCCAGCATTGAAAATGGCCCACCCAAAGAACCGGGATCAGCTACTGATTCTCGAAATAGCGGTTCTGCTGGTACGGAATCTGGACAGACCTTTTTGCGAAGTTGAATATCCATCGATTGGAGTATTCTTCACTCTCGTTGGTGGAAATGCGGTTCCGCATGTTGCGGGCCGTTTTCCAAAGTGTTGTCATTGAGGTTTCTCGTGATAGTTCCTCGACAAAACGTCGCCAGTAGCTACGGTTTTTAGCCTTGAGAAGATTTTTGAGCTTTCTTTCAAGCCTCAAATACTCTTCGAAAAGCTCAGACCTTCCGTGTTTACGGAAAGCCTTGAAGGCATCAGATTTCTCGGAATACAACTTAGTACATTCATCATCCCATCCAGGAGTGGCTGGTCTTCTTATGACAGATGTACTTGGAACGCGTCGTTTCTGAGCTTCTAGTGCGCTTTTATGAATCAATTCAGTAAGGAATCGATACTCATCCAGTGGAGGAAGAATATCAGTTGATTCAAGACCAATTTTTACCGCCGATGCAAATTTTTGCCAGTCAATGTTTTCGTGAGGTCGAAAGGAACATTTACTGGCACTGATCGTTGATAGCCACTTTTGATTGTGGTGACTATCGGCATGTGGTCACTACCATGGGGATCTTGGATTACCTTCCACGTGCAATCTAATGATAGTGAATTAGAGCATAAAGACAGATCTATTCGACTTTCCTGACCTTGAGGTCCTATTCGAGTTACTTCGCCTGTGTTCAAAATATTCAAGTTGAAATCGTCGCACAAATCATAGAAAATAGGCGCTCTGTTATCGTCTCTAGTTTCGCCCCATGCAATACCATGTGCATTCATATCACCCAGTATTAAAACTGGAGATGATAAAGAGAGACTGCGCTCCAAAGATGCCGACGATTAAGTGAGGCATTTGGGGAATATACACTGAAGCTATGCAAAGGTCTTTATTCTTCACATTTACTTGGCAAGCGACGATTTCTAAACCATTAACAGTCGGAATGGAATTCTGTAGAAAGTGTGACATTTTTGATTCCCAAAAGAACGCCACCATAATGATCATTCCGATCTTGGCGAATAATGTTAAAATCGTGGAAGTTGATTTCATCTTCAGAAGAAAGCCATGTTTCACAGAGTGCAAATATATCGCAATCGGAGTTGCGAATTAAAAACTTAAACACGTCCAATTTATGTTTCAGACTATGACAGTTCCACTGCAGCACAGTGATTGTATCTTGTATGGTCGTATTATCCATCGAAAGATACAAGTCCTGCAAGAAGGGCCATGAAACAGTCAATTGCTTCAGATAACTTTCAACTGTTGGAATAAAGAGGTCAATGATTGGCCTCAATGAATTCGGAATATTGAATAAGTTCAAAATACGATCCACAAGGTCCTTAAAGGATATCAATCCTCGCTTGGACGAGATTCTTTTCTTGGAAGTGCGAGTAGCAGTTTTCTGCTCAGAGATATTCCTTGACTGATGTTTCTTTGTAACATCAGTTTTAGGCAATGGCGGGAATGTCTTACTGCAACATGGGTCAAAAGGAGCAGTATAGACAGGCTGCTTCGGAATTTTAAATAATCCCCATTACCATCAGATTTCGGCAAGCTTCTAGGGATGATTTTTGTTTTCTTACGGCGCAATCCCGGGGAAGACAGTTTCTTCCTCTTTTCGGGTACGTGTACCTCCGCAGAATCATCCATATCGGCTACGTCAGAGTCCGATTCGTCAATGGAAATGACATCATAAAAATCACTAACTTGAACGGCAGCTGAAACAGCAGCCGTTGCGTTGGCAGTTGCGGATGTGTCTTGCGACTTTACCATTTCCGCATACGACTGCTTGGAGCGCTGTACCAACGAGCGCTTCACTTTTGGGTGCGCTTTCTGTACACCGGGCATTCTTGCAAACCATGGGGAGGATCCAAACCACAATAAGCACATTTTGTTGCGTGTTGTTGGCAGGCATCCTCCTATGCTTCTCAAAACATTTGCCACAACGGGGCTTGTTGTCGCAAAACTCGGCAGTGTGCCCCAACTGTTTGCAGTTGGTACAATTAAACACCCTTGGCACAAAAAGCCGCACCGGAAATAACATATTTTCAATATCTACATATTTTGGGAGAATCGAACCGGCGAACGTCACCCGAAGCGAACCAGACTTAGAAAATACTTTTTACCATCTACCATGGTAGCTGAATGCAACTCCTTGCAATCCAGAATATCCACAGTAGATAGCAGGGCATTCTTTAAACGACCTTTTCCTGCAAGTACATCCTTGCAAGTCAGGCTCGCTGCGTTTATGACACCTTCAATTTCGACTTCTCGCGAGGGCACATAAACTAAATATTCTACATTATACAGTTGGTCTTTTGCGATTGCATTTGCATCCTGATATGTAGGTGCGGTTACACGTAGTTTGTTCCGATTAATCTGATGAAAATCAGTTTTCGGAAAACGACGCGTCAAATCACGCTTGATGCCTAGAAAATCAAGGCTTTTCGCTTTCTGCCGGAAATAAACAACCCAGGGACCAGGTGATGTGGCCTGGTAAAATCGCGTGCGAACAACATTGTCTGTTGAAGGCCTCCACTCGCTTCGTCCATGTATGCGAAAAAAAAAAAAACTTAAATAAATTTATTTAAGGAAAAAAACAATTTTTTGAACCAGGCTAATGCCCACTCTTTCTGCACTGCCCGATTTTTTCTGTTCGAGAAAAAGTGTAGCCAACTCCACGCTGTGTGAACAGAAGCGTGGTATGATATGCGAACAATGAAAAGCGTTTAGGTACTTAGCCTTTTCGTCGCTGCTTCGCTGCTACCTACGACCGTCCTCGTATGGTGATAGAAGCCAATCCAATAATATTCACGGCACTGCACTGATCACCGGTTGGCGATTTACCAAATGCAGCCCGCTTCCTCTAGCCGGCAGGATTTCACCTTGCGAAACTCGGCAATAAAACACACCGCGCCGAATAACAAAAGCGCACTTTTTCGAGTGATTCGCGTGAAGAGATACAAACTTTAACTTTTTGCGTCTGACTCAGTCCAATGCCGCACTGGGAATGATTTGAAACGTTTTGTCAATAATAACTTTACTGACACGTTATTTTGCGTTAACATGTTATTTTGCGCAAAAAAAAAAATTTTTTTACAGGCGTTTAGTGCCCCTTGGCAGAATTCCGATAATATCAGAGAAATATTGGCACATAATTTTTTTCAACAAACTGTAAATCCACTTCCGTACATTCAATTAGAAGAGCGAATCGCTTCTTGATCCCATTTGTAAAGGAACTAAATGCTTTTGGAACCCATTTTACAGACGATGTCCGAAGGAGGAGTGGCCCTCCTTAGCCGTGCGGCAAGACGCGCGGCTACAAAGCAAGACCATGCTGAGGGTGGCTGGGTTCGATTCCCGGTGCCGGTCTAGGCAATTTTCGGATTGGAAATTGTCTCGACTTCCCTGGGCATAAAAGTATCATCGTGCTAGCCTCATGATATACAAATGCAAAAATGGTAACCTGGCTTAGAAACCTCGCAGTTAATAACTGTGGAAGTGCTTAATGAACACTAAGCTGCGAGGCGGCTCTGTCCCAGTGTGGGGATGTAATGCCAAGAAGAAGAAGAAGAAGAAGAAGAAGTCCTACATAATAGGAGAGAAAGCGCCTATACTAATCTTTCGATTTTTATGATTTTAATAATTTTACTCCAGACTTTCCTATTCGAAAATATATTGTAAACCAATAATTAAAAAAACCAATCAGCAGTTTTCAAGTTAACCAACACAACACAATCCAATTGTTTTTTATGAACAAGACAAAAAGATACATCATCTGTGCTAAATAACTGTTATTTTATTTTTATGAAAATACAACAATAATAGGACTAGATATTTATCAATGTGCCCAAATGTCATTAGAATAATTAGATCGACATTTTCCATGAAGGTTTCATTTTAAGATTTTTCGTCATTTATTTTTCTCAAAAGTACATTGCCTTGTTAGACAAAGTTATACTTTTCTGATTCATATTACGAGCACTCACACTCTAATATCCTATTCAGATTACGCCATTTATGATAATGAATATTATGATAAAGAATATCTTGATACCAATCCCCATACATTTGATTTTTCTATTATCATAAATGGCATAATTTGAATAGGCTATAAGATCTACCGTTTTGACACAGATTTTTGATCCTCTGAACTGAAACCCGATTAAATTTTTAGATTTGTGACACTAAAATGCCATTGCTTTGAATATGAGTCATGTTCGGGATTTGAGTCAAAACGGTACTCAAATTTTCATCTAATTCGACTTATTCTCATACTATCAAATCTGTACAAAATGTCTAAAATTCTGTATCCTGTGTTAATAATTTCAACAGTCAACAAGCACCAACTTTCGTTGTTAGGCAGTCTTACGAAAAAAAAAAATTATCTCTATGATATCGTATCCTTAGATGAATATCAATAAATTATCGGATAGTTCTCCAACGGAGACAATTGTTTTAACTTTCGCACATTATTCATAAACCTGATCGAAAAGTAGATGTATAAATTTAAAAGTTTTTGCAGATGCATAATAGAATTGATTGCTAAGATACGTAAAATGGAGTATTTTAACTTTTATCTTTCCAGAAAAGCTTTCTCTCTTTCCGAAATGCTCTCAATTTCCTCCAAAGGCAAAATTTTATTAGAAAGTTCGACAAATATTGTTTTAAACCAACAAATACGTATTTAGTGTGCTGTTTCAACATTTCTGATCAAACGCTGAGGAGATTTTATAATAGAAAACAAAAAACGTTTTTTCTGATTCAGAATGGGAATATATTTTTTTTAAATTTTTTTTATCATCAGACTAAGGCCGGAGTGGCCTGTGCTGCACATAAAAGACTTCTCCATTCAGCTCGGTCCATGGCTGAACTTCGCCAACCACGCAGTCTGCGGAGGGTCCGCAAGTCGTCCTCCACCTGATCGATCCACCTTGCCCGCTGTGCACCTCGCCTTCTTGTTCCCGTCGGATCGTTGTCGAGAACCATTTTCACCGGATTACTGTCCGACATTCTGGCTACGTGCCCGGCCCACCGCAGTCTTCCGATTTTCGCGGTGTGAACGATGGATGGTTCTCCCAACAGCTGATGCAACTCGTGGTTCATTCGCCTCCTCCACGTACCGTCCGCCATCTGCACCCCACCATAGATGGTACGCAACACTTTCCTTTCGAAAACTCCCAGTGCGCGTTGGTCCTCCACGAGCATCGTCCAGGTCTCGTGTCCGTAGAGAACTACCGGTCTTTTAAGCGTTTTGTAGATAGTCAGTTTGGTACGGCGGCGAACTCTATTCGATCGGAGCGTCTTGCGGAGTCCAAAGTACGTACGATTTCCAGCCACTATGCGTCTCCGAATTTCTCTGCTGGTATCGTTATCGGCGGTCACCAGTGAGCCCAAGTACACGAATTCTTCAACCACCTCGATTTCGTCACCACCGATAGAAACTCGTGGTGGGTGGCTTACATTGACCTCTATTGAGCCTCTTCCTATCATGTACTTCGTCTTCGACGTGTTGATGACTAGTCCAATCTGTTTAGCTTCGCTTTTCAGTCTGATGTAGGCTTCCTCCATCCTCTCAAAGTTACGTGCCATGATATCAATGTCGTCGGCGAAACCAAATAACTGGACGGACTTCGTGAAAATCGTACCACTCGTGTCAATCCCTGCCCTTCGTATTACTCCCTCCAAAGCGATGTTGAATAGCAGACACGAAAGACCATCACCTTGCCGTTACCCTCTACGGGTTTCGAAGGGACTCGAGAATGCCCCTGAAACTCGAACTACGCACATCACCCGATCCATCGTCGCCTTGATCAACCGTATCAGTTTATCCGGAAATCCGTTTTCGTGCATTAGCTGCCATAGCTGGTCTTGATCGATTGTATCATATGCGGCTTTGAAGTCGATAAATAGATGATGTGTGGGCACGTTGTATTCGCGGCATTTCTGCAATACCTGACGTATGGCGAACACCTGGTCTGTGGTGGAGCGTTCACCCATAAATCCCGCCTGGTACTGCCCCACGAACTCTCTTGCAATTGGTGTTAGTCGACGGCATAAAATTTGGGAGAGTACCTTGTAGGCGGCGTTCAGCAACGTGATTGCGCGGTAGTTGCTACAATCCTCCGTTTTGTAGATGGGACACACGACACCTTCCATCCACTCCTGCGGCAGAACCTCATCCTCCCAAACCTTGGTAATCACCCAGTGCAGCGCTCTAGCCAGTGCTTCACCACCGTGTTTAAACAGCTCTCCTGGTAGTTGGTCAACTCCAGGGGCTTTGTTGTTTTTCAGCCGGCCGATCTCCTCCTGGATTTCCTGGAGATTCGGAGCCGGAAGTCGCATGTCCTGCGCACGTGCTCCTAGGTTCATTACCATACCGCCACCGTTGTCTGCCATATCGCCATTCAGGTGCTCTTCGTAGTGCTGCCACCAACTTTGGATCACCTCACGTGAGAAGGTTCCCGTCTATGTCCTTACACATATCGGGCTGTGGCACGTGGCCCTTACATGAGAAATTCAACTTCTCATAAAACTTTAGTGTGTTATTAGCGCGGTACAGTTCCTCCGTCTCTTTACGGCCTCGACCGTCCTGCTGACGCTTGTTCCTCCGGAAAATCGAGTTTTGTCTGTTCCGCGCCCGTTTGTATCGTGCCTCGTTCGCCCTCGTGCGGTGTTGCAGCAATCTCGCCCATGCTGCATTCTTCTCCTCAACTAACTGCTCACATTCGCCGTCATACCAGTCGTTTATCTGATCCGGAGCCACCGTGCCTAGTGCAGCGGTTGCGGTGCTTCCAATGGCGGATCGAATATCTCTCCAGCCATCTTCAAGAGATGCTGCGCCTAGCTGCTCTTCCGTTGGGAGTGCCACTTCCAGCTGCTGCGCGTAGTCTTGGGCTAGTCTTGTAGCCGCCCAATGTTAAGCCGCGGCGGACGACTCCGACGCGTGTTGATCACCGTCGAGAGTTTTGAGCGCAGACATACTGCGACGAGGTAGTGGTCGGATTCAATATTCGCACTGCGGTAAATGCGTACGTTCGTGATGTCGGAGAAGAATTTACCGTCGATTAGAACGTGGTCGATTTGGTTTTCCGTTACTTGATTAGGTGATTTCCATGTGGCCTTGTGGATATTCTTGCGGGGGAAGAAAGTGCTTCGGACTACCATTCCGCGGGAGGCTGCAAAGTTTATGCATCGTTGGCCGTTGTCGTTCGATACGGTATGCAGACTATCCGGTCCGATGACCGGTCTATACATTTCCTCCCTTCCTACCTGAGCGTTCATGTCACCGATGACGATTTTGACGTCCCGCAGTGGGCATCCATCGTATGTCTGCTCCAGCTGCGCATAGAACGCTTCTTTCTCGTCGTCGGATCTCCCTTCGTGTGGGCAGTGCACGTTGATGATGCTATAGTTGAAGAAACGGCCTTTTATCCTCAGCTTGCACATCCTTGCGTTGATTGGCTGCCACCAAATCACGCGTTGGCGCATCTTACCCAGCACTATGAAGCCGGTTCCCAGCTCGTTGGTGGTGCCACAGCTTTGGTAGAAGGTAGCCGCTCGATGCCCGCTTTTCCACACTTTCTGTCCTGTCCAGCAGATTTCCTGCAGCGCCACGACATCGAAGTTGCGGGGATGTAATTCATCGTAGATTATCCTGTCGCAACCTGCGAAGCCTAGCGACTTGCAGTTCCATGTTCCAAGCTTCCAATCGTGATCCTTTATTCGTCGCCTAGGTCGTTGCCGATTGTATCGAGTCGTATTATCTTCTATGTCGTTCGTAATAGTTGTTTTTAAAGGCGGCTTATTGGGCCTGCGCAAACCTCCTGTCTCGTCGGAGGGCCGTCGTGTCAGGGCTGTTTAACGTCCCACCTAACACCAATATATAGAAGTGGTAAATAGAAGATTTTTTAATATTTCATAATCTTTTTATTAAAGAATGTTTTGTATTGGTTTAAATGTGCTACAAAATTCCACGGAATTACGTTTTATTTCGTTAGAATTTAGTTTTTCTGCCGAATTTTTTATTATTTAACGAAACGAAACGAAATCAAAAACTCAAAGGTGCAGCCCAAACGGGTTGTACGCAAAGGTGACGTTGAACTACGTAGCTGTATGTAATGTACAGGTTTTCGACTTTTCTGTGCGATGAGACCAAAGCAAGCGTTTTTCAAGCCAAGTGTGAATCAACTTTATACAAAATTTCACAAAATTTCAAAACTTTGATGAATTTTAGGCACCATTAAATCATGTCCGATTGAGCTAAAATTTTTCATAGGGGTCATATTTTGGGGTGATGAAACTTGTTAGCAATGTTGTTTTTTTTTTTAAATTCAATGACAAATTTTTCCCATACATTCCATTGGCACCCTACTGTACAGGGGCTCGGAATCTTCTTCGCTGTTGCAGTGGATGCGTTCTGGGAAACTTTCTTCAGCTCGTTTTCGCTGATTCCTAGGTGTCTGCCGGAGTAAACGCAAAGTCCGACGCAACTTACGTGAAAGAATAATAATTATTATCAATAAGCTTTCAAACTGCATTGTCGTGTCTATTCTGACCTCCTCCATAGGATGACCACCAAACGCCGTTGACAGTCCAGCTTTTACGGTGGGCTTTACTGTAATAAGCTACCGGGGTCTTAAACTGACTTAGTGGGAGTGTTTAGGCTAAGAAAACGTTTTCGTATCGTCCGGTGTTAAAATTCGATGAAAAAAATTGTCCCAAAAATGTTCTATGAGAAAAACCGATTCCTTTCCAAAAATTTTTTTGAAGTAACATCAGATCTCGACGTTTCATGCACTTTTAAGTAATTTGGCATCAAAAACAAAATTCGATTTTCGGCTTTTCCTTTGGCCCCCTTGGGAAAATTTTCATGAGAAAAATTTCAAAACTTTGATGAATTTTAGGCACCCCTAAATCATGTCCGATTGAGCTCAAATTTTGCATGGGGTCATATTTTGGGGTAATGAAACTTGTGAGCAATGTCGTTTTTTAAATTCGAAAATGTCATTTTTATTGGCACCCTACTCTACAGGCATCAATAGCGAGAAGCTGCTGTCATACGCCCCCAAGCTTTCGAGAGAATACGCGCGTGTAAGTTAGCAGATACGAACTGCACCAGCTAAAAGCCTTGTAAGTTGCATTAATATGACCTCTATACTGGCTTGAGGTCTCCAGTTATCCTTGCGAACAAAGGCGCAGAATCCGGAGATGGCGAGATCGATTCTTGATCCGATCTAGGGTGTTTGGTGGGCAACATTCTCGACATACAGGGCATAGTGTATCCATTGACTTTGCTACACAAGATACAAAGGCGGCATAGAAAGCTTTCAATTAATATTGCGGATCTTTTTAAAATTTTCCATTTTGCGCAATGTTCTTCCGCAGCTGATAAAGTTCTACCGCAAGCCTGAAAATCTTCAATACACTGAAACAAAAATTTATTATTTGGCGTTGTCATCGAAGAATGCCATGCCAAACAGCAGAGAAAAAGTATGAAATGTCAGCTGCGATAGTTTGAAAATTGAACCGGAAAGAGGAAAGTTTTCTCTGGAACAGCAATAACTAAAGAAATGCTCATAGATTACTAAGTTGAAAAGCAGCCCAAGTTCCAGTTGAAATGTAGTTCTATGGAAGAAGAAGCTTACGATGCACTTACGAGATTAACTGATTCACCGAAACCGAGTGTTAACCTTTTAGCAAGTTTTCAATACTAAATATTATACATAAATATTGTAACACACTGGAGTTGGTTTTTACGCGGATGATAAGGGGCACGTAAAGAAAAACAACGGAAAAAACCGCGTAAATCCCAAAATATGTCTGAATGAACCGCGGAAATCCCGAAATTCGAGTAAAAAAAAATTGCACAGAAAGCTATGCCTGTAAAAATGACTTCAGTGTACATCGGGTATGGAGCGTTGACTCTTCCTTGATCGAATGGTTCAAGAAAATTGAAAATCCATCGAGAAACGACTGAGATATTAACGATCAAAGTCTATCATACAGGAAGTGCTTGCTGCTAGGCTGGAAGGTTGTGGCCAGGCGGATAATAACATGCGAACATCTCCCTTATCTTTCCATAGGACCACAATCATGGCACAGGATGCGTAAGATTTCGCACTCAACGACAGAGCGACAGTAAGAAGGATAGACAAGTGCGCCAGGGACTAACACGTCAATTAACGACACTAACAGAACGCAAAGAGGCTCACGAGAGTGCAAACAAGGGCTACCGAAGGCGACCAAGAGAACCAGTGATCAAATGATTCCTTGAAAACGGTAGCCAGGAAATCGAAGAAGGAAAAGGGACAACGACCCTAGAGCAAAAGCCAGGAACAAGAAGGACACGCTGCTTATTAAAATAGAGACAGAGCGCTACGCCGAAGTGATCAAGGCGATGCACAGCGGAGAAGCTGACGCGACGGACCTCGGTAAAGAGGTTTGCAACATAAGGCGAACGGGATGATCCTTGTCCTGAAGAAGGGTTCACAGGCGGGCGGCACCTCATATGAAGCGCTAATCCAAGAAGTCCTAGGTAAGGGTGTAAATGTAGAAGTGAGAGCTCTACGCGACGAGGTGACCCACCAATGTAAACAGCTGGACGAGGTCACGACAGCGGAAGAGATCGCTTCAGCCAGCCAAAGCGAAGTGGTGGTAGCATAGACGTCCATCCGCCAGCGTAGAGAACCGCAGGGGACTTGTTTTGCCAGGATAAAGTCACCGGCCACCGACGGTAACAAGGTGATCAAAGTTGGTAAGCTGAAAGTTGTCTACCAACCACTTATTTTCGAAGCTTATTTTCGGCTGTATTTCGGTTGCCCCATCATGGCAACCGAAAGTGTCCCACAGGGATCATTCCAGGGTCCATTAGTGCTATGAAATTTTATGTTAGATGGCGTGCTTAGGTTGAAGCTCCCGCCAGGAGACACGCTAGTGGGATTCACCGATGAAGCAACGATGACCGTGTACAGGGAGTCCATAAAGGTGGTTGAATTGACTGCACTCGATCAGTCTTGTCGAGGAATGGTTGCGCAGAAGACAGTCGTCAACAAGCGGAGGTTGGTGCAGTAGGCGTCAATTTATAGAGTCGATGGCTGCAGAATCACCTTCAAGAGATCTCTTGAACAATTGGGGGTGATGCTTGACGAGAAGCTGAGCTTCAAAAGTCATGTCGACGTAAACGTCTTACAGACGTAAGTGTAACTGGACGGTGATAGTGGCACTATCTAGGATGATGGTGGACAGCTCTAGGGTGTGCTCCAACGAGCGCAGGTGGCTAGCAATCGTGACAGTTTCAATACTGCGGTACGGAGGTGAGATCTGGGTGTCGGCGTTCAACGCAAATTGTAACACGCGAAATCTGGAGAGTACTCGTAAGGTAATTTACCTAAGAATCATCAGCGCAAATCGCACCGTATCTCACGATGCGGCAAGTGTCGCAAGTGTATTTGTCATCTTGCGGCGAGAACGTGGCGTTACGGCCGGTTACGGGGGAGCTCCCGCTGTCGGGGAACTTCGCACCGGAGTAGGATGGATCCGCTGTCGGAGACTATCCGAGTCGTTCGCTATGGCGACCGAGGCGGGAACTGAATGGCTCAAAAGATCCGAATCCGGGAACCAGTTGAGTAGATCGTTTCGTTCGAACGCACTGGTTTCGGGTCGTCGGAGCACTATCGAATCGGAAGCTATCTCCACCCGGAAATTTTGGACCGACCTCGGCACTCGTCCGGTCATCCATTGAAGTGAGAAAGCGCTTAGAACTTGAACTAATCCGTTAATATGCTGACCTTCTCTAGTAGCACAAGTCAGTCCGATTGGGTTGCTGCAACTAACATGTAACCAAACTCAATTGCATATAAATAGGTTGCAGAAACCATTATACCTCGAGAGGTAAAAAAGTACAGATGGTAACGTAATAGACGAGACCCTTTGGAGATCGGAAGCGAAATTGATACCAATATTTTTGGGGCCAACCATGAATTGCAGCGGCAAATTGTTGTGGAAGATATCGCAAAATACTTGAAACACCGTCGGTGACGATGTCGACAATGCCGAAAGAAAAAAAATCCTAGGATTTGCGTACAATAGATAAAAATGTATCTTATTAGAAGATTTCGAACTAGTAGACACTCATACAGAGGATTCATATTTACTATCAAGGAAGTTTTCTGTCAAACTCTACGTTATCAGAATAAATTCTAACGCTTTGTGTGCAATATTTTGTTTAGTTTTCCTTTCAGCGGAGTTTCAGTGGAATCAGATCGAAAAAAAATCTACATTTTAGAACATACATGACTTCCGCAATTTGACTTTTACTCAAACAGCTGCTACATCAATATTTAACCACATTCTGATTTATTTCCGTTTCTGAATTCTTTTCCTTTGCAGCACTCCACAAAGGAATCGCTTTGTTCCCAGCGCCGGAACTGTTCAACGGTAAGAAATCATCTCGTTACTTGCATCCACCTCGGCAGAGGAAAGACTCATAGGTATCCGCTGTGTACCAACACGCTCAGGTGCAATGTGAGCTACAACTGTCGAGCAACACGGGAAAATCCCTTTACGACTGCGACGACGACGATCAAAGGGAAAAAGAGCAAATTTCACTCGATATTTTAAACTGATGTATTATTTATTTCAATGCTCAACTCGCGGTGCGGCGGGCGGGCGACAGCAACAGAAGCAGCATCCAATAACCAGGCTTGGTTTTCCCTGGTCTGATGTTTTACGAGCGGGCTGGAACAGCAGTTAAGGGTTTTCCACGAATCTCCAAATGCTATACTTTTCCGAGGAAAATCGTAACTCATGCAGCATTTGCTGTTTCGGCACACGTATCTGTAGTCGATATCGCTGCCAGCGAGTCAACGGAATGGGCGGTTGTTTTTCCTTTGCTTACACCTGTAGGAAAGTACAAAGAAAGGAAAACTGTAAATTGTTTAGGAAATGTTACCGCGTCTTTCCACGGATGGAGCATGTTCTCGGAAAGTACGATACACCGGATGATGGCGGGTGAATGGAAGAACGAAGCACTCACGCTTCCAATGTACCGTTTTATCACATGAAAATTATAATTTAATCAACTAGGTGTATCGAATTCTCCCGGCTGATATAAAATGGAAACGTTGAGGTGGTTTAAAGAAGCTGTTGGTCGTTATAATCGAGCCAAGTACAATACACTTGAGCTGACTTTTCAGTTGTATTTGGAATAATTTTACTGGTTGATAAAAGGGTTTTGGTAACAAAAAATCCAACCATCGTCAAAAATCCCAATTAAAGCTATAAGAACTTCTCTCAACGATCCAAAAAGATCATAATTGGAGTTGAAAAGGAAATATAAAATCGGCTTAGGGTCCTAGCATCGGAAGACAAAAACTTCGAAGGACACCCTTTGTAGTATTTTGTGGGAAAATCAAAACATCCCGAAACAAAGTAAGCAAAAACCACTCAAGCACGGAAGCATCGTATAGTAAGAACAACTTGGTCTTTATTTACTTACGTGCCACCTCGTTTTACGACATGCCGAAAACGACCTCGGCATCGACGTTGGTGGTGTAGGAAGGCGAGAAAAAACAACAACACATTTTGACACCTCTCCGCCGAATGCCGAGCCCTGGACCACCAGGATCAAACATAACGCAAGCCGATTTCGTTTTTATTCTCTTTAATGTTCTTACCTCCACCCATTTCATACAAATGGGGATTCCGATTCGGAGTGAATGCCTTTTCACGCGTTAAGGCGTGAAACTGTATTGCATGTTGCTTCGATTTACCGATAATGGGAATTCTAAACAATCCATCGTTACGGTCCGGAACATATGTGGTGAAGTGCCTTCTAAGGATGCTGGCTGACACAGGACGAAAGGAACCTAAGGAAGGAAACGAATCCGCAGATGAAAGGATGGCAAGGTGGAATATCGATCTGACTACAATATGGTTTACCCAAGTGCCGTTTTATGACTCCGTTTATTAACTCCGCTTTGTAAGGAGGAAGATACCCGAGGAGTGTGCGACATCTTTTGTACGTGTGACATAATGGATTCTCGTAATGAAGACCATGTTTCACTGCAATATTCATTGTTACCAGGGATAAAATGTAATTTTACAATCAAACTATTCCTATTTCAATGAATACGTTACATTTGGGCAGAACCAGATTAAGCTAAAATTGGGGCTATAGTTCAAATAAGGGAGAAGATGTTCTAAAATGTACTCCAATTTATAGGATGAGCACAAAAAGTCGGTGAAAAAAATTTCTTATCAGGTAATTCGAAACGAAATTCCGTGAAATTTCACGAAATTTGAGCATGGCGAAATCGGATCTTTTGATTTCGTTTCGTTTCGTTAAAACCAAAAATTTCTCAGTTTTTTTTTCAACTCGATTCAATAGGAACGTAATGCTATGCCGCAGAATTTCGTAACTAGCTTCAACCAACACAAAATTTTATATAATTGAAAATTTCGGCTGCATCGCTGAATAGACCCACAGACAAACAGACGTAACAGCTAGAACATTTTGTTTCAAAATCTATCGCGAATTTTGAAATTTTGAAAAATTTTGATTTCATGCCAATTAAACTATTTCATTTACTACATGTTGCAGATAATACAGTATTTGAACACTTACCTCAACTAATTCAGCAAAATGTAGTAATGTAACTACATGTGGCACGGTAACATGGAATCTGATTGTTCTAGCATTAGCATAGCATAGCATTAGCATTGTTACGGTGTAATTCATATATGTTTTACTGGGTGCTTTAATGACCATTATGCAACTCAAATGGGTTGCATAATATTCATTATAGCACTCATTTGGGTGCTATAATGAAAAACCTACATTGGGATAGTAGTTACATGACTACATTTAGCTGAATTAGTTTGGGTGAGTGTTTAAATAGTGTACTCTAAGCGTCTCGTAATAAATGAAATGGTTTGTTGGACATAACATCACAATTTTCCAAAGGCAATTGCATCCATCGCTTCATAGCTTTTCAAGCTATGCAATTTGGCACGATAAGATGGAATCTTATTGTTCTCTGCCGCAACATAATTTATTGGCATGAATGATCATGTGGAGTAAATTCGATTGTACAATTTTGGTATAGATTTATCATATTAACAAAAAATAACGTGTGCAACTCGTTGCAAAACTCGATTTTTTCAGCACTCGTAGTATTTATCCAACTCGGCAAGCCTCGTTGGATAAACGTACAACTCGTGCTGAAAAAATCATCTTTTTGCAACTAGTTGCACAAACTACTATTGTTGAACTCATTTGAGTTGCACAATGGTCATTAAAGCACCCATTTCATTGGTATGGAAAAGTAGAACGTTTCATCACGCAAACGTGAGCTGTAAACCAGGTATTATAATCAGGAATTGCAAAAATAATATTTGCTTTGTCCGTCAATATATAACACTCGATCGATTAGCCTACTGTTGGAAGTTTGCCTTCGGAGTGAATTGAAAGCATTTCGTTTATACTTTGTTACTAAGGAAAACGCTATAATTTACGTCCTATAAAGGCCTTCAAAATCAAAAATATAACCTTGAAACTGTACCCGATTTGACTGATTTTCTTCAAAAATAAGACTATTTAATAATTAAGGGCATTGCTCTAAATCCAGCGTAAGAGCTGAAGGGTCATCCCGAAGACATCATGTCAAATGACACGCGACGCACCTATTAGAGTGGTTTCGTTTTTTTTGCCTCAGATTTTATATTCAGGACAATGTATTGTTGGCCAAAAATATAGGATTATTGAGTTATACGTTTGTTCAAAAATCATAAAACAAAAACTAGGTTTTGAGGAAAATGTCGATTGATAAAATGCCGGGTTTGCATATAAACGAACAACGATATCAGAAAGGCAAAAACTGTTCCGAATCATAACAAGCCATGATAACAAATTTATCAAAGCTGTATACAAGTGCGAAAAAACAGATTCAGATAAGCAGCCCCCATTTTTTGGTCACCCTAATGTTACAAAAGGTATTGACCCGTAATGCTGGGTAGACACCTTTACGTGGTGTGTTACGGGGTAAGATCTACCACGGTTACATTGCCAGCTACAGGCAAATCCTGACCCAACGATTACCTTCCTCATTATCCAACTCCGTGGTACTTATGAGGGTGTCGCTAAGTCGGTGGCCTCTCGTTAAGTAAGTACTTACTACATCAACACTTCCTTCCTCTCCCTAGTTACGGTGAAGATGGGCGTGGCCAGGAGTAGTAATCCTCATGCTTTTGTTATTTTTGTTTAAGACTGGAATCAAGGACCACTCCCCTTCTTGATTTCTGATAGCATTCTAGATAAGGATCTCAAAAGTAAAACATGAGTATCACTAGTGTCCAATCTACGAATTACACCGTAACAATGCTAATGCTAATGCTAATGCTAATGCTAATGCTAATGCCTAATGTTACAAAAGGTATCTATTTTTTGGTAAAATTTTCTTCCGAAGCAATGTTTCGTCATTTTCAAATGCCTGTATTTTTGAATGGGGGAAAATGGCGATCAAATTCTCCCTGGGTTAGACAGCCGAACGGCTAAGGATTTCTTAACATATTTTGGAACTGGCAAATTTAAAGGAATTTGGTTTTTTCATCATTTAAAAAAATGGCTTTTGTACGAGGAAATGTTTTGATTTCAGTTCTAGGAATGTTGTAAAACCGACATTTTTTTCAATTAAAATAGTGATATCTCTGCAATCCAAGAATGTATTCACTTGATTGTGTTATTATGGTCTTTTTTATGGTCTAAAACAGCGGGTTCCCCTTCGAATTTTTGCGTATATTGCGGTACCTCCTATTTTTGACGTAAACTACGTCTAAGGGGAAGACTCGGATACAGGGTGTAAAATGAGAATTTCAAAATTGGGGACCGTCACGAAATCATGTAAGATTTGTAACATTAATAAGTCCTTTATCTTTCAATGGATTTTAAAGATTTATATATCAATCGATTCATAAACTCTCCACCAATTTTTCAGTACTATTGGAACTTTTGAGTATCATCGCTTAACTATTGAAAATTTTAGTTCTTTCATGCATCATTCATCCCCTATGCAACGCGTTCCAATCCTTGGTAATTGCCTACTTTTAGGGTATTATCAATTGTTGAACTGGGGTGTATGAATGGGGTGGCCCAGCTGCTAGACAGTGGGGTACCTACCCGATCAAGAATGCATAACAAAATTATAACAAGGGGAGTTATTTATTGCAGAAAAATAATGTAACAAAATGTGTTATAAAATTGGCTGGTTAGTTGTTAAAATAACAAAAAATATATCAAAATTCCATCTAGCCGTAACATAATTATATCAGATGTTGTTACCTTCATTTCAACATTATAACAACCGTTGATATGATTATGAGGTACAAAACCCAGATTAATCCACCTAGCGGTAATGGCACCTTTCTCGCGCAAAAAGGTAATAAATGTAGCCTTTACGCTTACACCTCGATGATGTACAAGAAAGGCAAAACAGTTACACCGTCTAATGTTATGATAGAAAATTTACACTAGTAGACGACAGATGGCGCTGCCAAAAGTTTCTCGAATTTCCTATGTTCGAATTTTGACTTTCGGACAATTTCATAGTACTATGAAACTGAACGAAGAGCATACATACGCCTAAATGCGTGCAACACGAGCATCTTTATAGTACGATGAAACTCTTAATGGGAGCAAGCCGCGGATAAACTTTAAAAATATTCATAGATGCAAGGCATTTTTCATAACACATTATTGTTCTATGTCACTATATCTCATCACTATTTTAATATTATCTATTTTTTGCAATTTGCAATTATTATGAATCAATAGTGTTCAACAGCGGTTTAGTCTCTGTCGGATACACTTTGTTGCAAGAAAATCGGTTAAGAGTTTCTGTGTGAAAATTTGGCTAATGTTTTTATGGCATTTTGTGCACACACACACCCACACACATACACACACACGCACACACGGACAGACAGACATTTGTTCAGCTCATCGAGCCGAGTCGAATGGTATATAACACTATGGGTTTCCGGGACTTCTATCAAAAGTTCGAATTTGAGTGAAATGATAGCCTTTCGGTAGGGTAAATGATATATTTTGGACATGTACATATTTTGGACAAGCCTGAGCTTCTTCGATCAATTTTAGATAGTGTGTAGGAAAATTTTTATCGAAAGTATGATCATTGCATACTTTTACCTCAACTCTAGCGGCTCCTGATGAGAATTCACAAATCAACTAATATTTATCTTTAAAATTATCTCAAATGTAAAGCTATCTACCGAAGTGCCTGCTGGACGCCAGTTTGCAGGAGAACATGCATTATAGGACTCTTCGTAACATGCTCCTGAAACACGTTTAAATTGGTTCAAACTGCAATCTTGAGGTTCTGCGGCCAAAGTTTGATTGTAATTGAGATACTAACATATTCCAATCGCTTAACATGAACTTGAGATGGATGAAAAAGGAGTGACTAAAATGAAGTTATGTTTTTATTCATCAGACATATATTGGTCACCACGGGGATGACAAGCTACGCCATCTTTGTCACATCTTTTCTGAGTCACCAATACGAGTGCACTGCGAATGCAACACAAACAACTTCCAGGGTGAAAATGATATAAAACGAACGAAGGCATAGACACTGCCTTACGCAAGTAGCATTCTAAAGAATTGAGCAAATAAGTTAAACATTCTTAAGTTTAAAGCATGGAATCGAGTCTAAAATAGTTTTAATTTATAGTTCGTTCATTTTTTCTCTATTTTCTCATGATTGTATCATGTTGCATTATTGAGTGAAATGGGCGTTTTGCGTCATATTCTCCTGTAAAAACGTAAACATTCAAAATTCGCGCACATACTATTGCAAAATAAATCAGTATTGGGGTGATTTGACACTGGGGGATAAATTTATCACCCAAAAAAGCACGAACAGGCGAACCTGTCAAAATCCATAGTGAAAAAATTGGGTGTCGTTCCCCTGTTGGTCACCCCATGTACAGTACATGGATGAACCATTAATTGCCAACTTTTAGGCTGTTTTCAATGATATCGATAAGATTGCGAAACAATGTTAATTTCTGGTTTAATCCTGACATAGAGGAAATAAATGCATTTAAATGAATGTGGATACGTGTAGGCAAGTCATACCATTGAGATCTACAGGTGGCCATTTTTAAATTAGGAGAAAATGACTCTGTCCAAAATATATGCATTTTCCATGTCGAAATTATATATTTGATGTCCAAAAAGAAAATATTTCAGTTCGCAGTATATCACAGTTTACACCTAGTAAACGTAATTTACTCAAAAATTGGGCAATGGAGACGCAAGACTAATCATAGGTTATGTATTTGGATGAACCTAGTGGTTTTCAATTGTTTTATACTATTCAATCTCGATATATTTTCTAATGAATGTCCTACGCTTGTCCAAGATACATCATTTACCCTACAACTTAGTTGTACGAGAAAGGCAAAAATCTACTTTCATGGTAATTGCCTACATTACGTAGGGGGAATGACGGCTTTGGCAGGTTTTGTTCTATTATTAGCAGGGGGGTTTTTTATGACAGACTAGGCTCAAATTTGGCCTAAGCATTCTTTGCATAACAAAGAATATTGTGGCCAAATTTCATAAAAATTGCTCGGCAAAAACCCCCTGCCAATAATAGAACACAACCTGCCAAAGCCGTCTTTCCCCCTATAAAATGTGGTACGCTACAACGCCGGATTTCCATCCATAATGTAGGGAATTAACTTTGTACTAGCTATTAACATCGAACATTGATTCAAGTTATACGGGAGGTGATCCCCTCCGCTTTTTCCAATATCAAAAATGTAGGCAATTATTTTGTGTAAATATACATAACTAATGTAGTGATGATTTTGAGATGAAATAAAACTAGCCGAAGACACATTTTTATCGAATTATCTAATTATAACACACGTTGTTTTAAATAACAACCATTGATAGAATTGAGTTATAATTTTGTTATGTATTCCTGATCGGGTACTCCCTCACAGAGTGGGAGATGCTGCTAAAGCTGAGTAGTGGTGTCGGTAGGATAGTTTTCTCCCTTCTATATAGAGTGGAATAATTAGTTCAGTGTACTATATTTGGTTTTACGTAGTTTACGTCGAGCGGTCGTGTCTTGTATACAACCCCAACATTTTTTCGCTGTAAATAATAATGAGCGTAAATATATGGAAAATGGACCTGAAAACTAACTAAATATATGGCTCTCCAAGAGGTTGTCTGAAATTTTCGTTGCTCCGTGAACGAGTATTCAATAAACTTCCTACAAGAATTTAAGGATTTCTGGAGGCTTTCAAGCCTGCAGGTAGGATTCGAGCCTCTTGGAAGGAGGCTTGAGCCTCTTGGAAGGAGGCTTGAGCCATTTGAAAGGAGGCCTGAGCCTCTTGAAAGGAGGCTTCTGAGCCTCTTGAAAGGAGGCTTGAGGCCTCTTGAAAGGAGGCCTGAGGCCTCTTGAAAGGAGGCTTCTGAGCCTCTTGAAAGGAGGCTTGAGCCTCTTGAAAGGAGGCTTGAGGCCTCTTGAAAGGAGGCTTCTGAGCCTCTTGAAAGGAGGCTTCTGAGCCTCTTGAAAGGAGGCTTCTGAGCCTCTTGAAAGGAGGCTTCTGAGCCTCTTGAAAGGAGGCCTGAGCCTCTTGAAAGGAGGCTTCCAGGCCTCTTGAAAGGAGGCTTCTGAGGCCTCTTGAAAGGAGGCTTCCTGAGCCTCTTGAAGGAGGCTTCTGAGCCTCTTGAAAGGAGGCTTCTGAGCCTCTTGAAAGGAGGCTTCTGAGCCTCTTGAAAGGAGGCCTGAGCCTCTTGAAAGGAGGCTTCTGAGCCTCTTGAAAGGAGGTTTCTGAGCCTCTTGAAAGGAGGCTTCTGAGCCTCTTGAAAGGAGGCCTGAGCCTCTTGAAAGGAGGCTTCTGAGCCTCTTGAAAGGAGGCCTGAGCCTCTTGAAAGGAGGCCCTGAGCCTCTTGAAAGGAGGCTTCTGAGTCTCTTGAAAGGAGGCTTCTGAGCCTCTTGAAGGAGGCCTGAGGCCTCTTGAAAGGAGGCCTGAGCCTCTTGAAAGAAGCTTTCCGAGCCTCTTGAAAAACGGCTTCCGAGTCTTTTGAAAGGAGGCTTACGAGGTGTTTGGAATGATGCTTCTGAGACACCTAGAAAAGGCTTTCAGGATGCTTGCAACGAAGCTACTGAGCTTGTCGGTAAAGTCCTTCATGTCTCTCAAATAGAGGGTTCTGAACCATTGAATCGCACACTTTAGTTCGAAAGCATGTTTTTATCATATTATTAAACATTTTATCTCTATCGGGTGAACTACATTGAAGACTTTTTTGAATTTCTTCATTCGATGTTTTGTCCTTTTGTTCTTTTGTCGCACAGCCCTTTATACGCTTGTAGTGGACATGGTTCGAAAGTTACAAAGTCTTAGAATGAAAAAATCGAAACTTCATTAATAAGTTTTCATTGGAATTGACCTTTCCCGTCATAATTTTTATCAGTTCAATGGATTATTTTCTATATTTAAAGTCCACTTTCCCATAGAACCCAAATTTTTGACGTCTCTAAATATTTTTAAAATTTAATTCAAAATATAGGAAAAGTGCTGTTTTTCAAGATTTATAAAAAGACAGAGACAGAATCACCGTCTTCGACCAGAGGTCGCACAGACTGAACACTTAACATCTAGCATGAGACAACGGACAGGACATTCACCCAGTGGACCAGTGGAGAACTTTTCGCTTTTACGAAAAGTTTTCTCCTTACCGGGGCGGGAATCGAACCCACATTCCACAGCACATGTATCTAGACTATTGACGTCTCTAACCGCACGGTCACGAAGCCCATAACACCTAACATCCTTCCGATTTTAAAAGAATATCGGGTGATTTTTCAGAACGCTTCACGCGTGGGAAAGGTCAATTGCAATACATACATCCGCCATTACGCATCTTTGTCCGAGGTACCCCCTGGGGCCAACAAAGGTACCCCCAGGGGTAAATGTACCCCAGTTGAGAATCGATGCTCTAAAACTTTGTAGAAGACGTCACTTAGATAAAAATTAAAACTAAAAATTATTATTTGAAATTATCAAGTTAATTTTTTTGACGTAGAACTACGTCTGTCTTTTCTATATTGGGGTACACTTTAAAATTGCAAAAAATCGAAAAACGTCACGAAAATATGATAGACTTTGATCGTTAATATCTCAGCCATTTCTCGATGGATTTTCAATTTTCTTGGACCATTTGATCAAGGGAGAGTCAACGCTTCATTTCCGATGTACACTGAAGTCGTTTTTTACGCGGTTGTTTTTACACGAATCGCTTTTTATGCGATTTTTTTTCACTCGAATTTCGGGATTTCTGCGGCTCATTCAGACATACTTTGGAATTTACGCTGGGTATAACTATGTTTTAATTCACGTGGCCCATATCATCCGCATGAAAAATGACTCCAGTGTATTACAATATATACGTATGATAATATTTAGTACTGAAACTTGCTAACAGTTTAGGAATTGGTTTCGGTGAATCAGTCAATCTAATAAGTGCATTGCAAGCTTCTTCTTCCATAGCACTACATTCCAACTGGAACTTGACCTGCTTTTCAATTTAGTAATCTATTAGTATTTCTTTAGTTATTGATTAAAAGCTTTCCTTGCCCGCCATTGCATTAGTATGTGTCTTATGTGGCATATACAATGGATACACTATGCCCAGGGTGTAAGAATGTTTCCCACCCGAAACATCCTAGATCGGATCGAGAATCGATCTCGCCATCTCCGGATTTTGCGCCTTTGTTCTCAAGGCTAACTGGGAGAGGCGGCATAGACGTCAAATTAATGCAACTTACAGGACTTTTAACTCGTTTCTGCTAACTTACACGCGCGTTTTCTCTGTAAAGCATGGTGGCGTATGACGACAGCTGCTCGCTTACGTCTATTGATGCCAGTAGAGAGGCTCGGAATATTTTTCGCTGCTGCAGTAAATGCGTTCTGGTAATCTTTCTTCGGCTCTTGGTGTCTGCTGGAGTAAATGCAAAGTCCGACTCCTCACGTGAAGGAATGATAATTATTATCAATAAACTCTCAAACTGTCAAGCAGCGGCCAAGGCAGCGCAGCGGTACACTATCAGCCAGATTTTTGGAATTATCATTTGATAACTTCGCATGTGTGAAAAGTAGGCGAGTTGTTATCGGCGATAACTTTTCAAATCTTGCAACACAAAATTATTATTTTAATGTAAACCAAACTAATCTAATACTAATTTAATGTAAACAATGAAGCTCAATCGAATGTTTGGCATTGTGTTTTGGTGTTATGTAGGGAAAAAAGTTCAAAAGTAGCATTCACCAATAATGCTTCGAATCAAGATACAATTATCGAACGATTCTTACTCTCTAGCGAGTTTTTATTAATTGATAATTTGGATATGTGATCGCTTGAGAGTGTTATTCATCCTCGTTTATTTGAAAACAATATTTTTTCATCCTTTTAAATGTTAGTCTAAAATCTCACTCAATCTCAGGAGAGCAGGATAAACCGCGAAAACAGATTCACCCTGGGCTTGAAACATGCTTGCTTTGGTCTCATCGAACAGAAAAGTCGAAAACCTGTATATTACATACAGCTACGTAGTTCAACGTCACCTTTGCGTACAACCCGATTGGGCTGCACCTTTGAGTTTTTGTTTTTTTTAATCTTGCGTTTATTTGGAAGGCTCATGTGCCATTTAACGTTACGGAGCCGGATTTTTTTGTGCAATTTATTTTACAATTTCTTATAACTAGAGTTACTTTCCCTTTTCCGTTTGCGAACAAAATTTTACAAGTCAGTCGAAAAGCCGCTTGTTGCGATTTGGCCAAGCCCCGACCATATACTCTAAATCAAGGTCCGCCAACACTTCCCTAACGGGTTGTATCTGTTTTCAGACCCGAAAAGTTTCAGTCAACTTAGACCTAGTCCACGATACTCGACGCACCCCCGCACGACGTGCTCATTATCGTCAGTCATCTGATAGTCGTCGCAGACAAAGAGATTGTTTCCCATAAGCCCTATCCGTAACGTATGTGGATTCAGCAAGTAGTGATTAGACATTAGGCGACACTTGATTAGAATGAAATCATGTCCCACGTTCAAACCTTTTGAATCATGGTCTCTTCGATACCTGCGGGAGAATAGAATGCAGCTATCTACCCATATCTCCATTTTTCTATTTTCGCTGCTAACTGATCAAAGTCTCGTGACGAACTATTGCGAAAAATTCATCAAAAGCGATTTGCCGCTTGTAAATATCGCCTTCCATAGCGCCCACATTAGCCAGGAAGTCCGCTTCCGCATTGCTTGGAATTGAGCAATGAGAAGGGGCCCATGAAATGGTGATGGTGTAGGAGCGTTTCGATAAAGCACTCAATGCTTTCCGTAGATACGCTGAGAGCTTAACCGGCTTCATCGACCGAACAGCCTCCAGAGAACTTAGACTGTCGGTGAAGATGAAGAAGTGCTCGGCAGGAAGTGTTGCAATATACTCCAATGCGTAGTATATAGCTGCTAATTCAGCAATGTATACTGAACATGGCTTCTGTAATTTAAAGGAGGCGCTATGAAAATTGTTGTATACACCGAAACCAGTGGAATCCTCGGATTTTGATCCATCCGTGAAAAATTTTCTGTCCGCTTCGACATGCCCATACTTGTTTGCAAATATTCTAGGTATCACCATCGAACGATGGGAATCAGATATTCCATGAATCTCCTGTTTCATGGTTGTATCAAAGACTACAGTGGAACCGTGGGTATCGAAGAAGTTATCACGATCGGTGTTATCCGAAGAGGGGGCTACCTCCAGTAGTGCACATTCATAAAAACGAGTTTGAGGATTATGTTCAAGCTGCTTCTCGAAATTCTCAATAACCAATGGGGTAAGTACCTCACAACGAATGAGGAAACGGAGTGATACTGCCGCGAAGGAGGTTTTCCAGCAAATTGAACCTTATTCGATCTATCCCCGGAACAGAATTTTTAGATGAACGAATACCTAGTTAGAATACAGCCATCGAAAACGACCCAGCCATGTCACCACGCGTGGCCGCTGATATCCCCCTAAGCAGACGATTTACTGCAACGGAAGCTGGACAGACTTTCTTAGCGAAATCGAATATCCACCGTGGTGAACTTTCACGATCCTCGTTCCCCGACGACGCGTTACGAATTCTTCTCCCGACGGCACACAGTGTGTTCATTGAGGTATCGCGCGAGAACCCCTCGACGAAGTGCCACCAGTAACCGCTTTTCTTCGCATTGGCCAGTTTCTTGAACTGGTCCACAAGCGCGATATATCGGTTATGAAGAACGACGGAACCATGTTTCCGAAAATTCTTAAACGCAGCGCATTTTTCGCAATAGAGTTTTATACACTTATCTTCCCACCACGGACTGGATGGCTTCCTACGGACCGAAACTCCTGAAACCGGCCGGCGTTGTGCCTGGAGAGCGCTGTTGAAGCTATGTCCATTTAGAATCCGGAATCATTTATTGTATTGCAGCAGCACGGAAAGTGACCGCTGCAAGAATTCTTTTACAGCGGTTTGTCTTCCTAGGCGCCCACTTGCTGTGGTATAAATTTCACGATGTTTCGTGCAGCGAGTCTAAAATTATTCCAGATGGAAGCCGAAAGGATAGAAAAAATCTGCACACCCACGTTGATAATCCTGCTCATCGACGATGAAACCTACGTCAAAATGGATTTCGGGCAGCTTCCTAGCCAAAAATTCTACATGGTGACGGCACGAGGAATAGTTCCTGCGAAGTTTAACTTTGCTTTTTGGACAAACTTGCAAAAAAACAGATGATTTTGGCAAGGGATATGCAACTGTGCAGCAAAGATCGAAGTGTTTGTGACGAATAAGACGATGGACTCGAAGCTGTACAAGGAGGAATGTCTTAAAAACCGCTGTCTATTTTCCATAAAGCCCCTTAAGGTCCCGTGAAGTTTTGGCCTGATTCGGCGAGTTGCCACTACAGCCAGGAAGTCATCCAGCAGTACCGCGATAATAACGAAGATTTCATCGATAAAACCATAAATCCACGCAATTGCCCACAGCTCCCGCCCGTCGAGACATTTTGGGCAGTAATGAAGCGGAAGCTTAAGAAAAGTGGAAAAACAGCTCGGGACCCGACTCGTTCATTTAAATTTCGAATCAAATAGGTCCAAAAAGGATAGTTTCGAAGTTGCGGAAATAATTTATATTTTGTTTCGAATTAGCATGCCCAAGTAACAAATTTTGCTTTAAGGCACATCTAAAGTAGAATGTAAGCACCACTTGATAAAACCAGAAATAAATCTAGAATTCTTTCAACACCTTAATAAACTAATCATAAATCACCTATAAGCTCAATTTGGCCCACTCTACAAGAAGTTGTAGAGAAATAGAATAAGAATGTCTTAAAACTTTTTAGATCTGTGCAAAACGTATTTCTCATGGTTTTCAAATCTATCATAAAACTATTTCAAAGTCTTTTTAATCTCAAACTAATTCATAATGTTCTCATTTGAGAATACTTTAGACCAAATTATATTTATAAATGAAAACAAAACGGGGAATCACTGAGAATAATACAATGTAAATATTTCACACAAAATAATTGTCGCCATGTCTCTAAATGCAAATAGTACATTTCATATTTTTGCAAATTTTAGTTTAAACATGCAAAGAAACAACTTGCGCTTCAAAATTGGCTGTAGATTTTTACGTAAAACTACGAAAAATCGACTAGCGCTTTAAAAATATTGCGGAATTATGATTATAAAATTATTACAATAATCAAGCGCTTTTGATTTGCAACGTAAAAATTGTTCATGTTGAGTAAATTTATGAAAGAGCTCATTGTAACATTGATTATATTTAGTATGACAATGAAATTCAGCTTATAAGAGCTGTAATTTGCAATATAATTTCTAACCAAACCGAAATTTCCAACATGGTTGTTATTTTTCATTCAAGCAAAATAGCAAAATCACCATTTTTATCGTTTTACTTTAAATAAAACCATTACAAATTAATCCAGTTTTGAATAAAACAATTTTCTCTTGAAAAAAACTGGTTTAAAACCGTTTTATCTAGTTTAAACCCATTACCAGTACCATCGCCTTTATGGCACTCTTGAATAAGGGTGGGTTATCTGTGAATATTTTGACGGATGTTTGTTTTGGTTTTGCGTTTCCATTGGTACCGGAAATCTACATTTTCAATATTTGTTCATTTTGAAGGTAATAATAATTATTATTAGCGCATTAAATAAAATAACTTACAACTCTATTTATAGTATGCTTTTTAAGGTGGACAAAACAAATTTTTCTTCTGAGTAAGGGCAAAACGAAAATCTGTAACTCAGATAGTGTGGGGATGGGTGTCATAGAAGTGCTCACCCGACCGACTGAAATCAAAACCCTTTTCATTGGCCTCAATTATCCCGGCCATTAATTAAGCAATGCATCGGGAGGGATTGTTGATAAAGAAATATGTTTCAGTGTCATCTCCAGTAAGTGGGAAGCAAAAGGCATCCTGGCCGAAAAAAATTTCTAGAAAAAAAACCTGCTAGGAAAGTTGTGACGGACGATAAATGGAAGAAGATGTACTGCGTGAGAAAGTGTATAACGGTTTTTAGAATTGCACCTAATTTGCTAAGTTTTCATGTACTCTTCTTTTGAAATATCACTTGACTTGATTTTTTCAATCGATTGGGTTTCACTCTTGATAGATATGAATTAGTTTTATACCAGAACGTAAACATTTAACTGATACTCGAGTGATTCATTGCGGTTTTTATGTGAGTTTATGGAACAGTTGTATTTTATCCCAGGGTGTCAGAGGAATTCTATAAGAAGCATTCATTTAGACTTATTGTTCAAACTTTTAATGTATCTAGGAGAATGTTTTAAAAACATTCATAAGAGCATAATCGCTAGATCATTGATAGTTTTTATTGTTCAATTGAAGAGATTTCCAACACTATTTTAAGAATCTTAAAATTTGATGCGCCTTTTTCTTATTGAAAGCTCTTTTAAAACACACCAGTATTTTAAAATCATTCTTAAAGCCATTACTAATTGTGAATAAATTCAAATGGTTTTGGATTTGTTACTTGGGTGGACATTTCAAATTCCGCTCCGTTTCGTTTCGTTAGGAGAAAGTGTATTATCGCATACCCTTAGTTCAAGACAATGTTCTCTCTGCTTGAATCAAAGTTGGACGAATGGTTCCACCGCAGCCGCATCGATTGCTATCTGTTTGCCCTATTCTGAAGAAATGCACGTTTAATGAGTAGTGATTGGACATTAGCCGCCACATTACTTTAAGGTCGCTCCTGACAGAATCCCAGTTTCAAAGTGCTCGCGTTTTCGGAGGCACACCACTCGATACGGAAGCAACGCACAACTGTCATTTTTATTTTTTCACGCATGCTGCGACGCAGCAAAGCTGAATCAACAAAAATGACAGTTGTCCGCCGCCTCCGTATCGAGTGGTGTGCCCTTGAAAACGCGAGCACTTTGAAACTTTGATTCTGTCAGGAGTGACCTTAATAAAGTTTCTGCTAAAGGTAGCCTCACACCTCGGAAATTTGGATTTGGGCACGGAAAATCGAAATCGGCCCCACTTAAAATTCACGGGGAACAAAATCCGGCGTAAAATTTTCCCGAGGTGTAAAGTAGCCTTAATGCCCAATCCCTTGAACCAGGGTTGCTTCGATACCACAGGTATAATGGAATGTAACCATCTGCCCAAAACTCCTTCATCCCATTTTCGTTCCCAGCTAACCATGGCATGTTGACGAGCAATTGAGCATAAGAGGAGTTTGTACAATCCCATTTAATTCCACCACTTAATTGTTCCTCAAGTCAAGTCAACTCAATTCGAGTCAGGTATGAGACACTGAAGACTACTTTACTGTTGAGTTCCAAATACGTATCTGTCAAGGAACAATTAAGTGGTAGATTGTACAAACTCGTCTTATGACAAGTGAAGACATTCCACTAAAAAGCACAAAATAATTTTCTTAAGAGCAATTGAGAAAAATTCGTTAAAAGCGATTGTGCGCTCATAAATATCGCCTTCCATTATCGCCTCTCATTACCCGGAATCGAGCAATGTGAAGAGACTCATACTAAGGTGATAGTGTAAAAGCGATTCGATCTTCTTCTTCTTCAATGGCTCTACATTCCTATTGGAACTTGGCCTGCTTTCAACTATTCTATTAGCAATTCCTTAGTTATTACTTGAAAGCTTTTCTATGTCCGCCATTAGTATGTATATTGTGTGGCAAGTACATAGATACACTATGTCCAGGAAGTCGAGAATGTTTCCAACTCGAAAACATCCTAAACCGGACCGAGAATCGAACTCGCAATCTCTGGATTGGCCATCATACGCTTTTGCTCGCAAGGCTACTAGAGACCCCGATTTGATAGAGCAATCAATATGATGCGTATTTCCCTCAGAAAATACGGTGAGTGCTGTACTGGCCTAATTGAACGAATAGCCTAATTGAACCAGTTGAGACTATCCGTAAAAATGAAATATTGGTCAAATGGATGTTCTAAGCTCTCCAAGACATGCGATTCAAGTTTTAGACATGTACCAATGCGATGATCTTAATTCACAAAATTATGCTGGAGTTCAGACCAATTTGTCTACCAGGTCAACAATGATCAGGGCAAAATCGATAGCAACCGATTTGTACATATCTAAACCTACTTGGCCTAGCGGTACGGCAAACAGCTACAAACCAAGACTATGCTGAGGACATATAACAAATAAAAACGTGAAAAATCTCAATAAATTTGCCACAGCAATTCACTCAAGAATAGCTCAATTTTTGCTAATATATGTCCCTTTCTTTTTGAAAAAAAAAATTACAATCGAAAAAAAATCTCTCCGATGAAATGGTTTGTCGTGTATTTTGTATGATAATTTCAAATCATGTCATCTAAGTTCACATTATCATCAGATAACGGAAGGATCGATTTTTGTTAATTTTGGTTTGGCTACTAAATTAATTTGAAAAGTGTCATGATAAAATAATGTCAAAAAAAGGAAAAGTTATTTTGAAAAACCGGTTTGTTTTTTAGATAAATTGTATACGTAAAAAAATATATCAGCAAATTTATCAGTTTTGGGCGAAACAAAGTTCGCCGGGTCAGCTAGTTTCCATATATTTTTTAACTCTTAAGCAGTAACTTTAGGGGTATTAGTTATGATGTTTTCGACCGTTCCTTCGTATCTATAACTTCACTTTTTTATCGACGAAAATTTTCCCAGCACAAAATTCACAAACCGTAAAAAAGAAGTGATGTCAACCATCTTGTCTCCATTGTTTCTGAAGGACACCCCCACCAGCAGCATCTAAATATGCCAGCCAACACAGTTTGTAGTATGTTGCGCCGAGATTGGATTGCTCAAGTTGGCACGATGCCCAGAAATCTGGTCGACCGACAACCATCGTTGGCTGCCGGGTATGAAATTCGACAATGGTTTCATTCCGCGCCCTGTCGGTCGTTTTGGAGAGTCTTAGCTTTTTGGGAAAAGTTCAATATTTGCCTTCCAACTGGCTTCAACCATCTTGAGAAAGTCTGCCCAAACAAACTGCGAGAACTACTAGCGCACTTACGAGGGGGGAGTGGTCCCGGATGCTGCCAGTAAGATAAAAGTCTTTCAATTTTTCAACACATAGAATTGACCTTTCCCGTCAAACATTTTTATTCGCTTAATCGATCCTTTATTTTATTTAAGGTCGACGCCTCTAAGTATTTTTAAATTTCACAACAAAAAATTGAAAAAGTGCGGTTTTTCAAGATTGGTCGAACATTCGACCGATTTTGAACAGCATGGAGTGAATTTTTCGGGCAGGTTCACACGTGCAGCACTTTTTCGATTTTTGAAATAGTTAGAGACTTCAAAAAATAGGGTTTCTTAGGGGAAGTTGACCTTAAATAAGGCAAAGAATCGATTGAGACAATAAAACGAGATGCAATTTCTAACGGGAAAGGATTATTGGAAACCGTAAATGGACAGTTCGGTAGTTGAAAAATGGAAGAGATTGAAAATATCAAAAAAGAATCATGGAAGAAACGAAAAACTTAGTGAAATCTTTACCTAGACAAATCATGTAAAAGTTTATGGATGGTTGTCCTCAATTTAATCAAAGCCTAATTTATTATTTAAAACTAGCTCTCATTGGTTCACATTGTACCATTTTTCCTTAACTCAGACAACCTTCCAACGTCCCGCACTGAAGTCGAGTGGATTGTTTTTGTTTTTGTGTTTTTCTCTCTGCTCAAGAGTGTGAAGTCCGGACTCTTTTTTCAAAATCTTCAGAGGACCGATTGGGATTGAAAAACAACCCGCGACAATAGGCGACACAATCACATTAACCCGCGCTGGTAGTGCGGTGGGTTTGCGGCTCTGTTGAGCTGGTGCCAAAGAAGTAGGTATTTCTTGGATGATTGGATGACGACAATGGCTGCAGAGCAAACAACAGTCGGGGAACAAACAAAGCGCTCGAAAATAAGGTTGTTGTGTGCGATGCTTTGCTGGAATACACGACAAATTGATCATAGGAAAGAATTAAAAAATCGACACAGGTTAAAGTGATTAGCATTGGAATCAACGACAGGCAAAAGCAAAAACCGTTTTTCACCTGCCCACTTGCAGCATACACAAAAGAAAATGGATAGCAGATGTACTAATCGCCTATAAATTTACATTTGTGCGAGCAAAACGCGAGGTGAGGGCTAGCACGGCCATTGTGCCAGCCATTTTTTGGAATCTGTCGTAATTCACCTTAACATGAACACAACAAAAATTTATTGAGAGCGGTAGAAATTCGAGTTTTTAAAAAGCTCATTGATCTTTTCTCACAGGCCTCAAAAATGGAAGTTGATTCAAAACAAAACCGAATAAACAAAATTATAAAATAATTTTCCGTGTACCACCCAGATCACCGGCAAAGTAACTCGAAAGGTAAGGCACTACCTCTCGCGCACATTCTCCAAACACGCCGAACCGTTTGTGTTCTGCTTGTTTTTGTTATTTCTGTATGGAGTTTGTTTGATAATTATTGAAAAAGCTGTCTTCTCACGTACGACCACTGCATCGGCGAGCCGCGCACCGCACCCCCAGCACCCGAATTCCAATACGGGTAGGTTCGGTCGAATACCGCCGGTCGCAATACGTTCGAGAGGACGATGATGACACAACAGAACATCAACCTTCACCGGGAGGACTGTCCCTGCTGAGCTTGTTCTAGGCTTTGGTTGGAGTGGGAACCGAGAACCGAGAGTGAAATGCTCGTCCATTCCTGTGTCCATGTGTCCGTGCCATCGTTGCCGTTCGCTAATTGAAAGGTGCGATCGGATTGCTTCTTGTTGGTTCCTGCCCATATCGCTCAAGTGCTGCCGTGCTGCCCGTAGTTCGGTATTTAGACAGTCGAGGGTGGAGTTTTCGAAACTGAGAACACAAACAAAATCCGATAGTGCTGATTAGATGTTTGCTCACTTGACTCGTTTCGGTTTATGAGCCCAGATCACGCTCACGATAGAGTCCGATGGGGGTTGTTTGGCCGAATGGATCCATCTGTGATGCCGCTGGAGAGTGGTCGGGTGTTGTGGAATGATGTAATTTATTTGATTTGTCTTGGCCATGTTTAGTCCACAACTATTCTTGATTCTTAATTGGATTTGGTTAGCCACCCAGCCAGCGAATGTTAGGTGGATACAATTCTGTATAAGAACCTACTCAATTCTGTAAAAATTTGGCATGTAAAAAAACAAGATTCTTATGCAAAAATCATAAGGGTTGTGTACAAGACACGACCGCCCGACGTAAACTACGTAAAGCCGTTTGGTGAAATGAAGAACCTAGCAAGACCCATAATTCATGAATATTACAAAATTGTTCTTTTGATTACTTTTGAGACAACACTGGTGTCGAGCAATATTAAAAACATAAAATTTGTTGGATACGACAATTACATTTTGAAAGTAGCTGATATATTCATGTAATTAAGTCAAAATTTTTTAATTCTCGAGTTTTATATAATATGAGAAGTTTAGTTTTGTTTGTTTAATTTGTTAGGGGTTTCACTTGAAAAAAATCAATTTCATTGTTGTTTTTTTTTCGAAAAATATTCTGAATGAGCTTAATTTAATTTGGGTATTTCTATTGCAAATAATAATTTGCATAAAATTAGTTTCGGTTAATATTCTTTTGTATAAAATTTTGGTTCTAAAAAGAACCGATTAACCTTCGATAATGTGCAATTCCAATCCCTAACAGCAAAAATGAAAATTTTAGCTGACTGCTACTGATATCATCCTTGCATTTAAATTTCCTAACTAACCGAAGTTCTGCGTAACTAACCGAAGTTTGTCTCCAATTGACCAATTTTATATTGTTATTTTTCTCAATGGTACGCATTGGAAATCACTGACAGCACATAACCAAATTCAGAATCTTGCCGTTGTCACTGGGACCGCTTCTGGACGCCCTGGTCTGCTCGCCGTGACATCCAGAATGAAAATGACGCGCGCACGCGAAACACGGGGCTTTTTATACACAGGGAAAACGAAGCAGTGTATCAAAAGGCCCGTACCTTACTGCAATCTGATGTCCGTGTTGGGGATTTATGAACGGAATTGAATTTTTCACCCGGTTTAGAAAGAAATAACATTTTCAATAGTTTAACGTTGATAATCAATAGTATCAATAGAATTGGCAAATTGCTGGAGAGTTTCTGAATCGATTGATAAGCAAATGTCGAAAATTCATCGAAAGATAAAGACGCTATTAGCGTTTGAAATCTATCCTAATTTCGTGACGGTCTCGAATTTGGAAATTTCGGTTTTGCACCCTGTATCTGAGTCTTCCCCTTAGACGTAGTTTACGTCAAAATTTCATCCGCATCATCACTCATAAATCTCAATCAACGAGCCCTCCTGTGCGAACGAAATCGTCTGCGATTTTAAATGAATGCATTACGCTTGAATTTTTAATGCTAAAACGCATCATTCCACTCATTTGCCAAATCATCATTTTGCTGTCTCGAACTGGGGGAGCGTGAATGCTGCCACGCGCGCGCGGGGGAGAGCAGTTTTCTTATAACCAATAAAGATGGCTCATTAGTCCCTCCTCTTTGTTGTCCGGTATGACTGCAAATATTGTGTAACCGTCAAACACTCACCAAAGGGGCGTGGCTACAGGTTCAACTTTATTGATTACAACAAAGCAGCTCTTCCACGCGCGCGAGCCTTTTCGATCAAGATGTCGCGGAGACCAGACCTTCGGCATCGGCGGAGCTCCTACCAGAAATTTTATTCCCGGCGATGGTATGGGTTGCGCGGTCGTCGTCGTCAGCATCAACAGCACTCAGATGGAATTTTCTTGCGTGTCTACGATGGCGGCTATGGTGGTGTTTATTTCTGCAACGGTTGCGTCTGAAGTGTCATCAGTGAAAGCAGCTCTTAAGGCATAATTTGAGGCGAGACGAATTTCGATCAAAGTTCATATTAATCGCTTGGTGATGGCTGATAGTTTCCGTCGGTGGCGAAATCACGACCGTGTGTTAGGAACGCTACAAAAATTTATTCGCATGAATAGCATGAATACCAGTGAAATTTCCCCTCAAGATTATTATTTTAGTACATAGACTGCTACTTGTTTTAGGTTTAATTTCCATCCATGCGAATACATTTTTGCAGCTTCTCCTTCTGACGCACGCTCTTCGTTCCCACCGATGGCGTAGGTAGTGCTCGTAACTCGTAACTCCGGATCGTCGCGACAGAGAATCCAACGATGGCAATATGTTGCAGTGTAGCGGTAAAATCATTGAGCCAGCATCTGCATTTAAGTGAAATACTCTTGTGATATTCTGACTATCGAATGGTTGCTTTTGTGTTGGTGATTAGAAATCCGCATGATCTGAAATCTGTCCTTTTCAGGGCATTAAATTTTTCATTGGAGGAATTTGGTTTGACTGAGAGTAAATTCATGAGACTGTTGCAAAAAGTCGCCAGCAGTAACGCAAAAATTCATAAGATTCAATCCATCATTCGACCTCTGCAGAGTAAGGGACTAAAACTCCATCGAAAGATAAAAACACTATTAGCGTTTGAAATCTTACATGATTTCGTGACGGTCCCCAAGTTGGAAATTTTCATTTTGCACGCTGTATCCGATGCTTCCCCTTAGACGTAGTTTACGACAAAATTATTTCATCTTAACCTTCCTCTCAAACATAATGGTGGTCCTGAAAAGAACCGATTCATTTCCACTTGTGGCTTATCAACAGTACGGAGTTGACTGCCAGATTCAAAGATGCTGTTGGGAACACGGATGTAAAGATGTACTGCTGTTGCCACGACCGCCACCACGAACGAAAAATTTCATCCGCATCATCACTCATTATTCTCAATCAACGAGCCCTCCTGTGCGAACGAAATCGTCTGCGATTTTAAATGAATGCATTACGCTTGAATTTTTAATGCTAAAACGCATCATTCCACTCATTTGCCAAATCATCATTTTGCTGTCTCGAACTGGGGGAGCGTGAATGCTGCCACGCGCGCGCGGGGGAGAGCAGTTTTCTTATAACCAATAAAGATGGCTCATTAGTCCCTCCTCTTTGTTGTCCGGTATGACTGCAGTATTGTGTAACCGTCAAACACTCACCATAGGGGCGTGGCTACAGGTTCAACTTTATTGATTACAAGAAAGCAGCTCTTCCGCGCGCGCGTGCATTTTCGTTCGAGATGTCGCGGAGACCAGACCTTCGGCATCAGCGGAGCTCCTACCGGAAATTTTATTCCCGGCGATGGTGTGGGTTGCGCGGTCGTCGTCGTCAGCATCAACAGCACTCAGATGGAATTTTCTTGCGTGTCTACGATGGCGGCTATGGTGGTGTTTATTTCTGCAACGGTTGCGTCTGAAGTGTCATCAGTGAAAGCAGCTCTTAAGGCATAATTTGAGGCGAGACGAATTTCGATCAAAGTTCATATTAATCGCTTGGTGATGGCTGATAGTTTCCGTCGGTGGCGGAATCACGACCGTGCGTTAGGAACGCTACAAAAATTTATTCGCATGGATAGCATCAATACCAGTGAAATTTCCCCTCAAGATTATTATTTTGGTAGATAGACTGCTACTTGTTTCAGGTTTAATTTCCATCCATGCGAATACATTTTTGCAGCTTCTCCTTCTGACGCACGCTCTTCGTTCCCACCGATGGCGTAGGTAGTGCTCGTAACAGGATCGTTGCTACAGAGAATCCAACGATGGCAATCTGTTGCAGTGTAGCGGTAAAACCATAGAGCCAGCATCTGCATTTGAGTGAAATACTCTTGTGATATTCTGACTATCGAATGGTTGCTGTTGTGTTGGTGATTAGAAATCCGCATGATCTGAAATCTGTCCTTTTCAGGGCATTAAATTGTTCATTGGAGGAATTTGGTTTGACTGAGAGTAAATTCATGAGATTGTTACAATAAATCGGCAGCAGTAACGCAACAACTCATAAGATTCAACCCATCATTCGACTTCTGCAGAGTAAGTGATTAAAAATCCATCGAAAGATAAATACGCTATTAAAGTTTGAAATCTATCCTAATTTCGCGACGGTCTCGAATTTGGAAATTTCCGTTTTACACCCTGTATCTGAGTATTCCCCTTAGACGTAGTTTACGTCAAAAAATTATTTCATCTTAACCTTCCTCCCAAACATAATGGTGGTCCTGAAAAGAACCGATTCATTTCCACTTATGTGCCTCATCAACAGCACGGAGTTGACTGCCAGATTCAAAGATGCTGTTAGGAACACGGATGTAAAGATGTACTGCTGTTGCCACGACCGCCACCACCACCTGACGAAAAATTTCATCCGCATCATAACTCATAAATCTCAATCAACGAGTCCTCCCATGCGAACGAAATCGTCCGTTCTCCGTGACATGCAGAATGAAAATGACGCGCGCACGCGAAACACGGGGCTTTTTATACATAGGGAAAACGAAGCAGTGGATCTAAAGGCCCGTACGTTACTGCAATCTGATGTCCGTGTTGGGGATTTATGAACGGGATTGAATTTTTCCCCCGGTTGGGAAAGAAATAACATTTTCAATAGTTTAACGTTGATAATCAATAGTATCAATAAAATTGGCAAATTGCTGGAGAGTTTCCGAATCGATTGATAAGCAAATGTCGAAAATCCATCGAAAGATAAAGACGCTATTACCGTTTGAAATCTTACATGATTTCGTGACGGTCCTAAATTTGGAAATTTTCATTTTGCACCCTGTATCCGAGGCTTCCCCTTAGACGTAGTTTACGTCAAAAAGTAAGTTTCTTTTACTGGTACCCTGCAACATTTTAAGGTCCTATATATAAGTTAAAGAGAAGATTAGAACCACACCGAAAACCCCAACTTCGTTTCCAAGTCCGGCAACCGGATGCACATTCAGCATTTCACCAACGAGCACACCTTCGACGTCGGTGACCTCAAAACCAACGGCAGCTACACGCAGCAACAACTAAACATTCCACTGACGTACGTATGGATGACCGAAGTCCAGCGCATGCATCGGTACTTTGTAGGAAATGATCAATCATCAATAGACTTTGTTATTAATCATTTTTTAATCAATAGCCAATAAACAATTCATTCTGTTTGACCTGGTGTCTTTTTTTAAACCCGTGTTTGAAGACCCGGTCCATTATTAGACGGTAGGATGCGCTAAGTGTCGGTACTGTACCGTCGAAATCTTTTTCGGAAAAGATAAAGAAAAGTTCTTCTTCTTCATTGACAATACATCCCCCACTGGGACATTGCCGCCTCGCTGCTTAGTGTACATTAAGCACTTCCACAGTTATGAACTGCGAGTTTCTAAGCTAACCATTTCTGCATTCGTGTATCATGAGGCTAATACGATGATACTTTTATGCCCAGGAAAGTCGAAACAATTTCCAACCCGAAAATGTCTTATACCGGACCGGGAATCGAACCCAGCCACCCTCAGCATGGTCTTGCTTTGCGGCCGCGCATATTACCGCATCCCCCTCTCCAATCTTACCCCACACAATTTGAGAGAATTTATTTCTCCAAAAGTGGTTGAAAATGTACAAACTGAGGAGGAAGTTAGAATTCAACAAACATAGGATGAAAGTTTCGCGCAGATAAAATTATAAAGGCGTGCATTCGATCAATTGAAAATTTCGTGTCGTGTAACTCAGCAGATAAGGATGACTCACATTTTATACATATGACAAAAAATCCAATGACCTTTTTATAAATTAAGGTCACTCCTGACGGAATCCAAGATTAAAAGTGCTTGCGTTTTCGGGGGCACACCACTCGATACGGAAGCAACGCACAACTGTCATTTTTATTATTTCACGCATGCTGCGACGCAGCAAAGCTAAATCAACAAAAATGACAATTGTGCGCCGCCTCTGAATCAAGTGGTGTGCCCCCGAAAACGCGAGCACTTTTAATCTTGGATTCCGTCAGGAGTGACCTTAATTTACAAAAAGGTCCAAAAGGTTCTTAACAAGGACCATACAGATTCAAAAATATTTGACCAATTTTTATGACTACTTTCAAGAGGACCATCACCAGAACTGACTTCTCAGTTGTCAAACTCCTCGATATTTTCAAGCAATATATGGATCCCAAAAGATCGAATTGTATTCTTTGTGACGAGTCGATAATAAATAGTTTACAAATATTGTCTACAGAAACTATTTCAGTAGATGTCACATATTCAATGTAAGAATCTCACAAAAACATTGATCGATCTCCGGACACCAGAGGAACAAAACGATAAGAAATTCAAAACCGGTCCCACGGAGGAGCGGAAGAAAATCTCCAACAAATACTATTTTCCAGGAGTGAAGCGCCAGATTCAACGTTTCGTTAATTTGTGCGAAACATGTTTGGAAAATAAGCACGAACGCCATCCACACAAAGTTAAACTCCACTCCCCAGAGATTCCGATACTACTATACATCTAGACAACTACATATCACAACCTGATCTTTTCCTTACAGCTGTTGACAAATCTACACGATTCGGAATGTTAATTGCTATAAAATCTTGATCTACTCCGGATATAAGATCAGGTCTTGTTAAACTGTTTCCCTATACAGTACATCAAAAGAATGGTTTGCGATCCAGATCGCATCGTGTTTTCTTGCACAGATAGAAAAGTTGTTGAAATTTACACGAAAGTAATGCACATAAAGGAATGCCAAAAGAGCGTAAATTTAAACGGTTTTATCACCTTAATGTATGCAATTTCCATTGTATTATGTCACTTTTTATATGATGTATGCTATAGAAACTGACATAATGCTATAGAAATTGCATACATTTAGGGTGTACTTGTTGGAAAATATCCATGTACGCCCAAAATAGTTTAATTTTCCACGTCTTTATTTTTTACGCGCTTCTTAGTTTTCATTATTTTTTTCTGTTTGCTGTGCGGTTCTTTCTCTCTTTGCTAAAGGAAGTTTTTAATACTACCCGAAGCTATTTTAATTTCAACAGTGCTTCTCAGCGCTATTTGTACCCACTGATCCCGTTACGATCTTTGCAAGGACCCGTGCCTTCGTTTTACGTTGGACCCGTTTGCGGAAATAAAATTCCGACAAGCGGTGGTAATCCTGCAGGGACACCGTTCTGGGAAAAAAACCTTTTAGAAGGTCACGTCTCCACGATCAGCAATGAGCATTAATAAAAACAAGAGGAAGGGGGAGTCTCTGAATTCTCCACTTCCTTCAAAGAAACAAGGTTTCAAGACCGTTCTGCCAAAGCGCGGAAAAAATAGAAGGAAGCTGGAGACTTCAGATATTCCTTCTAACTCTAACGTTGACATCACAGAAAAAAATAATGAAAACTAAGAAGCGCGTAAAAAATAAAGACGTGGAAAATTAAACTATTTTGGGCGTACATGGATATTTTCCAACAAGTACACCCTAAATGTATGCAATTTCTATAGCATTATGTCAGTTTCTATAGCATACATCATATAAAAAGTGACATAATGCAATGGAAATTGCATACATTCAGGCGATAAAACCGTTTAAATTTACGCTCTTTTTGGCATTCCCTTTATGTGCATTACTTTCGTGTAAATTTCAACAACTTTTTCTATCTGTGATTATTTCTTCTTCTATCGAACTGAGCAATCAGTTCGTTTTGATTAATGATGAAATTGAACAAATCGAATCTACCTTTAGCCCAGGTGATTCGATTCACGCGAAGAAACAACGGATTCCGCCAATTGTGGTATCTGTTGCCGAGTTTTCTGGCTTTCGGAATGAAATCTTGAATAACCTTCAGGGGATCAAGGTTTCATTTCAGATTGCTAGGAAGGGTGACTGCCGCGTTTTGCCGGGATCCTTTGACGATCGCAAACGTCTTCTTCAGTATTTAACTGAGAAGCGCCATAAATTCTTCACATACGACGACAAAACTGAGCGATTGTTCAAAGTCGTCATGAAAGGTCTCCCCAGTGATGACAAATCACTGGATGAGATTAAAGTTGAAATTTCTCAATCACTTGGATTTTCACCAGTCCAAGTAATTAAGATGAAAAAGAAATCTCACTCTGGTACTCCCCAGAGGGCATTTCTCAAGAATTGTGTTTATTTAGTTCATTTCAACAAAAGTGAACTAAATAATATGAAAAGTTTGGAAAAGGCCTGTATTATGTCCCATGTCCGTGTTACATGGGAACATTTCCGCAGGCCTGGGGGAAATTTCCAAAACCCCACTCAGTGCCGTAAGTGCCAAAAGTGGGGTCATGGAACCAAACATTGTCACATGGATGCTAAATGCATGATTTGTGGTGGACTCCAAGGACGCATGTCCTGTGTCCTGTGAGAGAAGATTCCAATAAATTTAAATGTGCTAATTGTGGGGGCAATCATAAATCCAATTTCTGGGAATGCCCTTCACGCAAAAAAGTTTTGAATTCTCGTGCAAAATTGATGCAAACATCGCTGCTGGTAGACAAGATTTCTTTTCTCAAAATGAGGTTTATACCCATGTCCCAACGGAAAATAACGGTCGTGTTGCCGATTCAGGTAGCATGACTGCTTCCGATTTTGATTTTTTAACTGAACAATTGCATCACATGATTGATGCAATGTTCAAAGCAAATACCATACCTGTAGCTGTTCAGGTTGGTATAAAGTACACACAGAAAATTGTTATCGGACTCCGTTTTAATGGATCTAAATAATTGCGTGAAAGTTCTAAATTGGAATGCCCGTTCTTTAAAGGGTAAGGAAGGTGAATTATTCAACTTCCTAACAGTTCATAATGTACACATTACCATTATAACTGAAACTTATTTAACCCTTTATAAGGCAGACGAATCTAAACAATGAATAAACAAAAACAACAATAGGACACAATGTTGACATGGTATTAAACTCAAATGTATGTTTGTTATACATTAAACAGTTCAGAAACATTCAAAAATTGGTGGCGATATAGTTGCCACTGCCTTGGAAGCGGGAAAACGTTGGTGGCAATATAGTTGCCACTGCCCGGCAAGCGGGAAAACAGGCAACAACAAAAATATAAAAAGATTTTTAAAAAAATGGTTTTACGTAGAACTAGTCAAATCAAGGTACGTTACATTTTTTGGTGAAGAGTCCTAGTCAGAAAATGCATTATAAGTGAAAAAAAAATTTCGCGTTTTTTCTCCAAAGGGAACACAATTTCGTCAAAAATCCAAAAACCAAATATACAGAAAGGCAAAGCTTTTTTCACGCTAATCACGTAATAATCTAACACAGGAGATTCAAAATAATTAATACCAACAGGAAAAAATATATCTTTGTCTTTTTTTTAACGAATTATAACTGAAAATCCTTCTTCCACTCGAAACTTACGATCTGTTCGTAAGAAAACTGTTCTCAAATTGACATTTCAATTTTTTTTATGGCTCAAATTCATCTGGGGTGTTACTAGGAAGCAAATAAAGCCCCTACATGGGAAATAATAAGTAGAGCTCTTGTTAATAAATAGATATAATTTGTTGGTGGCAATATAGTTGCCTTATAAAGGGTTAAAAACAAGACTCTCCATTAAAAGAGATCCAAATTATTATATCTACAGAAATGCTCGTAAAAAAACCTCAAAAGCCAATTGCAGCGCTTAAAAAGGGAAATAAAATCTTATTAACAAATGGCGAAAAGTCTCAAAAACTTGCTCAGCAGCTCGAGAGTGCCCATAGTTTTAGTCACGGTTACACGTAGCTTCGAAGACATTCTCAACCAAGAGAATGTTTTTGACCCTTCGTTGGGAACTAATTTGGATGAAGTGAGATCTATTACTAGAAAATTCAAAAATACAAAAGCCCCTGGTGATGATGGTATTTTCTACATACTTATCAAAAAACTTCCTGAGAGCACTTTATCCTTTTTGGTTAATTTATTTAACAAATGTTTTCAATTGGTATACTTCCCAGATAAAAGGAAAAACCCCAAGGTTGTTCCAATTTTGAAGCCGGACAAAAATCCAGCTGAGGCTTCTAGTTATCGCCCAATCAGTTTGCTTTCTTCAATAAGCAACTGTTTGAAAATATTATTTTAAATGGAATGATGGTTCATATTGATGACAATTCTATTTTTACTGAAGTGCAATGCGGTTTTCGCCATGGGCATTCAACCACTTATCAGCAATTAAAAGTTACGAATTTAATCTGGTTTAACAAATCTGAAGGATGTTCGACTAGGGCTGCACTTCTTGATATAAAAAAGCATTTGACAGTGTTTGGCATTTAGGTTTGATTGAAAAATTGATGAATTTTTATTTTCCACTGTACATTATTAAACTGATCAAAAATTATTTAGGTATCAGGTCGCTCACTGCAGGTAAACTATCAGAATTCTAAATCTGATAGGGTACCTGTAAGAGCTGGTGTTCCTGAAGGCAGCATACTGGGGCCCATATTGTATAACATTACTTCTGACTTACCTGATTTATCACGAAGGTGTCAAAAATCTTCGTTTGCAGATGACACGGGTCTCTCAGCCAAAGGGCGTAGCCTTCGTGTCATTTGTAGTAGATTGCAAAAAAGTTTGGATATTTTCTCCACTTACTTAACTTTTAAAAATCACATTGAAGGCCTTCAAGCCAAATGTAACAAATATATTAAGTGTCTATATCCACTTATAGAACCAATGAACTTCATAGAATTTCTAATATTAAGACATTGCAACAAATGTCCAACAAAATAATTTCCAATTTTAGACAAAAATCGTTGCAATCTTCTATTGCAACGATTAACTCCTTGTACCCTTAGTATAAAATAGGTTAAGTTTAGTTTAAGTTGAAAACATTGTAATTCCTACAAGGTTTAATTCAACCAGAGGAAAAATTCTAACTGCCAGAGGCAATTGAAATGTATTAATAATAACTAAAACTGTAACATAGCAAATAAGGATGATAGTGTTAAGAAAACACGCAACACCTAGTCTAAGAGATGAAGAGCAAATAAAATTACTTAAAAAAAAAGGATCGAATACTAGTGGAATGGTATGGTGTTGGCTCTGCGATGCATTCTTCGGGAAGTGTATCTTTCTCATTGAGTTCAGATATCATTTTCATTCTAGACGAGCCAGCCTCGGGCTGAAAGTCTCGGTAATAGAGAATAAAAAAAATCATTTTCATGAGATCAGACACTTTCGTTCTAATGTTGGACAATTCTGCAGCGATCAATCGGGGTACGCTTTCTGTAGGTTCTTTATTGATGATTCACGGTTGCTGGTGCTGTTGCTCGTGAAACCTGAACAGACAATAATCACAATGGCAAATAATGTTTCAGTTGAGGCAACACACACTTGTTTCGGAAAGATCAACACAGCAGCGTGGAAGGTTCCATAGCACTTTCATTAGACAACAATAAATAAATCTTGCAGTTTACAGGAAGCAAGCACTTTTGGCACGACATGATGCTGTTTCTGGCTATCAATAGATATAATTATTGGAACTACGGAAATTAGATTTTAGTCACAACGATGAATTGCAATCAATTATTCACGCATAATTTCGCAACCAATTGGCGTTAACACGATACAACAATAGCGAGAAACTCGAGAAAAGTTTTAATGCAATACGAATGCCTAGAAACCGCTGTTCCACATTCAGTCAGGTATTCCATAATTTGACCACTTGCGAAACACAATTTGTCAAAAATATGAATCCCACCACCACAATGTGTCCATGCTATAACGATTTAGTTCACGACCGGCTAAAAAAACGGCAAGCATGCGATCGCCAAAAATAAGTATGCAATAACACTGTTAATTAATATTTCGTCCGATGCACAAAAAATACATACCCGCGGGTGATCTGCCACGGTTTCCGCCCAACCGGGCCCACCAAATGGTACTTGAACACGAGATCTCATATTCGTGTCTCCCACAGCATGGTTTCCCAGTTAAATGCGGCAATTTTGCGCTGTGTGGGATTCGATCCGAATTGAACGGGGCGAAAAAGAGTTATCATCTGTTCGGGATGACAGTTACATGTGTGCATTTTTTTTCTTTGTGTCTTTGGCAGAACAAATGCCTTCTGGGGCAGTAACCCAGGAAGTGCGAAGGATGAGCTGTGTTCGTTCGATAAAAAAGGACTTGATATCCGAGATAATGTTGTTGCCTGTTAATTATGATACAATCTTTTGAGACGGTTTGTTCGGCGGGTATGATTATGAAGTATAGAAGAAAACATAGAAATTCGTTACTGCTTGCTTTTGTTGCTTTTGCAAAACTTCGAGAATTTAAAATAATTTTTATTTAAAATATATTTTTATAGAATTTTTATAAGCAGTTAACCCTATAAGCAGTTTATTTATCCCAGTAAATAACTGGGATGTCTGTATGATAAATGAAAGCTACATTTTTAATAAATTAAAAAAACTGCCTTTATTGTCACAGCTCAAGGACTACAATAAATGTTTTATAACAGGGCTCAATAACATTGAAGGCAATCTCCTAGAAGCTATTATCCGAGTCACTAGAGACGCTCCCATTGCAATGCTGCAGTCCGTGTCATCAATCATTTTTAATAGGATCAGGGAGTATGAAGCAAAGCATCACCTCACCCACCATCATTGCTGAAAAGTGACGAAGATTTGATTTCTCTTCAAACACTCGGTGTAGAACTGAGAGTGCTGACACACCTTCCTGCTACTGCTAGAAAGTGGAAGGCAGCGGCGACGACTCCGCCACCGCCGCCGGCTGCCGGCAGCTCAGAGTGTCTTCTTCCGGTGTACTCCTCCCTCTGTTGAAAGCTAACTTGCCGCTGCAACAATCTGTTCCATTATTCGATATATCAGCTCGGGTCGGGTCCACCCGCCACCGGGCGACGGCCGGGCAGATCGGATGAAGGCGACTGCCAAGCCGGTGATGATTTATCGCTTTTCATTGCACCCTCGAAGCGGTCGGAAGTTTTCTCTCCAATCGGTCCGGGGATTTAGGTTTTAGAGCGCTGTTTATTTATTTAGAACGATTCAAACGAAATAAATCAATACACACAATCAGTGGAGACGAGTGGCTCACAGTGGGGTGTTTCTTCAATCTGACTGGATGGATGCTATCGAGACATTGCGGTACAACATGCTTTGAGATTATGATTCAAAAAAATAGAAGACTTTTTACTGTTTTGTCATTAGTGCCCCAATTTATGACTTTTTAACGTCCGTTTTTGTATTCCCAACACTAGCTAGAAGCCGTGAGTTATCTAATTTTTATAACAAAAATAAATAAATTCAGATCTGCTAGATTAAACAAATCGCCCGTCTGTACCTCGATGCAGCCAGCAACGGCATTGAAACATTAAACATTCAATTCATGACTGCAATTGTTTGCTCTTGGATGGTGCCGCTTCACCTTTCGGCGTGCCAACAATGGCAGGAACGTCAAGATTCCCAACATTTGGCCCTAATCCGGAAAGCGGAAATGTTTTTGATTTTGTTTTCTCCGAGCAAGCAAGCAACCCGGGCCTCATCCGTCCGTTCGTCCGTCCCGATTTTCAACAGAGTTTCCATCAGGACGAGATGAATTGCTTTTTTCCCGAAATGTCAGGAGGAGGGCAAGTGGTTTTGGAGCCCTTTCTTCTTCTTTGTGTCTATTGTTGCATTCGTTATCTGCTGAAGAGGATAGACTTTTACCGGTGATGCCCCATTCCGTAACACACCGGTTAAACCTTTCAACCCTGGAAATATTTGGCCACTTTTGTTGGGATGCGAGCAGAAGGAAAAGTTTGTTTGCGATGTTATCTCGCGTGTTGGTTTACCTCGGAGTAGTGGTGAGATTTATGGGAAGTTTGCATGATGTGCGTCGCTGTAGTCCTGCTATGATGGAACGATGAAAGGATCAGCAAAACTCCCCATTACGAAGAGATCTGACTAGCCTTAGAGAAGGTTTTTCACTCACGATAGATTTAAATCCAGATATAAGAGTGTGTCAGTCAAAGTCAAATTTATATAAAAATAGATTCCAAAATCAAAACTTTCAAAATATTCTTTAGCTAGAATGAAAGTTTTCCGTAAGGATAGTGAACCATATGATTCTTCTAAAACAATTCATTTTGTGAATTCTATTTACTGTAGGAATTTCATTTAAACGATTCTGCATGCCCCTTCCATGGTTTGATTTATTCTAACATGAACATATTTTTCTTTTTCCTCTAATTAATTAAGGGCCGACGTATAGAACCTCTTACCGGGACATTTCTTTTCTGTTGCATTTTTCTTTCACGTCCCCCATCCATCATTCGCTAAGGACACCGCACGGGCAACGCTCCGGAAAATTTATGTCTTCCTCGCACGTTCCATGCACTACGGTGTGCTGCGCATTTTCAATCCCACCGTCATTCGTAACTACTTACAAACTTTCAGTTTTAGACACACGGCTCTTAAAAGCGTTTACTTACTACACTCTGGGCTGCTCCTCATATGTTCCGTCCATGCACTGAACCGAACCGGTGGATGCGGTGGCACAGTCACAGTATATTTATTTGTCCCGGGCACGCCTTCAACATATTATTCATTTGGTCCTTGTTGTCCTCGGCGCGGCATCGTCGCCGTCCATTGTTGGTTTGCCGTATTGCAATGCTTTAGTTGTTTTAGTTTCGCTGTGGAACAACAAATCCAGACAGTCCTCCCAGGGTCCTACATTGTTGGAGTGATATCAGTTGCTGGCTTCTGCTCTTGTTGTTCTACAGATGTCGACTTGTCCGTTGTTATTGTTGTTTTTAGTGACGCTATCGCATTCATGAAGAGCCGGCAGCGCAGCGGAACATGTGTTGAACGAGGTCGTGTGTAATGGAGATTTATGTGGGTGGAGTACGTGGAGGGAAACGAAAGCGTGTAGTAGCGGTTGGAAATAGTTTCTAATGGTACGTTGAAATATGGTGATTTTGGCTAGAAGGAAATTGTTAAAGTTATTGTATTGAACTCCTCTGGAAATACAAACAGACCAAGTAAGTGTAGCTTTATAATTGGGATCTATTTCTACAGTATGTAGATCTTGTTATTCAGTTGCAAAGTAAGCTGTTTCTATTAATGTTTTTATATGATTCATTCAATTTGCAGTGCTTGCCATTTTGCCATCAAATTTACATGATATTTTCCTCCTTGAAAAACTATGATCAATAACACGATAGAAAAACATACGCAAACAAGTTTATCCACTTTATAACTTAATAATAATATAACATTGTTCAATATTTTGTGTGACCACCCTTGGATTTAATAACCATTTGGCATCTTCGCGGCATTGATTCAACAAGCTTCGTCTGATGAGATGTTGTCCCAATTCTTCTCCTTCCTCTTCTTCTTATTGACATTACATCCCCCACAGGGACATTGTTGCCTCGCAGTGTTCACTAACCAGTTCCACAGTTATCAACTGCGAGGTTCCTAAGCCAAGTTACCATTTTTGCATTTCCATATCATGATACTAACACACTGATACTTTTATGCCCAGGGAAGTCGAGAAAAATTACAAACTGCAAATTTCCTAGACCGGACCAAGAATCGAACCCAACCACCTTCAGCACGGTCTTGCTTTGTAGCTACGCATCGTACGACAGGCAAAGGAAGGCTCAAAATAAAATGTAGCAATTACTTGTCGTAAATGCTAAATGCTTGTTGGATGTGGTTCCTCAACCTAAATTTTCCCACCTGCATAGACAATAAAAAATCTGGCTGAGTTATTTGACAATTTATTATATTGCAAGTATTGACCTCTACCATAAGCCTTGTGATATAAATAGCAAAAAGCATTACTTTAGTCTCCTCTGACCATACACTCAGCGAACTGGACTATCGAAATTCATAGCTGGCGCTTTATGAATATTCGACTGATTATTCCACCAACAGTGCTTCTTATACGCAGTTACCTCTTCGAATACCCAAGCGTCGATGGGCGTGTGGTCTACATACCGGCCTCCCGACCCCGACGTCCATGGTTCGAACCCAGTCTGCCGCACTTCACTTTTTTTTAAATGGAAATCATCATTCATAAGGCAACATATTGAAATTCATACCGATTCCTTGCGGCAAATTTCCATAAGGCGTTTTATTGAAAATCGTACGTCCATTTTCCTCAGTGTATGATATTCTTCCAGTCATCAATTGTTTATGAAATGTGCTCTTGTGTCCACTTAAGCCGCTTTTTAATGTTTTTCGCTGATAACCATGGCTCCTTGAGTGCCACTCTGCGCTTGAGGCCATGGTAATGAAGCCGATTTCGCACTGTTTGAGGTGTCACTTGAATTGAAAACTAATTTTCGATTTGGTCTGCAACTTTGGGAGTCAATAAGCCTTGCACAGTTTTTTTCGAACCTCTGAACTATTTCAGCAATTGTATCTTAACGTATAGGCAAACGTATCTTTAATAATATATTAGCAATTGACCTCTCCCGTCAAAAAAAAAAGTTGTATCATTTTATTAAGGTACTCCGGGGCAAGTTGAAATGCGGGGTAAGTTGAAACGGAAGCTGTAATTAAGATCAGCAATGACCGAATATCCTGATTTTTTTTTTTCAACCAATTACTCCCCTAAACGCACCTTCTGACTGCCATTCCCGGAGAATTGCAATTACTAAAAGCAATCCCTGCCACTCGCCTTTTTCAAAATCCAAACCATTTTTTTTGACGTTCCAATGAAACAGGTCTCAAAATGTTGTTTGGAAGAGTTTTTTCATCAACTTTTCACGGTAGGTAATCATTCAATTTTGAATAAACGTAATGATTATGAAAAGTTGATGTCAGAAACGTTTTAATTTTTGTATTTTGCTCGTCTCATGTTGCTCCACATTTTCAACCCATCGGGAAAATAGAAATACGTGGTGCGGGGCAAGTTGAAACAACGATTCAATACGCCACTCTCGCAATTTGTATTTCCAGAATTCAACATAGTCCGTAAATACAGGGGATGGACAAAATAATTAGGATAGGCAAATTTTGGGTCAAATTAGATGTGTTGTAACTATCTTAGTTATCATCCGATTTTGACAATTCAGGCATGCCCGAACTAGAAAATTAATGCAGATTGACGGTATGTCCATGGAACCTACTATGGCCACCGGATTCCGGAGATATTCCGGATTTTTCGGAGGTAGGTTCAAAACCGTAAATTTGAGGTGGATATTAGGAGAAGTTGTGGTTGAAAATTGAATAATATTAGTAACCACAAATGAAGTAGGGCTCTTGCTGATTGGAACCATATATTGAGATTTGGAATCGGACCAGAATCAAGTGAGATATGGCCATTTCTTTAAAATCTGTTCCGATCGATACTTATCAAAGGGGTCAGGCCACAACTTCATTTGAATCTCGCTTTTTGATAGATCATCCACTATGATTTTATTCTAGAAGGCCTCTAATGTGTCCAGAATGAAAAACCAATTGAATAAACGGATCCTGGAGTCGCTGGGATGTCCCCGGGGAACCTGTGGAAGGGGACATTTTAGTTTTACCACCAAAACCGGTCGTTCGACGGCTCTTTTTTCATGGTTTTCGATCAGGAAGCGAAGTATGAATATAAAATGGTCCATTGACGGCTCTGACCGATTCCAGGATCTACGGATTGGTCCCGGGGAACCTGTGGATAGGGGACATTTTAGTTTTAGCACCAAAACCAGCCATTCGACAGCTCTTCATTCATGGTTATCGATCAGGAAGCGAAGTACGAAAATAAAATGGATCATTGGCGGCTCTGACCGCTTCCAGGATCCAAGGATTGCCCCGGGGAATCTGTGGAAGGAAACATATAAGTTTTAGCACTAAAATCAGTTATTCGACGGTTTTTTATAGTTTTTCGATCAGGAAGCAAAGTATAAATATTAAAGGACCATTGACAGCTTTGACCGCTTCCAGGACCTACTGGTTGCCCCCGAGGAACCTGTGGAAGGGGACATTTAAGTTTTTACACCAAAATCAATCATTCGACAGCTCTTCTTTAATATAGGCAAAGTATTAATATAAAATTGGCCATTGATGACTCTGACCGCTCTCAGGACCTACAGATTCCCCGGAAAACCATTGGAAAGTAACATTTAAGTTGCAGCACCAAAACCAATATCTCGACGGTTTTTTTTCTCGTGATTTTTGATCAGAAAGCGAAGTATGAGTATAAATTGAACCATTAATGGATCTGACCGCTTCCAGGACTTACGGATTGCCCCCGGGGAACTGTGGAAGGGGACATTTTAGTTTTAGCACAAAAACCAATCATTGGACGGCTCTTTTTTCATGGATTTCAATCAGAATGTGAAGTATGAACAAGAAATGGACCATTGACGGCTCTGACCGTTTTCTGGACCTACGGATAGCTCACGGGGAACCTGCCTACTTCATACTTCGCTTCCTGATCCAAAGCCAAGAAAACAGAGCCGTTGTATGACTAGTTTTGGCGCTAAAACTAAAATGTCCCCTTCCTCAGGCTTCCTGGGCCAATTATATTCATTTCTCGATTCCTAATCGAAACCACTAGAAAAGAGCCGTCGAATAACTGGTTATGATACTTAAAATAAAATGTCCTCTTACACAGATTCTCCGTGGGTCTTGGAAGCGGTCAGAGCCGTCAATGGACCATTTTATATTCATACTTCGCTTCCTGATCGAAAATCGAATGACTGGTTTTAGTGCTAAAACTAAAGTGGCCTCATTCACAGAATCCTCGGGGGCAATCAGTAGGTCCTGGAAGCGGTCAGAGCCGTCAATGGTAATTTTTAATTCATATTTCGCTTCCTGATCGAAAACCATGAAAAAAAGAGCCGTCGAATGACTGGTTTTGGTGCTAAAAATTAAATGTCCTCTTCCACAGGTTCCTCGGAGGCAACCAGTAGATCCTGGAAGCAATCAGAGCCGTCAATGATCCATTTTATATTCATACTTCGCTTCCTGATCGAAAACCATGAAAAAAGAGCCTTCGAATGACTGGTTTTGGTGCTAAAACCAAAATGTCCCCTTCCACAGGTTCCCCGGGGCCAATCCGTAGGTCCTGGAAGGGGTCAGAGCCATCAATGGACCATTTTATATTCATACTTCGGTTCCTGATGGAAAACCATGAAAAAAAGAGCCGTTGAATGACTGTTTTTTTTTGGTAAAACTAAAATGTCCCCTTCCACAGGTTCCCCGGGGCCAATCCGTATGTCCTGGAAGCGGACAGAACTGTAAATTGATCATTTTATATTCATACTTCGCTTCCTGATCGAAAACCATGAAAAAAAAAGCCGTCGAACGACTGGTTTTTTTGGTAAAACTAAAATGTCCCCTTCCACAGGTTCCCCGGTGCCAATCCGTAGATCCTGGAAGCGGTCAGAGCCGTCAATGGAACATTTTCTATTCATACTTCGCTTCCTGATTGAAAACCATGAAAAAAGAGCCGTCGATTGACTGATTTTGGTGGTAAAACTTGAATGTCCCCATTCACAGGTTCCCCGGGGACATCCCAGCGACTCCAGGATTCGTTTATTCAATTGGTTTTTCATTCTGGACACATCAGAGGCCTTCTAGAATAAAATCATAGCGGACGATCTATCAAAAAGCGAGATTCAAATGAAGTTGTGGCCTGACCCTTTTGACAAGTATCGATCGGAACCGATTTTAAAGAAATGGCCATATCTCACTTGATTCTAGTCCGATTCTAAATCTCAATATATGGTTCCAATCAGCAAGAGCCCTACTTCATTTGTGGTTACTAATATTATTCAATTTTTAACCACAACTTCTCCTAATATCCACCTCAAATTTACGGTTTAGAACCAACCTCCGAAAAACCCGGAATATCTCCGGAATCCGGTGGCCATAGTAGGTTCCATGGACATACCGTCAAACTGCATTAATTTTCTAGTTCAGGCATGCATGAATTTTTAAAATCGGATGATAACTAAGGTAGTTACAACACATCTAATTTTACCTAAAATTTGCCTATCCTAATTATTTTGTCCATCCCCTGTACATTCGGAAAACAAAAAATAACAAAAAGGTCCAAAATTCTGAAAATTAATTTAATAAATTTCCGCCCATCTTGTCATGAATGCAACCCTCCTACAATCTTCACTAAAAAATAAAATGAAAAGGGGCCATGTTTAAGCTGCACGGTCTAGTTTTGAGATTCTTAATCTACTTTACCTCGCTGTGAGCCAGAGTCTCTTAATTCTCGTGTATACATGGATGAGACAGTGTGCCATGAGCTGCAAAAGCTCACGTAGCACCGATTCAGTGCGACGAGAGAAGCTAGCGCGCGCATAAAATAACTGAGTGAGCGTGTCTCAATGTACGTCTCATGAGACTCATCTCATGCGCTAGGAATGCATAGCTGGCGTTACTTAGGCGACGATATTATTAGATGAATATTTCCCGCCCAAGCTGTTTTATGTACCTCCGCTGTTGTTTGCAAAAGTTTGCCATGGCAAACAGCGCATGAGCTGATCGCATTGAGATGTCTCAATGCGACTCACCAATGTTAATGTGAGGTACACATAGAGATGTCGTAAAATCCCGATTAATCGATTAGTTACTAATCGATTACTCTTGATTCTTGTCGATTATTGAATCGATTAATCATTTTATAGTAATCGATTCAAAATTTATCGATTATCACAACGATGAATCGATTAATCGAAATAATCAATTAATTTTCGACATCCTTATGATGTCGTAAAATTCTGATTAATCGATTAGTAACTAATCGATTACTCACGATTCATCTCGATTATTGAATCGATTAATCGTTGGGTAATAATCGATTCAAAATTAATCGATTATCACAACGATGAATCGATTAATCGAAGTAATCGATTAATTTGCGACATCTCTAGGTACACAAGCTTCGTGAGACTCACATGCGCTAAATTTTATGTGCGCGTAGCAGTCGTTGCTCAATCTCATCCTTTTTTGTACGCGTGCATGATGTCTGCTGTGAGCACTAGCTCTCAAAAAATAAAACATAGAACATGTAAACATTTCTTTAACTCCACCTTTCACTTCCCCAGCCCCCCTTTCTCCCATCGAGAGTCTATGAGAGGATGCTGGGTCATTAGGCCGAAGGTCATTAGGCCATTAGGCCGAATGAGAACTGGGGAGTGAGAAATGAGTTGTGCGAAGAGAGGAAGAAGGAAGAAAGAAGAGGAAAGAAGCAAGAAACAAAGAATAAGAAAGAAAGAAGACGGGAGAAAGAAGGAAGAAAACGGAAGAAAGAAGAAAGAAGAAGGAAGAAGGAAGAAGAAGAGAGGTGAAAGAAGGTGGAAAGAAGAGGGAAGAAGAAAAAAGGAAGAAGGAAGAAGGAAGAATAAAGAAGGAAGAAAGAAGGAAGAAGGAAGAAGGAAGAAAAAAGAATAAGAAAGCAAGAAAACGGGAGAAAGGAGGAAGAAAACGGAAGAAAGAAGAAAGAAGAAGAGAGGTGAAAGAAGGTGGAAAGAAGAGGGAAGAAGAAAAAAAGAAGAAGGAAGAATAAATAATGAAGAAAGAAGAATGAAGAAGAGAGAAGGAAGAAAGAAGGAAGAAGGAAGAAGTAAAAAGGAAGAAGGAAGAAAAAAGAAGGAAAATGGAAGAAGAAAGAAAGAATAAGAAAGAAAAAAAGACGGGAGAAAGAGGGAAGAAAACGGAAGAACGAAGAAGGAAGAAAGAAGAAGGAGGAAGGAAGAAGGAAGAAAAAAAGGAAGAAGGAAGAAGGAGGAAGCAAGGAGGAAGCAAGAAGGAAGAAGGAAGAAAAAAGAAGGAAAAAGGATGAAGGAGGAAGGAAGAAGAAAGAAGGAAGGAGGAAGAAGGAAGAAGGAAGAAAAAAGAAGGAAGAAAGAAGGAAGAAGGAAGAAAGAAGAAGGAAGAAGGAAGAAGGAAAAAGGAAGAAGAAAGAAGGAAGAAGGACGAAAGAAGGAAGAAAGAAGTAAGAAAGAAAGAAGAAAGAAGAGTAAGAAGAATGAAGGAAGAAGGAATGAAGAATAAGGAAGAAGTTAGAAGGGAGAAAAAAGCGAAGAAGGAAAAATGAAGAAGTAAGAAGGAATAATTGAAAAGGAAGAAGGAAGAAGAAAAAAGAAGCAAAAAGGAAGAAAGAAAAAGAAAGAAGAATAAAAAAAGGAGGGAAGAAAGAAAGAAGAAAGGAGAAAGAAGAAGGAAACAAGAAGAAGAAAGTAGAAAGAAGTAGGGTGGGGAAAAGAAGAAAAAAGAATGAAGGAAGAAAGAAGGAAAAGAAATGCAGAAATAAGAAGAAAGAAGGGAGAAGACAAAAATATCACAGAAGAAGGAAATAAGAAAGCAAGAAAGAAGAGCGAAAAAGAAAAAGAAAAAAGAAAGATAAGAGAAGGAAGAAGGGGTAAGGTGAAGAAAGCACTTCTCATTTTTAAATTTTTGCTAATTCGGCCTAATGACCATCGGCCTAATGGCCTGACACCCTATGAGAGATACGCTGGTTAAATAATGTGGATTTAAGAAGAAGCCACAACCGAATTAATCAAGCGTACAATTCAAAGAAAGAGTATATAATATAAAAATCTGATTTTCTGAAATTTCTAGAACAAAGCCTACTTTACTATTAGGGTTTTAGGAGACAATTTTAAGCTAATTTCTGGAATCAAAATCATCAAACATTTACATGGGACTCTTATGTGATTCTTGTCAGTACAGTCTCCTTTACACCCTCGTGCATCTTGAGTCACACTGAGTACATATATTTTGTTTTTGATACGGTACAGTTAGCTTATGTCTGTATACCAGTGGTGGAAATACTCGCTTCACGAGTAAGAAAAGAGTGTAATTGGGCCTAGCAAAAATGCCATACTCGCGCGAACCAACTGCCTGCATTTTTCTGGCGCTTGCTTTGTTCGCGAGTACGGGCAGAGCAAAAACAAAAAGCCGGGCTGTATTTTGTTCGGGAGTAAAAACACGGTCGCGAGTTTTTGTGATTACTTCGAATACAATGGATAGATTTTACTTGACATAAACACAATAACAATAAACAATTGTGTTCTTGGCCGAACATCAGTGAAAAATAAGTTCTAAGGTTGTTTAATGGCTTTTAGCAAATTAACCCGAATGACTCTCGAAGCTTCACGAACATTTTTCGGGGTTCGTTTTTTTGTTTTCTCTGCGTGTAGTAGAAAGGCAAGAAAAAGGCAAAACGAATGTTCGCGAGTCTTTTACATCGCCTACTTCTCGTTTTGTGAGTAAGATTCGCAAATTACCACCACTGCTGTATACAGCGCAGTGTTTCAACTTACCCCGATATGCGGGGCAAGTTGAAACGATGCATATAAAAAATTGTGCGAACAAAAAATTTGGACGGGAAAGATCAATTGTACTATAGCTTGTACCGGACTTATGATGTTTTATTATCAATTTTCGGATACTTAACGAAATTCATGAGTTAAACTTTGATATACAAATGCACCTAACGACGTGAATTATTTCCACACGTCATTTTTCGAATGGCGAATGAAAATTTTAGGGGAAAGGAACCCTGTCATCCACGAACAAATCAAGCCTACCTAATATATACTATCCTAATATGTATGGAGAAGACGGGCCACCCCGCTTGGCAATTGTAACATTGTTCGAATTGAAATCCTGAAAAACATTGATTAATCTACATCTACACTACAGCTGACTTACGAAAATTTTGTGGGATTGTTTACATTTGCTTCATGCTACATGCTGAGTAGCGCGATGCACCCCCCTGGAAAAATTGTTTATTCTTTCGCACATCTGATCAGTCGGAAGCATCAACCGGTATTTTCTACCGGTAAGATATCGCTGATCACTTAACTAATTGAGCATGAGCTTGAGCATTATGACCGCACAATTCGTGTTTGCTATTCCGTGATTGATTAGAACTTGAGAAATTGTACAGAGAGCACAATAAATGGGGCTTGGAATTAGCTACCCATTCTCAATGTACACGTTTCGGGAGCTCAAATATCTAAAGTCAATAACGGCGCCGGCCACGTCCTTACGGTCATATATGAAGGGAAGAATTGTTAGTCTGATTCTCGTGGCTACTAGAGACCGAGTATACATGTGCATCTCCACGATTGTCTTGGGATAGGATATCGTTTTAGTTACAAAAGATAATTTATCTGGATTCACTTCGGTAAGTGATGCGAAAGTCTCGCCACGAGAAAAAAAGTTAAACCATACACGCCCGCTGGCATATGAAAACTGAGGAGAATCGCGTTTTGGACGACCGAACGGACGCACAGCACTCTGTACTTACTTGCCCGATAGCTACTGCAAACAATTGAAGATCGCGCTTATCTCGACCGGAGCAAAACGCTTTACATGCGCATTAGTCACCGAACACGAAATATATATTTTATTATTTTCCAGACGACTGAAATGCACTTACTTGTTCGATGGATACTGCAATCTCCGCGGATCACTTTACTAATTATTACATAAGTAAAAAGGATTTAATCGTTCACTTTGGCTTCCCTTCCTCTAAGAAATTGACTATTCATATTCGGCTGGGCATATTCGTCATGTTATTGTGTAAAATGTCGTATATTAAATTTTCCATTTCCAACCCCATTGAGTGTGTTAACTATTTATTCAAGTTCTGTCTTAGTTATATACTGTTCTGTCGGATTCTCTTGCATTTCCTGAAGACTGTTTGTGTGTTCAGTTATCCATGGACGGGATAACGTCACCTGGTGTATTGTCGATTGTCAGAAAAACTTCATTACATTGTAGTCGAAATTCTGTCTGCGATTGTTCGGGTATCGTTTTCAGCATCTTTAAATGCTAACTTGTTTTCTAAATAATGCTCATTGAAGTACAAATTTGTTTCTCATGTACAAGGTTCCCACATATATGACATCACCGACTTACACGCTTTTACCTTATTCTGAGCTTTGTCTGAGTGTTTGCCATATATTATGAACTATTTGCAGCACCGCACTCTAAATCAATTTATCGTACTATTATTTTGTTTCCCTCAACCACTACTGACCGAAAGCTGTATATTCTACTGATTATCTACCGTTTCACGTGAAATAAACCAACTGTTTGTACATACAAACCTCACAGATCCCAAGACTAATCAATTAGGGAGAAAATTTTGCAAACCGGTTAACCCGTACGTGAGTTAAATCATCAGGAAGGGAGTCTAAACTAATTTTTATTTATATAGAAGATAAGACCACATTAGACGGCTTTCGGGATCTTCTGTACTCGTCATCATCAACGAAAATTCAGCGAGGTAACACCTCGTGGTTAGGTGATTCAAACCGAAAAGGCCAACTCCAAGATGGCTGCCACTTTTAACCACTGCCACTTTTTAATCATACTTTTAACGGATGGAGATGACGATGCTTAAGAAGTTTTCCCGATTTATAGATTTTTAGTTCTTTGCAGACTTAAGAATGCTTCAGATTTGGGGCTGTTCGGTACTAAAGTTCGTTCTTTCACCCTGCACTACATTCCTTTGCTAATGCGTTGAGCGAATGGCTGAGAGTGATTGAACACCCCATTCTTTCCCAGCAAGGCAGCCTAAATCAAACACTATTGGAGTTGCGTGGGATCTTTAAGAGAGATTGAGAGTAAGTGAGATCGACTACGTCACCGATAAATTGGATTTTGATCACCATATCCCTATCTTTAAGATTTATCCATATCAGTAGCTGTAAAGCTCAAAAGACAAGCGGTTGTGCTATAAATGTTATATGTCTGTAAATATAAGTGGTTAATTGTAATAAATTATAGAACAATTGACTTAAAGGTGTAAATTGTGAACAATAAATGTTATTGAGTGTTAAGTGTAAAATATTGTGTTAAATGTATTAAAATACGGACGAGCAAGGAAACCCCTCCCCCTTTCAATGTATTAGGATATACAGCACGGCTAGCAAGGACCCTTCCGAGGTCAGGAACAATCCAATTACGTGTTGGGGTTGCGCGAAGGGAACTCCCCAACAGGGGCATTCTTTGATATCTCACAGATCATTCCAATTGAGATTATGACCTAAACTTTTACCTTCAGAAATTTTTGTTTCCGTATATCAAGGAAATCTATAATTTTCTCACATTTTCTAGATCCTACAGATCCAGATTATTCAAACGAATTAAAAAAATCGAACCGATTCTCTGTCACAATCGTGCCAGTGCGGAGCGTTTTCCGTACGGCAGTTTATTAAAAACTTGTGTTTGAATCTCCGCTTCTCTTACATAAATAATGGATAGGAACAGTTTTGAAACATATTGTTTGGAAGCTTCTGTACCAAATTAATTAAAAAAAGCAAAATTGGTTCACACGCAATCGTGATCTCGATCTCCAAAGTTCATCATTTTGTATGAAAAACGGCAAATGGGCTTTTTATTGTACCGGTCAATGTATCTGTTCTTTCTTTAAACCGAGCAAATGCCCCAATTGCAAGAAGGACTCATATTCTCTCTTGTTCTCTGCCGGGATTATGCATCCCTTGAAAGAAGGGATCATATCTCGCGCTTATTTTCATAGGTGTGTAACTGTATAGATCGATTTCTCTTCGTCGATGTGTTCTTTTTATTATTGTACCGAAATGCGCTAGTTTGTCCATGCTTTAATGGTTTGCTGTGATAAAGGATGATTTTATCTTGCACCAGAATCAACAATCACGGTTGTAGCTATAGAAACAATCGAGTTATTAACAAAATATAAAATCAATTGAAAGAAATCGATCAATACAATTACGCCCCTATGAAACTAAGCACGAGATATCTGCCCTTAACCGATCGAATGTCTGAATAGAAAAAAAGGAATTATATCCGCTTTCACCTTCTGCCGAGAAAATGCATGCTAAAAAGGGATAATATCTCCACTTGCCTTGAGCCGAGCAAATGCCTGATTTTGAAGAATGAGTCATTCTCTCTTGCATTTTCCGGGCAAAATCATCCCTCAAAACAGAAATCATATCTTTCCTTGCCTTAAACCGAGCTCCCAAAGAAAGTTCATCATATAAGAGGTACTTCTAAATTTAAACTACAAATATAATCTTGGTGATTTGGAAGTAGTCAAAGGATTTTAAATCAATTATCGCTTTTCGTCTCAACTTTGAAAACCCAGATGTTGAATTTTGATGAATCATTTGAATTTTGGCGTGGGAAGTTCATAATAATTTCCCATAATGGTTCTAAACAAAGTTTCCGTGGAAAAACTGAAGAGTTTCGCATGAAAATTAAGAAGAATTTCTCCAAAAAAACGAACGAATTTTGCATAGAATCTCGTGAAAAAAAAATCTGGTGGAAAATCGAAAAAATATCTCGAACAAATTTGGAACAAGTCCTCGTGGAAATCCTATCCGTGAAAATTTTAACGAATTTTTCGTGGACGATTTGAGGAATTTCATGAAGAATTTCGAATGAAAGAACGCGATTTGAATTGCGAAAATTCCTTGCATAGTCGGGGCCCCCCTTTGCGAACGTCTTTCACACACCGGTAGACCTGTGCGCCGCCGCGCCACGCCGCCGCCGCCGACCCATATTGTTGAACGCCGACGCCGATCAAGGTGTCGGCGGCGCGCCATACGCCGGTTGGCTCCACGCCGCCAAATTTCGTATTTCACGCCGATGATTGGCCAACATAAAAATCACAGTATGCAGTGCGTTTGCATTAGCTGAACCAAGACAACCTATCAGGTATTGACTGAATAGCTATTATACCTTTAGCAGATTTGTTATGGAGATTTTTTTTCGCTGCCGAGACATTTTTCGCGGCTAGCAAACACTTTAAAGTTCTCCGATACGGCTGGTGATGAATGTGGATGAAAGCCCTAAGTGACCCCTGGTGAACCGACTACAAGGATCGAAGTTACAGCTTACAAAGATGATGTTTCGCCCGGGCACTCCGTTTGATCCTGTCAGAAGAGGGACTTGGCGTCATTACGACCGAAACGACAAAGAAAATTGAGCCTAATTTCAAGCAAAACTGGAATACCTTTGGACAAATACGGAAGCTACGTCACGAATTTGAAGCTTGTTAAACATTACTAAGACTAGAGAACTGACACGTGTTGAAGGTGAAGATACCCGCCATGATTCTCACTAATTTTCTCTGGGGCAGTAAAAATTCTGTAATGTTAAATCACCCCCTCCCACCTGTTTTGGAATATGAGGAATTGGTCAAGCTTTGGATCTGTAATAGTTGAACAAGCGCCTGAGAGAAGATTCGATGAAGTTTCAGCATTTTAAGAAGACTTGGTTATAGCACAGGTGAACGGAAAAGGGTACTACGTTTCCGGAAGTCAGGATTCAAGATTTTTTACCTTCGAACGACTTCGGATATCTGGTTCCTCAATCAAGATATTGGTTCATAATGAAATCTCGCTTAACTTTTCAAAAGGTCCTAAGTAACATTTTTTTCATGAATTAATTTGAGTACTGCAATCAAAAGCTTTCATGTTGTTCTGTTGATTGCGCTATTCAAATTAATTCATGAAAAATATGTTACTTAGGACCTTTTGAAAAGTTAAGCGTGAAATATACCCTCAGGATATTCATCGAAAGAAATTTTGGTGAGCTAATTCCAATATATCTTTTAAACAATTTAAACTTGATATTGATTATGAAACCCTCCCCTTGATTATGAAAAAATTATGAAAAATTTTGGGGCCCTCCTTAGCCGTGCGGTAAGACGCGCGGCTACAAAGCAAGACCATGCTGAGGGTGGCTGGGTTCGATTCCCGGTGCCGGTCTAGACCATTTTCGGATTGGAAATTGTCTCGACTTCCTTGGGCATAAAAGTATCATCGTGTTAGCCTCATGATATACGAATGCAAAAATGGTAACTTGGCTTAGAAACCTCGCAGTTAATAACTGTGAACACTAAGCTGCGAGGCAGCTCTGTCCCAGTGTGGGGATGTAATGCCAATAAGAAGAAGAAGATTGATTATGAAACCATTATATGAAACCATCAGGGCACCCGATTGAAGCGATTTGGATAGGAAGAGTGGAATCGCCAACTTCCTATTGTTAACATTTCGTGGATAAAGGGCGGGCTCTTCTCCCCATCTATTGGGTCAATCTGAAAAACGAGGGCTAGATTGTATTAGAGTATGTAAACCCAACCAGCGGATGGCAGATTTTAATACAGTTCTGCATAAGAACCTTACAGAAACTGTATAATAATTAGGCATATACAATTTCGGAAGATTTTAATACAATTGTTGTATTGAAATAATACAGACTTGTATCTTACAGAATTGTATATGCCCAGTTTTTATACAATAATTGTCAGATTTGTTTTTGGCTGTACGAACTTTCTTCTGGAAGGAGATTCTCTATTCATCCCGTGGATTCGCATAAGCGTCTTGGCTTATGGAACCACCCCACCCATTTTGGCCCTTCATACAGGAGTTTGATAAAATACATACAATAGTATAGTCAATGATCAAATCGTTTGTCAGATATGGCCAGTGCTATCGGCACGTGCCTTGCAACAATAGATGGTAGTATCATCATCATCATCATCATTATACCTTTAGCAGATTTGTTTGTTTTGGTCATGTTAGGTCATCCAAGAACTTCTTGGCTACAGACCTACAAATCAACGAACGTAGCGATGAATTTCTAATCTCAAGGCTTGCTACCAGACATCCGGATGTGCTACAATCATCATAAATTGCTTCATATTCGCATATTTCTGCGATTGTTCTCCCATATTCTTGTTTAGACTCTCAACTTTTGGAGACGAGTTCGGCAGTCTAGTGATTCTGACTACCACTTCTGCCTCATAGACAGGAGGTCTGGCAAAGACTACAGCACATAATGACTACATAGACTACATCACTTTTCTAAGTGGATCCTCGATCTATACTTCTGTTCGCCTACCTGACCGTGTTAACGAAATTTCTTTTCTGTGGTATTGTGAGGATGTAGGGGTTTTCCAGATATCTAGTAGCAACAATAGCTGCACACTAACATTCTTTTTCTTTCTTAACTGACTGGAGCCGTAGGTAGTAAATACCATCCTTTATTCACTTGGATCATAGCGCAATTCACACCAGTTCTGACCAGTCACGTTGAAGCAATCATTGACAAGTACAGCTAGTCTTAGCTAAGTTAAGCTAAGCTACAACCTTGTTTAGATATTCAACTTTCGATTAATTCACCTGTCAGTCTGTCAATTCTTATAAAATTTCAGAAATTCTGAGAGCCTCCCTGGACTAGCAGAAATAATTACGTACTTCCAGAAAATTTCAACAATTTTATGGAAGAACAGAAACTATTAGAAGTCTCAAGACTTCTTGAAAAATCCTAATACATCATTGAGCACTTTTTGGAATCGGAAAAAATTCCTCATAGACACTGAGAAGCCTATCGGAATAGATTTCTAATTAACAATCCGGAAACCTCCACGATTGTCAGTTTAACCTCTGATAAGCTTTCAAACCTCTGATTAGCTTTGAAACGTTTCAATAATATTTTTTCAGATCTAGAAATTAAAACAGTATTAATAGTATTTGATCTTTTATTTATTCATTTATCTTTTTGCTATCCATAGGGTATATTCTTACCATAATCATGGGTGCTGCGACTGTCTTACCCAGGCATTTTCATGCATAAGACATGTCCTACTTGTCCCACCCACTCCCGGCGCCACTGTATATCTTAATTGGTCTAGTGCTTATACACGCGGCAAGTCAACAACACTATAATGAATGTTGAATTTGGATTCCCAGTCTGGTAGGGTATGGAGTATCATTGTGTTAGCCTTGTGATATGCAAATGCAAAAAATGGCAATTTTCTTCTGGAGCTGGAGCACCATGAGCACCGTGACCCACCAAATTGAATATTTCCTTCACTCCTTGTTTTTAAATTGCCAGAATTGTTCTGTTTTGATTCTTTTTGATAAACAATTCCCAAAGAAATTTCTTGGTTTACTTGAAATTTCCGAAGGAAGTCCTGGGTGAATACCTGAAGAAAATTCTTAGAATCTTTAGGAATTTCTGGATTTATTATTATTTATTTATTCAGACTAAGGCCGAAGTGGCCTGTGCGGTATGTAAGAGTCTTCTCCATTCGGCTCGGTCCATGGCAACACGTCGCCAGCCACGCAGTCTACGGAGGGTCCGCAAGTCATCTTCCACCTGATCGATCCACCTTGCCCGCTGCGCACCTCGCCTTCTTGTGCCCGTCGGATCGTTGTCGAGAACCATTTTCACCGGGTTATTGTCCGACATTCTGGCTACGTGCCCGGCCCACCGCAGTCGTCCGATTTTCGCGGTGTGAACGATGGATGGTTCTCCCAACAGCTGATGCAACTCGTGGTTCATTCGCCTCCTCCATGTACCGTCCGCCATCTGCACCCCACCATAGATGGTACGCAGCACTTTCCTTTCGAAAACTCCGAGTGCGCGTTGGTCCTCCACGAGCATCGTCCAGGTCTCGTGTCCGTAGAGGACTACCGGTCTAATGAGCGTTTTGTAGATGGTCAGTTTGGTACGGCGGCGAACTCTATTCGATCGAAGCGTCTTGCGGAGTTCAAAGTATGCACGATTTCCAGCCACTATACGCCTCCGAATTTCTCTGCTGGTATCATTTTCGGCAGTCACCAGTGAGCCCAAGTACACAAATTCTTCTACCACCTCGATTTCATCACCACCGATGCCAACTCGCGGTGGGTGGCTCACATTGTCTTCTCTTGAACCTCTTCCTATCATGTACTTCGTCTTCGACGTGTTGATGACTAGTCCAATCCGCTTGGCTTCCCTCTTCAGTCTGATGTAGGCTTCCTCCATCTTCTCAAAGTTACGTGCCATAATATCTATGTCGTCGGCGAAGCCAAATAGCTGGACGGACTTATTGAAAATTGTGCCACTCGTGTTAATCCCTGCTCTTCGTATTACCCCTTCCAAAGCGATGTTGAATAGCAGACACGAAAGACCATCACCTTGCCGTAACCCTCTGCGGGTTTCGAAGGGACTCGAGAATGCCCTGAAACTCGAACTACGCACATCACCCGATCCATCGTCGCTTTGATCAACCGTGTCAGTTTATCCGGAAATCCGTTTTCGTGCATTAGCTGCCATAGCTGGTCCCGATCGATTGTATCATATGCGGCTTTGAAGTCGATGAATAGATGATGTGTGGGCACGTTGTATTCGCGGCACTTCTGCAGTATTTGGCGAATGGCGAACACCTGGTCCGTGGTGGAGCGTTCGCCCATAAAACCCGCCTGGTACTGCCCCACGAACTCCCTTGCAATTGGTGCTAGTCGACGGCATAAAATTTGGGAGAGTACCTTGTAGGCGGCGTTCAGCAATGTGATTGCGCGGTAGTTGCTACAATCCAGCTTATCGCCCTTTTGTAGATGGGACACACGACACCTTCCATCCACTCCTGCGGCAAAACTTCCTCCTCCCAAATCTTGGTAATGACCCAGTGCAGCGCTCTAGCCAGTGCCTCACCACCGTGTTTAAATAGCTCTCCTGGTAATTGGTCAACCCCAGGGGCTTTGTTGTTCTTCAGCCGACCAATCTCCTCCTGGATTTCCTGGAGATCCGGGGCCGGTAGAATTATGTCCTGCGCGCGTTCCCCTAGGTCCATCACCATACCGCCATCTTCGTCTGCCACATCGCCATTCAGGTGCTCTTCGTAGTGCTGCTGCCACCTTTGGATCACCTCACGCTCGTTCGTAAGAAGGTTCCCGTTTATGTCCTTACACATATCGGGCTGTGGCACGTGGCCCTTACGTGAACGGTTCAACTTCTCATAGAACTTTCGTGTGTTATTAGTGCGGTACAGTTGCTCCGTCTCTTCACGGTCTCGATCTTCCTGCTGACGCTTTTTCCTCCGGAAAATCGAGAATCCTGCATCCTTCTCTTCTACTAACTGCTCCCATTCGCCGTCATACCAGTCGTTTCTCCGATCCGGGGGCACCGTGCCAAGTGCAGCGGTTGCGGTGCTACCAATGGCGGATCGAATATCTCTCCAGCCATCTTCAAGAGACGCTGCGCCTAGCTGCTCTTCCGTTGGGAGTGCCACTTCCAGCTGCTGCGCGTATTCTTGGGCTAGTCTACCGTCTTGTAGCCGCCCAATATTAAGCCGCGGCGTCCGACTTCGACGCGTGTTGTACACCGTCGAGAGTTTTGAGCGCAGGCAAACTGCAACGAGGTAGTGGTCGGATTCAATATTCGCACTGCGGTAAGTGCGGACGTTCGTGATGTCGGAGAAGAATTTACCGTCGATTAGAACGTGGTCGATTTGGTTTTCCGTTTCTTGGTTAGGTGATCTCCATGTGGCCTTGTGGATATTTTGCGGGGAATGAAGGCGCTTCGGACTACCATTCTGCGGGAGGCTGCGAAGTTTATGCATCGTTGGCCGTTGTCATTCGATACGGTGTGCAGACTATCCGGTCCGATGACCGGTCTATACATTTCCTCCTTCCTACCTGCGCGTTCATGTCACCGATGACGATTTTGACGTCCCGCAGTGGGCATCCATCGTATGTCTGCTCCAGCTGTGCGTAGAACGCTTCTTTCTCGTCGTCGGGTCTCCTTCGTGTGGGCAGTGCACGTTGATGATGCTATAGTTGAAGAAACGGCCTTTAATCCTCAGCTTGCACATCCTTGCGTTGATTGGCTGCCACCCAATCACGCGTTGGCGCATCTTTCCCAGCACTATGAAGCCGGTTCCCAGCTCGTTGGTGGTGCCACAGCTTTGGTAGAAGGTAGCCGCCCGATGCCCGCTTTTCCACACCTTCTGTCCTGTCCAGCAAATCTCCTGCAGCGCCACGACGTCGAAGTTGCGGGGATATAATCCATCGTAGATCATCCTGTCGCAACCTGCGAAACCTAGCGACTTGCAGTTCCATGTTCCAAGCTTCCAATCGTGATCCTTTATTCGTCGCCTAGGTCTTTGCCGATTATATCGAGTCGCATTATCTCTTATATTGTTCGTAATTATTGGTTTTCCAGGCGGCTTATTGGGCCTGCGCAAACCTCCTGTCTCGCCGGAGGGCCGTCGTGTCAGGGCTGTTTAGCGTCCCACTTAACACCAGGACTTGGGCTTGTGCGCTTTGAGCGGCACACGGTCGCTTTGGCGGAGCCTACTTGCGGATACATGCAGCTTTTTATAGAGGTTTAACAGGGCCCACTGTCAAACCCCACCACATCCTAGGCAGGCGCCACAACTCGCAGATGGCCTGGGGAGGGATCGTCAAGCCCTTGGACAAAGTCCCTGCTGCCCCCAAATTTCAGGATTTATCTTCATAGTAATTTTTGGCGGGTTTTGAACACTGAGTTTGTTTTACTACTGTCCGGACTTTCGAAGAAATTCCTGGAAAAATATAGGAAAAATTTCAATGTAAATTCCAATAGCTGTTTGTTTGGAAAATCCATTAAAAATTCCTTCGTAAATTCTTTTCAGAATTCCTTCGGATATTCCTTCAGATATTCATTTAAAAATTCTTTTCAAAAATCTTTTCCGGTTCTCTTTCGGTTACTTCTTCAAGAATTGAGTATTCCTCCATGAATTTTCTCGAAAATCTCTTTAGAAAAGCCACTAGGAATAAATTTGAACATTCATCCAGGGATTCCTTCAGAAAACCATTCGGAAAGGCGGAAAGGTATTTTTTTTTTTCAGAAATTCCTTTGCACATTCCTTTGGAAGAAAGAAGTTTTCGAAGGTTAACAAGATTTTTTGGGAGAATTGCTAAAGGAATTTCTGGTGGAATGTCCGAAGGAATTCCTATAGGAAATTTAGAAAGAAAGTTATAAATAAACTCTAGAGGAAAATTTTGTAAGAATGCCTAGAGTTTTAGAATAAATTCTTTGAGGAAGTACTGGAAGAATTTCTAACAGAAATTCCTAAAAGAGATTCCTGAAGGAATTAATAAAAAATCCTAAATCAAATTCCGAAGGATTGCTCCTAAAGGGATTTCGATTGTGTTCCTAAAACAGTATCCGTATGTATTCCAATAGAAATTCTTGATGGATTTACCATGAGTATTTTCTAAGGAATTTACAAAGGAATTCCCAAAAAAGTTTTCGAATGACTTGCAGAAGAAATTCCCAAAAGACTCCGTAAAGGAATTTCCGAAGCAATCCCTAAAGTAACTTCCAATGAAATTCATTAAGAACTTTTGGAGAAAACACCAAAAAAAAAAAATTAACGGTATTCTTGGAGGATGTTTTAAAGGAATTCATTAGGGAAATTCTAAATCAATTCTTAGAATCCAGGTTAGAATCCCTTTTTCGAATTTTCTAAAGAATATCTTGAGGAATTTCCAAACGAATTTCTGGATTTATATCTGAAGTACTTTCCAATGAACTTATGTGCTGTGATGCGGAATGGGTCGTATGAATAAAAAGTAGCAAAACTCAAAAATAATGTCCACAGAGAAGACTACATGTTTGATATGGATAAAAAAAATTCGAACTTATGGCATATGCTACATTCGAACTTAGCCTTTACTACGAACTTAGCCATTTACTACACGGAGAAATGTCAAAACAAAATAGACCCCATGATGACAATGATGATTTCATCATATTTTTGCGGCTAATCAACAAAAAACATGTCAGGTTTGTTTGTTTTCCCTAAATTGGACTATTTTTATGAACAGAGACAATTCGCTTCGATTCTGATGAATAAACTGCATTTGAAACATGAGTAGCAACGTCTTCAGCAGACTAAAAGAAATCAGTAGTAAACTCTTCTTTTATTCATACAGAATCAGTTGTTTGTAGTATGTTCGAAATGTGTAGTGTAGTAACGTCTCTGTTATTCATACGAAGATTTTCCACAAATGACGTTTACTACTGAAAATGTAGCAAACTCGAATATACTACTTTCTATTCATACGACCCAATGTCTTAGCGAAGGATGTAGTGTAAACTTTTGCTGTGGACATACACACTATAGCTATTAGTATGTTCACCCCATCAGTCTGACTGTAGCTAGCAATTGTGCAAATAGCATAGCATAGCATAGCATAGCATATGTGATTGTACAAATCGTGAGTGGCTATACAATGCTCAATTGAACAATCTACTGTATATTGTCGCAAATTGGTACTTGGGATTAGTACCTTTTCCTATACAGTAGCAGTTGTATACCTGGCCACGTCCTTAAAAGCACGGAAGGAGGGGAAGGAAGATTAGTTCAACATCTACTAGTGAAGATGCAGGGAACCCATACTACCTTCATAGATGTCTCGGGAAGGAAAATTTGTGTTAGTGGGAAAGGTGAATAATAGGGAGCTCTATTCGACAATATAGAGCGTTTGTCAATAACAGTATATGCTGTAAAAATAATAAAATATATTCATCAATTTACTTACGAACCGTCCTAAGGAAAAACAAAACACAAAATTTCGGCAAATCGCGCGATCGTTCTGCCGTCCGAAACAAGAGCCAACTCGCACTGAACTAATTAACTTTATTACCGGCCGCGCAATGCAAAACACAAAATTTCGGCAAATCGCGCGATCGTTCTGCCGTCCGAAACAAGAGCCAACACGCACTGAACTAATTAATTTTATTACCGGCAGCGCAATGCAAAACACAAAATTTCGGCAAATCGCGCGATCGTTCTGCCGTCCTAAACAAGAGCCAACTCGCACTGAACTAATTAACTTTAATACCGGCCGCGCAATGCAGAACACAAAATTTCGGCAAATCGCGCGATCGTTCTCGCCAACTCGCACTGAACTGTAGCTAGCAATTGTGCAAATAACCCTAAAATTCATAAAAAAGCATGATATGCCTTGCTGCGTGATTTTTTTTCAGCTCAAAATTCTTCACGCCGATTCACGCCGCCGCCGCCGCCGCCGAACATTGCTTACGGCGTGACGCGCCGATTACGGCCGCCGCAGGTGTAAAAATGGCCTTACGCCGCCGCCATTCACAAATACTTCGGCGCACAGGTCTACACACCGGAACTAGGGAACACCCCCCGGCGCTAGAAGATTGACGGAAGAGGGAACAATATTCCCCCTATAAGCCATTTTACAACCACAAGGTATCAAGCCGCTGAATTCTCCAGAGGACTCCGAGGGACGCAAGCAAATTCTGTTTGGCGTTCTTGAAACGCTTTGTTTCTCCCCGACGATCAACGTGGGACTCAAGCCTCTGAGCAGCAGTCTGCAGTACAACCAAACTTATCAAACTATAAGAACCATGGACGCTGAAAGTACGACGAGCTTCCACGGGCACCCCGAATCTATCTTTTTGGGCGGTAAGTCCCATCGGCCGATTTTCGGGCGCCCCGGAGACACCAAGTCTCAACAGAAACAGCGTTCCAGGCTCCCCTGGCACCTCAAGCAGGGTGGTAAGACCAACTACTGGCAGCATTCTCCTCAACTTTGTCCAGCTCTCCCTAATTGTTCCGCCTACAGACCCGAATGCTACCTTGTCCCGACCAATCAAGACTCTCCGTCCATCACAGCGCTCTGTTGGACGCTCTTGACGACACTCAAATGGTAATTTCAAACATCCGGCACTCAGTTACGATGCAGTAAATCTGCTGGACAGGACAGCATGTGTGGAAAAGCGGGCAGCGAGTGGCTTTCTTCTACACTATAGCACCACCAACGAGCTGGGAAGCAGCTTCATAGTGCTGAGCAAAATGCGCCAACGCGTGATTGGGTGGCAGCAAATCAACGCAAGGATGTGCAAGGTGAGGTTATAAAGCCGTACGACAGGGAAGAAGCGTTCTATGCACAGCTCGAGCAGACATACGAAGGATGCCTACTGTGGGACGTCAAAATCGTCATCGGCAACATGAATGCTTAGGTAAGCATTGAGGATATCATTGGACCGGATAGGTAGTCTGCACATCGTATGGAATGACAACGGACACGATACATCAACTTTGCAGCCTCTTGCGGAATGATAGGCCGAAGCACTTTCTTTCCCCGCAAGAATATCCACAAGGCCACATGGAGATCACCTAACTAAAAACGGAGAACCAAATCGATTACGTTCTAATCGACGGCAAACTCTTCTCCGATAGTCAAACGTCCGGACTTACCGCAGTGCGAATATTGAATCCGACCATCCGGCCGCTGTGCTCAAAACTCTTGACGGTGTACAACACGCGTCGAAGTCGTTTGCCGCGGCTAAACATTGGGCGTCTAGAAGCCGATAGACTAGCCCAAGACTCGCAGCAGCTGGTAATAGCACTCCTAATGGAAGAGCCGCTAGGCGCAGGATCTCTTGATGATATTTGAAGAGATTTTCGATCCATCATTGGGAGCACCGCAACCGCTGTACTAAGCACGGAACCCCCGCATAAAAAAAATCTTAAGGTGAAGGTGGGTTGAGTACCAAAACAAAGCTTTGATAGTATTGGTACAGTAAAAACTTTCATGTACTGTAGTAGTATTGGTGTTGTATTTAAAAAAAACAATGAATATTAGTAGGGTGGTTCAAAAAACGACCCAGCACCATCACGCTCACTCGATTCCGTCCCATGCTCCCAAAAAACCGATTCGAACCAAAACTGGTTGAGCGCAAGCCGGTTCAAGTTTTTATGAAAACTAGAATGGGAAACTAAACCTTTTATTACACTGACTACGGCGCTTTCCCTCCAAACGCTGGCGAAAAGAGAACCCACATAGCTGAAAGCAACATTCCAGAGACTTCAGTGAACGAAAACCGCACCGCAGGAAAGATCCATTGATTACGTAACGCAAATATAGCATTTTATACTCCACTCACCCTTATGTCACACTTTTTGTATGAAGTATCTGCCCCTGGTACGATAGTGTAGACTAGACTAGACTAGAAGTATCTGCCCCTGGTGCGATAGATATCACATACAAATTCTGGGTATTTTGCACGTTTCACTGATGCCTTCTCAGAAGCCTAATTATCATGCGAAAGAATCGCAACCTCGATTAAAATCGACTCCCAACTATTGGAACGACCATTCAATATGGATTGTCTATGAAGTTGAAGCTCTTAAATATTTCATCCCGTCATATGGTCTCCCCCCTCGCCATCGCCCAATGACGGAGTGCCAGAATCAGAATAATGTTAAATTCAACCTCGCCATATCAACTGTCATACAAACCTGAAACGCCCTGCGCATGGTAAGCCTATTCAAACCAGCCCAAACCATTGGATGACACCCAATTTATAAATCATAATCAACTGAGCGTGGCGAAGCAAAATTATTTTTGAGCCATTAGTTTGCTGCTGCCGGTGCCGGTGCACCGCGGTGTTTACATTCGCTCCGCGCTTAGTTTTTAATCGTTTTTTTCGGGCAAATCCAGCAGTTTATACTAAGTTTTCGGTTCAAATAAGTGACTGATATCAAAAAGTGGTGTTTAGGTAATTTGCATTCTATCAACATTTCGGGCTGCTCATGTGCGGAGAAGTGAGTAAAAACTTGATTTTTCCAATGCCCTTTGAGAAGAAGTGAAGTGCAGTGATGAACCCAACAAATCGCGAACGGCTATTAAATTGGCACGAAACTGCTGAATTATGCTACAATTCGAGCCGGAATACATAGGATTCATTGAAGAAACATGTTCATTATCACGGGAAGTAAGGAAATATGCTGTGAACAGGTTAGTAATTTGAATATTAAACTTTTGTTCGATGCATTCGAATGTTGGTGGGAGAGGAGTGCGGGAGGTGTGGGGTTGGCCCGTGGAAGGTCCGGTGCCATATTGGCTGCCATCGTGGTACTCTTCCAACTATGTCCTTAAATCTCTTTGGAACGAGTGTTCGAAATATGAGTCTGTTTGGGATTTGAGTCAAAACGGTACAAATGAGCATAAGGTGATCCAAAGGTGGCGGCAGCACTACGAAGAGCATCTGAATGGCAGTGTGGCAGACAACAGTGGTTATATGGCAATGAACCTGGGACGACGCGCGCAGGACATACGTCTTCCGGACGGAAATTCAGGAGGAGGTTAGCCGGCTGAAAAACAACAAAGCCCATGGGGTTCATAAAAATTCAGATGAATTTCCACTGGATAATTCAGAAAAAAAATGCTATCGAAATGCATACGAATTTATCGATTAAATTCATAAAATCCAAATCCATCACAAGTTGAGAGGAATTTTGATGATGAATATTTTGACGGGGTTTCCTGGAATACATATTTAAAACAATTTCCCGTGGACGTTCATGAGAGTTTTCTGTGTAAAGTTTTAAAAATGTCCCGTGGATACTCAAGAGATTTTTCCGTCGACATTCAGAACAATTTCTCTTAGAAGTTTAGAATAATTTCTCAAGAAAATTTGAATATTTTTTTGTGAATATTTTGATGATTGACTGAAGTATCAATTCTTTTCTACCAACCAACCTCCAAATTTAATTTCAGTTGAAAAGACAACTGTGCGGATTCTTACCGACTCTAACCGATTGTTTCATGTCACCGCCAAAATTTGTAGTTCTTTCGATCAATTTCGTTATTTGTAAAGTTAAGAGGACGACATAAACCTCTTCATAAAGATAAACATCTCACCCCTTATAAAAAAAAAACTTTTCGACGAAATACGACACCAACTGCCTTTCGTACTTTGCCTAGAAAATTGGAACAACTTCCCACACCTCATCCCATACCCAAAACTTTGTTTTGCATCACTTTACGGCCCATTGACGGGGAGAGAAATGTGCCATTCATTTCAGATCTCGGGCACGAATTGCGCCTGACGACACGACGAGGAGCACACAGCAGATAGACAAAAACACTGTAAATATTTACAACTTTCTTCCGGTCGGGTTTCGATTTCTAATGGTCGCACATGTGCGACCGCATCCAACAGCAGAAGGAGGAGGAAAAATATACGATTTCGGCAAAACAGTTTGAAACAATTTGAGCCAACAACTGGATAAGTGCGGAGAAATGAACGAAGAAGAGAACACAATCGACCCGTTCCCGAGACGATTGCCAGTGGAAGAAAACACAAACCATTTAGCATAATAGGATCATAAAATAAAATTTTAATACGTTTTTGTCACAGCTCGAACCTTTCTCGGGCTTAAGAATAACAGCTTTCAACTTTAGGAAATCAAACTCGTAAATAATGAGAACCCACTTCCCCCCGTCGTCGCCGCTCTACGAAGTTTGGTGTCGACTGAAATGTAAACGGCTCATAATCAAACATTTAAAAAATATATCCCATTTTGAATCGATATCGACAGGAAACAGGAAAGTTGATAGAAATAAATTCTCATATACGACTCAAATAATTTCCAAAGTAAAAACCATAAGTGAGACACAAATTGCTGCAGATCATGTGAAGATGCATCGAAATCAATCGTTTGACATAGTTTATCTCTGCGATTAATGCAACTGTAACTTTATCAAAGTCGTTTAACAAGCTGCTCTCATCTGACGATGCCCACCTGTAAATGCATTATGTGATGGCATTCGACTCACATGCGGTGTGTACTCGGTTTTTTGCTTTCGTCTCGCTACAGAAACGACTGAAACAAACGCGCCAAGGGACCGGGACCGGGACCTCAGGCGACGTTGTTTGTTTGTACACAGGGACATGGAAGACAGGAAGTTGCCACTTCTATTTCGTGTGCCTAGTCCTTTGTGGGTTTGTACCTACCGGAAGTTCTGTTTTTTCGATCCATCCAGAAGCGTGACTGGTGGGCTATTTACGTGATTTATGGCAGACGGCTTGTCGGCTAATTTGTTGGTCCCCGATTTCTTTTTGGTTTTATTGAGAGATTTTTAAATTGAAGCTCGGATAGTTTGAAACTGATGCGTTCTATCAGACTATTTAGTTTCCTGGAAGGAAAATGTGTATCCTCTGGAACTCAACCTGATATAAGTAATATAAGTTATTAAATCTGGATCAGTTGATTGTGATTCACCATGATAAGTACTCAATATAATACTGCCTGCTTCGACCTTACCGTCGAAGAACTTATATCTGACCAGATATAAATGAAGAACAGAACTTACCTCTTTTGAAAACTGTTTGAATTATTTCAAGTGAAATGGATTCAGAATCTTTTCGGAATCTCACTATGCATAATCATACAAATTTTAAAATTTTACCAGAACATTGGGGTAAATTCCCAAAAATACACTCGTACCGAATTCCATTTATATAAACAACTAGTCGACCCGGCAGACGTTGTTCTGCATAGTATGCAAAAAAAGTGCGTTGTGAACTGCCCATGCGAAATTTTCATACGATTCTTAATTTTAGTTTTTCACGATTTACTCAACCTTACTCGTGATTTTTGCATGAGGAAATATCATATAAACCCGTCGGAAACTATAACGAATGTAACTGCTGCAGGAATGAATCAAATCCATTCAGCTGTTTTCGAGTTATGTGGATACGAACACAGACCATTTCATTTTTATTATATAGAAGATAGAAGATAAGGGGTCGTACACTTATTACGTAAGCAATTTTTCTGGGTTTTTGGACCCCCCCTCCCCCCTTGTAAGATTTTTTTCATACAAATGATTTTTTATTTATATGGAGCGTAAGATATTGACCGACCCCCTCCCCCATAAGTGCTTACGTAATATGTGTACGGCCCCAAAGATGCGAAAAAAAAATCCTCAATGTATCGACATTTATTAACAAGGAGAAGACACAGCGTTTTGTAGCAATCACAGCATCTTTGGAAATCAGTTGTAGTCGGAAATTCGTAATTTCAGTTCCAGGATGAACTTAGTCACGATGCGCGCAGTGCCTTACATTGACTTAGAAAAATAATCCTACCAGCTGTGTTCGTTCAAATTTCGAACTTCTTGTGGAAACTCCTATGGAGATTCCGAAGGATTTCCCGTTGAAATCATTTTTTTACGGGAAAGTGTCGATAGTGTTTGTCCGAAATGGACATATGGCCAAAAGTGTCATTTGGCCGAATTGGTCATTTAATCGAAAATGCGGTTTGGCCGAAATGGTCGTATGACAGAAAGAGCCATTTAGCCCAATGCAATGGATCATACAACCGAAAATGTGGCCAAACCATCATTTCGGCCATGAACCATTTCCGGCCAAATTACTATTTCGTAGGTCGCTTTCAGCCAAACTACATTATCGCTCGGACAAAATAACCATTTTGAAAAATGGAATCCGGCTAGATGATTTGCGGTTAAACGTGATGTTCGTCTAGGTAGCATTCGAACAAGTGGCTTTCTGCTGACTGACTTTCCGTCAAATGACGGAGCCCCTCCCGAACCCTTTGGCTGAAAATGTCGATGGGCCGAAATGTTCGCTCGGCAGAAAAAAAATTGTTGCTACAAAACGCAGTTTTTTAAATATCTGGTACGGACTGAGTGCGCATTATTAAATTCTTATACATACATAGCTTAGCTTAGTCTGACTGTACATACCAATGGTTGCTACTCCGTAAATGCTCAGAGCTGGTGTAAATTGCGCTACGATCCAAGTGTATAGAGTTTAGGATTTAGGAAAGGAGGCTTCCGAGCCTCTTGAAAGGAGGCTTCTGAGCCTCTTGAAAGGAGGCTTCCGAGCCTCTTGAAAGGAGGCTTCCGAGCCTCTTGAAAGGAGGCTTCCGAGCCTCTTGAAAGGAGGCTTCCGAGCCTCTTGAAAGGAGGCTTCTGAGGCCTCTTGAAAGGAGGCTTGAGCCTCTTGAAAGGAGGCTTCTGAGCCTCTTGAAAGGAGGCTTCTGAGCCTCTTGAAAGGAGGCTCTGAGCCTCTTGAAAGGAGGCTTCTGAGCCTCTTGAAAGGAGGCTTCTGAGCCTCTTGAAAGGAGGCTCTGAGGCCTCTTGAAAGGAGGCTTCTGAGCCTCTTGAAAGGAGGCTCTGAGCCTCTTGAAAGGAGGCTTCCAGGCCTCTTGAAAGGAGGCTTCTGAGCCTCTTGAAAGGAGGCTTCTGAGGCCTCTTGAAAGGAGGCTTCAGGCCTCTTGAAAGGAGGCTTGAGGCCTCTTGAAAGGAGGCTTCTGAGCCTCTTGAAAGGAGGCTTCTGAGGCCTCTTGAAAGGAGGCTGAGCCTCTTGAAAGGAGGCTTCTGAGCCTCTTGAAAGGAGGCTGAGCCTCTTGAAAGGAGGCTTCTGAGCCTCTTGGAAGGAGGCTTCTGAGCCTCTTGAAAGGAGGCTCTGAGCCTCTTGAAAGGAGGCTTGAGCCTCTTGAAAGGAGGCTCTGAGCCTCTTGAAAGGAGGCTTCTGAGCCTCTTGAAAGGAGGCTGAGCCTCTTGAAAGGAGGCTTCCAAGCCTCTTGAAAGGAGGCTTCCAAGCCTCTTGAAAGGAGGCTTCTGAGCCTCTTGAAAGGAGGCTTGAGCCTCTTGAAAGGAGGCTCTGAGCCTCTTGAAAGGAGGCCTGAGCCTCTTGAAAGGAGGCTTCTGAGCCTCTTGAAAGGAGGCTTCTGAGCCTCTTGAAAGGAGGCCTGAGCCTCTTGAAAGGAGGCTCTGAGCCTCTTGAAAGGAGGCTTCCTGAGCCTCTTGAAAGGAGGCTTCTGAGCCTCTTGAAAGGAGGCTTCCAGGCCTCTTGAAAGGAGGCCTGAGCCTCTTGAAAGGAGGCTTCCTGAGCCTCTTGAAAGGAGGCTTCTGAGCCTCTTGAAAGGAGGCTTCTGAGGCCTCTTGAAAGGAGGCTCTGAGCCTCTTGGAAGGAGGCTTCTGAGCCCTCTTGAAAGGAGGCTCTGAGGCCCTCTTGAAAGGAGGCTTCTGAGCCTCTTGAAAGGAGGCTTCTGAGCCTCTTGAAAGGAGGCTTCTGAGCCTCTTGGAAGGAGGCTTGAGGCCTCTTGGAAGGAGGCTTCCTGAGCCTCTTGTAAGGAGGCTTCTGAGCCTCTTGTAAGGAGGCTTCCAGGCCTCTTGGAAGGAGGCTTGGAGCCTCTTGGAAGGAGGCTCTGAGCCTCTTGGAAGGAGGCTTCCAGGCCTCTTGGAAGGAGGCTCTGAGCCTCTTGGAAGGAGGCTTCTGAGCCTCTTGGAAGGAGGCTTCTGAGCCTCTTGGAAGGAGGCTTCCTGAGCCTCTTGGAAGGAGGCCTGAGCCTCTTGGAAGGAGGCTTCCTGAGCCTCTTGAAGGAGGCTTCTGAGCCTCTTGGAAGGAGGCCTGAGCCTCTTGGAAGGAGGCTTCCGGGCCTCTTGGAAGGAGACTTCTGAGCCTCTTGGAAGTAGAATTCTGAGCCGCTTGGAAGGAGACTTGAGCCTCTTGGAAGGAGGCTCTGAGGCCTCTTGGAAGGAGGCCTTCTGAGCCTCTTGGAAGGAGGCTTCCAGGCCTCTTGGAAGGAGGCTTGAGCCTCTTGGAAGGAGGCTTCCAGGCCTCTTGGAAGGAGGCTTCTGAGCCTCTTGGAAGGAGGCTTCTGAGCCTCTTGGAAGGGAGGCTTCTGAGCCTCTTGGAAGGAGGCTTCTGAGCCTCTTGGAAGGAGGCTTCTGAGCCTCTTGGAAGGAGGCTTCCAGGCCTCTTGGAGGAGGCTCTGAGCCTCTTGGAAGGAGGCTTGAGCCTCTTGGAAGGAGGCTTCTGAGCCTCTTGGAAGGAGGCTTGAGCCTCTTGGAAGGAGGCTTGAGGCCTCTTGGAAGGAGGCCTGAGCCTCTTGAAGGAGGCTTCCAGGCCTCTTGGAAGGAGGCTTCTGAGCCTCTTGGAAGGAGGCTTCCAGGCCTCTTGGAAGGAGGCTGAGCCTCTTGAAGGAGGCGAGCCTCTTGGAAGGAGGCTTCCTGAGCCTCTTGGAAGGAGGCCTGAGCCTCTTGGAAGGAGGCTGAGCCTCTTGGAAGGAGGCTTCTGAGCCTCTTGGAAGGAGGCTTCTGAGCCTCTTGGAAGGAGGCTTCCAGGCCTCTTGGAAGGAGGCCTGAGCCTCTTGGAAGGAGGCTTCTGAGCCTCTTGAAGGAGGCTCTGAGCCTCTTGGAAGGAGGCTTCCAGCCTCTTGGAAGGAGGCTTCCTGAGCCTCTTGGAAGGAGGCTTGAGCCTCTTGGAAGGAGGCTTCCTGAGCCTCTTGGAAGAAGGCCTGAGCCTCTTGGAAGGAGGCTTCCAGGCCTCTTGGAAGGAGGCTTCTGAGCCTCTTGGAAGGAGGCCTGAGCCTCTTGGAAGGAGGCTCTGAGCCTCTTGGAAGGAGGCTTCTGAGCCTCTTGGAAGGAGGCTTCTGAGCCTCTTGGAAGGAGGCTTCTGAGCCTCTTGGAAGGAGGCTTGAGCCTCTTGAAGGAGGCTTCTGAGGCCTCTTGGAAGGAGGCCTGAGCCTCTTGGAAGGAGGCTTCCAGGCCTCTTGGAAGGAGGCTTGAGCCTCTTGGAAGGAGGCTTCCGAGCCTCTTGGAAGGAGGCTGAGCCTCTTGGAAGGAGGCTTCCAGCCTCTTGAAAGGAGGCTTCCGAGCCTCTTGAAAGGAGGCTTCCGAGCCTCTTGAAAGGAGGCTTCCGAGCCTCTTGAAAGGAGGCTTCCGAGCCTCTTGAAAGGAGGCTTCCAAGAAGGTTTCCGAATTTCTGAAAAGTAGGTTTCCGAACGTTTTGGAAGGAGGCTTCCAAGCCTCTTGAAAGTAGTCCTCCGAGGTGCTTATAAGGAGGCATTCGAGAAGCGTAGAAGGATGCTTCCAATTTTCTTGCAACGAAACAATTGAGCTTTTCGGCCTTCATGTCTCTCAAATGGTGGCTTCCATCCAAACGTGTAGACTCTAAATTTTAGTTCAGAAGCATATTCTAACATATCATTTAACATTTTGTTTCAATCGGGTAGATTGCAAAGAAGATTTTTAAAATTTGTTCATTCGTCGTTCTGTCCTTTTAATTTTTTGTTCATCAGCCCTTCATCCAATGTGCTGGTTGTGGAGGGAGGATTTGTGTTAATAATCGCCGTGCATATTATGTACAAGACAAAATTTTGAGTATCTTAAAATAATGAAGTAATTTTTAAAATTACATACCGTCGTCGGGGTGACAATGGGTCAAAGGGGGTGTGCATGGGCCACTGTTTCAACAACTCAACAAGATTGCTTGTGGAATAGATTGAATGTATCTGAGAGCAAGAAACCTAAATTATAAGAGACCTTATTGATTGATTTTTAATATCCGACCTCCAGATTGTCGGTGAGTATCTTAGTATCTACCAGAAGTGGTCTATTTTGAATATATATAAATATTTTTGTAGAACATTGTATTGACCTGAAACTGTTAGTTTCGAAAATATCTTCAAGAACTGTTTTTTTTTTAGGGTCTTTCCGTGAGTAACGCCCGTATTTAAAAAACGATGATAGATGGACACTCGGTGTCTTCAGCAAAAAAAAAAAATTACACTAAAACTTTGCAAAGACACCATATTTAAAATTCTTTTATTTAAGAAGTTACATTTTGCAGCGCCACCTGTGGCAAAAATTGGAACTACAACTTTGCGCCATTCAATGCGCCATATTTTTGTAGAATTTATTCCCGACGACACTGATGCCAAAAAACAACACCCTAAAGTGGTAAAAAAGTTCACGATTTTCGCTAAACGCACCACTGTGCACCGTACGTCAGATCCCCACATCTGCGTACAGGAACCCACCATAATTCCCACAAAAACCGAGCAAACACAAATTTGTCAGATGCTCACTCAACTTTTGCAAGCTTCTCTGTATAACTCTATAACTGTATAGCTATATAAAAAAAAACTTAAATTCTTGCAAGATAATCCAGTAATGTTGCACATATGTAATCAACTAACTAACATCCACTGGTTGAGTGTATCTTCTATTGTATAGAGGAATGCGTTGTAACCACTAGATCAAATTGGGCTCTCTCGCAGGTAAATGGCTACAAAAATTTAACATAAAATGATCTCACCAAATGTTCCGCTAAAGCTTCAAGCTCTTTGAAATTTTGGCATAGTTAACGACACCAACAACATTGATTTTAACAAATACTGATTTAGAAAAAAACACTAATCTTGCATCATATAAAGTCCCTTTCGGGGGTGAAAAATTCATTTTCAGTGCAAAACAAAAACAAACCGGCTGGCTCTCCCATACTAAAATCCAAGATGGCTGAATCGTGAATTTTCAAATTGGAACACCTAGTGGTGTATTCATCTTGATTAACATCTTAATTAAACAAAAGAGTTCATGTTTCAAAATATTTATATCACAAGCGGAAGAACATTCGCTGTTTCTCAACAATCTTCCGAGCCACTGCCAGCTGAAATGATTTAAAGACGAGGTAAGAAACTCGCGTGAAAAAATCAACACGTCAACATTATTCGCGCGCAGTCTACTACGATCCTCCACATTATTAAATTCTTATACACACTGAAAAGGGGGGCTTTGTTTGAATAATATCACAGTCGAACATGTACTAATTGATTTCAATAACTGAAAGCAAAAACAATATTTTTACAATTCCTGATCATAATATCTGGTTTACAGTTCGCCTCTGAGTGATAAAACGGCCTACTTTTCCATACCAACGAAATGGGTGCTTTAATGAACATTATGCAACTCAAATGGGTTGCATAATATTCATTATAACACTCATTTGGGGGCTATAATGGAAAACCAACATCAGAAAAGTAGTTACATGACTACATTTTGCTGAATGAGCTTGGGTAAGTGTTCAAATAGTGTATTCTCTGCGTCGCGTAATACATGAAACAGTTTGATGGACATGACATCAAAAATTTCCAGAGGCAAGTACATGTATCGCTTCACGGCTTATCGAACTATGCAATGTGGCACGGTAACATGGGATCTGTTGTTTTCTGCAGCAATATGATTTATTGGCAAGAATGATCATGTGGAGTCAATTAGACTGTACAATGTTGGTACAAATTTATCAAATTCAAGTCCATTTTTCGTCATTGCAAAAAATAGCGTGTGCAACTCATTGCAAAACTCGATTTTTTCAGCACTCGTAGTATTTATCCAACTCGGCAAGCCTCGTTGGATAAACGTACAACTCGTGCTGGAAAAATCATCTTCTTGCAACTTGTTGCACAAACTACTATAGTATGCCACAAACGAACTCTTTAACTTTAACTTATGGTGCAATGTACAAACACTCGCGATATATTGAAAAGTGGTTGAAATAACCCTCAAAAAGTATTTGAGCTATAAAAATCACTGAGCTTCACAATAAAATTTTAAAAAAAATCCGCTTAGTACTAATCGTAAGGGCATAACTGCACTAATTGTATTCTTATCGTCGAAGGTCGCTTTTTACCAATCAATGTAGCATTTCACCGAAGATTTTATGATTTACTGTTATAAAGTATGATAACATCTAGTGCAGAGGCAACAATCACGGCCATACCTTTGATCCAGTTGAGGTAGTAACGAAACAAAAATCGATGAAAAGAATTCTATATACATAAAAATGAATTTCTGTCTGTCTGAACCTTATAGATTTCGAAACTACTGAACGGATCGGCGTTAAAACTTGTATGCCGACATTTTTGGGGCCGTGGAAGGTTCCTAAGATGGTTCGAGGTCCCTCCCTCCTTTGGAAAGTGGGGCTCCCATACAAATGAAACATCAATTTCTTCATAACTCAAGAATTATTCAGAAAATAAATCAATTTTAGGCGAAACGAAGTTCATCGGGTCTGCTAGTAAATCATAAGAGTTACGATCTCATACGTATTAATCTTTAGGACGCCCTAAATATAATGCTGAAATTCATTAAATATTTTATTATACCGAGAGATTAGAAAAATCATATAGCCTTTACGTGTACTTTGTTTTAACGGTTTTATCTGTTCTTGCTTGGAATACCAAATAAACGTTGGTACTTCGAAGATTTTATTCATTTTCGGCTATTTTCTCTCCAGTACAGGAATCCTGAATTTACGGAAATCCTAAGATTCATTCGATGGAGTGGATTCCATCCAACATGTCCCACACAACATATTTCGGGACCTCATGGTGGCATTTCTATCCAGCACTACCGGTCAAGCCGGGCCAGACTCCAACACAAAGTGCAACGTAGCGAAAATGTAAATAAATTATAATTACTACCGCCGAAAGGTACAATGAATTTTAATGCGTGCACTTTAAAACGCAATCGGCAAGGCAGAGAAAAACACAGAGGTCGAGTGTAGCTGGCACCCATTCGTGTGCAAATGAATCGATTTTTGTATTTCTGCCTGAATGCACACACATTCAGGCTCGCTCATTGCTGCACTCCATCGACCGAAATGGAACCAGAAATGCAAAACAGCAGAAGGCCTCGCTGCAACGGATGGCCGGTTCGCTTTTTCCGTTTGACCCCGGAAGCCATTCGGTATGGGATCTGTGCACTGTGGACGACTTTTTTTCGCGACAAAGTCTAACGATGATTTTGACATTTTTGTGTACTTCGGATTTGAATATTGCAGACCTTGCCCACGTGTCAGCTTTAATTTCGAATACGAATTCTACTCTAAATTTAAGATGAATTGTAGAAGTAATGAGCCAATCTCGTTCTTCCAACGTCGAATCATGTAATGAAGTCAATAAAACAAACCATTAAAATCCCCACGATTCTTTTCCCAGTTTGATTCCCTTCGCGCTACATCATTCCAGTCAGCCAGCAGTCAGTGGGATGCTGCTCCAAACGTTATCAAGATCGGGCAGCTCATTTTCGAATCATTACTATTTGCGCCAAATAGGCCTGCCCACAATCACAATCATCCCCGGGAAGGACGCTGCGAGGACCGCAGCGCCGGCAAACCGCCAAACGTCCGTTACGAAATGGTTGCAAGCTGTACTGTAATTTCGGTTTCATTTCGCTTCTCTATGACGAGAATGGCGATGGTGGTGGCAGTGGTGCCAGTCGGTGGGATGAGTTTGATAAAATAATTCAAAATGCATGACTACGGCGACAAGCAATCTGTATTTGTTTTTTTTTTTTGACGTGGAATTAAGTCCTTCGGGAAGATAATGGGGCATTCTGCAGATGTGAAACCGTCACGAAAAGTGGTCAGGAAATACGAGCTAATATCTCAGCCGTTTTTCAATCGATTTTGGAGATTTTGATATCAATCGATCGATTTTTTAAATATTTTGTCCAACTAATGAAAACAATGGGTTGAAGGCGTTAAACTATTGAAAATTGAGTTTCGGTTAATATTGTTAAAAATCGGTAAACCAACCAAACCCGTAAGTGCATCGCTAACACAGACATCAATTCTGAAGAAAGCTTTCGCATACTTTTTCCCGCGAAACAACAACGCCGGAAACAAAAACGGAGGCGATTGACACTGGAGTAGCAATCTATGATCTATGTGTTTCCTTTTTAAACCTTATTAATGTGTTTTTTGTTGTGTTGTCGTTGTTTCCCAGAACAACAGGAAGTGCAACAACCTTGGTATTTATATCGTTGCTGCTGGAATTCTTCGTGGGAGATGCGCAGCACGTGGCTTAAGTTTTGGAGCGGCCTTTGATTTTGCGGTGACAAAATATAGAACGACTTGTGCGGATTGTGGGAAGCGAACTTCTTCAATGGCAGTGAGCTTCTGCAACATACGAGTTGCCAAAAACGAAGTGCTTTTTGTAGCGCGTCCGTAACGGCGAGGAACTGGGACGTCATGTATAGCGAATCCTTATCGCCACGCCATAGCTGGGATGTACCAAAATATCGTTGAGCGGGAGTCTAGTTCTTGATCGACAAGAAGCCTTTTCTTCTGCTTTATCCGCTCGCATGTGTCACAACGATACGTACAAAGCATAGAAGCGATGGATGGAACCGTAGCGTAAAAAACGGAAGAAGTGTGCGCCACCCAGAATGACATCGATGTCGCCAGGAATCGCAAACATTAGATCTGACAAATCCACACGATTTCGACAGACCAATGTCGAGGATCCGTGGTGGTTTGTGGTAACCGCACCGTGATGTTTGGTAAAACAAGGACTTTTGCTTTTAGCGTGAACAAAGGGATTCTAGAGGACAGCAGTTCTCGAATAGTGCAGTCGGAAGGAAGACGATACGCTACATAGGAAACATGAGGGTCTCCGGAATGGGAAGACTCTCCGAATTGAGAAGATCCTCCGGAGGAAGCCGGAGCAGGAGGAGCTGAAAAAGAAACACAAGCTTCTCCTCTTGTTTCCATCGGGGTGTTTCTCTGACGTGGAGATACGGATGGTGCCTTTGCTTGCAACGATGTCAACATTGCGCTGGACAGTCCCGTGCATAGTGAGACGTAGATCGCAAACAATTCTTGCACCGATTGTGTTGGGATTGTGAGCAGGCGTCGACGAATAAATCTGTTCATTGATTAACTCGTAACTGCACACGATGCCGATTTTTGCGCTTTCGGCTTCCGGTCCCAGAACGATGGTGCCTCGCGAGCTGGATCTAGTGGTGCTACCTGCAGAACTCGAGCCTGATTCTGCAGAAAGTTCACCATCGACACATACGACGGCATTCCCTCGGCTTCCTCATCTTCCTGCTTGATGGCGAATCCTCCAAGTACAGCAGCGACGTCATCGGAATCCATCTTGGCACAATGGATTTCCCAGGTGCGAAGTGTGCAAGCGTCCAGGTGGGTGGATAGCAAATATACAAGGTTCGAGCTGGCTTGGTGCTGGCTCACCAAGAGACTTGAGACACAGAGACTCCTTCTTCATCGACGGAATCTCGAAAAGCATCCTTATGTGACATTTGATCAGCTGCCGCTAATTCTAGTACCTCAGCCACAGAGTTCTCCAGGCATCCCTATACCCCTGCTCGGATGTGTTGTTCGGCTTCGGCAGACGTGCTGCAGCTTCACCCTGAACGAATCCCTTCAGATGCGGAAGCCTACAACTGAATCAAACAAATCTCGGAAAGTGCACCAGTCTTCAAGCTTCCCGGAGAACTTGAGAAGGTTCAGCTTTGGAAGCTTTACCTTCATGGGCACTGATAGTGAATTCATATAAAATGAACGCAGGGAATAATAACGTGCATCAAGTTTTAATCGCTCAGATTAAGGACTCACCGGATTGTTCTCTTCTCTCGATAAAGCCTCAAACTCAGCTGCGGAGCGATGAAACAGCTCATACAAAGACTTCAATGACATAACACACACACTTCATAAACTTCGTCCCAACCGTGGCGTTTCACACAAACACTCACAGCGACAATAATCTCTTGCTTCGGGCTCGTTGTGTCACACGCATTGAGTGGTCACGATGAGTGTTTGCGTCATTTTGCTGAAAGGGTCATTTGGCCGGAAGAGTCATTTGGCCAAAAGGGTCATTTTACCAAAAAGGTCATTTCGCCGAGAAGGTCTTTTGGCCGAAAGGGTCATTTCGCCGAGTAGGTCTTTTGGCCGAAAGGGTCATTTGGCCGGAAGGGTCATTTGGTCAAAAGGGTCATTTGGCCGAAAGGGCCATTTTGCCGAAAGGGTCATTTTGACGGAAAGGTCATTTGGCCGAAAAGGTCATTTGACCGAAAGAGTCATTCGGCTAAAGCAGGACTGCTCAACCTTTTCAAGCCACGGGCCAATTTTTGAAATCCACAGTTGCTGGCGGGCCAGAAAATATTTTGTACATAACTTTTTAAATATTTTCAAAATAATCATTGTTTTCTTTTTCAGAAAAACTAAACGCGATTTAATTGCCTTCAAACAATCTTTTTGTTTTTTTGTTTTCGTCGTTGCATTAGAGATCCATTGGAAACATTGAATTAAATTATTTACACCGTTTACCGGATGTTAAAAAATGGAAATTTCGTTACTTTACCAGCATATTGAACAGATTAGCATGAACTGTTTTCAACAGGATGAGATAAATGTACCAGATTTCAGCAACCCACTGTGCCAAGGCGCTTTACCTTCTAGTCATTAAGATATTTGGCAATATCTGCTAGAAAAGTCAAGTCACTCATCTATTCAGAATCATTCAGCTCGGGCAGTGGTTTTCTTTTATCTTGTAGAAATAGTGTCATTTTCTTTTCGAAAAGAATAAAATCTCTCAAGAATAGTACCAACTCAATGAAATTCGCAATAATACATCAAGTCCACTACCAGGGGGCTCATAACAGAGCTTTTTGGTGTGGGGGTTGGCGGCGGGCTCTTATAAAAAAAGTCTCCGTATCATGCTTTCATTTCCGTCAACATCATTTATAATTGGGGGATGTTGAGTTCCATAACATTAATAAAGTTAATTGGCTTAATAACGAGTGTTTGGGAACTGGTCCTTTTCTCCTTCCGATGAGGACTGTATTTACGTGGTTGGGTGATAATTCCTGGTAGCTGAGGTGGACTCCTATTTTGGGTGGACTTGGACGCCGTCGATATTTATATCCTTGGGTGTTTCGGTGGGATTTACTCCAGGTATTGTCCACAACACAACATCTATTACACTTAACACAATTTATTTATACAATCATTACACGTTACATTCCTCTGCACTACAACTACACTTTATTTGACGTAAAACGACATTTATTTATTCTAACTTAGACATATATTTGGGTCAAATTCCATTTAAAAACTTGGATTCAGATTCCGTCTGATCCGGTTCATTTCATTCATTTATTTAGTTAACATCTAAACAGATAACACTGAATCAACAATTTGACGCCACAATGCACGGTTCGAGGCCGCATCTCTCCATCCTCGGATACGCCCCACGCTCGCCAAGTCGTTCTGCACCTGGTCTGCCCATCTCGCTCGCTGCGCTCCACGCCGTCTCGTACCTGCCGGATCGGAAGCGAACACCATCTTTGCAGGGTTGCTGTCCGGCATTCTTGCAACATGTCCTGCCCATCGTACCCTTCCGGCTTTAGCTACCTTCTGGATACTGGGTTCGCCGTAGAGTTGGGCGAGCTCATGGTTCATTCTTCGCCGCCACACACCGTCTTCTTGCACACCGCCAAAGATGGTCCTAAGCACCCGTCTCTCGAATACTCCGAGTCTGATCCGGTTGGTTGTTTCCAATTTTTTGTTAATCCTAATCAATGTGGGGTAGCCTAGTTGTCAATCGTTACCAAAAAATCCGTCGTAGATCTCGTCACACATTTTCGCCCTTTCCTGCTTCACACGAGGGGTGCGTTGATTGGTTTTACCATTCTTAGACATTCCCGCCCGCCCTGAAATAACTGGGATTTCTGAAAAAGAAAAGAAAAGAAACCTCTCGTGCACCGGTGGACGGGTCGCCTGTTCCACTATTGGTTGTTGTTGTCATTCTGAGCCGATGATGGAAGGATACACAACTTCTCAATGGGTCTATCCAAAGTTCCTGTTGCTGTCCTTACTGTAGCAACTCTTACCACACCGTCCTGTCCCGGATGTACCTTTACTATTCTTCCCATTTTCCACCTGATTGCTGGCACGTTATCTTCACGAATGACGATTAGTTGGCCTATTGATATTGGGACTGCTGGACGCCAACGCTTTGTTCTGCCTTGTAATTGTGACAAGTACTCTCGCCGCCATCTTTTCCAGAACTCCTGCAATTTTTTTTGTGTCACCTGAATCTGGGAAAGCCTATTTATTGGAACTGATGAAAAATCCCGGTCTGGTAGTTGATGCAACGAGGCTCCAATCAGGAAATGTCCTGGGGTTAAAGGTTCCAAATCGTTCGGGTCGTCTGACATTGCAGTCAACGGTCTTGAATTTAAACAAGCTTCAACTTGTACTAAAAGTGTGTTCATATCTTCAAATGTCAGCACTTGCTCTCCAAGAACTCTGAGCAAATGGAATTTCGCAGATCTCACTGCTGCCTCCCAAAGACCTCCGAAGTGTGGAGCACTCGGAGGATTGAAGTGCCACTGAATTTCATCCTTGGTGCATTCCCTAGCTATCGCCTCGTGATGTTCTCTGCTTTTTAGTAGCACAAACAATTGCTTCATCTGATTACGGGCACCGACAAAGTTGGTTCCATTATCCGAATAGATATCAGTAACTCTTCCTCGTCTACCAATGAACCTGCGTAATGCTTGAATGAATCTTTCGGTTGACAGATCCGTTACCAACTCGAGATGCACCGCCTTGGTACACATACAGATAAATACTGCCACATACGCCTTCACAGCAGCTCTACGCGGTGTCAGCCGAACGTATACTGGACCGAAATAATCCACACCGGTGTTGGAGAATGGTCTTGATACAGTTACACGAGCCGCTGGAAGTTCTCCCATGAACTGTTCAACTGTCTTCGGTTTTACTCGGAAGCATCGGATACATTGGTGCACTACTTCTCTTGCCACACTGCGGCCGCCTAGTGGCCAATATTGTAATCTAATTGCACCCAGTAGCAGCTGTGGTCCTGCATGAAGTAATTTATGATGATAGTGTTCCAAAAGCCTTTTGGTGAACGGATGCCTTGCTGGTAGGACAATCGGATGCTTGGTACCTTCACGTTCTGATGAATGTTCTAATCGACCTCCAACACGAATAAGTTTGTCCTGTGACAGCCTAGGATGAAACCAGCGTAATGGCGAGCTCCTGGCTACCGTACCACCTGCCGAAAGTACCTTCCACTCCCCATTGAACACGTTTTGTTGCATACTACGAATGACCACATATTCAGCTTCCCGTAGTTCTGATACTTGGAGCACACCGTATCGTCGCTTGGTAGGTTCAACTTTCCTCAAGATATCCATCAATCGTAGCCAGTAAGCAGTACATCTCACCATATCCGTGAAATTTGAGAATTTCTGTACGTACCAGCTACTGAAGTCTTCCTGTTGATTTGTGCAGTGAGCTGTCGTTCGACGACCTTCCTTGGCCACTTCTTCTGATATTAGCGAGTTGCCTTGAATTGGCCAGGTATCTTTATCAGTCCAGAGCCAAGGCGGACCTTTCCACCAGAGGTTGCACCCTTTAAGTTGGTCCGGTTTAACCCCACGGGAAATTAAGTCAGCAGGGTTCAGATTTCCGGAAACGTGACGCCAGATTCGCTTCTCCGACAATCCTTGAATTTTTGCCACGCGGTTGGCCACAAAGGTTGTCCATGTTGATGGGACAGCTTTTATCCACTGCAAGACACAAGTTGAATCTGTCCAGAAAAACACTTCCACATCCATCTTAATCGCTTCCAGGATCCTTTCTGAAAGCTGCGCTGCCAATAATGCTCCGCAAAGTTCCAACCTTGGAATATATTGGCACTTTAATGGTGCCACCTTGGATTTTGACGTCAGTAATACCACCTTAACATTTCCAGACGAACTCACGCTTCTTGTGTAAGCACAAGCACCGTATGCTTGCACTGATGCATCACAAAATATATGCAGCTCTACATTTGCTGCTTTTGGCTGGATCACACAGCGATCGATAACCAGTTTGTTCAGTTGTGGCAGCTGTGCTTGGAAATTACGCCACTCGGTATCCACAACAGATGGTAATGGCTGGTCCCAATCTAATTTTCTTCCTTTCTCGTCTTCCAAGCACCATAACAGCTGCATAAATACTTTTGCTGATGTGATTACTGGTCCTATCAGACCTAACGGATCGAATGGTGTCGCCATGACTGACACAACTCTTCGCTTTGACAAAATCTCGGTTCTGCTTGTCTCGGGAATCTTGAACCGGAATTTCAGGACAACTGCCCCCGGATGTCATACAAACCTTAGAGTTCTTACAGCTGGGTCAGGATCTAGTTCTACTTCTTCTACCTACACTATCGCTAGGTCTGTCTCTGGTATGCCCTGCAGCACCAATGGGCAGTTTAACGCCCATATTCTTAAACGGAATCCACCTTTCTGTGTCATTTCGTCCAATTGAATTCACATCTCTAATGCTTCCTCTGGGTTATCCGCACCACTTATAACGTCGTCCATATAAACATCTTCCGTAGCCGCTTTAGCCGCCATCGGGTAGCGTATTTGCTCGTCCATCGCTAATTGCTTCAATGTCCTAGTAGCAAGGAATGGGGCCGGTTTTGTACCATACGTCACCGTAGTAAGCTCGTATGTACTAATGATCTCACTAGGATCCGTTCGCCACAGAATACTTTGTAGTGGGGTGTCCTCCTTGCTAATTCGAATTTGTCGAAACATTTTTTCAACATCCGAAACCACCATGATTTGCCTTGTTCTGCTCCGCAGGATAATTGACCGAAGATCATCCTGGATGACCGGTCCCGCCAGCAGCGTATCGTTGAGCGACGTCCCTGTTATCGTTTTACACGACGCATCAAATACTACTCGGACCTTGGTTGTGGTGCTTTCCTCCTTGACTACAGGATGATGAGGTAAGTAACAACGAATCCCTTCATTGCTTCCCAGCTGCTCTTCCACCTTGCGCATGTGACCTAACTCCAGGTAGTCTTCCATAAACTTTCGATATTGAATACGCAGTTCTGGTTCCTTTAGCAGTCTACGTTCCAGACTTTGGAACCGCCGGAAGGCAATATCTCTTGATTCACCCAACCTTTCAAGTGCAGCTTTATCTTTGGGAAGGGACACAGTATATCGCCCATCGCAGTCCCTTCGAACTGATTGTATATACTGATCTTCGCAACGTGTTTCCTCCGGGGAATAATTATTTGGTGCATCCACTTCCTCACATGACCAGAATCGAGTCAGTAACTCCTCTAGACTGACTGCTATATTGCAGGATATGCGGTGGTTACTGTGCAACCCATTTACACATCCGGATACCACCCATCCGAACACCGACTCCGTGAGCGTAGGAAAACCTTCTCCAAGACTAACCTCGTTTCCGTTATTGAAGAAAGTGAAGAAGTGTTGTATTCCTAACACCAGGTCGACAGTCTTAGATGTAAAAAAGGCTGGATCTGCCAATTCTACGCCGGCTGGAACTTCCCATCCAGCCATGTCCACATTGGCTATTGGAAGATTTGCTGTCACCTTCGGTAATAATAGAAATTCCATCTCTCTTGAGAACCCTGTTACTCGCGATTTTAAGGTGGCTGTGACCTTGTGCTTCACTTTCATGTTAGCTTGCCCGATTCCGTAAACCTCGATATCTGACCGCTGTCGTTGGACTTTTAACTGCTGAGAAAAACGGTCAGTCATAAAATTGCATTCTGATCCGGAGTCTAACAATGCTCTAGCTGGAACACGGACTCCATCTTCATCTTCGACAATAACTATGGCCGTTGCAAGAAGTACCGACGACGTACGATTTCCAGAAACATTCGACGACACCTGCGTTGGCGTTCCACGGGGAGATCTTCCTCTTTCTGATTGAGAACTAGTGCCCACTGCAGAAGTTCGAGCGCTCGGTGATCCGTTTTCATATCCATTTGAAGATGGTCGGAAGCAAACCAATGCACGGTGGGGAAAAAGTGACCCAAAAAGGTACCTATTTATTGCGGCTACATGATGCGGCAGAGAAAAACACAAACACAAAATTCACGACAAATCGAATGGTGCTATTTTCGTTCGCCGGAAATTATGGGAACTGGCCGTTTTGCCCCATTTACCTCTAAAAAACATATTTTTTTCTATGGCAGCTATACTTAAAAACCGATTGCGGCTAACTACTCGTATGTTTTCTAATGTTAATTTTGTAGAAAATGTATCTGGTGTATATTCCGGCCCTTGATCGTGACTGGAAGGGGCTGTTTTGCCCCATTTTCCTCTAAAAATGCATTTTTTCTATGACAACTACTCTTTAAAACCAATTGCGGCTTACTACTTTTATGTTTTCTGATGCTAATTTAGTATAGAATAAGTATGGTATGTATTCCGACCCTGAATCGTGACTGGAAGTGGCTGTTTTGCCCCACTTTCCTCCAAAAATGCATTTATTCTATGGCATCTACTTTTTAAAACCATTTGCTACTAACTTTTGTTTTTGGTTTCTTATGCTAAATTTGTAGAGAATATATATGTTATACGTTCCGGATCTAGATCGAAACTGAAAGTGGCTGTTTTGCCCCTTTTTCCTCTACAAAATGCATTTTTCTATGACTGCAATCATTTAAAACCGGTTGCGACTATTTATTTCTATGTTTACTGATGGTAATTTAGTAAAGAAAGAATACGTATGGTATATATGCATGCCTTAGATCATGAGTGGATTTAGCTGTTTTGCCCCATTCTCCTCTATAAAATCATTTTACTATGACCGCTAATACTTAAAATCAATTGTAGCTAACTATTTATATATTTTCTGATTCTAACTAAGTAGAAAATATGTATGATATTTATTCCGGGCTGAGTGAAAGTGACTGTTTAGTCCTATAGTTTTATGTTCATTTTTTTTAGAAAAAACATATTGTGCATATTCCGTTCCAAATGTCCTATAGTCCTATCTTTTCAGTAGCCATGAACTAAACATTTGAACCCTTATTGTTGATCAATTGTTATTCACAACTGCGCCTCAGCAAAAAATAACAGAAGAAGTTTTCCAGGGGTACATGGGGCAAAACAGGCCCTTTTAGTTGCGATTTAGATTCGGAGTGTATGACATATGCATTCTTAACAAAATTAGCATCAGAAAACATAATCGTAATCGGTTTTTAAGTATAGCTGCCATTGATAAAAAATATGTTTATTAGGGGTAAATGGGGTAAAACAGCCACTTGCAGTCATGTTTTGGGGCCGGAATACATACCATACTTATTCTCTACTAAAATAGCATAAAGAGTAGCTGTCATAATAAAAATGCATTTTTCAGAGGGAAAATGGGGTGAAACAGCCCCTTCCAGTCACGATCCAGGGCCGGAATAAATACCATACGGTTTCTCTACAAAATTAACATTAGAAAACATAGGAGTAAAATATTAATATTTTAAAAATTAATATCATAGCTGTCATAGTAAAATGATTTTATAGAGGAGAATGGGGCAAAATAGCTAAATCCACGTATGGTTTAAGGCATGCATATATACCATACGTATTCTCTACTACCATCACGAAACATAGAAATAAATAGTCGCAATCGGTTTTAAATGGTTGCTGTCATAGAAAAATGCATTTTGTAGAGGAAAAAGGGGCAAAACAGCCACTTTCAGTTTCGATCTAGATCCGGAACGTATAACATATGTATTCTCTACAAATTTAGCATAAGAAAACAAAAGCTAAATTTGGTAGCAAATGGTTTTAAAGAGAAGCTGCATCGAATAAATGCATTTTGTAGAGGAAAATGGGGCAAAACAGCCACTTCCAGTCACGATTTAGGGTCGGAATACATACCATACTTATTCTATACTAAATTAGCATCAGAAAACATATAAGAAGTAAGCCTCAAGTGGTTTTAAAGAGTAGATGGCATAGAAAAAATGCATTTGTAGAGGAAAATGGGGCAAAACAGCCACTTCCAGTCACGATCAAGGGCTATATTAGGGCAGATATATTTTCTACAAAACAAACATTAGAAAACATACGAGCCCCAATCGGTTTTTAAGTATAGCTGCCATAGGAAAAATATGTTGTTTGGGTAAATGGGGCAAAACAGATACTTGCAGTCATAATTTGAGGTCGGAATACATACCATACTTATTCTTGTCTTGTCTTGTCTTGTCTTGTCTTAGCACATGCACAGCCAGTATTGAAAAGCATCCTGGAAATGTCGGTTGTATTTCCGAGCATTTTCTTGTCTGCATTAATATTTGCAGCATATCTTAAATATGACACAAGTATTAAAACGGCCAGGCCCACCGTGCAGGCTTGAATTTGGGAGATAATCCATAACTCCCCGGCAATCAGATTATTTAGTCATAAATAACATGATCAACGAAGAGTTTTGAATCTACGAAAGGAAGAAACGGGGACAGCCGTACCAACCGTTTCACATTTAGGGGGAAAGATGATTGACGAATCGTTGGGAGTGACTTTGCTAAGAAGATTAATGTACACTCCTTGGGACCTCGACGTCTTGGGATGGGACACAGTTTTTAGTCTAGTGCCCTGGCTTATACACTGATGGGCAAAAGTATACGCATAAATTCAGATAGATTACTATGAAAACATGACGAATATTTATGCACATCAGTGTACATATAGGCCTAGGTTTCAGCGCCATTACTCGCCATACTTATTCTCTACTAAATTAGCATCAGAAAACATAGGAGTAGTAAGCCGCAATTGGTTTTAAAGAGTAGCTGTCATAGAAAAAATGCATTTATTAGAGGAAAATGGGGCAAAACAGCCCCTTCCAGTCACGATCCAGGGCCGGAATATATACCAGACGTATTCTCTACAAAATTAACATTAGAAAACATACGAGTAGTTAGCCGCAATCGGTTTTTAAGTATAGCTGCCATAGAAAAAATATGTTTTTTAGGGGTAAATGGGGCAAAACGGCCAGTTCCCATAATTTCCGGCGAACGAAAATAGCACCATTCGATTTGTCGTGAATTTTCCCTTAAGGAAGGGTATTTCTCTGCCGCAGCAAGTAGCCGCAATAAATAGGTACCTTTTTGGGTCGCTTTTTCCCCACTGTGCAATGTGTGGTGTTTGCCTTTGCAGTTCCGGCATAAGAATCGAGAAGGGCATTCCAGCGCTCGATGTCCACGTTTGAAGCAGTTGCGGCAAAGTGCTTGGCTTCGTAACAATCTGTCACGATCGGAAACGGACATGTCTTGGAAGGTTGGACACTGGTAAAGAAGATGGTCCTCTCGACATGCAGCACAATTTGCACCTGAACTGTGAACGATACTGTAACTTGAACGAGGATTGGGAGATCTCTTCTTGGCTTGGGAATATTCCACCTTGGAATCGGAGAGCTTGGATGGTAGGGATGCTAAAACCTTAACCCTGCGCTGCAGGAAGTCAGTCAGGTCTTTTATAGTATCGTGCTCCTTGGTGGACGAGAATTCCTCCCAGCTTCTCCGTGTCGCTGGATCCAGGCGAGCGCACAAGATATCCAGAAGCAGCAGATCCTTGTAATCGACGGGCTGAACTAACTGGTCCAATGTTTGAGTAGTTCTCTCGAATCCCTCCAGCAGGGACTGCAAATCGACTGCCGACTCCCTAGTCAGCTTTGGGAGTTTGAAAAGTGCCTGGATTTGGCGCCGCTTCAGCTGCTTGCTATCGTTGAAGCGCTTCATCAATGTATCCCAGGCGATTTGATAGTTTGCTCTTGTAATAACCAACGGATCCACAAGGGCCTTGGCCTCGCCTGCCAAGCACCCCTTAAGGTAGTGAAACTTTTCTACCTCTGGTAATTCCACCTTCCTGTGTATGAGCGATATAAACAGATCACGGAAACTCAGCCAATCATCGATGTTGCCGTCGAAGGTCTGCAACATTATTCGCGGCAGTCGCACATGCTCCCCAATTGGTTGGTGCGACGTGTCCAAGCTTCGGGTCGATTGGTTGAGAACTGCTGGTTCCTCAAACTCCTTGACCTTGTCCAACAGCAAGGACTTCAAGTCATAATACTTGCTGCCGAACGCCGATCGCTGCTTGAAACAGTCGTCCTCTTTTTCGTCGTAGTCATCGTGAGTCTCGATTTCTAGGATCATCTCGTTTACCTTCTCCCATAACTCATCTAGTTTCTCCAGACGAACCGTTACCTGACTAGCACTTGTCACTTCACTTAAATTCTCCGCAAACCCACAAATGTCCTGGAACATGTTAAGCAGTGACCGCAGGGTTGTCTTCAGGGTCTTCATTGCTGGAGCCTTCTTGGAAGAGGATGCCGTCGGAGCCATCTTCACAGTTGCACTTTGACAGAGGGTACAAAGAACTTTGGTGTAATATTCTGCAGAATCCTAGCCTCGGCTAGACATACACTGTAGAGCAATTCTTATATTTACCTGAAAAACAGGATTTTCCACCCTCTCTACAGGTACGTTTTCCGCAGATTTAAATTGGATGTCAAATGTTCTATATTCGATAGGTATCTCAGATCGTCCAAACACAGCGCAAGAAAGAGGATTTAAATATGTAATTTCCGTGGTGTCCAACTTCGGCAAGGCATATACTGTTCAACTAACCTGTGAACACAGTATCTGCAACAAATGATCCAATACAACAGTGTGCCGGAATATCACGGTTCACAAACTGTTCATCCGCAATAGTGAAAGACAATAATCGATTAAATCGTATTGATTGACCCCTCGATTATGCTCCACGAAAATCAGTTGGTTTACCACATCCACGGCAGCGAGAGAATATCATTCATGAAATAATCTGTTTATCCTTGCCCCGGCAAGACATATACGAATTGGTGTATAATACTCAGTAGCACTAACCTGTGGAAACAAGCAGTTCGCCAGCACCAATCGTCTCTCCCAATCGTACCTATATGCGCGTATGTAGTGCCGTCCGTCCGTCGGTTTGTTATATTTGCGCTCTCCACAGTTCAACTTTCATCCAGTAGTGCAGTTGTTCGTCGCGGTTACGATCGTTCGGTCGCGTTGTGTGTTTGACGTGTCGATCGAGCGATGATTTTACGGTGGTGTTGTCGAAATAGAATTGGTGTAGAAAACCGAAAGAAAGTCCAGCCACGGCAGGACATATACAGTTCTTATGCGTATTTACCTGGATAAACCAGGATTGTTTCCTGATTTCCGTTCCTTCCCTTGGTGATTTATACCACAAAATGTGTGTTGATGATGGCAGTTGAATAAACAGTTGGGTGTAGATTCGTTTCGGTGGTACAGTGCCAGTGTATTGTTTTGACGCTCGGCTTCCACGGTGATCGCCGTCTCGTAGATCGATAGTGTTGTGATGGAAAGAACAATGATGTAGTGGTCGAAATAGTCCAGCAACGGCAGGACATATACTGTCCGTATGTTTATTTACCTGGGCAAACAGGCAGAAACCCTCGGTGATGACGTCGGAAACAAACTCCAATTGGATGGCGGCTGGTAGGAATTCTAATTGGCAGTCAGCTGTTGAGCATATTGGTGATTCTTCTTCACAGAAACGGTGAGTGCACTTCTTATGATGGCGATAAGTTCCCTCCGGTAATGCACTGTGCAATGGCGGTTTGGCACTAAATCCTTCTTTGATCCGGTTCGTTGGACCAATGTTTGGGAACTGGTCCTTTTCTCCTTCCGATGAGGACTGTATTTACGTGGTTGGGTGATAATTCCTGGTAGCTGAGGTGGACTCCTATTTTGGGTGGACTTGGACGCCGTCGATATTTATATCCTTGGGTGTTTCGGTGGGATTTACTCCAGGTATTGTCCACAACACAACATCTATTACACTTAACACAATTTATTTATACAATCATTACACGTTACATTCCTCTGCACTACAACTACACTTTATTTGACGTAAAACGACATTTATTTATTCAAACTTAGACATATATTTGGGTCAAATTCCATTTAAAAACTTGGATTCAGATTCCGTCTGATCCGGTAGGTTGTTTCCAATTTTTGTTAATCCTAATCAATGTGGGGTAGCCTAGTTGTCAATCGTTACCAAAAAATCCGTCGTAGATCTCGTCACACATTTTCGCCCTTTCCTGCTTCACACGAGGGGTGCGTTGATTGGTTTTACCATTCTTAGACAACGAGCGTCAATACTTGAGGATATCGATTCTTTTGGTGAATGTGCAATGGCAGGGAAATATCGCCATACCTATGTCATAGCTTGCTTAGAATTATCACAAGGCCATTGTTCTTTCCTGTCATTGCTGGTGCTTTATCAATCGTAAGGTCCCGAGCAGCACACCAGATGGCCAGATTCAGTCACCATTGAGTTACTGCAACCATATTCGATTGACTTGTGCTGCTTGGGGTCACTTAAGTTTTCTAAAGAGAAAAAAGATCCTTTACACAGGTCTTAACAGCCCAAAGGTTTTTTTTTCGTTAGTTGTTCCCTGCATTGAGAAATCATCATCAAAGCTGCCAATTTCTCTGACATTTGAAAATGACCATCAATTCCTGTCTGTCTTCATCTTCATCAAGACAGCCATATTTGTCGCGTTTTTCACGTCAGTATTTTCATCGTTTGTGAGAGAATAGAATATGAAACAGGCAGATTTTTCACGTAACGTAGCTTTCAAATCTTCTGCGAGAATTTTTAATCTTCACTCTTCACTTCTTCTGTTCTGCGCAAACTAATGCTACTGAAGGAGGTTGTTTCCTTAGGACACGATGTGAACAACAACCGAAACTAACAGCAAAACTGGCCCGAACTGCATTTTCTGACTTCGTTTTAACTTGAGTAAAGAGAGTTTGTTGCTTCAATAATCCTTTGTACCAATGATTTGAATCAACAAACGGAAATTTAAATTGAAACCTTTGAAGTTCTATTAACTCTGGTACCCTATTTGGGCGCTTTCAAATACCATATTTCACAAAATGCTTGGATTCAAGTTTTATTCCTTCAATATCGAAAAACTTTCCGAACAAATTAAACAAACCGGCTTTCCTTTTTTCAACGTGAACATAAACTACTCTGACCAATCTTTATGAAACCACGATGTTCCACTTCAACCTTTTGTAAAATTAGTAAAATATTATTTTCATTTTAAATTCAAATTATTGATATTGCAGCGCGAGCTTTGTTTTAAAAATTACATATATGATAATGAATAAGAAAAAAACTTCTCGAGCCAGATAAAAAAGCTGGCGGGCCGATTTCGAGGTTGTTTTTCTTACACGCCGCGGGCCACATAAAATGGAGCAGAGGGCCGTACGTTGGGCAGCCCTGGACTAAAGGGTAATTTGGATGAAAGGGTCATTTGGCCGAATAGTGATAAATAGGGTGTGAAAAGTGAGACGTCGTTTTTTTCACTACTTAGACTTAGACTTCTCACTGTGAAAAATGAATAGTGCGAAGTGAGAAGTGAGACGTCTCACTTCTCATTTTTCACAGAGAGAATATGAAATTAGGAGTGAGAAGTGAGACGTCTCAATTCTCACTCCGAATTTCTCACTTCTCACTGTAGAAAGTGAGAAGCGCGAAGTAAGTAGAGAGATGTCTCACTACCCACTCACTTTTCACAGTGAGAAAAGAGAAATGAGGAGGAAGAAGTGAGACATCACATATTTCCTTTGTCGCTACTCACTTCGCGTTTCTCACTTTTTACAGTGAGAAGTAAGAAATGAGCAGTGAGAATTGAGACATCTCATTTCTCACTTCTCACTGTGAAAAATGAGAAGTGATTAGTGAGGCGTCTCACCAATCAGTTCGCGCATCTCACTTTTAACAGTGAGAAGTGAGAAATTAGAAGTGAGAAGTGAGACGTCTCACTACTCACTTCTCATTTCTCACTGATCACAGTGAAACGTATCATTGCTCACTTGTCACTTCTCACTTTTTACAGGGAGCAGTGAGAAATGACATGTTCGGCCAAATGTCCTGTTAGGCCAATTTCCTATTCGGCCAAATGTGCTATTCGACCAAATGTCTAATTCAGCTAAATGTCCTATTCGGCCAAATGTCCTATTCGGCCAAATGTCCTATTCGGCCAAATGTCCTATTCGGTCAAATGTCCTATTTGGCTAACTGTCCTATTCGGCCAAATGTCCTTTTCAGCCAAATGTCCTATTTGGCCAAATGTCCTATTCGGCCAAATGTCCTATTCGGCCAAATGTCCTATTCGGCCAAATGTCCTATTCGGCCAAATGTCCTATTCGGCCAAATGTCCTATTCGGCCAAATGACCTATTCGGCCAAATGTCCATTTCGGCCAAATGTCCTATTCGGCCAAATGTCCTATTCGGTTAAATGGCCTGTTCGGCCATATGTCCTATTCGGCCAAATGTACTACTCGGCCAAATATCCTATTCGGCTAAATCTCCTATTCGACCAAATGTACTACTCGGGCAAATGTCCTATTCGGCCAAATATCCTATTCGAACGAATGTCCTATACGGTCAAATGTGTATTCGGCCAATTGTCCTATTCAGCCAAATGTCTTATTCGGCTAAATGTCCTATTCGGTCAAATGTCCTAATCGGCTAATTGTCCTATTCGGCGAAATGTCCTATTCGACCAATAGTCTAGGTTTGTCCCACCTACGAAGTTGTGTGAATGCTAATGCTAAAAACGCTTAAATGATTTTGTATCGTTTTTTTATACTTCACCACGGCAAAGCGTCGTACTATCATTGTCCACAACAGTGACACCCAAAAAATACAATTTTCAAACTGGCAACTCTGCACGCCTCCAGACGCGCTTCATCAGATGCGAGATGCACCCCAGCCCTGATGTAGTTCGTAGTAAAGCGAACCTCGTGTCGCTTCATGAATGCATAATTTCGCTTTCACGGAATCCCTCCCTGGCCAGATCCTCTCAGCTTTCAGCCTCGCAACGGAATGGAAGCATCCAGCCAGAGCGTTTTAAATGCTCCTCTGCTACTATCATTTCTCGGTTCAACTTCGCTATCTCTGCGCAGCACTGGCTGACTGGCTGCTGGGGCTCGTGTAGCATCGCAATGCCAGGGAGCGCGATTTTGCGATTCTGCTCCACTGCTGATATCCGCCACTTTCTCGCCATTGCCCCACATGCTGCGCACTCTTTTGAATATTAAAAAATTATAAAAGCATGAATAATAATAAAACTTTTCCAACAGTACTTTAGTTACTTTAGGCTATGAGTGCTCCTCCTCGCCCAGCCACATAGACCTCATCCTCTCTGATGAAACCACAGAGTTTTGATGCAGTTGGTGGCCTGGGCTGGGCTTCAAAAGCGAATCCTCATCCAAGCCAGCAGCGTTGCTCCACATACACGATGGTACGGGACTGTTATCGCGCGGAAGGACGAGACAAAAGACAGCGAAAAACTTTGAGGTTAGGTTATTTTGCATCGTTTATCTTCTGGTTAGGCACTTGCCAAGAATGTGGTCCCGCTGCCGTCGGTCGCTGAATTGAAGCGATGCTTGTGTTTTGATTGTTTCGAGAAAACAGGCAAATAGTTTCCTGGGTGTTCCTGTTTTGGGGCGGGGGGACCCATCCTGCCGCAATGGTCGACCTCAGCAGGATGGTGTTTATTATTCGGAAGAGATTTTCCAACCGAATTCCTTCCGTTTGAACGTTTTGTGCGGTTGATGGCGGAAGCTTCTTTTTTTGTTATGGCGGTTTTTATTTGTTGATGCAGCGAGACTGATTGGCGTCATGTTTGAAAAGAGAGCAGGAAATGAGTTTTGATAACAAGTGGTCTGAGAATGAATGGAAACTGGGTTAATGCGGTGCATAACAAGACATTTCCCATGTCAAGACGAGACCAACACCAATAAACTTAACGGATTGGTTTTCTACAATTTAGAAGCCTTTCAGATCTCCGAAACAGCTAGCAGCATCAACATGATCCGTCTACAACTGGCCCGTTTTCATTTCCACTGTGCATTCGGTGTGGATCATCTTCTACTTGTTAGTGGATTATCACGAAAATCATCAATCACAGCACGACTGGCATCAAATCTTCTCTCTATGTTCAATGTTCTCGCCAACAGAAGTGTATTATGAAACCGATGAAGGGTATTGAGCTAACTAGAGCAATCGTGTCAGTATTATCTATCCGCTTCTTCGACTCTAGCTTCCTGCATTGGAAAAGATGCCAGAGAAACGAGCATCAGACATGGTGTGTGGCCATGTAATCGGACTCCAATTTTCTACCGAGCAATACTAATTACTCATCGCTGTCACAACAGTTGATACTGACATGGAAGAAAAATTATTGCCGAAAGTAAAAGTATGTCAGTTGGTGGATTCAATTATAATGAGAGAATGTTTTTTCAAAACCCTTAGAGACACAACACAAATAAACCAGACCGTAAGTTCCATTCATTGACTGTTCAAATTGATCGTCTATCAGATAATCACTTTACATGTAATTCTAAGAGTTCATTTTCGCAAATTGTTCTTACCACTTGTTGTCCGTTACCTTGATTCTATTTGCCACAGACAATCCCATTTTCTCTAGTTCGTTTTTTTTTGTCCAACCTTAAAAACACTTACCCAGCAGCACACATAACACACCACATGGCCGAGTACCTCGGAGGAGCTCACTTGCTGTGGCAAATAAAACTCTTGATTTGTCTCCATTCAGAGACAGCGAGCCATCGCATCGTTGTGCCATGGAGTACCCGGTGGGATAATTCCACTGACCAGTAAAGTTTGCAGAATCCGTCAGTGGCACTTGTCTTGTTGCCATTTCCACTTATCCCAGCCAGCAGCCAGCAAAGCAAGATGGTGTCACGATGACGACGACAACGACGGACGGTGTTCCCGCAACATCACTTGCAGGCTCCTGGTCGGACATGGGCGACCAACGACCGGTGAAAGTGCCAAGCCATGGACGTAGCCAGCTTCAGATGGGCGACAAAGTTCTATCGCAATCTGTTAGCAGTTAGAGCAAAATTGCTATATCTCGAAACGCACAGATTCCATTCGGAATCCGAGCAGGATTCCATTCGGAATCCGAGCAGGATTCCATTCGGAATCCGAGCAGGATTCCATTCGGAATCCGAGCAAGAATTCCGTTCGGAATCCGAGCAGGAATTCCGTTCGGAATCCGAGCAGGAATTCCTGCTAAGATTCCGAACGGAATCCTGTTCGGAATTCGAATGGAATCCGAGCAAGATTCCATTCGGAATCCGAGCAGGATTCCATTCGGAATCCGAGCAGGATTCCATTCGGAATCCGAGCAGGATTCCATTCGGAATCCGAGCAGGATTCCATTCAGAATTCGAGCAGGATTCCATTCGGAATCCGAGCAGGATTCCATTCGGAATCCGAGCAGGATTCCATTCGGAATCCGAGCAGGATTCCATTCGGAATCCGAGCAGGATTCCATTCGGAATCCGAGCAGGATTCCATTCGGAATCCGAGCAGGATTCCATTCGGAATCCGAGCAGGATTCCATTCGGAATCCGAGCAGGATTCCAGTCGGAATCCGGGAAGGATTCCAGTCGGAACTGGAGCCGGATTCCATTCCGAATCCGAGCCGGATTCCATTCGGAATCCAGAAAGGATTCCATTTGGAATCCAAGCAGGATTCCATTCGGAATCCGAGCAGGATTCCATTCGGAATCCGAGCAGGATTCCATTCGGAATCCGAGCAGGATTCCATTCGGAATCCTACTCGGATTCCGAGTGGAATCCTACTCGGATTCCGAGTGGAATCCTGCTCGGATTCCGAGTGGAATCCTGCTCGGATTCCGAATTGTTCGATTCGAATGGAATCCTGCTCGATTCCGAATGGAATCTGCTCGATTCCTAATGGAATCCTGCTCGATTCGAATGGAATCCTGCTCGATTCCAATGGAATCCTGCTCGATTCCGAATGGAATCCTGCTCGGATTCGAATGGAATCCTGCTCGATTCCGAATGGAATCCTGCTCGGATTCCGGATGAAATCCTGCTCCGATTCCGAATGGAATCCTGCTCGGATTCCGAATGGAATCCTGCTCGGATTCCGAATGGAATCCTGCTCGGATTCCGAATGGAATCCTGCTCGGATTCCGAATGGAATCCTGCCTAGATTCCGAATGGAATCCTGCTTGGATTCCAAATGGAATCCTTTCTGGATTCCGAATGGAATCTCGCTCGATTCCGAATGGAATCCTGCTCGATTCTAACGGAATCCTGCTCGGATTCTAACGGAATCCTGTTCGGATTCCGAACAGGATTCCATTCGGAACCCAAACAGGATTCCATTCGGAATCCAAACAGGATTCCATTCGGAATCCGGTCAAGATTCCATTCGGAATCCAAACAGGATTCCATTCGGAATCCAAACAGGATTCCATTCGGAATCCAAACAGGATTCCATTCGGAATCCAAACAGGATTCCATGCGGAAGCCGAACAGGATTCCATTCGGAAGCCGAACAGGATTCCATGCGGAACCCGAACAGAATTCCATTCGGAACCCGAACAGGATTCCATTCGGAAGCCGAACAGGATTCCAGTCGGAATCCGAACAGGATTCCAGTCAGAATCCGAACAGGATTCCAGTCGGAATCCGAACAGGATTCCAGTCGGAATCCGAACAGGATTCCAGTCGGAATCCGAACAGGATTCCAGTCGGAATCCGAACAGGATTCCATTCGGAATCCGAACAGGATTCCATTCGGAATCCGAACAGGATTCCATTCGGAATCCGAACAGGATTCCATTCGGAATCCGAACAGGATTCCATTCGGAATCCGAACAGGATTCCATTCCGAATCTGAACAGGATTCCATTCGGAATCCGAACAGGATTCCATTCGAATCCGAACAGGATTCCATTCGAATCGAACAGGATTCCATTCGGAATCCGAACAGGATTCCATTCGGAATCCGAACAGGATTCCATTCGGAATCGAACAGGATTCCATTCGGAATCCGAACAGGATTCCATTCGAATCGAACAGGATTCCATTCGAATCGAACAGGATTCCATTCGGAATCCGAACAGGATTCCATTCGGAATCGAACAGGATTCCATTCGGAATCGAACAGGATTCCATTCGGAATCCGAACAGGATTCCATTCGGAATCCGAACAGGATTCCATTCGGAATCCGAACAGGATTCCATTCGGAATCGAACAGGATTCCATTCGGAATCCGAACAGGATTCCATTCGGAATCGAACAGGATTCCATTCGGAATCGAACAGGATTCCATTCGGAATCGAACAGGATTCCATTCGGAATCCGAACAGGATTCCATTCGGAATCGAACAGGATTCCATTCGGAATCGAACAGGATTCCATTCGGAATCGAACAGGATTCCATTCGGAATCCGAACAGGATTCCATTCGGAATCCGAACAGGATTCCATTCGGAATCCGAACAGGATTCCATTCCGGAATCCGAACAGGATTCCATTCGGAATCGAACAGGATTCCATTCGGAATCGAACAGGATTCCATTCGGAATTCGAACAGGATTCCATTCGGAATCCGAACAGGATTCCATTCGAAATCCGAACAGGATTCCATTCGGAATCTGAGCAAGATTCCAATCGGAATCCACAACAGGATTCCATTCGGAATCCAAAACAGGATTCCATTCGGAATCCAAAACAGGATTCTATGCGGAATCCAAAACAGGATTCTATGCGGAATCCAAAACAGGATTCCATTCGGAATCGAACAGGATTCCACTCGGAATCCGAACGGGATGCCTTTCGGAAATGGAACAGGATTCCATTCGGAATCCGAACAGGATTCCATTCGGAATCCGAACAGGATTCCATTCGGAATCCGAACAGGATTCCATTCGGAATCCGAACAGGATTCCATTCGGAATCCAACCAGGATTCCATTCGGAATCCAACCAGGATTCCATTCGGAATCCGAACAGGATTCCATTCGGAATCGAACAGGATTCCATTCGGAATCGAACAGGATTCCATTCGGAATCGAACAGGATTCCATTCGGAATCGAACAGGATTCCATTCGGAATCGAACAGGATTCCATTCGAATCCGAACAGGATTCCATTCGGAATCCGAACAGGATTCCATTCGGAATCGAACAGGATTCCATTCGGAATCCGAACAGGATTCCATTCGGAATCGAACAGGATTCCATTCGGAATCGAACAGGATTCCATTCGGAATCCGAACAGGATTCCATTCGGAATCCGAACAGGATTCCATTCGGAATCGAACAGGATTCCATTCGGAATCCGAACAGGATTCCATTCGGAATCGAACAGGATTCCATTCGGAATCGAACAGGATTCCATTCGGAATCGAACAGGATTCCATTCGGAATCGAACAGGATTCCATTCGGAATCCGATCCGAACAGGATTCCATTCGGAATCCGATCCGAACAGGATTCCATTCGGAATCCGATCCGAACAGGATTCCATTCGGAATCCGATCCGAACAGGATTCCATTCGGAATCCGATCCGAACAGGATTCCATTCGGAATCCAATCCGAACAGGATTCCATTCGGAATCCGATCCGAACAGGATTCCATTCGGAATCCGATCCGAACAGGATTCCATTCGAAATCCGAACATGAATCCATTCGAAATCCAAACAGGATTTCGATCGGAATCCAAACAGGATTCCATTCGGAATCGAACAGGATTCCATTCGGAATCGAACAGGTTCCATTCGGAATCGAACAGGATTCCATTCGGAATCCGAACAGGATTCCATTCGGAATCGAACAGGATTCCATTCGGAATCCGAACAGGATTCCATTCGGAATCGAACAGGATTCCATTCGGAATCCGAACAGGATTCCATTCGGAATCCGAACAGGATTCCATTCGGAATCCGAACAGGATTCCATTCGGAATCGAACAGGATTCCATTCGGAATCGAACAGGATTCCATTCGGAATCGAACAGAGTTCCATTCGGAATCGAACAGGATTCCATTCGGAATCGAACAGGATTCCATTCGGAATCGAACAGGATTCCATTCGGAATCCGAACAGGATTCCATTCGGAATCCGAACAGGATTCCATTCGGAATCGAACAGGATTCCATTCGGAATCCGAACAGGATTCCATTCGGAATCGAACAGGATTCCATTCGGAATCGAACAGGATTCCATTCGGAATCCGAACAGGATTCCATTCGGAATCGAACAGGATTCCATTCGGAATCCGAACAGGATTCCATTCGGAATCCGAACAGGATTCCATTCGGAATCGAACAGGATTCCATCTGAATCCGAACAGGATTCCATTCGGAATCGAACAGGATTCCATTCGGAATCGAACAGGATTCCATTCGGAATCGAACAGGATTCCATTCGGAATCCGAACAGGATTCCATTCGGAATCGAACAGGATTCCATTCGGAATCGAACAGGATTCCATTCGGAATCGAACAGGATTCCATTCGGAATCGAACAGGATTCCATTCGGAATCGAACAGGATTCCATTCGGAATCCGAACAGGATTCCATTCGGAATCGAACAGGATTCCATTCGGAATCCGAACAGGATTCCATTCGGAATCGAACAGGATTCCATTCGGAATCCGAACAGGATTCCATTCGGAATCGAACAGGATTCCATTCGGAATCGAACAGGATTCCATTCGGAATCGAACAGGATTCCATTCGGAATCCGAACAGGATTCCATTCGGAATCCGAACAGGATTCCATTCGGAATCCGAACAGGATTCCATTCGGAATCGAACAGGATTCCATTCGGAATCGAACAGGATTCCATTCGGAATCTGAACAGGATTCCATTCGGAATCCGAACAGGATTCCATTCGGAATCGAACAGGATTCCATTCGGAATCGAACAGGATTCCATTCGGAATCCGAACAGGATTCCATTCGGAATCCGATCCGAACAGGATTCCATTCGGAATCCGAACAGGATTCCATTCGGAATCCGAACAGGATTCCATTCGGAATCCGAACAGGATTCCATTCGGAATGCAAAACAGGATTCCATTCGGAATCCAAAACTGGATTCCATTCGGAATCCGAACAGGATTCCATTCGGAATCCGAACAGGATTCCATTCGGAATCCGAACAGGATTCCATTCGGAATCCGAACAGGATTCCATTCGGAATCCGAACAGGATTCCATTCGGAATCCGAACAGGATTCCATTCGGAATCCGAACAGGATTCCATTCGGAATCTGAAAAGGATTCCATTCGGAATCTGAAAAGGATTCCATTAGGAATCCGAACAGGATTCCATTTGGAATCCGAACAGGATTCCATTCGGAACCCAAAACAGGATTCCGTTCGGAATCCGAACAGGATTCCATTCGGAATCCGAACAGGATTCCATTCGGAATCGAACAGGATTCCATTCGGAATCCGAACAGGATTCCATTCGGAATCGAACAGGATTCCATTCGGAATCGAACAGGATTCCATTCGAAATCCGATCAGGGTTCCATTTGAAATCCGATCAGGATTTCATTCGGAATCCGAACAGGATTTCATTCGGAATCCGAACAGGATTCCATTCGGAATCCGAACAGGATTCCATTCGGAATCCGAACAGGATTCCATTCGGAATCCGAACGGGATTCCATTCGGAATCCGAACAGGATTCCATTCGGAATCCGAACAGGATTCCATTCGTAATCCGAACAGGATTCCATTCGGAATCCGAACAGGATTCCATTCGGAATCCGAACAGGATTCCATTCGGAATCCGAACAGGATTCCATTCGGAATCCGAACAGGATTCCATTCGGAATCCGAACAGGATTCCATTCGGAATTCGAGCAGGATTCCATTCGGAATCCGAGCAGGATTCCATTCGGAATCAGAGCAGGATTCCATTGGGAATCCAAGCAGGATTCCATACGGAATCCGAACCGGATTCCATTCCATTCTTTGATTGATTTATTTTTAATTCTGACGTAAATTTCATAAATATTCACCAGCACTTACTGTTATATTCTGAAAAAAATTCCTTGGACTTTAAAATGAATTCTGCATTCGGAAAGCGTTTTAGCTACTACCGTAAATAAAAAAATGGTTCAAAATTACTGAGATAATTAAATACAATTAGACTTTGAATAATTTATTCACCCCTATTAGCTATAAAAGTGAACCTTGCAACGTCACCTATCTTTTGTTGGAACCTCAGTTTATCCCCACAGTACCGCACCGACCAGCCGATTCTTGGCAAAGGGTTGAAGTAGAACCTCCAGGACCAACAGAATAGTCCTGCAGGCTAGCTCCTTCCGCGGAATTTCACCCTGGCGGCCCATGTGGAGATGTAAACAAATAAGATATATTACACATTCTTCCCAGCCAGCCAGAACATACGGTCCTCGTGGCCTGTCGGATGGACGCTTTGAAGAGGTGAAACCACTCGAGAAGTATTTTTGCTCCATTCTCTGTTTGTTTATTTGTTCTGTACGGCTATATGCAAAGAGTCCTTGACAGCAGCAGAGGCGGTAGCACCGCGGAAGCGGCAGCAGAGAAGTGGGTGGTGGTACTGCATTCTTTGCCCTTGTTTCGTTTTGCGTGCTTTGCTTGTTCAGGCTTCAGAAACCCCTCGATGTCGACCTGAATCACCGGGCACTAGCCGAAGCCAAAAGGGCTCACAGAGCTCTAGTGGCGTGGGGGGAGGGGTTATGCAGGTGGGCTCGGTTGTGGTTCCTCTTGAGAATGTTGCGAAACGGCAAGAGACCTACAACAATAACAACAGTCAGGACGATTGAATGGACTTCGAGCGGGCCGTGATGGGTCATATATTACTCGCTACTCTGGAGGGCACTTTTTCTTTGCTTCGACAATTGCCCCGCCGTTCAAAGGGGAAATCGCACTTACGTACTACTGTAGCTTTTTTTCAGTGGATGTTTATTATGAGTACGATTCATTGTTGCACTTGATTCGAGGAGGATTGACCTTTCGAGAGCAGCCTTTCCTGGTGTTTCGATAGAGTTCTCTCACTAGTTGGGAAGGAGTAAATTCTTTGGATAACGTGAATTATTACGCAGCATTGAGAACTCTGACATGATATTTATGAAAGTTGTGTTTGTCATGTGGGGAATATAGTTTGCTCTAGCTGGTTTAATATTCAAAGGATTACCGATTCAAGTAAATGTGAAATAGAAGTTACCTACTTGGCTTGTAACCCAGAATAGATAGAATGTAATTGTTCCTTCTCATAAGCCACTACCGAGTCATAGAATAACGACTCATGGAGAGTACCATGTCCCTACTGCATAATTGACCTTAGCCTTGCGAAAGGATTACCAATCCGGAGCTGGCAAAGTTGATTCTCGGTCAGGCCACCCGCATCTTGGGAAGCTTCTGCACCCGATTTGAACAAAAACACGGATTTTATGAAACACGGAAACAGGATTTCAATCACGCACTGATTGATTTACTTCCGATCGCACAAAAAAAAGACTAATCACCCAGAGCTCACGAAGGTTCTACGTCCAATACTCAACACGATTAATCGAAACGAAGTTACATCGCGGTGCATACGCGGGCAAGGCTGAGAACCGAAATCTGAACTGATTTAGATTTAAGTAATGACGATATATCAAATTATGTAATTTTGTAATTTCAAATTAAGTGAATTTTTGGAATTTTGAAATTTTGGATTTCATGAACTTATGAATTTAGGGTTTGAGGAATTCAGAAATATAGGATTTGAGGTATTAAGGAATTAGGGAATTAAGGAATTAGGGAATTAAGGAATTGAGGAATCAAGGAATTAAGGAATTAAGGAATTAAGGAATTAAGGAATTGAGGAATTAAGGAATTAAGGAATTAAGGAATAAAGGAATAAAGGAATAAAGGAATAAAGGAATAAAGGAATAAAGGAATAAAGGAATAAAGGAATAAAGGAATAAAGGAATAAAGGAATAAAGGAATAAAGGAATAAAGGAATACAGGAATAAAGGAATAAAGGAATAAAGGAATAAAGGAATAAAGGAATAAAGGAATTAATGAATTAAGGAATTAGGAATTAAGGAATTAAGGAATTAAGGAATTAAGAAATAAAGAAATAAAGAAATTAAGGAATTAAGGAATTAAGGAATTAAGGAATTAAGGAATTAAGGAATTAAGGAATTAAGGAATTAAGGAATTAAGGAATTAAGGAATTAAGGAATTAAGGAATTAAGGAATTAAGGAATTAAGGAATTTAGGAATTTAGGAATTTAGGAATTTAGGAATTTAGGAATTTAGGAATTTAGGAATTTAGGAATTTAGGAATTTAGGAATTTAGGAATTTAGGAATTTAGGAATTTAGGAATTTAGGAATGTATGTGTTTAGGAATTAAGGAATTCAAGAGTTTAGGAATTTGAGAGCTTATGAAATTAGGAATTTGGGAATTTAGGAATTTAGGAATTTAAAAATTAAGGAATTTAGGAATTTGATAATTCAGGAGCTTAGGAATTTGAGAATTTATATAATCATAATATTTTTTCCTAGACTTACTGCAGGTTTTCCTCCTGCAGTTTTTTCAGGTGGGCTTCCTGGAACTGCTCACAGAATACTTCTTCCTGGAGCTTCTCCAGGAATCCATTCAGGAGTTCCTACATGATTCCGTCTTAGAACTCGTCAAGTAACTACTCCTGCATTTCCTCCAAGAATATCTCCTGAAGTTTCTCCAGGATTGTCTCCTGAAGGTCTGCCAAAATTTCAATTATGAATTCATTCCGAAGTTCCTCCAGGAATACCTTCTTTTATTGCTCCAACAATTTCTACTCGTATAATTCTCTTGAAGTAATTCTAAGTATTCCTCTTTAAATTCTTTCGAGAATTCCTTCTGGAAACCTTCATGAATTCCTCCAGGAAACTCTCCTGGAGTTGTCTGAGGATTTTTCTTAGAAAAACTTCAAGAACTTCTCATAGAGTTCATCTTAGATGTCTTCAGGAGTTCCTCCATTCTGTATTATTTTTTGCAGAAGTGTCTCCTAAAATTCTTCCAGCAATCCCCCAGGAACTTCTGGAGTTCATCAAGGAATTTCCACTTATTTTTATGCTTTTTTGGAGTGTTGTTAGTCTGATACTGATGGGAGTTCATCACTCACTAAGGAGTTCCCAATAAGGATTTAAAACCTATTTCTTCTATAATTCTCCTATTCCTTCTATAACCCCTCCTGGATCTCTCATGAAGTTTATCTAGAAATCCATCATGAAGTTTCACGTCAAGAAGTTGCTTCACGAACTTTTCCTATTGATGCCTGATCTCTCCTAGAATTCCTCTTGGCATTCCTGTAGCAATTTCTTCATAAAGTTCCTTCAAATATTTCTCCTGAGATTCCTAGAGGAGTTCTTCCAGGAGTTTCTCTAGTAACTCATCCTGACAATCTTCCATGAATTCAATCTGGAATTCCATTCTTTCTGGCGTTCATTCAGTAATTCATTCTACAGTTTCATCAGTAATTCTTCCTGGAGTTAGTCCGGGAATTCCTGCCGGAGTTTCTACAGAAAGTTCTCCGAAGTTATTCGAGGAATTCTTCCTGGGTTTCCTTTATGAATTTCTTTTAGGGAACCCTCCTGGACTTCTCTTAGAAATTTCTTCTAAAGTTCCTTCAGGACTTCAGGGAACTCAGGAGATCCCCCACAGTTCCTTCCGGATTTCTCTTGGAGTTTCTCTAGGAATTCCCTCTTGAGTTCCCTGGTGATGAATTGCAAAAAGAACCAAAAATCATGGTGACATCTGTTCCAAAAATAACCAACATCAGGCTTCTTCGTATTGACCCTTTGGGAGTCGACCTCAAAATGGCCGGTTCAATATTTTCGCTCCATATTAGCAATATGGGTGTCAAACTTCAGCGTTTTGCAAGATAAGTGACATCTGGCATACATATATGATTCTGAAGACATTGGCCACCTTTAGGTTCCGAGGCCCCTGGATGAGTTTTTGGAGGAATCAAATATGACCATTTTCAAAATGTCACAATCTATGACAATATGATCCAACTCCAGCATTTTGCAAGGCAAGAAGGACTATGACATTGGGACATGCTTCTGGAATTTTGGCCATCCTCAGGTCAGTAGCGAGGCCCTTGAGCAAGCTTTCAGAAGCATCAAAATCAGCCATTTTTAAAATGCCACAAAGTTTGACAAAATGGGTTTCAAGTTTCAGCATTTTTCAAGACAATGTCATCCGTATATGACTCTGTGGATGTTGGCCAACATGAAGGCAGTTCCTATGCCCTTGCGAGAGCTTCCGGGGGTAACAAAATCGGCAATTTTTAAAATACTATAATCTACAGCAGAATGGGTATCAAGCTTCAGCATTTTGAAACACCAGTTAAATTATGACATTCAAATATTATCCTGGGGATATTAGCCTACATTAAGACAACCTGAAATAGGTATCAAGCTGACCGCAGCGTGATATTTTAAAAATGATCGATATTGATGCTTCCAGAAGCTCACCGAAGGGCCTCTTCTTCTTCTTCTTCTTCATCTTCTTCTTCTTCTTCTTCTTCTTCTTCTTCTTCTTCTTCTTCTTCTTCTTCTTCTTCTTCTTTTTCTTCTTCTTCTTCTTCTTCCTCTTCTTATTGGCATTTCATACCCACACTGGTACAGAGCCGCCCCACAGCTTAGTGTTCATTCAGCACTTCCACAGTTATTAACTGCGAGGTTTCTAAGCCAAGGTACCAGGGCCTCAGGATGGCCAATATCCCCAGAAACATGAATGCGCCCCCTCAGGACCTCGGAATTGTCTGTGACATTTTTAATATGGCCGATTTTGATGCTTTCGGAGGCTTCCTAGCAGCGCAAATGTCTCACATAAGTTACTGTAACTCATATGTCACCAGATTTAGTCACAATCATGTTGCTGTAACCACTTTTGTATGATTTGTGCTGCTCGGGTTCCTCAAGGCCCTCGCAACTGATTCCAGGGTGGCCAATATCCCCAGAATCATATCCTGTCCCAAGAATCATATCCGGATGACATAATTCCACTTGTCTTGAAAACCCATATTGCTAATATGGAGCGATCATATTGAACTGGCTATTTTGGGTCCGATTCCCAAAGGGTCACTCCGAAGAAACCTGTTATTGAAAGTAATATCGCCAAAAAGTTGTGGTCAAATTTACTGCATCTGTACCAGGGACCCACCGGGATAAATACGGATTGGAGGACCACATCAAAAGTCCCAAAATAAACTCTGAATTTTGGGATCCGTACGAGTAGAACAGGGGCTGCAAAATGGTGGGTTGACATCAAGGAAGGAGCGCCCAACAGAGCTCTGGTCCCCACAAGTCCCTATCTCACGCTTCCACGGGTCGTCCGATGACAAAAGACCGCCAGCTAAGGGTTGTGTACTTAGCTGGTAGTGCAGCCTGGGCACTGTTGTCCTTCTGACATCAGCTAGAGTGAGAAGGTACGCCTCGAGCGTCTGTTCACCAGGAGGTGCGGCTCAAACAGCGTCTGCCTGGTACCCAGCGGCTGATTAACGAAATGCTGTATCGCGTCAGCTATACCTAAGGTGGCAGCCCCATCATCGCGATGTAGGTAACGCGACCCCGGTAAGGTAGCTTACTGAAGCCTCTCAAATACCACGAAAAATGGAGATAGAAGTAAAAGAGAACGTTATTTTTGGCAACCGACCCGGCAACGAAATAAGGACTATGATTGGAAACTCGGTACCTGGAATGTCAGGACCTTAAATGAACCTGGACGAGTGAGCCTTCTGGCTCGTGAACTGCAAAAGGTTGGAGTGAACGTGGCTGCTATTCAAGAAGTCCGATGGCCTAGATCCGGAGAACGTGAATTCCGAGCCGTGGACCCCACGACCAACACTGCATTCAAGTATAACATCTATCACAGCGGCGGTGAAAAAGCAGAGCATGGAGTTGGTTTCGTAGTGATGGGCAAGCAGATGAAGCGAGTGATGCGGTGGAAACCCATTAGCGAACGAATCTGTGTGTTGAGGATACGGGGCAAATTCTTCAATTACAGCCTAATCAACGTGTACGCACCGACAAACGATAAATCCGACGACGTGAAGGACACGTTTTATGAATGTCTTGATAAAGCCTATGGAGAGTGCCCAAAGCATGACGTGAAAATTGTTATCGGAGACGCTAACGCTCAGGTCGGTAGAGAGGACTTTTTCCGTCCCATAATCGGTAGGGAGAGCCTTCACTCCGCTACCAATGACAACGGCCTACGGCTAGTAAATTTTGCTGCTGCCAGAGGGATGGCCATCAGTAGCACCTACTTTGCGCGAAAGAACATCCGAAAGCACACCTGGAGACACCCAAATGGTGAAACTTGCAACCAGATAGACCATGTTCTGGTGGATGGGCGCCATTTCTCGGATGTTATCGATGTGCGGACATTCAGAGGTCCGAACATTGACTCTGATCACTACCTCGTTGTCAGTAAAATTCGATCACGGTTGTCAACTGTATCGAACGAAAGATCACAGCGAACGATTCGTTACAATATCCAGCGATTGTCGGCGGAAGGAGTATCGGCTGAGTACCGCCAGAAGCTCGACGAACGGATAAGTGCAATCAACGTTAGCGACAACATCAACGATCTATGGGAGTCGATCCATGGAGCGGTGAGCACAACAGCACGAGAAAGGGTTGGCACTGCACAGAGGCGACCCAGGACGGGTTGGTTCGATGTGGAGTGCCAGAGAGTGACAGACGAGAAGAACGTTGCCAGAAGCCGGATGTTGGTGTCAGGTACCCGATCGAATAGAGATCGGTACAAGGAAGCAAGAGCAGCCGAAAAACGAACCCACCGCAGGAAGAAAAAAGAGTACGAAGAACAAGTGATTAGTGAGGCGCAGGAAAAAATGGAGCAGAACGATATGCGGAGGTTTTATGAGTCTGTCAATGGCGTGCGGAGAAAGACAGCGCCATCTCCCGTCATGTGCAACGACCAACAAAGGAATTTGCTGACAGATAAAACTGAAGTGGCTGCCAGGTGGAAGCAACACTTCGAGACTTTGTTGAATGGAGGAAGTGACGGTGCATCGGAGAACAGAATAAATATTAGCGACGATGGACAAGCTGTGGAATCACCTACACTAGATGAGGTTAAAAAGCTGTCAAAGAGCTGAAAAACAATAAGGCTGCGGGGAAGGACCAGCTCCCGGCTGAATTTCTCAAACATGGCAGTGAGCAGCTTTACGAAGTTCTGCACCATATTATGTCGAAAATATGGGAAGACGAGGAAATGCCTGCTAGCTGGTTGGACGGCCTCATTTGCCCTCTCTTTAAGAAAGGGCACAGACTGGAGTGCGCCAATTACCGAGGAATAACCCTCCTTAATTCGGCGTACAAAATTATGTCCCGTATTCTGTTCAACAGATTGAGACCGCTTGAAGAGTCCTTCGTCGGCGAATACCAAGCAGGTTTTCGTGAGGGCCGATCAACGACGGATCAAATGTTTACCCTGAGACAAATCCTCGATAAATTCCGGGAGTACAACTTGCAGACACATCATCTGTTTATTGATTTCAAGGCGGCGTACGATTCAGTGAAACGGAATGAATTATGGCAAATAATGCTTGAACAAGGTTTTTCGGCGAAACTGATACGGCTGATTCGTTTAACGTTGGACGGATCGAAATCAAGTGTAAGGGTTGCGGATGAAATATCGACGTCATTTGTTACCTTAGATGGATTAAAGCAGGGTGATGCACTCTCGAACCTACTGTTCAATATAGCGCTCGAGGGAGCGATTAGGAGAGCTGGTGTGCAAAGAAGCGGTACCATTATCACAAAATCGCATATGCTCCTGGGATTTGCGGACGATATCGATATTATCGGAATTGATCGCCGTGCCGTGGAAGAGGCTTTTGCGCCTTCTAAGAGGGAGACAGCGAGGATTGGACTCACGATCAATACCAGCAAAACGAAGTACATGGTTGCTGGCAATCAACGTGGGTTCATTAGTGGTGGTGGTAGCGAAATAGTGCTGGATGGTGAAAAATTTGAAGTGGTAGAAGAATTTGTGTATCTTGGAACATTAGTGACGTGCGATAATGATGTTACCCGCGAGGTGAAAAGGCGTATTGCAGCTGCAAATAGGGCTTATTACGGACTTCGTAACCAGCTTAAGTCCCGTAGTCTGCAAACGAAAACAAAACTCGCGCTGTATACTACTCTGATTCTTCCGGTGGCTTTATACGGCCATGAGACATGGACGTTAAAGGAGGCTGATCGGAGAGCTTTCGGAGTGTTTGAGCGTAAGGTGCTGCGAACAATACTCGGCGGTAAACAGGAGAACGGTATCTGGCGGCGTCGCATGAATCACGAATTGTACCAGGTGTATAAAGGGCTGGATATTATTAAGCTTATACAACACGGCAGACTACGGTGGGCTGGTCACGTTGTTCGTATGCCGGAAGAACGACAAGCGAAGATAATATTTAGTAGAGAACCCGGAAGAGGCCGCAGGCTTCGTGGAAGGCCGCGTACACGATGGCTTTTTGCAGTTGAAGAGGACCTGAGGGCGCTCAATGTTCAGGGCGACTGGAAGCGATTGGCCCAGGATCGAGTCCAGTGGAGAAGGATACTCCATTCGGCGTAGGTTCATCGAAGAGCTGTAGCCCATCAAGTAAGTACGAGTAGAACAGTGATAAAACCAGGCCAATGTGACATAAAATGACGAAATGACAGCAATTTGTTTTTTTTCCTTCACTGAGGCCGATACGGGTTAATAAAGACTTTTTTGAGATTTTTCGGCTATGCAGTCTGGTTTCTTCTTCTTTGTTGGCATTACATCCCCACACTGGGACAGAGCCGCCTCGCAGCTTAGTGTTCATTAAGCACTTCCACAGTTATTAACTGCGAGGTTTCTAAGCCAAGTTACCATTTCTGCATTCGTATATCATGAGGCTAACACGATGATACTTTTATGCCCAGGGAAGTCGAGACAATTTCCAATCCGAAAATTGTCTAGACCGGCACCGGGAATCGAACCCAGCCACCCTCAGCATGGTCTTGCTTTGTAGCCACGCATCTTACCGCACGGCTAAGGAGGGCCCCTCTGGTTTATTAGAACGAATTTTTAAGTTTTGTTCAACGTTTCGATATCGAGTTCGATGTCTTCTTCATGATGATGATGATGATGATACTACCATCTATTGTAGCAAGGCACCTGCCGATAGCACTGGCCATATCTGACAAACGATTTGATCATGATTATACTATTGTATGTATTTCATCAAACTCCTGTATGAAGGGCCAAAAATGGGTGGGGTGGTTCCACAAGCAGAGACACTTATACGAATCCACGGGATGGATAGAGAATCTCCTTCCAGAAGAAAGTTCGTACATACAATAATACAATCTAGCCCTCGTTCCCCAGATTGACCCAATAGATGGGGAGAAGAGCCCGCCCTTTATCCACGAAATGTTAACAATAGGAAGTTGGCAATTCCACTCTTCCTATCCAAATCGCTTCAATCGGGTGCCCTGATGGATATTTTATATATAATTATATAGTTTTAATGTAAATTGTGATAATTTGCAATGGAATTTTCTCACCAAATCTGTCCTCAATGTGCAAGATCCTTTTTTCAACATCAGACTGTTTTGATATGAATGGTTTTCTTCAGAGATGGAAAGACCAATTTTTCGTCGAGGTTCTGGTTAAAATCAGGTTATACATACTTGAATCCTAATAGGATGAGATAAAAAGAAGGCAGTATCAAATATTACAACATACGTATTTTTCACCTCTAATAAGGACTAAACAGTGTTATAAATTTGTCTCAAAATTTGACGTAATTTTTACATATGTACGTTATGTCGGTTCCGGTCACCATCCAACGCCAACACATTCACCTGGCCATAGCAACAGCGAACACCCAGAACCAGCCCATAGCAAGCGCGGAGCCGTAAACGATGAGCCACGCAAAATTCCACAAGCCGTGGGAACAAAGGTTGCATCGGAATCACGCCACCCGGAGGATTGCGGAATCAGCAGATTTAATTAATAAAAGTGATCGATAAACGAGTGACAAGTTCAGTTTTAGTGTGACATTGTAGAATTCAGTTTAATTTAGTGAATAAATTATTTTTATAAAGTCTCGGCGAATCAACGCTTAGCTGGCGCAGTCTACGGAAAAAAGTGGAAATTAAGTGCATCGAAAAGTGTTCGGAGTAACGAAACCCAACTTAGCAAAGTTCAGTGCGAACAACTGGTACATCGGGAAACCATCGGCGAGGGCATATCGTTGAGTTGCATGTATCCAGAGCGAAGGCGGATCCACTTATAGAACCAACCCCCAGGAAGATCTACACTCACCTAAAACTCCAGGAGGATGCTGATTATCCTACTGTAAGTAATCATTAAAACATTTTTTACAAGTGCTTATTATAAAGTGATCTATTAGTGAGATTATTTGAGCGAAAGGGCATATTGAGCTCGAATACAATCTTCCCTAATTTACCTCGACAAGTGCACAAATTGAACACGCTCATAAGTGAAATAACGGTGCGCGGGGGAAACAAGCTAACAGGTATCATATCATTCGTGTGTGCATTATTCGTTGCTCAGTGAAAGCTTAGGGAATACAACACCATGACAGACACCCAGGGCAATCAAAATTCAATCACCCCAGAACAGCTGATTGCGCAAGTGCAACAGCTAACCAACATCCAAGCAGAACTCGTTTCAACAATTAATGATTTGAAAAAGAAGGCAAATAATCCTTTCACAAACTTTCACATACCCGACCAAATTAAAATTATTTCCGAATTCAATGGAAATAGAAAAGAAGCCATCGCGTGGATTAATGACACGCAAGAGGCACTAGATCAATTTGAAGAGTTCGAACTAGAACCTTCATACAAGCACATAATCCGTGCAGTAAAATCTAAAATAGTGGGAGAAGCAAGAGAAGTGCTGATAGCTTCGGAAACCCCTCGGAATGGGAGGAGATCAAAGAAATTCTTCTAAACGCATTCGGCGATAAAAGGGACATCACGTCCCATTTGCAATCATTATTTTACGTAAAACAAGGAAAAAAATCACTTAGTGAATATTTCCAAAAAGTCAAAGCCATTGATACGGCAATTAAAACCACAGCCGTCCAGATGGACGACTATAAAGGTTTCAATCGAAGCGGTGAACAAGCTTATTAGCTTAATCACCTTAACTAGGTACATTGACGGACTCAATGGGAAAACCTAGCTATGTATGTCAGAAGCTACCGACCAAAATCCTTGGAGGAAGCTCATGACATAACCGTGCAACATTCGAATGCCTCACATAGGCAGAAAATGGAAACTCGGCAAGTCTCATCTAGCTCATCGGGATTTAACACAAACACAAAATACCAGAACAGAAATGAGAACCCAAAAATTCAGAATACTAATAATCACAATACTCAGAATCCAAACCAACAGAAACCAAACTCTGGAAAATTCAGGAAATTCAATAATCATGATGAAGATGTTTCGATGAAATCCCACATTTCAAAAATGCAAGTCAATAATCACGAAATAAAACATAGTAAACATCTAGATGAGCATGACGAAGAACCGGATGCAGTCGAAAACGAAGCCAACACATCTAAAATCGAATCGGATGATGATGACTATTTCGTTGGAGACGAGATAAATTTTCAGATAGCCGGTTGCAGAAAAACAAAGGGATGAATAACTTCATTCCATATATTACAATACAAACTACGAAGGGCGAAATGAAATTTCTGATAGATACTGGTGCTAACAAAATTACATATCCCCTGAACATGTAAACTTGGAAAACGCAAAGAACGAAGAATGTCTCAAAGTGGTAAATATTAACGGTACTTTCAAAATCAATAAATCTGTCTCGTTTGACCCATTCTCAACAAAGAAAAAGTTGAAATTTTACGTATTTAAATTCCATCAGTTCTTCGACGGACTGATTGGATATGAATCCCTGCGCGATTTAAACGCACAGTTAGACATTGGAAAAAACAAACTAAAAATTGGAAGGAAAACTATCGAATTGAAAAAGAGGTTCCCTGAAACACAAAAAATTAATCTTAACGAACAAGAAGTCCAGTTCATTAAAATTAAAACAGAAAATGATGGGGATTTTATTATAGGAGAGGAAAGGAACATGGGAAATTTTTCTATCTTGCCAGGTATTTACAATAGTAGAAGGAATTCCGCTTTCGTAGCCGTAAAGAACCCCAACAAGACAAACTTAGAAATCAACATCAATGAAATCAGTTTCAATAATAATGACTTCACAGAAATTGAACAGCCGGAAAACACAAAGAGAAACAAATTTAAAATACAAGATGACTCATTAAACAAACCAGAGAAAGAGGCTTTAGAAAAATCATTTCGGATAACTCAGAGATCTTATACTTTGAAGATGAGAAACTGTCATTCACTCATCAGATTAAACATAAGATCAGAACAGTCGATAACATTCCGCTTCATACCAAATCGTACCGCTATCCACAAGTATTTGAAACTGAAGTGCACAAACATTTACAACCGATGTTGAGGGACGGGACTAGTAAGGAATCTATATCGCCCTATACATCACCTGTTTGGGTAGTCCCTAAAAAGCTGACGCATCAGGGGTCAAAAAGTTTATATTAGTCATCGACTATCGCAAACTTAATGATAAAACAATTTCCGATAGATATCCAATACCGGAGATATCGGAAATATTAGACAAGCTTGGTAGAGCAACATATTTCTCTACCATTGATCTAGTATCTGGATTCCATCAAATTCAACTAGATAAAAAGACTTCGAAAAACGGCTTTTCTGTGAATTCGGGAAAATACGAATTCACCAGAATGCCCTTCGGCCTAAAAAACGCCCCAGCGACGTTTCAAAGGGTCATGGACTCCGTTCTTAGGGAATTTATTGGGGTATGTTGTCTCGTTTACATGGACGACATAATAATTTTCTCAAGTTCGTTCGAAGAGCACGTGAAGGATATTCGAAAGATACTTCAAAAATTAAAGGAAGCATGTTTGAAAATACAGTTGGACAAGTGTTACTTCTTTAGACCAGAAGTCCAATTTTTGGGTCATACCGTTACAAAACAGGGAGTCAAACCGAACAGTGATAAAATCGAGGTGATAAAAATTGGCCCATTCCGAAAACTGAAAAGGAATTAAAACAATTTCTTGGAACCATTGGTTACTATCGCCGCTTTATTAAAGACTTCGCGAAGATGGTAAAACCCTCACACAACTACTGCGGAACGATACAGACTTTAAGTTTGCCGCAGAAGAAATCCAATGTTTCGAAAAATGCAAATCCCTTTAAATTATGGACCCTATTTTGGGGCTACCCCGATTTTGAAAAGGAATTTATTTTGACGACAGATGCAAGCGATTTTGTGATCGGAGTAGTCATATCACAAGAACAAATTGGCAAAGACCGCCCTATTGCCTATGCATCTAGGACACTTAGCAAAGCCGAAGAAAACTATTGTACCGGTAAAACGGTAAAACATTTCCAGCCCTATCTTTACGGGCAACGTTTTAAATTATTCACCGACCATCAGCCATTAATATACTCCATGACAAGTGCGAACCAAAATATTATACGTTGGAAAATAGACCTCAGTGAATTCGACTTCGAAACAATTTACAAACCCGGACGAGAGAACGTCGTAGCGGACGCCCGTTCAAGAATTAAGCAGACCGATCTTAATGTCAACAACCAAAGTAATACAGAGGACGAACACGACGAAAACAACAGTGACGGAGAGACTGTACACTCAGCAGATACTAGCGACGACCATTACATTTGGACGACAGAGAAACCGACTAACATGTTTAGAACACATCAGGCAAAACATCGAATATATAGAGAATCTTGCCACTAAACTTAATATCACAGACCACTTAGAACAAACCTTTCAATTCAAGATTAGGAAAGCATATGAGAAAATGAATAGTTTTTACCCTAGAAGACACAAAAGAGGACTTGTAAACGCTCTAGGAAAAGTAGTTAAATTCGTAGCCGGTAACCCGGATCAGGACGATTTAGATTTAATCAACCAAAACTTTGAAATTCAGGATCAAGTCAACAACAAAATTATAGAAAACCAAGCGAAACAAATCAGAATAAATAACTTGCTTCAATCAACAGTTAACAAGGTTTCCAAAACACTAAGGTCAATTTCTATCAAAATAGATGAAGATAATTCAAGAGTTAGCAGAGATTTAGAACAGATCAACCTTATTTTAAATCTAGATATTTTGATTAAGACATTAGAAGATCTGGAGGAACAGTTAGTTTTTTCGAAATCCAATCACTTGAACAAAAACATTCTTAGTCCAAAAGATAAAGAGTATATTTGGAAGTTCTTAGAAAATCAACAAATCAACATGAAATTCGAAGACGAAATGTATAGGCTTGTTTTATCGATCGCCTCTTTACAAAACAACCATATAATCATAATCATCAAAATTCCTATCATCGAGCAGAAGCAGTACAGACTGATGCAACTGGAACCCATCAACACAAACGGAACACGAATCGATACAAACATCCGCTATGTGGCCTATCATCAACACACATTTTACGAGCAGAAGGAAAAGTGCTTCATCTGCGACAATACTAATCCAGTAAACGACGATTGCGTATTCAACATACTCACTAACCGGAAAGCCAAATGTTCAACATACAATCAACCGGAGCAACCAATCATCAAAGAAATCAGCCTGGGAACCATACTGATCGACACAGACACAACAATATACATAGAAGATTCATGCGGTGATTCACGTCTAGTATCAACACCAACAATCATCGAAACAGGTAACTGCACAGTTACAGTGCAGAACTTCACATTTAAAAGCAACCCCAAACCTAGCGACCAACAAGAATTTTTTACACCAATTTTTGGAAAAGAGATATTATTAACCAAGCAAAATACGGACGTAAAAGAACTGCATCTGATGAATCTCAACAGTTTGGAAGAGATCAGAAGGCTTAAATTTCACATAATTAGCTCACAGACAATTGGAGGAGTGCTCATTGTCCTCCTCGTTTCGATAACCCTAATCATTTTCTGCATTCGCAGATACAGAAGTCAACCTTGTACCAAAGATGAGGATACAACCACTTTACACATATCTCGTAGCAATTCAGGTTCGGCGAACGGAAAATTAACAGACAAAACGGTTAATCAACAAAAGGACAACCCATCTAGTTTGGCCAACCTATTCTTTCCGGCCAAATTCACATTCACCGATGACTCTTTGAGGTCAACCGAGGACGCCTGACACTTAGGGGGGAGACGTTATGTCGGTTCCGGTCACCATCCAACGCCAACACATTCACCTGGCCATAGCAACAGCGAACACCCAGAACCAGCCCATAGCAAGCGCGGAGCCGTAAACGATGAGCCACGCAAAATTCCACAAGCCGTGGGAACAAAGGTTGCATCGGAATCACGCCACCCGGAGGATTGCGGAATCAGCAGATTTAATTAATAAAAGTGATCGATAAACGAGTGACAAGTTCAGTTTTTAGTGTGACATTGTAGAATTCAGTTTAATTTAGTGAATAAATTATTTTTTTATAAAGTCTCGGCGAATCAACGCTTAGCTTGTATATATCCACTATCTTGGCTTTAGTCTTGCTCTGAATGCGGATTCATCCAACAGGCAAGGTCGAATTGCATTATCATTTCAATTCAAGGTACCGATGCATTAAGGTATAACATGGAGAGAGGATGAGTTTTAAAAAGAATAAGTTTATAAAAATAATCCCTGTAACCAATCTCGGTTATGGTGAAAGTTAACCAGGTTTTAATAACCCTAATAGAATTTTGCCAACAGCTAACAACGATATCTTTTTGTTTTATAATTTCTGAAAAGGATTTTACAGATAACAGCAGAAATTATTAAAGTTACTAAATTATGGCATATAATTTCAAGAGATAATGACGAGTTTGTGTCTAGCTGAAATATAATAAATTCAAAATAAATAATTTTAGGAAATTTTGAAGTAAATTTCTCTTGATTTTTGTTCCGATTTCGTGAGGAAATCCTAGATTTTTCTTGAATTTCTCTGAAGTTCTTGACATAATTTCAAGTTTATGTTATTTTGCTAGTGGAAATCCGAAATCATTCTTTTCTCTACAATTTTATATCTGATCAGTATAAGTCCTCCAACCTCAAAAGTAAGTTTCACACAGGCATGCCTATCTGAGGCCGAATTATATTGAATGGCGAAAACTATATTGAAAGACCAAAATGATTGCTCTTTGTTAAGTTGGATTGCCGACCAAAATCAAATTGACCGTTACAGAACACCCATCACACTTAACAAAGAGCAATCAAAAAAATTTCCCTGAAGAAGACATCGAACCCGATGTCGAAACGTTGGACAAAACTTAAAAATTCGTATAGCCGAAAAATTTAAAAAAAAAGTCGAAGTCAACAACTCCAAGAGGAATTCCTGGAGAATCGTCAGGATGAATTCTTGGGCAACCTTAAAGATGAACTCCTGAAGGAACTCTAAGATGAATTTCTGGATTGTCTTAGAAAAAGTCCAATAGAAATTCCTTGTACTCATTCAAAAATTGTTCTATTCTGTAAAAAGAGAATTTACGATATTAAAACCACCGCCTCCCTTAGTCACGATCTTTGTATTGAATATCTAAAATTGTCGTAGTTCTAGATACTCTCCACCTTTAAAGTATTATGTGTTTTTATGGACCCTGTGGAAATATTATCAGAGTTCTTGTTGCCCCAATGTTCTTTTAAATCACAAAATAGTCTTAAGATCTCCATGGCTAAATAGTCCAAACGTTCCTCCTATTCCATATAATTTAGCATACAAGCAGTGTGGTACGACTTGCATGCATCTGGCTGTCTTCAGTAACCGATTTGAAACATGCCACAGATTCTTTTGCGAAAAATCTAGAGATTTGATTGAAAAACTGATAAGATCTAGATGCTCAAAGTTGACGTTCCACGTCTCACAATTCGGCACCAACATTTTAAAAGGGCGAAACTGCTTTTGTAAAAAAAAAAGAGCTTCTCACGTTGCTGGCGGGCTTATTTCTACCCACCCACGTAATCCTGCACCGTTTAATGAAAGAAAAGAATAAGCTGCTTCCTTTCGTGGTATATGATTCAGGGCAGAGCATTAGTGATTAATCATAGATTTAATCATGATTAATGAATAATGGGATATTTATTCGTTATTCATTAATCATAATCACTCAAAAATGTGATTTAATCTTAAATCACTAATCATTAATCAGAGACTTTTACATTTAATCATTAATCATTAATCATATTCATAGCTTTGTAGCGTTTAATCATTAATCGTCAATCTTAATCACAATATTCATCGTGTTTATTCGTTAATCATTAATCATAATCATACCTTTGAAAGATACCTTTAAAAAATTGATGAATCTAAAATCTGGAAATGTTTTCATTGTACGTAATATTTATTATTTGTTCAGTGTTGTAATTTCTTGTTTATTGATCACTATGCAAATCGTTAAATTTGATTAATCATTAGTATTAATCGTTATTCATATGGATAATTAATCATTAATCATACACATATTGTGTCGATATTTAATCATAATCGTTAATCGTTATTCATTCTCGAAACTTTTTATTCATTAATCATAATCGTTAATCATTGTCAAAAAGGTATTTCATCGTTAATCTTAATCATTAATCATTGTCGTCAACTGATTAATCATCAATCATAATATTTAATCTCAGTGTTAAATGATTTAATCATTACAAATTTAATCATTCATTAGAAGCTTTATTCATTAACGCTCTGATTCAGGGATGTCAGACATACAGACATGTCTGTATTTATACAGACATTTGGTCTTGCATACAGACATCATACAGATTACAGACATTATACAGACTTTTGATTGAAGTTACAGACTTTTACAGACATTCAGTTTTCGAAAACTTTGAGCTGCCAAACAGAATCCTGTTGCGCTTTCCAATTAAACCATTTTGGGTTTTCAAACAAAATCGTTATGGGGATTTCGTACGGAATTCTATAACGTTTCCAAACGGTATCATTTTGGAATTCCGAGCGGAGCCTTTTAGCACAAACAGGCGTAACACTGATGAAATTCCCGTCGGTCGTTTTAAATTACACTGATTGCATGTTTCACACCTAGAGGCGCACGCATCGTTTATCTTTAGATTTGACATCTCATACTAGCGCCGTCTGTTGACATTGTTGTACTAAACAACATTTCGTGCAACATGCACACGGCGTGGTGATAAAGTAACTGGGCGATTAATTTTTCAGGAAATTGTGCTGCTTCAGAACGGCGTCCATTTTGGGTTCCAAACAGATTTTTTTCAGAATTTCAAACGGAAAGATTCCTTGATTAATTTCGAAAGCCTAAAAGAATTCCATTAGGGTGCCAAAAAGATATCCGTCCGTACGGATTTCCGTACAGAATTATAAGAAGTGCCGAACGAACGAAATTATTTTGGGCTTTCGAAAGGAATCACTCTGGGCTTCCCAAAGAAATTCTATTGGCGCTTTGATGTTGCATGAAGAAGAAGAAGCAGAAAGATGATAATCGAAAAAATCTCCACGGGAAACCATACGAAGAAGTTTTTAAAACTCTTCTCAAAAATTCTAGAAGCAATTTAAAAACGGTAAACAGTACGGGGTTGAACTTTTCTTCTACTATATAATAAACACAATATTCCTATTCGAAATTTTATTTTTTGATATTATCATCTTTCTGCTTCTTCTTCTTCACGCAACATCAAAGCGCCAATAGGATTTCCGAACGGAAATCTGATAGGATTCTGAACAAAATCATTCTAGAATTCTGAACGGAATACTTTTGGCCTTCCGAACGGAATCCTTTTGGACTTTCAAAAGAAATACTTTTGAACGTTCGAATGGAGCGTTCTGGGCTTCTGAGCGGAATCTTTTTCTGCTTCTGGACAAGATATTCCGATTAGAATACTTATGGGATTCATTACCGAAGCCCTAAAAGGATTTTGTTAGGAAGCGCAAAAGGAATCGTTTCGACCAGAAGAGTTCCTTCAGAAGGCCAAAAAGAGCTCCGTTCAGTGAACCGGTTCGTAAACCCAAAATAAGGCATTTATCTGGGTTTCGGAACGAAATTTTTTGGGATTCTGGAAGGTATTCTATTATATTTTTATAGTTTCGTGTTCCGTTCAGAAGCCCAAAATAGTTCGAAAGACCAAAGGTTTTCCGTTTATAAACCCAAAAAAAGTCCGTTCTTCGGGTTCCCAAACAGATTTATTCTTTCTGTACATCTCCTCCGAACCGAACTCTTTTGGACCTCCCAACGGATTTTCAGATAGGAAATTGCGTAAATATCATCAATTTATTGTAACAACATACATATTGATAAGAACATTATTCAGAGCTTTGTTTGTTTGTTTGTTTATTTGTTATCCAGTAGCTTAAGGTACAAGCCTTTTTAAAAACACTACTTCCGGTGTCATGAAGTCCAAATACAAATTTGATAAAAGTTACATTTATAAGTAAGTTTAGTTATTCCAGTATAATTCAAATAGTCCCTCTTAAAAATTGCTTCTGATGACGAACGCTTCACTCCGGCTGGTAGTATATTCCAGTTTGCCTCACCACTGACGAAAAACGAGTTTTATAGAGCTTCGTCCTATTTTGTGGTATTATTAGGTTCTGAGCGACGTAGGCGTTGTGATTGTGAAAGTTTACAGTACAACACAGATGGAGACCGAATTTCTAAAATTCTACGTAATAATACACAGGAACGATGAGCGTACAGTCTTGAAAGTGAACATCCAACAAGGTTTTTCTGCAGATGGGTTACGGAGTCGAAGCGACTAAGATCATATACGTAACGTACATAGGAGTTGAGAGCAGATCCTCGGCGTCTCATGTCAGCAGCACTTGAGGCAACGTGAAGAACGTCTCCAAACAACAAATGTGGAAGAATCAGGGCCTTGAAAAGTTTGAGCCTAGTTGCAGTAGACACCATATCAGCGATACCGTACAAGGTGCGTAAACCACCCTAGATTTTACCACATAGTTGAATGATCAATGCGTCCCATTGTAGACTCGATTGGAAGATGTATGCGGTTGTTAAAAAATGACGACACAGGTTTAGGGGGGTCTAAGATTTTGTGACAGTACATATACTAGGTATACAAAAAAGCGTGACAGAGGGGGGAGGTGGGTCAGGAAATTTCAAAAAGTAGTGGACGTTATATTTGAATTGCAATCCAAGATTACTGGTACGATCATACCATTCGATTTTTTTGGCTTCCATTTTAATCGCCGGGGATGATTTGGTTGTAACACGTCCACGAGTAGACACAAGCAGAACTTTACTATTGCTGTGATTTACCAACAACTCATTATGCGCACACCATTCAGCTACTCTTTCCAGATCTTCGTTCATCATTCGGCCAGTACATTCGTTGGTTCTAGCGATATACAACTCGACGTAGTCTGTAAACAGCTGGATACAGCAATATTTTAGCACACTAGGAAGATCGTTGATGAAGCAAGAGAACAGCAGTGGCGCTAGTACTGATCCTTGTGGTATCCTATGTGGTATATTTCAGCACTTTTTAATGCTCTGTCGTTACAAAAAACGGTTTGCTTCCTTCGCATTAAGTAAGATTCCACCAAATCAGCTGCTTCGACAGAGAAGTTGAACGACGAAATGAGCTTGTCACAAAGCTTTCGATGGGACACTTTGTCGAAGGCCTTCGTAAAATCCAGGAGCAATAAAATACCAACACCTTTTCTATCCAGCACTGACACCAAATCGTCGTAATATTCGTAACACAGCAGTTTTACAACTGTGACCCTTAAGAAAACCAGCTTGATTAGCTGATAGTAAACGGCTATGGTCGATAAAAACAGTTATTTGCCATTGCAAGATTTTTCGAACGCTTTCGGTAGAGCACAGAGAATACTAATTGGTCTCAGATTGGCTATGGAATTCAAATGGGGCTTCTTTTTTAACGATATGATTTTTGCATGCTTCCATCCAGGACTAGTTTCCGGAAAATGATTGGTATTTCATCTTTTCCTAGCGCATTTGACTTGACGGTTCTAATGGCATTGACGGCTTCTCACTACTGTACCGATCGAAAAGAGGAAGCAGACGCAACTGGTGCAACAGGAGTACGCCGATAGTTGTGAATCGAGTCATTATTGTTGTTTTCTAGAGAAACATTGCTGGTTTCATCTGGAACAAAATCACATTTTTGCAAAGACTTGTTCTTGCCAAAACGCTCCTTAGACCGGTAGTCCTCTACGGATACGAGACCTGGACGATGCTCATGGAGGACCAACGCGCACTCGGAGTTTTTGAAAGGAAAGTGCTGCGTACCATCTATAGTGGGGAGCAGATGGCGGACGGTACGTGGAGGAGGCGAATGAACCACGAGTTGCATCAGCTGTTGGGAGAACCATCCATCGTTCACACCGCGAAAATCGGACGACTGCGGTGGGCCGGGCACGTAGCCAGAATGTCGGACAGTAACCCGGTGAAAATGGTTCTCGACAACGATCCGACGGGCACAAGAAGGCGAGGTGCGCAGCGGGCAAGGTGAATCGATCAGGTGGAAGATGACTTGCGGACCCTCCGTAGACTGCGTGGTTGGCGACGTGTAGCCATGGACCGAGCCGAATGGAGAAGACTCTTATATACCGCACAGGCCAATTCGGCCTTAGTCTGAATAAATAATAATAATAACAGAAAGCGACAATGCTGGAATTCTGAAAATTTTTGTCCTTAAGTTGACTTCTTTTACTGCTTTCAGGGAATAAACTATGAATATAGGTTTCTATCAAATTTCTTCATCGCTGTTTCTAGCTACAACCGAATACCCTGGACGTTGCCCTTGATTCCATAAGGTTTTGTGCAATGGATTACTTTCATTCTTTTATCCACTACATTAATAATCTTGTAATTCATACATTAATGCAATAAATCGGAACAAAACTATAAATGCGAATAATTCATTTGTTCGCACCAAAAATCGTGTGCACATGCCTTCAGCCGATAATTTATAATCGCTTTTCGTGTTGGAATCCATAGTGGCATCCTACGCGAATTGCATGCAACGGATTCATTGCATATTGATGATGAACTCAGACAGAGGATACAGACAGCACACGCAGAATTATATTTATACAACCGTTGAACATGCTCCTGTAGATGCTTCTATTTTGAAATTATGTCTTCACTCCGTACATTTCACCTTTTATCAAGATGTATTCGCTTCTTTTATAAAATAATAGTATACCAGGATACGTTAAGTTTCATTTGATTGAGATTATTTTCTTCATGTAAAAACCAACCTAATGTTACAAAAAATATATTAAAGAAGCATTGAACTTGATCCAACAAGTAAACCAAAACAATAAACGCATAAGAAAGGCATTCTTATAAATTCCACACGAAAAAACATCCACTTCCTACGTACGACGAATGCAGACGGTGCGCTTACTTATCGGTGGGAAGATCACATCGATTAAGATGATAAATTTCCTCTTCGATCGTGATCGTTTCTCATTCCGGTCGTTGCTTATTATTTCTGAGGAAAAAGGTGGGGCCACTTATTGCGCAGATTGTTCGCTATCAGATTCATTTTTCAGGTTACAATTTCGAATTTGTATGTGCGCACGAAGGGTAGTGAGTATTTGAAGAAACGCATAAGTCATTTTCAGTGACAAATTTATGGCTACACCAAATGCGTTGTTTCGCAAAATGCAGATGATAGGGTGCGTCAAGTTCAAAAACGAATACAATGGTATACAGCAATACGGCAATAGAAACAAAGTTAAAAATATGCAACTCAGAAACGAAGCATGAATAATTAACAAGCAATCACTGCAGTGAAACTGAAACAAAACGAAATCCTCAAGACATTATTTCCCTAGACCTAACACAGTTCAGAGACACGACGACGTACCAAACTCCGCACGCAAGTACGATTACCTGCTGTCCTCAGCCGAGACGTGCTCCGTACGGCAGTGCACTTCCAGGCCATAAACACCGGTTGTCCAAGTCCAAGTTCAAGTTCGAGTCCGAACCCAAGCCCAGCCAGCCACTGTCGTCCTCACCGGGGACCAACATTTTCATTAATTATTTAAATTTAAGCATACATTTTAAGGTAATAAACGATTGCATGAGCATATAATCGTGAATTCATTAGTGCGGGACATGATTGCTCTGGTAGGACGTCGTCGTCGACGCCGCACCGTGGCCGGATGTCTTGAAGGAATTGTATTTCACGCGACTTCTCTGGATCTTGGTCGATTAGAGTTAGAGTTGGACTAAAAAGTCAGAATCGTTTTCGATCAAATCTTTTCTCAACTGGTAAGTCAGTTGCTAACACCTGTCTTTAGTGTATCACAACCTTAAAAAGTTGATTTTAAACCCGTCTACGACTATTTACAAATCCCAAGCAATGAAATCGCATCGAAATAATCCAACTTTGGACCACAATCCCTCCACTGTCATTCGTCGCCATTTCTCCTCCTCGGGCATCGATTTCGGTTGTCCCGTAGCTGGCTGGCTGGTAAAATAATGCAGTTGTTTTGCATTTGTGCCTCTTACGGGAAAGGAATTCATAATTTCGGTTCCTCCCCTGGGGGCAGATGCGAGCGAGCAAGCGTTCATCAACATCATCATCGCTTTCGCATCATCGCTATCGTCTTCAATGTTTCACCAATCGACATTGACCTTCGCAGAACTGTCCCGGACAATTTCGCAAACGCGCGTGGTATTGGCGAGAGCCCACAGACACACACACACACACGAGTTTCAAATTTCCACTTTTGGGGCAACTCGTAATGACTGACACTAATGAAGCATGTTGGGCCGTTTGCTCCAAGGCAGCCAACCAACATTTCGAGGAATAACACGTGCAAATCTTTTTCCGAAAGTGCCATCCGCCAGCAGGATTTCCCGCCGATGTCTTACGCATGTTGCGAAGAGATAATCAACGATAATTCCATCCTCGGTAGGTTCGTTCGTCGAACAACTTCTGTTCGGGAGCCATATCAGCACCGTAGCGACGTTATTATCTCCTTGTAGATCTCCCGGAGTGATACTTTGTTTTCGGTTTACATATGCTTCGTACGTAGGAAGCAAACTGCTGTTTAGGAAAGATAATTTTCGGGGTACGGGATGAATTTTCCAAAATTTCGTTTCGAAGCCGTATTAGCTCACTCTTATTTTCTCCAGTGTACGAGAAAAGGATAAACAGCCTCGGGCAAAGGCAAAACAACACAGCGTTAAAATGAACATGACAAGTATTTTGTAAGGAGCACTCAGCGCACTTGAATATCAATGACTAACTCTTGTACTTAGGTATATTATTCCTGTTTCGTAGGGCGTTGGTTCTTCATGAAAACCTATTTGCTGATGTTATTTAAATGGGATACAAAAGGTAATTACTATTGCTGAGGGCTTCAGAACAAGCTGTGTTGCAACTTTAACATACGTGGTTAGGAAGTCAACGTCAAACTTAACGAATAATCTAACAGGGATGGAAGATAGTTATTGGATGAAGTTCAAAATTGCACAATATTACGAACGTCGTTGAGATTCACGAATCACGAATTATGGCTCCTCCAAACACACGCGACGCGATTCTATCGCTTGGCGACTGCGATTCTGTCGCCGCTAGAATCGCGGCGAATAAATCGCTTAGGTCTGGGGGCCTTAACATCGTCACTTTGGAATCCATGTTTTTTGCAAAAAAGGCGTAACAAAAAGCAAAACATTTTGTTTTGCACCAAAATTGATCCAGTGTTCCATGCATTTTCGATATATTTTCAATTTCTTATATTTATCTTCTTGGTCATGGATTGAATCCAAAAAAGTATGAAAAAGTCTCTCACTGGAGGTGTACGCCGCCGCTGCCGATATTTTTGCAACTTAAATAAGCTTGGAGTGTAAATTTCGAAGAATTTACCGTTGAAATCCAAACAAAATCTTGTTGAAATAGAATTTTTAAACGGAGAAGAGTCGTTTGGCAGAATACCATTTTGCCGAATATCATAACGCCCAACAAACATTGGAGGAGAATAATGCGCTTACATTAGCAAAATTAGTCTTTTATAGCTTATGTATATAGCTAACATTGTTTGTTGGTAAGGTCGAAACTTTTTTTTTTTGCTGAAGCCCATTATTATACTCTACTGGTACGGCTCTTTTAGCCCTGAAGGATTTCAGTCCGGAATCCAGAAGGGGAATCCGATTAAAACCCCAGACCACTGGTCTATTCTACGGCAGCAAACGGGGCCTCCTTTTGGTCCTCGAGTCCCAGGGTCATTTTGAGGAAGCGGGGAGACGTTCGGATCTGGTTAGCAACGGAATTGTGGGTTAGTTTTTGGAACCTATGGGGTATTTGATCCGATAGTCGTGGTTGTTCCTATTGTTGCGGTAGTGCAGTTTTTGCCAAATATACGCAATGAACACAGCAACCTACATTGCATGTCAATTAGTTGACCTGTCATTACACGAAAAAGACGAAAACAATTAGGAATTTCGAGAAAAATCGGTAAAGTATCACTGAAATACTTTAATTTATTCTCTGCCTTGTACCAATAGTTGCGGTAGTGTTCCCATAGTTGTGAGTCTCGTATGAAAACAATGGGATTCGCAACTATAGGAACACAATTTATAAAATATCGCAACTATTGGAACATTGCACCAATAATTGATGATATTGGAACACTTTTTACTCAAAATAGAAATGATTAGCTCTCAAATGTACCTGTAAGGTAAGTCAGCGGTTCTCAACCTTTTTCTAAAGAGGTACCCCTTCGAAGTTCTGCATTAATTTAGGTACCCCCTCTTCAAAGTAGGCTTCCAAGCCTTTTGATAAAAGTAATTCCGAGCCGTTTAGAAGGAGGCTTGCCAGCCTCTTGAAAGGAGCTTCTGAATCTCTTGACAGTAGGCTTCCGCACCTCTTAATAAGAGGCCTCTTGTAGAGAGGATTTCAAGCATCTTGAATGGCAGCTTTTGAGTCACTTAAAAGAAGGCTTCCTTTGCATCTTGAAAGGACGCTTCTGAGCCTTTTGAAAGTATGCTCCCAAGCCTCTTGAAAAAAGAAGAACGAGCTTCTTGGAGGAAAGCTTCCAAGCATATTGAAATCTGGCTTCCAAACCACTTGAAAGTAGGCTTCCGGGCCCCTTGAAAGGAGGCTTGTAGGCCTCTTGAAAGGAGGTTTCCAAACATCTTAAAAGGATGCTTCCAAGCCCCTTGATAAAAGGCTTCCAAGTCTCTTAAAAGGAGGAGGAGGAGGAGCTTTTTGAAAAGAACCTAAAGCCTCTTGAAATAAACCTTCTGAGATTTTTGAAAGAAGGCTTCCGGGCCTCTTGAAAGGAGGCTTCCAAACCTCTTGAAAGGAGGTTTCCAAACATCTTGAAAGGATGCTTCCAAGCCTCTTGAAAAAAGGCTTGCAGGCCTCTTGAAAGGAGGCTTCCAAACCTCTTGAAAGGAGGTTTCCAAACATCTTGAAAGGATGCTTCCATGCCTCTTGAAAAAAGGCTTCCAAGTCTCTTGAAAGGAGGTTTCCAAGTTCTTTTAAAGGAGGCTTCCAACCCTCTTAAACGGAGTCTTCCAAGCCTCTTGAAAGGATGCTTCCAAACCTCTTGAAAGGATGCGTCCAAACCTCTTGAAAAGAAGGCTCCCAAGCCTCTTCCAGGAGGAGGAGGAGGATTCCATGCCTCTTGAAAGGTGGCTTCCAAGTCTCTTGAAAGGAGGATTCCAAGCCTCTTGAAAGGCGGCTTCCAAGCCTCTTGAAAGGAGGCGTCTGAACATCTTGAAAGGAGGCTTCTGAACGTCTTGAAAGAAAGTTTCTGAACATCTTGAAAGAAGTCTTCCGACCCTCTTGAAAGGAGGCTTCTGTACCTCTTGCAAGTAGGCTTACGAGCCTTTTAAAAAGAACCTTAAGCCTCTTGAAAGGAGATTTCTGAGATTTTTGAAAGAAGGCTTCCGAGCCTCTTAAAACGAGGCTTTCGGGCCCCTTGAAAGGAGGCTTGCACGCTTCCAAACATCTTGAAAGGATGCTTCCAAGCCTCTTGATAAAAGGCTTCCAAGCCCCTTGAAAGGAGGTTTCCAAGCCTCTTGAAAGGAGGATTCCAAGCCTCTTGAAAGAAGGATTCCAAGCCTCTTGAAAGAAGGATTCCAAGCCTCTTGATAGGCGGCTTCCAAGCCTCTTGATAGGCGGCTTCCAAGCCTCTTGAAAGAAGGATTCCAGGCCTCTTGAAAGAAGGAGGTTTCTGAACATCTTGAAAGAAGGCTTCTGGACATCTTGAAATAAGGCCTTCAAACTGTTTGGAAGAAGGCTTCTGAGAAGCGTAGAAGGATGCTTTTAATCCGCTTGCAACGAACCAGCCAGGGTCTCCAAATAGCCTTGCGTGCAAAGGCGTACGATTGCCAATCCGGAGATGGCAAGTTTTCGGATGGGAAATATACCATTTAAACCAAGGCATCCGAACCTTTAGATTCTGGATTTTAGCTGAAAAGTATATACTTAAAATATTTTTCAACATTTCGTTTAGATCAGGAAAATTGCATTGGAGATTTTTAAAATTTGCGCGTTAGACGTTTTGTTCGTTTTATATTTTGTTCCGCAGCCCTTCATACACTGTGCTGGTTGAGGATTTGGCTTTGATTGATATGCACAAGACAAAATTATGATATAATAAATACACAATAATCAAAACTTTATCAATAAGTTTCGAATTGGAGTTGTAATACGTCCGCCATTACGCATTTTTATCCGAGGTACCCCCTAGGGCCAGCGAAGGTACCCCCAGGGGTACATGTACCCCAGGTTGAGAACCGCTGAGGTAAGTGAATTAGTGTATAGTTTGTGGGCAAGCGAATAAACAGTGGTGGAACGTGCTTAGTTCCTCCACTATTGGATCATTTACCCTATTACCCACTCGTATGCTACACGGCAAGGCCGTGAATTGGTACGGCTGGTGCCGTAGGGTAGTCACTGACAGGACCAGCAACTAATTCGGCCTAATCGACGGACCGGGTGGTGGTGCTTCTCATGGCAACGCTTGCCTTTGATGAAGGGGAAGGGGTCCAATAACGTAGCATGACTGGTTGGTGATGACACGCTATTGAGGGTGGCAGTGGCAGGGCTCGGACGGCTGATATCACGGCGAGAATCGCGATGGCGGCAGCATCTATAGGCTAGCAGGCTGATTGGGCGACGCACTGGATCAGCGACAATCGCGATGGCGGTAATAGGTTGACAGGCTTGACAGTAGGGAGTGCTGATGACGACGGTAACTGGGGCAGTAGGCTTGCTTAGCGATGGGCAGGATTAGTCACGATGGCGGCGATAACTTAACTGGCGATTGGAGCTGCGATGGTAACTGTGGCAACAGGTTTTCTGAGCACTGGGCAGGATTGGCGATGGCGGTGATACAGGTTTGCGGGAGCGACGGTCAGAATTAACGGCAATCGTAAAGGCGACGATAGCCGGGCCGGCGGTAAAACGGTCGATGGCCACGCTGGCAAGCAGCTGACGGAATGCTGTTGTCGATACGATCCTGGACACATCGATATAGCGTTTAACGCGAGTTGACCTTTATTATTCAGAACAATACTGATGTAGAGATTCTAATTATACACTATGGAGGCGCCAGAAAACTGCTCAAATCTCCAATCTCAGAAGCCTACCTTCCTTTTTCTAATTACCGTCACGCATACTATTGACCTAGTATATCTTACGAAGCATGGATCGGCATTTGATTGCTAATCCGACATCAGTTAACGATCATCTATCGATCTGGTTGGTCATCGATACGCGCGCGAAACGATATCATGGGAAATGTTCGTCTACCAAACTTCTATGACCACTTCTCGTTATTTCGTCATTCGGAAGGGTTTCACCGATATATTAGGCTTTCGCTATAGAATGTATTGGCCCCGCGGTTGGCCAGCATTTTAATAAGAAAACGTATCATTTGACCGGTAAGTAGTATCCGAATAGTGACGAAATTGATAAAGAATTATCCAATCTTATCTATCTTCACAGACATATGCAGAGTTCCCGGTGGGCGTGGTAATCGTCGGCTTCGCTGACGGTATTACGCTGGAGGTCTACGGCAAAACGATCGAAGAGGTGGAGTTAACTGCAGCCCACTCGATCGCAATTGTGGAGGAGAGGATTAGTTCCAGGAAGTTAGAACTGGCTCACCACAAGACTGAGGTGGTTGTTGTTAACAACCGAAAGTCGGAGCAACAAGCGGTGATAAGGTCAGGCAACTGCACGGTCACCTCTGAACGCTCCATCAAACTCTTGGGGGTAATGATCGACGATAAGCTCACTTATGGTAGCCACGTCAATTACGCCTGCAAGCATGCCTCCACAGCTATAGTGGCATTGTCCCGGATGATGTCCAATAGCTCTGCGGTTTATGCCAGCAAGTGCAAGCTTCTGGCTAGCGTTGCTCTCTCCATACTGAGGTATATGGGGGCAGCTTGGGGTACGGCCCTGCGTATTAACTGCTACAGAACGAAATTAGAACGTACGTATAGGCTCATGTGCCTAAGAGTTGCGAGCACGTACCGTACCGTGTCGCACGATGAACTTTGCGTCATCACCGGTATGATGCCTATTGAATCGTTATCGGTGAAGACATAGAGTGCTTCGAAATGCGCGGCGCGAGAGGCATCCGTAGGACTGTCAGGTTGGCCTCAATGGTCAAATGGCAGCGTGCGTGGGACAGTTCCACTAAGGATAGATGGACACATAGATTGATACCGGAGATAGGTACGTGGGTCAAGAGGCACCATGGGGAAATCACTTTCCACCTGACCCAGGTCCGTACATGCCATTGTTGCTTCAGACAGTATCTACACCGGTTCGGACACTCGGCCTCGCCCGAGTGTCCGATGTGCGCAGGTTTAGAGGAAACGGCAGAACGGCTACATGTGGTCTGGACACTACTCCGGACAACCTAGTCCGGAGGATGTGTAAAGATGAAGTTGGCTGGAACGCCGATTTATCGGCTATCGTCCAAACCATTTCAGAGCTACACAGAAGGTGGCGCGTGGACTCGAGGAATGGCTAGTTCAGGCGCAAATAAGAGGTGGTCCAAGGGTTCGGAGTCGGCTTCATGGGTCATACCAGTGCCCTGTGGTCGAACTCGATTCTTTTATCGAACAAGTGGCCGCGAGAAGAACAACATGGTATCGTCACTTTCGCGGCGTCGGTCAACCGGGCGGGTTCCAAGCCCGAGGACGGAAAGGGGTCATCGTCAAGACTGGAGCAGGCGTAGGCACCGCGTCGGCAAGTCCCTCTGTGTGATGGCGAATTGGCCCTATCGCAGAGAGGTCAATTTGGGGTGCACGCGGCATCATCATTCTTGTTACCAGCCGTGCAGAGGGAAGCAGACGCGAAGTCGACCCTTCCCAATGAAAAACCACCAGTTGGCGTTTCCATCGGGAGATGACCGAGCCCTGGCACCACTGGTTCCCAGCCAGCCCAAGCGGAATCTGCCTATGGGACGTGGCGGAGATTTGACAGTGGACTCTGTTGAACTTGCTGTTGAATCTCTACAAAAAACCACCTATGAGCAGCTCTGTATAAGCGACCCGTGCCGCTTCCAAAGCACTTCAGCCCATCAACAGAAGTGCCAACCAGCACATTACCACCGTAATCTGGAAAAGTGACGTAACAGCCATTTTACAACATGCATGTTTTCCATTTTTCTAATTACTAATTACGATATACTGGTCACGGCTTACGACAACGAACAGAACCTGGATAGTAGATTGGAAACGACGACATTGGGCCAACAATCGTGCTGTTCTACTCCCGGAGTAATGAAGGGTGACACCGGCTTGAAATGGCGAGGGGGCTAACAGCACGGTCGCCTTTGTCCCGGTAAAAAACTAACAATCCTCCGAATACGTTCAATACTCGTCCACCAATCTTATTGGTGAGTACTAAATAGAATCGATTGAGATTTTCCCGATTGCGTGGTCGTCTCTGAACACGGTCATATAAGTGCGCCCGTGTGTGTCAACCCTAGGATGGACCTCAATGCTTGCAAAGACAATCCATGTATCATAAGCAACTACGTACGACGGGTGGAGCTAACGGTTTGAAGAGGGGAACTCAATAGAATGAGTAATTGGACATACCACACAGAAGCAGATGCAGGAGCGGCGAACCAGTTCGCCAGTAGTGGGTTAGAGAGGATTGGGAGCTGAGGGACTTGGGCGAGAACGTAGTGAGGACCAGGCGCACACAAATCGGAGAGATGCTCCTCGAGCTAAAGAAGGACCCTACGATTGATAGCTCGATTATGCAAGAGCGCATTGCGAAATCGCTGGGCGCAGAGGCGGAAGTTAAATCCCTAACTCCAGAGATGGTAATAATGTGCAGGGATCTAGACGAGATCACGTCGAAAGAGGAGCTCAAGGATGCACTAAAGTCCGAGTGTGATCTGGGTGAGGTACCAAGGACTATCCGAATAAGGAAAGCATACGGAGGCACACAAACAGCGTCTGCCAGTAACCGCTGCTAACAAAGCTCTGAAGGTGGGCAAACTGACTGTTGGATGGTCGAAATGTCCATCGAAAGGTCCGGACAGATCCAACAAGTGTTGGAAATGCGGAGAAACAGGTCATTTTGCGAAAGACTGCATGCACGCAAAGGGTCAAGTACATGCGTTGCACAGTAGAAAACGGTAATGACCATCAGACGGGTGCCTTCAAATGCCCTGCATATAAGAAGGCGATCGCAGGTCAGCAGTAGTGGATATAATTCAGATTAATCTGAAACATTGCGATACCGCACAGCAACTGTTATGGCAGTCAACAAAAGAAACTATGTGTGACGTAGCGATTATTCCAGAGCCGTATCGAGTTCCTCCTGATAATGGCAACTGGGTGGCTGATAGAACGGAAATAATTGCAATACAAGTTATGGGTAGATTTCCTATCCAAGAAGTGGTAGAAAGTTTATGTGAGGGATTCATGATCGTCAAAATCAACGGCGTTTACGTATGCAGTTACTATGTACCTCCAAGGTGGGCCATATGCTAGAGCGGTTAACCGACAACCTGATCGGATGAAGGCCGGTAATAATGTGAGGTGATTTCAATGCCTGGGCTGTGGCGTAGGGGGGTAGAGTCACCAATACGAGAGGGTATATTCTTCAGAAAGCTCTGGCGAAGCTAGATGTACGACTGTGTAATGAAGGCTCCGTAAGCACATTTCGGAGAGACGGGATCTATTATCGATGTCACGTTCTGCAGTCCTTCATTGATGGTGAACATGAACTGGAGAGTTAGCGAAGAGTACACCCATAGCAATCACCAGGCGATTCGTTGTTGTATTAGCCAACGAAACCCTGCGACAACACGGAGAAGAGTGACCGTTGAGCAGAAGTGGAAGACGAAAGCCTTCGACAAGGACTTCTTTGTTGAGGCACTTCGACCGAACAACAGTTTCAAGAACGTTAATGCGGCCGAACTGATAAGAAGGATGGTAACGGCTTGTGATGCCGCAATGCCGCGAAAACTGGAGACTAGGAGCAATCGGCGTCCACCCTACTGGTGGAACGAGAGGCTCAGTGCGTTACGCGCTGCTTGTCTCAGATCCAGGAAGCGGGCACAGAGAGCGAGGACGAAACCAGAGAGAGAGAGGAGCGCAAGGTGGCGTTCAAGGAAGCTAGAACCGCATTGTAACGGGCAATCAAGATTGGCAAATCAGGTTGCTACAAAGAGCTATGCCGAGTAGCAGTCACCAATTCCTGGGGTGAGGCGTACCGCGTTGCAATTGCGAAGATCAAGGGCCACCGATACCGTACGGCGGAGAAGAAGAAGCGATTTCCAAGGGTCGGCAAGTGTCTAATGACGAGCTGGCAGAAGCTGCGAAGTGCCTGAAAATGAGGAAAGCCGGTCCAGATGGAATTCCAAACGTGGCTCTGAAAGCTACGATTTTGGCAGATCCGGATATGTTCAGAACAGTACTCCAGAAGTGCCTAGACGAGGGTAGTTTTCCAGAAATGTGGAAGACCCAGAAATTAGTACTGCTGCCAAAACCAGGGAAGCCGCCGGGAAATCCGGCTTCGTACAGGCATATATGCCTGATAGACACAGTTGGGAAACTTCTGGAGAGGATAATCCTCAACAGGCTGACGAAGTGTATGGAGGGTGTGCGTGGACTTCAAATATGCAGTTTGGATTCCGCAAAGGAGTATCGACAGTGGACGCAATTCGGACAATGCTCGAAAGTGCTGAGAAACTTTCCATACAGAAGCGAAGAGGAGTGTAAAACAATAAAATTCTTATTATTTAAAATGTTCTTCATTCAAAATAAAATTTTTGTATTTCAATATATTGTATGACCGCCAAGGTCGACTACAAGAAGCTATTTTTTTAGCCATGCTCATACATGTTATCGCATCCGTGCATTTTCGTATAGTGATGGTATTCACGGATTTTCGGATGCTCGATGGCTGCTGCCATAAGTGGGAACTGATGATTAAGAAGTGGAAAGTAAAAAAAACTACCTATTCGGCCAAATAGGTTATTTTTTTTATTACTTTCTCAAGCCAAATGACTTTCGGCCTAGTATTCCAAACAACTATCGGCAGAATGGCCTTCGGCCAAATGGCATTGGTCCGAATGGTTTTCGGCCAAACGGCCCTTTCCCGTGTGCATCCTTTGGAAACTATGTAGGGGAAGTGTTCCGTTTTCCATCTCACTGAACATATATTCATACACTGCTAAAAAGAATCTCAAAAATAATAAACAAATCAAATTCCTTTTTGTTGCTTTGTTTTCGATGGGATGAATATGGGAGCTTTGAGATTGCTAAGTCCCAAGTACCGATTTGCGACAATATACAGAAGATTGCTCAATTGAGCATTGTATAGCCACTCACGATTTGTACAATCACATATGCTATGCTATGCTATATTAAAAGATGAGGAGGTTTCGCGCAAGTTTGAGAAAGGCTACAAGAGCAGTTCTGCTCAAATGGGCTTTTCCCTGCTCCAAATAAAAAAAAACAGAATATTGATTGTTGTTCTGCCACACCTACTTTATGTAATCGTCGGAGGGAGAATTGTCAGTTGGCCATAAATTGATCTTTACTCAATGCTGACGGTTTACTATTTATTTAATTTATCGATAAAACTTACTGATACCTACTTACACTTAATTTCGTCCTCACAGTCAGTGTGAGGCTCACATTTTAGATTAATGATTCAGATCAAAGTCCATTTAGATAGAGTAATAGAATTATTTAAGCGTGAATCATGGATCAGGGATGCATTGAATTTCAGCTTCCACAAAAAATATCAAATTTGTTAAATTATGATTATCCACATTAGCCATCGACTGTTTTTGAAAATATCAATAAAATTAAATATATATTATTGTCTCTTCTTATTTTCTTCCAGTGCCAACGAAAATGCATCCTGGAAAACCTATCTCCGTCCAATAAAGATTCAACCCATCGACTTTCGCTAGTTCTACTACAAATGACCCGAAACGAGTCCCTGGTGACGGCAGATGTCGCCTGGGTCAACGCAGCCGACAGCCGGTCCAGATCCAACCATTCCCAGCAGCAGCAACAATCGCAAGAGCAGCAGCAGTGCCTTGTGACGTGGGAAGTCTCCGGTGGCGGATTGATGGGCAACCTGCTGACCGAATCCTCCACCGTGCAGTTGTCGCTTTGGGCGGAGACCAACTATCGGGTGCAAGTCACCTGTCGGAGCAAGGTAAGACCATTTTGAGAAATCATTTTTATCGTCTCATTTGATGCTATCGCTCGGACCGCACGACCGCACTATTTTAAAACGAGAACCCGACTTAATTATGGTAATTTTATTGCATTTGCCCCAGATCTGATTTTGCTGATAGCCGGCTTTGCACACTTCACCAAATCGGACGACAAAACAAGTCTTTAAGTTTTTACTGCTCTATCGCGCCGGTCTTGATTTATGCTATCTGGTTGGGATTTAATTACCGGCTCATAATTATGCGAAACCTTTTATATACAGAATTACCTCAGTTTTGGCAAATTAACGTTTTATTGTGTTTTTCCTATTGTTGACTTTCAGCGTACCAACTCCCTGGTTCGTTCGTCTCCGATTGTCCTGAAAACGTCTGCAGCCACTTCCGTTGGACACAGCCAATCAAAGCGACCGACGACTGGTGCCGAAACAACGGGCACCCAACTGGGTATCGAAGAGCTAGTTCCTGTGTCTCACCCTGAGGGTTCACCATCAAACGAACAAAATTGTGTTCAACCGGACGGATTGCGAGAAGTTCTACTATTTGGGGTATACATCACGCTAGTGGTGTTCCTGATGATCCTACTGACGGTGGTCAGTTGCGTCAATCAAAGGCATAAGGCGATTTCTTTGGAGAAAACCTCGTCGTCGTCGGATGCAAGTTCGATATCATCGGATACGCACGTCCTAGTGGTGAACGACGTGATGGCAACGGAAATATTGCACGTTTGAAGAGGTGGTCACTACAGGAAAGGTGATAGATTAACGAGTGCTCAAAGTCAATAGAGTTTAAGTTAGATTTTATAAGAATAGTTTTACCGCTGGTGATATTGTAAATGATAAATTGCCTCGTAATTATGGTCGTTGGTCGAAAGGATTCTAAAAACAGATATTTAGTAGCGAGCCACAGTTATGATCATCCATATTCTCAATTGTTTGAACAAAAGTTAATGCAAATTCACGTGCACGGCAAAATTACTCGATTGAATAAGACTTGTGTGATAGTTTCGGTCGTCTGTGAACAAGTACATGGATGAAAAACTATAACTACTAGTAATCGTCCCAAGAGCTACGCAAATGGCATTAGAACACTATTTTTTATATTAGGCTTCAATGTTTCGAAGTTAAGAGGGTATATGCATTCATATTCAATGGGTTTCTGGTTCAAGGGGGTAGATCGTATCGAAAAAGGATCGAGATTTGGTCGTCCTGGAACAAAGAACTTACCATCAGCTCTTCGTCGTGCGAAAAACCAGAGGAAGTTTTGCGCTAATCACTACAATCGGAAACTCTTCAAATTTCATGCAACGATTTTTTTAAATCTTTCGTTTATTTGGAAGGCTCATTTGCCGTGAAGCGTTACGGAGCCGAAACCAAGTTTAACAATACATTTCTTGGTTCATGCAACGATGAAATTAGCAGAAAATACAATTCTGGGAACAAGAATCCAGTAGTGCTTCGTCAAGCACTGAGCCGTTGACAGTGCAGATTCGCACAATGATGATGGATTGAATAACTTGTCCTGTGAGGGACTTCGTTTACGTTGGAAGTACTGTAGTATGTTGCAATGTGATTGAGTAGTCTGTGGGTTGGGGCGGTTTCTGGTTGGCGCTATCCAATGTGTGGCTGATCCCGATTGCGTTGGTTGTATCTGTTGGTTGTTTTTACTTGGGAGCCTCTTCGTCGTCTGTGGAACGGATGATTTCAGCACTACTTCGGTAATGGCACTACCCGGGCAGAAGCCATAAACTGAATAACAAAACATGATATGGAATTCTGTATCTATGTGTTTTGTATGTTGACTTCCCCCTTCAGTCCGTAACAGATTAATGCATTAATGTCTTCTTTTAGTATACTTAGATTTTAAAGCTTAATTCCTAGATCCAACATTATTTTTTGTAACTAATGGGGCGGTCCTTGCCCAGCACCAATGAGACCCCCTATTGAAATGCCACAGTGTCGGCATACGCGCTTGATTATCGCGGCCAAGAAAACACTCAAATACCGTAATTGAACACTCCCACTTTATTACAGCTTTGCACAGGTACCTTTCCTGCCCCCTTTCTTATATCTCAAGTCCTACCTTCGAACTCTTACTTTAGCTTCTTCTTCGAGGCCCCTTCTTCAAACTCCGCTACCTCACCTGGTTCTTCGATCGCTTCCCACCAAGATGACTTTGTTTCGCTAGCTTCGTTACCTGCGTTAACGTTGCTTGTCAGCTCGTGCAACCACACAAAGAACACCGCTGGTTTAGTCCAAGAAGAACACCAGAGTATTGAAACTGCCGAATGACAACCGAACTGCGGCTTCTCGGCGCCGTACGCCACGGGATATTTCAAGCTTTACAGCGCAACTGGTCGGAACTTGGAAGGCAGACGGTGATGGTTTCAACGTGGAACACATGAAACGGTAATTTGGCCGTAGGGGTCATTTGGCCGAAATGGTCAATGGGCCGAAAGGATCATTAGGCTAAAAGGGTCGTTTGGCCGAAATGGTAGTTTGTCCGAAAGGGTCGTTTGGCCGCAGGGGCCATTTGGTTGAAAGGGTTATTTAGCCGAAAGGGTCGTCTGGACAAAAGGGTCGTTTGGCCGAAAGGGGCGTTTGGCCGAAAGGGTCATTGGCCGAAAGGGTCATTTGGCCGAAACCGTCGTTTGGTCGAAAGAGTCATTTGGCCGAAAGAGTTATTTGGCCGAATAGGACGTTTAGCCGAAAGAGTCATTTGGCCGAATAGGTCATTTGAGAAGTGAGAAATTAGGAATGAGACGAGAGACGTCTCACTTCTCACTCTTCATTTTTCTCTTCTCACTGTGAAAAGCGAGAAGCGCGAAATGAGTAGTGATACGTCTCACTACCCACTTCGCACAACTCACTTTTCACAGTGAGAAGTGAGAAATGAGAAGTGAGAAGTGAGAAGTGAGAAGTAAGACGTCCCATTACTCACTTCGCGCTTCTCAATTTTTACAGTGAGAAGTGAGACGTCTCAGCATTCATCCAGGTCCGTAAAGTGGCTTCTGCGTGGTTGCGCCTGAATTAACAATCCATCTCCCTGTAGATTTTCCGGAATTGAACATCATGAAACCGAAATCAGTGTTCTCAGTTTTTGCTCTTGAAAATTTTGTCCGTCCTTTACGATCGTCTTTCGTTGTGTCTGTTTCACGACTGTTCATCATCTTGCGGCACTCCCGCTGCTTATCTCCAGATTTTTGGCAATAATAGCTAATTAACATGAGAAACTAGTGGATTACGACTGTGAAATTTGTAACTTAATTTTTGGATTGGCTTTCAGCCACGGATAATAGCGTTGACAGTTTTACTTCATCGCCGACGTTTCGATCCGGGATGAGAAAAGTTTCGTCGTTGAAACTTCCTTGCTTCGTGACAACATCGATTAGTTTCATTTCGACCAGTTCCAAGGTAAGTTCCTCATCAGCACGTCCTTCTAGAGCTGTCGTTTATGTCATTTATACTACCGTCTACGAATAATGTGATACCTTGAGCGCGTCTCTTACCTAAGAAGCTGTTCACGCGCCTTCACAGCTCGGTAGTCGATTGCTCGCTTGATATTCCGTCAAGAAATTTGGTCAGGGATTTTTCCTTTGCCTCACGGATGGTTTGCCGGCACTCGTTCCTGGCAGTTTGGTACTCCGTCTGGATGTTGGTTAGGGCAAGGTCGTCCGGGGTTAGTCTCTCCATGGCTTCGTGAAGTGCACGAAGTGCTTTCCTCCTACACTGGACTATCTTTTTGGTCTCCTCGTTCCACCAGTGGACTGCTTTGCGGCCGGGGTTTGTACTGGTCTTTGGGATGGTTTTGGTGTCAGCTCGGAAGATGGCCTCCAGGAGTTCGATGGCGCCAAGAGGATCGGTGCGTGGTCGCTGCCCCTGCGAACACCGTCCGTGGTCCAGAGGAACTTTTCGACGACCGAGCTCGAATCTAACGAAATATTGATGACAGACTCCACTGACCCTCGGTGGAAGGTAGGAGTGCCGTCGTTGAGCACGACTAAGGGCCGATGCCCACGTAGCGTTTTTTCAAGCTGCGTGCACGCCGCGTCCACGCAAGGTACCCAGCATCAAATGTAGTCGTGCACACGTATACGTGTGCATTACTTCCTTGGATGCTGGGTACCTTGCGTGAACGCGGCGTGCACGCAGCGTAAAAAACGCTACGTGGACATCGGCCCTAAGGCAGCTTTGGTTGACGCGTTGGAAACACGCCCCAACGTGGATGTTGTTCCCAGGAGTGGTAGCCATTCACATCACCAAGTAGGACCACCGGGGATGGTAGCCTCTCGAAAATACTTACCAGCTTACTTACTTTGGCTGGGTATGTGCATGGAGGCGATGGCTACCGGGATTGCCACTCCAGTCTTACGTCCACCAAAGGGAATTCGGCGTCAATGGTGATTTCGGTTGCTGAAACTTCGCGTAACACGCCGACTGCTTCGAAAACCACTTGTATCGTCCATCAAGGGTTCGGTTCATAATGACAGGTGTCGTTCGGTGGATTTTCTTGAGTGCTATAGCAACTTCTTCCGAATTCGAAACTTGCAGCTCCAAATCGGACAAGCTATTGAAACAACCGTTGACGTTCCTCTAGAAGACTAGTGTGGTGGATCGAAGGCTACGGCCTTGTGGCCGCAGCGTGGATGGCAAGCTGTTTGGCGTTGAGAGTCTGGGACCCGCAATCGGCTGGGGAGGCGACGCACGAAGCAAAATGGGGGTCGACGGTGGTGGCATTGAATCAGAGTCGTCGATGAAGAAGCTGTTGTATGCATCCTGACTTTGCGCTTCCCAAGTAACAATTTCCATGCTTGTTAGATTTATTTAATTCTTATAGCGGATTTATAACAGCAGTCACCATGGCTAGTTGCACAGATTTATTGACGATCTTATTGCTATCAATAAACCTCTAATAAAGCTGCTCGAAAAGCTTCAAACATCAAATGCCGACTGGTCTTGTTAGCAGCTCCACAGTTGTAACGAAGAGCATAATGAGTCCAATTCTCAAAGCTTGATCAAAGCCATAATTTTGGGTCGTAATGTGGTCAAATGAATAACCCCAATAAGAATATTTACATGGCAAAGGGTTTGTAACGGTGTTTAATAAGAGCAACATTTTTCTGATCGAAATCTATGATGGCCATATTGGAAATGGAGAACCATCTTCAAGTCAGAGAAATTTATCACTGGAATTTATGATTAGACGATGTTTTCGCAGCAAAAGACACGTTTTTGGTAAGAGATATAAAAAAACGAACATATTTGGGTGTAATATCAATTAATTCAGTGAAGATTTATGTTATTGATGTTATAATGATTTTAAATTCATTCCCCAAAACTATATTATTTTGCGGGCGCGTAGTGCTTAATCTTATTTTCGCACTAGCTTTCACCATGAAATCGAGCCGGCAACTCATTTCCATGAAAGTACATTGGAGAAAAAACTTATTTTGTAGTCATCCTCATCATGATTTTCATCAACACTTTAGTTTGTTATTATTTGTTTGCAAGATTTTGTTTCTCTTTTTCAAAAGCAACATTTTTGACAGCTGCCGCAGCCAAATTCCCTTCTTTGCGGGCGGCTTGAAATGGATTTTTATATACTCTTATAAGAGGTTTATAGTGGTAATCTAGAGAGGGCCATTTGGACATATCTTACTCTTATAGTGGTCATCAGAAGGTAATCCTGTAGTAATGGGTTTTATAGTCAGTTCTTGTAATTCGATCTTGAAAACCATTCCTAGAGCGGAATAAAACTTGAAATGTTACTTGGGTTGAAATTTGCTGGCCTTGCTCTTGGTCTTTTCCAGCTTCACATTCTAAACTCCATCAATTACTTTATACACCTTGCTTCTTTCTGTGTACTTCTGTGTTTTGCTCTTGCTGGATCTTTTTTTCACGAGGGTGACAGCTTCCTGATGAGTTCATCCTTTACCGCTAGGTACTCCTGCAGTTCCACCACTGTTCCGGTAAGAGCCTTATTCACTACCCGAGCAGCACAAATGTTTCAAATGGATCGCTGCAACTTATATATGACCAGATTCAGTCACAATTAAGTTGCAGCAACCAAATTGTCTTCAATTGTGCTGCTTGGGAAGGTTCTGGATGGTACCGTTCTTTTAGGTTGTCTAGATACGATTCCCGACTCCGTTGCTTTGCCGCTTGAAGATGGCCAATCTTCTTTTTTAGGTCCGCGATTTCCTGGCCCTTGCTTGAAGCAGCCACTTTTGCGAAGAAACCAGCCTGGCTAGATCCGGAGCATGCTTCGACCTCCATTCGGGCTTGGGGGTACGAGATGCCTCGGTTGACTTTGATTCGCTGAACCTCCACTTCATTCAGGTAGAAAGGGCACTTTCCTACTTGATGTGGGATTGTCGTTTGTTCTGCAGAATCTGCATTGTCGTCCGTGTTCATGGCGTCTTCCACCGGGTGGTGCTTCCCGCAGTTACCGCAGACTTACTCGGCGCCTAGGCATCGCTTTCCTGTGTGGCCGAAGTCTCAACAGCGGAAGCATCGCATCGGGTTGTAGTAATAATGCGGTGAGGATAAACGCCGGAGTGTTGATAAGTTTACCTTCTGGTGTTCATCGTTTGATGCGGAAGAGTTCCTTCACGTTCTGATCTTGTAGTTCTGCTAGCAGATAGTCATCTGACAATCCAGGTGCGGGTGCTCGATGACAAATGCGGCGTACCGTCACTCAGTTTGCTCACATCGAGAAGCTTCCGTACTTTAAGGGCGTACGAAGCACCGCGGTTTTCTTTATTCGCTCCGTCGATGGTACCGCCGAGGAAGGCCTCAACGGAACGTTGGATCAGGAACGGATTGTAGTTCCATGTAGTCGCAGGATCTATTGATGTCCAGACGTACCTTCTGAGTCCATGTATGTAGGCAGGTAACCTGCGACCCGTATAAACGCCGTCTCGGCGATTCACGATAAAGCCATTATTGGAGCTCCATGGATCCCCTAGACGATTGGAATGGCCCGAAGCTATCTCCATGTTCCCACACTCCTGCCGCCAATCGGCACGGCGGAAATTGATATTTGCTTTGCAAAAAGATTCTTCCGGGTTTGATCCCGAAACTATCGAAAAATGGCTATCGAAATGTGCCCGAAAAAAAAAATCTTAATGACGACTCACTGCGTTTCCACCGCACCGACGAAAAATTTCTTCACACTACTCAGTCACTGTATAACTGACGAAAAAAAATCGTCTCACTCCCGCCACGCACGCGAGTCACTGACGCGAGTCGCACTGGCGACCATGCGTCTCCACCACGTTACCACCCATCGTCCTCACTCACAAAACAGTCACGTCTCCACCAACAGTCTGGCGTCTCCACCAGACCGAACGGGAAAAACCACTATGCGTCTCCACCACTTTTTTCCAGACCGAACGGCTATAAAATAACGTCGCTGAGCCTCTTCAGTGGTAAAATAATTTAGAAAAGTAATCATTAAAAATTAGCATGGAAATATTTTTTTATATCATAAAAAATTGAATTTCGGTCTGAGGCTGGGAGCGCTGCCGCATCCGGGCAAAATAACGAAAAACGTGACCGTCGAAGATTTACGGAACGGCACACACCTCTAAGCCGATCAGGTAATTTAGCCGAAAATTCCATTTGGCAAAAAGGGTCATTTAGCCGAAAATGATGAGTGAGAAGTGAAATGTACAATTTCTCACCCTTCTTTATTACTGTGAAAAGTTAGGAATACGAAGTTAAAAATAATAAATGTAAGAAAATTCATTTCTCCCTTTGCACTGTGTGCAGTGAGAAGTGCAAAGTGAGAAGCTAGGAATGGATAGTGAGAAGTGAAGTATGAAAAATAAAGAATGAGACGTGAAAAGTGAGATGTCTCACTGCTCACTTCTCACTTCTATCTTAACATTTCTCTCTTCTAAATTCTCAATGTTCATTATTCACTTCACTACTGTTCGACCAAACGACATCTGCATTCGGTCGTATGTTCCGTTCGGCCAAATGGCTCTTTCTACCAAACAACCTTTCCGACCAAAACGGCATATCCAGCCAAACGACTTTTTCTGTCAAATGACCTGTTTGTGGCTAAACGACGCACATTGGAGTACGCAGTATAAAAGCATGGCCAAAACTATGTTTATCATTTTGTCGTCAGTAAATGCATTCAATAAACAGCAAAGCGTATTTTGTTTTGTTTTGTGCTCTTTGTATTAAACTAGTAGTGAAGTATGACCACTGGCGGCGTCAGTTGTTGTTATTAGGTAGAGCACCACTTGGCGTAAGAACGCTGCCTTTGGTAACTACAGCGTGCTTGCGACAAGTGGTGTCCTCCTCTGACTCTGTCATTGAGTATGATTTTTATGTTGATTTTCATTCTTTAATTATTACTTACTAAGATTTCCGAAGATGTGCTTTGTTTGTTCACTTCGACTATATAAATTTGTCATCGGATAATGTTAAAGTCCCTGGATAATGTATTGATATTACAATCAAAGGAGCAGATCAGATAAATTCGTTGCACTTCAACCGCTTTATTTCTTAACAACCTTTTACATCCGAAAAATGCGTATGCTTTTCATCAAAGTCCAGCTCTTCTTTGTAAGCGAACCATTTTATGAGCTTTGTCGCTAAAATCATAAATATTTATTTTTTTCGCCTAGCTTTTCTTAGAAAACTTCACTATATTCAAATAAAAACAACTCACGTGAGGATGCGTGAAATGTTTTTCGTGGAGCTTATTAAGGAAACTCCAATCTTTCCAACGCTGACAGTTTTGTTGCTTGATCGGGTTTGGAACCTAATCAAAAGTTTAATTTTGTAAAACATATTATTGTAAAAGAGGTAAAAAAGCTAGCAATTAATATCATCATTATGGATTTTACATACCCTCATTATTGGTACCTATATTGATTTTCATCATTAAAATCAATAAAAACTCAGAAAAACACGATAAAACATAAAAAATTTTCATGGACAATTGCAATAAAACTAGCAAGTAAAATATGATGAAGTTTTGGCAGCCAGCATTACCAACACGTAATCAATGTTGATCCAAAAATCTCAGGGCAAGTTAGTATTACTATTTGGGAGTACAAAAACGAAAAATAATATGGAGATATCTAAAAATATTGTTTTTGACTTTTGGCCAGGATTTGGGCTGAAATACTCCTTAGTGCGACGTATTCGTGAATATGGCCTGTTCGGTCAAACGACATTTTCGGCCAAAGAGGCAATTAGTAAATTTGAATGCACATCACTCTATTTCAATCATTCTAAGGTCACAAAGGGGTCCACAAACACAAACCACGTAGACCGAAATTTCACTTTTTCAATTTCACTTGCACTTCTCTTGCAAATTTGGAGCAATTTCTTGAGGAAATTTAAATAAATCTTCTGGGCATTCCGAAAAATATTTTCTGAATAATTTTCGGTGGAAAATGTGGAGAATTTTCAATTGAACTTCTTGTGAACTTCTCGTAAAAACAATTAATTGCATATTATTCGGCAACTCGGCCGTACGAAAACCTTTTTTTGTTAAATATCTTGGCTGTGCATATGCACAGCACATGTTTCGAAATGGACAAATTGATACGAAATTTGCGAAAAAGAATCCACGTGTCTTGGAGGGACTCGAACCCTCAACCTCCTACTCTTTAGATAGGCATGATAACCCCTACACAACAAGACCACTTAAAGGTCACGTTTGCGGAAAAGCCATCAGAATCCGAGTACCAACCTCCACCGCGGTTAGCTCTCTTTTTTGCAAATTGAATATCTTTCGGATGCTTGATTTGTCCAATCTCCACATGTGCTTTACTGTTGTATATCCACAGTCAAGCGAGTGCACATTGTTTATTAAACGAGAGGATCGCACTCCATGCCCCCCAACAACTGGTTGGGCGGGATGGTATAGAATGCGAATCAATCGCACTCTGCTGTGCCAAAGGCTGCTTGGCTGAAGCATTTGATGAGTTTGATTTCCTTACGTAGGCGGTCGCGTGTACTCAGACGACTAATGACGGTGAAAGACCGACACTTGATTACAATTAATTGCATATTATTCGGCAACTCGGCCGTACGAAAACCATTTTTTTGTTAAATATCTATTCAATTTGCAAAAAAGAGAGCTAACCGCGGTGGAGGTTGGTACTCGGATTCTGATGGCTTTTCCGCAAACGTGACCTTTAAGTGGTCTTGTTGTGTAGGGGTTATCACGCCTATCTAGAGAATAGGAGGTTGAGGGTTCGAGTCCCTCCAAGACACGTGGATTCTTTTTCGCAAATTTCATATCAATTTGTCCATTTCAAAACATGTGCTGTGCATATGCACAGCCAAGATATTTAACAAAAATTCTCGTAAAAGATCTAATAAATTTTCATGAAAATTAGAAAGGCTTTTTACAAAAATTGCATTTTTGTGGAAACTCAAACTGTTTTGGTGGGAAATTCAAATAATTTTTCGTGGAAGTTTTCAACAAATTATTTAGAAATTCCGTAAATTTTCCATCGATAATTCCAAAGAATTTGTTTTAGAACTGCCGAAGAAATTTACGAAGGAGAAATTTCCACGGACATTTCGAATAATTTTGAATAATTTGACATAATTTCCATAGTTTGCAAAGAAGTTCCTGCCGAAAATCGAACGAAATTCTAGTAGAATCTGCAGTAAAATCCAAGTGAAGATTTTGAAAAAAAAAACGAATGTTTTGGACTTACTTTGGAGAATTTTCCTGCTCAACACAGAAGAATTTCCTGGTGAAATCCATGATAGTTTTAAGCCGTAGCTAAGACTTTTACTTTAGTGAAATTCATTAAATTTTCAAGGAAAAATGTAAGAGATTATATCGGTAAAGTTTGGGCAACAAAAACCGGAACATCCTAAAACATCAAACAAGTTACCTTCGCACGAAGCTGGTGTATAAATCGCCTTAAAAAACAAAAAATTCAAAAGTCTATGTAGACTTTTGGTATACCCGGGGTCCCCCTTCGTAGGCAATCGTAGACTTTTTCGAAACCCTTTCTCCCCTCAAGAGTCTACGTGGTTCATGGACAGCCCCAAACGAGGCTGACATTTCGCCTGTGATCCAAATACTTCATTTCGAGCTATCAAACGTGGCACGTAGCAGCCTAATATGTAGCGCCGGAAAACCATCATTCCACTATATCACACGTTGCCAACAAATTTCGAACCCCGAGTTTAGAAAGTTAGTCCTGTTAGTTAGTCTGTAATTTTTAAATAATACGGTGTACCGATTGATGCAGCAGTTCACTTCCAAGTTTGGTTAGCTAGAGCGGGATCTCGTCCTTTCCAGCAGCTTTACTGATTTTTAGTGCATTTAGTGCCTTTTAAATCACATCTGGGATTGGTGGATCCACAGCTTGACAGTCGTTGAATATGTTCATTCTTTTTCTTATTTTATTTTCAGTGCTCAACAAGTCTTCGAAGTGCTCCTTCCACCTGGCTGCCACCATAATCTTGCCGGTCAGCAAATTTGTCTCTCGTTCAATACATGGCGGGCACTGGTGTAGTTTTGTGCCGCATACCACTGACAGTCTCGTAAAACCTTCACATATTGCTTCAATCCAAGTTCCTCTGCACATCAGCAGTAGATGGTTACTTCCTTAAAATTGTGCGACGACTAAAACCGCTGAGTGACTCCAATCAAACTCGAGGAAACCATGTGCACTGGAGTCTTGCTCCACTGTTTGATATTCTGTCTATTTTCTATAACATCTGTAGGTTTTTCTCGAAGACACTAATTCTCTTTCCGTGGCGACTCAATCCCGATCATAAAGTGCAGTCCTTCCTACCGCGTAACTGTAAGTTGAATGCTTGACGGAATTATTCTTTTGAAGCACGACGCCAGTTAACCTTTGAAAGGTACGTCAACCTGTCCACGTCGGTCTCGATTGACACGATGTGACACCAAGTCTCTTATCTTGCTGTCGGACGTCGGGAGGTTTACCTCCGGTTACTCAGTGACTGTGTAAAATTGCCCTCACTTTATTCCCGCGGAAATTTGACACAATTTCTGTCAAAAGTGGGACTACTCAAAACGATGACTAGTCCTGCCAAAAAACCAACCACAGGGAACAGATTCACTTCAATTAAAGACACAATTTCGCATGCAAAATGAAATTTATTTTCACACGTAATGGAACGTACACACGGTCAAGCAGTTTGACCAACATTGACTCCGCCTCTCGTTTATTCAAACATCCATCAAGTTTTACCAACAGCGGCACGAACAATCAATTTATTCGACCAACAATATCACACACGAACGACCGAAGTGCCAACTTGAGCACCAACTATCAAAAAATATATGGGGGTTTGTGCAACTTCAATACAAATGTTCAAACATGTTCGGCGAACCTTGACTCCACCCCCGACAACTCAAACCAAAATCAAAACGTTTTAATTTTTTCCAACCGAGCTGCCAACTGTCGAACAACTTCACACACGTTCCAACAAAGCAGCAACCGGAGCGTTTTCTTGGTGGCGGAGTCAATGTTCGTCAAACTGCTTGACTGGTGTGTACGTTGCATTACGGAACACAAATGATTAATGCTGATGCTCTTTTTTTTGACGACCATAAATGTTATTTTGGGTTATTTCATATAATCGAAGAAATTTCAGTAATCATATTTATTATCACCTGACGGTATATGTAAGAAACGATTAAATCCTAATAATGTTCTAAAAACTAATATTTTAATGCATCTTGTAAAAATCTACTATTTTCAGAAAAAACGGCAATGAAAAAGAACAATCGAAGAAAGTGTTTTAAAAATTGATTGTAAATAATCCTAAATAAATTCAACAACTTCGTTCAGTACAGTAAACTGTGAAATGTGAATTGGCCGTCCAGAAACCACGTGGTCATATGGGGGGGGAGGGGGGGGTTTGGAAAATGACCACGATAAGCCACATGGGGGGAGGGGGGTGTTGCTCTCGAACCACGTGGTTTTTTTTACACGAAAAACTTTTGGTGAATAACAATAGCGGTGTAAAAAATACAAATCATTAAAATTTAATGATTTTATCATTAAACGCAAAGCGCATCTTAGGGCCGATGCCCACGTAGCGTCTTTTCAACTCAGTGTTAAAAAGAATTTAGCATTAAGCATCGAGAAAACCCGGTAACGCAGCGTCGGTCGCAACGCCAATGCATATCTGAGTTATTTGACCATCTTAGTCTTAGATACTATTTCCATAAAAAAAATAAACGTAAAAACAGGTTGCGTTTCAGTCTCAATGTCCACAAAAAAAAATTGGGAAAGAAAAATGAAAAAATATTTTTAAAAAATTGCGCCGCAGATGGTTTTCGGCATCACGCCGCCGACACTTTTGCATCAGCAGCTACAATTTTGAAAACTGTTCATGTTTTTACAATAATCCAAGTAAAATCTTCAAAAGAATTTCTTGTGGATATTCAGGAAAAATCCAGTAAAGAAATTTCCTGTAAAAACTTTGACCTTACTTCATACAATCCTGATAAATTGCTAGCATTCAGAATGTTTTTTGAACAATTCTCTCTGGAAAATTTTGCTTGTAAATTTTGCTACACATTGGTCATGAAAAAAAGCAAAACATCTCTAGTGTAAATGCCGAAAAAAATCCATGTGAATTCTGTCTGAAAATTCAAAACAGTCTCGTGGGATATACCTATAATTTTCGGTGGAAAAAAATGTTCATATTTTCATATTTTTTTTTACATTCTAATGAATTTCTTCGACAAGTTCTTCCGAATCTTCACCAGAAATTCTTTTACATTTCCAAAATAAGTTTTTCGAACATTTTAGGGAGTGCACTTCAAAATGTTCAGTCTCCAGTTAGTCTTATGGGCAAAGGCGTAGGATTGCCAATCCGGAGATGACGAGTTCGATTCTCGTTCCTGTCTAGGATGTTTTCGGGTGTCAAACATTGTCGACACCCTAGGTATAATGTATCCATCGTACTTGCTACACAAGATATATAATCGTACAATGGCTGGCATTTAAAACTTTCAATTTATAACTGAGGAAATGCTAATAGAATAAACTAAAGCAGAACCAACTTCCAGTTGGAATATGGAGCCATAGAAGAAGAAGAAGACTTCTTAATTTTTCAAGAAAAAATCTTCTGATTTTTCATGAGAAATTAAATAGCCAATGCCACATGAAACACTTTGATATTACCGTTGATTTTTTGTTTTTGGATTTTTGTTTTCAAATTTGGAATTTTGAAATGAAAATTTGTACGCTCTTTGTGAATTCTATCACATTTTTTAAATTTTCCAAGTATTTTTTTATTCGAGGCATTATTTAGAATTTCCACGGAAGAGTCTATGGATTATCTTCAAAAAATACTTTGGATTTTCAAAGAATAAATCTTTAGAATTCTCAAGGTTCATGTTTTTTTGAATTTGCACCATAAATTCTTCCAAAATTTCATGGGAAATTCATTCTTCTTCGGAAAGTCATTTTGATTTCTTTGTAGGTTCAGCTAAACATTGCTTTAAATCTTTACCATGCTAAGAAGCACAATAAATGATTTGAAAATTTTAAGGAATTTTCATATCAGAAAATCTTTAAAATTTTGATTTAATTTTCTAAGGAATTCCTATTGGAATTGCTTCTAAAGTACAACCTTCACAAGTACTACAAAAGTACAATTTTTTCGTTATTTCCACTTGTAAAAACATCGGAATATTCTCGGGAAATTCATTATTGGTGTTTTAGATGAACTTTTATCGATTTTCTACTGGAAAATCTTATTTTGGCATACCGTGCGGGACCGAAATCCGTACAGCACCGAAATCCGTCCACCTCATGACATATCAATAAATTGAAAGGGGTTAAAGTTAATTAATGTAGAAATAATTTATCTTGTCCTGTTCAGATACTTGGCAGTAAGTATTTAGGGCATAGAAAGGGAAAGAAGGCTTTGAAATTAAAACAGAAAAAATGAAAAACAAATCGCCACCCACCAAACGCGGAGTTTTTGCCGCCATTTCGTTTTTGGGTAGATTATTATTTTTTTAATTCTTTATTAAAGTGTTTTTTAATTTTAAAATTAAGTTCAACACGTCGGGTAGAGCATTATTGCACCAAAAGTAACTGTGTTTCTTTGCTAATTGCGAATCATTACATAAGATAAGCGGAATACAAATCGAAGGGATCGCTTCTCAAGGTGCGTATTGAACTATTTACAGTAGTAGTTTAGTCAATCAGACTGTTTCAATTAAAATATTTAGTTAAAAAATAGCTGTACGGATTTAGATCCATTGATTCGAAATCCGTCCACGGTGGTTCGAGTCAGAAGTAGTTGATTTTATTCATTATTTTGTTATGTTTTTCGTAGTTTTTAATGAGTAAATGTGAAACACTTCAAAAGTAGAAGCCTTCATGCTCCTATGTCAATGGAAAACGTTTTATTTACATTCGATTCCTATTTTCTAATGACATTTTCATATACTAAGGTGCTTAAGTGTACGGATTTCGATACCCCACGGTATTCCGAATAATTTCTTTTGGAATTAAAAAAAAACTGCTGAAAATTTCCAAGATTTTTTTTTGAAAAACGAAAAAAAAATTTATTGGAAATTTAGAAGAAATCCCTTTGAAGATTCATTAAAGTTGCCCAGGATATTGAAAAAAAATCTTTAGAGATTCTGTAAAAAAAGTAAGCTGTATTTTTTTTCTAATTTATACTGGAAATTCTTCGGAATTTGATGTTCATTGGAATTTTCATCGTAAATATGCATTTCTGATCCTTCTACGGATTCTTCTAGTTCTTCAAAATTTCTACCGAACATTTTTCGGAACTCTTCCACAGAATTTCAAAAAAAAAATCGTTGAAATACTGAAGATTTTTCCGTGGAGACTCCGAAGATTCTAAATATTCTGAAGGGTTTCCCTTGCAACTCCAGAATAATTATTCTTGAAAATTAGGAAGATCTTGGAATTTAAAATTAATCCAAGCAATAAATGTAGGCAATAATTTAGGATTGAGAAGCCTAGTTTTTATGATACTGAATAATTAGGATAATTGATCGAAAAATTTAATAATGCACCTAATTAGAACATTTAGGTGCATTATTAAATTTTTCGATCAATAATGCACAAAATTCTAGTATGTAGTGCGTATGAAAAAGGTTATGACATAGAGAAGTTTGCATTTAAAAATCAACATGAAATTCTAAATAAAATGCTTTTTAAATTCATAAAAGGGTCTTAGAACTAAGAAGAGTCCTGCGATATGAAAAAAAAGTGGCAGTGTTCCAGAAAAAAAACACTCCAATTCCTAAAACAATCTAGGTTAATAAATAGTGTTATAATAACGGTTGAAATTGAATTCCAAAACAAATCTCAACCCTTTCAGGACGGATGGGTCATATATGCCCAGCGTTTTAGATTGTCTATTAAATTACAAAAGAGAGCTAGGCCACCATTTTCTTCAGTAAAATCGTTCATCTAGATATTGGCTTTACAGAAAAAAATATGGGAGCTCAAATTTGACTGACCCTGAAAACTCAGCTATCCGAAACCTTGGGAAGATTTCGATTCTAAGAGCATGCAAATGAAGTTGAAATGTTTGAATCATTCTGAACACTCAGATAAGATGGGTCATCCTGAACGTTAAGCCAGTGATTAATATTCAGGAATACGAAATGCTCAAGGTACTCCAAAATGCTCTCAAGTTCAGCCCACGACATCTCGGGTGATCAATCATGACATTTGTAATGTCCATTTGTAATGCATATGATCCTAATTTCCATTAACATGAGATCCAAGAGACAAGGTACCCAAAATTATCTTGAGTCAACATCAAGTTGCACAATGACTATGACTTTTTTGTAGGGCCTTAGAAGCACTGGGTTCACGGACTTGAATGATTAAGTAGTTCAAACATTACGACTTCCAGGACGTTTTTTAAAACCTAAAAGTTTTGTATAACCTAAGTCGAGTCAAGTACAAAACACTGAAGACGACCTTACTGTTGAAGTCGAAATACGTATCTGTCAAGGTACAATCAAGTGGTGGAATTAAATGGGAAGGTACAAACTCGTCTTATGACAAGTAAAGACATTCCATTAAAAAGCTCAAAATAATTTTCTTAACTAAAAAGTCTATAGTAGCTTGTACAAATAACAATTGTTATATCAACCCAATGGACCTAATGGGATATTATATCATCCATCATTCATAATTTGGTTAATTGGATAAATCGAATGATCCGAAATCCAAAATGTTAATTGATCTATAATACATTCATTCCTCTATGAGTCGCTTATGAAAGGACCATTTCTTCTTCTTCTTCTTCTTCTTCTTATTGGCATTACATCCCCACACTGGGACAGAGCCGCCTCGCAGCTTAGTGTTCATTAAGCACTTCCACAGTTATTAACTGCGAGGTTTCTAAGCCAGGTTACCATTTTTGCATTCGTATATCATGAGGCTAACACGATGATACTTTTATGCCCAGGGAAGTCGAGACAATTTCCAATCCGAAAATTGCCTAGACCGGCACCAGGAATCGAACCCAGCCACCCTCAGCATGGTCTTGCTTTGTAGCCGCGCGTCTTACCGCACGGCTAAGGAGGGCCCTGAAAGGACCATTTACTGAAGCATATTCGAGATGTGGAATAGAAGTTCCTTGGGAAGTTATTCGAAAGTCATCAGAGTGACCGAGAAAATATTTTTAGTATGGCATCATTGGATTCCACGAGTCAATATCAAAATAAATTTTCAATGAAGAATTATAAATTTTGAGAGATGAGTCAGCTCTAGATTGAAAATCTATTTATTAGAGAAAAAATAGAAATTTTCCATAATAGAATAGGAAATTGTCAATAAAGAAATCAGGGTATGAGTATTAAATAAATGTAGAATTACTGCAAATAATGCAAAATTTCCATAAACAGTTGAAAATTTTCCACAGAACAATAATAAATTAGCACTTTCAAAAGCAAAAATTGCAATTATGTATTTAAAAAAATCACCAATAAAGAAATTAAAAAATATAAGGATATTTTGGAAAATTTCTAAACCATTACAAATTTTTCTCGAAATTTTTATAAAATATTCGCGAGTCCGATTTTTTTTGTATCCTCATGATGCATCGAAGGTATGCGAGTTCTAGATAACCTAATACCTGATACACATTGCAACATGAAAATTTTCGAAATAATGAAAATTTATAATTTACATGCTGGGTTTTAGTTTGATTTTGAATCAGTTGAAATTGTCCATCTTCAAAATTGATCGGATTAACCATATGTTTTAGTTACATAGGTTTTTTTTTTATTTTTGTACTTGAAAGAAAAACCACGTGGTCAAAGGGGGGGGGGGAGGGGGGGTCTGCCAAATGACCACGATAGACCACATGGGGGGGGGGGGGGGTGAAAATCTTCAAAAATATGACCACGTGGTTTCTGGATGGCCCCATATACTTATAAAGGTTCATCTTTTTTAAGGTGGAAACCAGATACAATTTAATTCTCAATTTCGTAATGTGCAAATAACTCTCAAACAACTGTAAAAATCAGCTTCTTATACGGATTCAAAGTTCACTACAAAGAAATTTTATTGTGCATATGCAAAAATGATGCCATATTACGGGTGTCAAATAGTGTAACCAACTTAGCTTGAACGTTTAAAAGTACAAAAGAAATGAAAAATAAATTTCGTCTATGTTCTCCTAATAAATACCTACATCAACTCTCTCAATAGTATTAGCTTAAGAATCAATGCAAGAAAATGAAAACATTGATTACTGTACGGATAGGCCAAACAGACTCGCCATTTTTCATCTCTTCCATTTTCGTCAATTAGAATAAAATCGTCAAATTATGATAAAACAATTCGTTACATGCACGATAGAGTTTGGTAAAGGAAAGAAACCGATCGGAATTATTAACACACGAGACGGAAGAGTAGTTGGAGGAAGGCCGTTCAGTCTAGACATTCCCGGGATTAACATGCAATGTGGCGTATTCTGAGAGCTCAGGGGTAACGTCTCAATGTCAAGGATTAATATTGATCTAAGCGGATCTGCATCGCTGTTGGAATATGGTTTCCAAACAATCCTCGAAAAGACAACCGAAAAGTCCTGTGAACTTCCAGAATACAACCCTGTTGATAGATCCCCACTTGATTGCTGACAACAACCGGATAACAACCGAAAGCGGAGCAAAAGTAAACACAGTGACGAAATTCGAACATAACCCGCGTAAAAACGAAACACTCAAAGCAGTGCTCCTTCCAACCCACCCAACCTTGCCCATAGCGACCGAACATCGTAGTAGCGTATAGGAACGCAACCGAATCACAAGCGAAAGAAGCACAAAGATCAAATCAGATAATAATTGAATAAAATTGTAATAAATTATGTAAATTATTGAATCTTGATTAGTTTCCTCCTCAGCCACACACCGCCATCGCTGCTCGATATTCGATTTCTTCCGTTTGGCATTCCCGGAGCCGGCCAGGGACCCTTTCTCGTAGTGACAAAAAGTTATACGCTCCATAAAAATCATGGGAATAAAGCATTCTCTCTACTGACCACATTATTATTATGATCAAAATTATTGTTTCATATTATTTTAAAAACTATATTGAAAATTTAATTCACTATCACTGGAACTTTGATAAAGCTGCCTATCTTAATCGTCATCGTGTTTTTTGTTTGTTTCGGGAACCCACCGGTGGACTCAGACTGCCGGTTAAAGACGAACGATGATGACCTTGAATGTTACTCACTAAACTCCCCAGGAATGAGTCGTCGTCGTATGCCAGCACGCGAGAACGCGGCTGCAGTGCAAGTCAAGTCAGTCCACCACCAGTCGATCAACTTCATAAATCAGACGAAATTTGACAACCGTTCGGGAGTTGTTTTTTTCATAATCGGTTTGCGGATTGTTTTCTGCGGTTTCGGCTGCAGCTAAATTAGTTCTGGGAAGACTTATTATTTCGATAATTTTATGGAAATAATTAAGAATCGAAAGAGAATTCCTTTTGGGTGGATCTGAACCTTTCCGAGCATTCGAAACGGTGGATCGCTGGCTGGAGCATGAGTCAGAATCATTATTTTGCAATGATCTTGGGAATTTTCAGAGAATCGGTTCTACTGAAGCATACAATTAGTAAGATGCGGAACAAACGAGTTAAAAATAACCTAACATAAGATCCTCATTTCAACAAGAACTAGAAAGGTCTTGTCAAGAACTTTGTTTCTATGATGGGTGAGTGCACTGCAATAGCAGAGAAGGTGTTCTGATGTTTCTCTCTCCTAACAAGCGACAAATTGCAGACGGTTGGCTCCAATTCCATGTAGACACCCGAAGCTAATTCAGAACTTTTGCATAAGCTGCAGTTCGATTAAGATACGGTCGATACTAAAGTTTAATCAAACAGATTTTAGAAGAATTGACCATAATATACATAAATACTGAAGCATGTTTATTGATTATGAAACCAGAGAACTTTTCTCTGCTTCCAGCTTTATAAATAAATTGATCTGATGAACCCGGACAGATAATCCATTGCATCTAGCGCTAAGGAGGGAAATTCTGCGTACGCAGGCGTGAGACAGACAATGGTTTTATATGTTCACATACACATTTTTGGATTTAGGCTCCATCTTTTGCCAAAGGGTTTTAAACAAACCCAGAGTATACTGACCCCTTTCTGCACAACTAAATGGACATAAGAGATCTAATTCAATTTGGCATCAAGTATGACCAGGAGGCCAGGACAGATCTGGACTATTGGAGAGTGCATTGCTTCTATATAAAGGGCCCCACATGCGCTCCGACATGTTGTACAACTTTGATTCCGCCCCCATGAAATTTGGATCATTCCTAGGGGAGGAGTCAAAGTTGTACAACATGTCGGAGCGTGTATGGGGCCCCTAAGAGATAGTGATAAGTCCCAAATCAATATCTGTGGTAACGGATGAAATTGATGCTACTCTCATACAATAGTCCAGGCTTTCATTTAGTTAATCTAAAACTAAATCAAACTAAATTAATGATTTCCTGTGTGTTACTTCTACGTGAAGTTAAACGATTTACAATGATATGGAAAATGCTATTGCCTGATTTTCTCAAAATTGCACGCGGCGAACCTTTCATGAAAGGTACCGCCGCGCTTTCTGCACCCCGTTTACTTGATTCTTATGGATGAATAGCATTGCGGTGTATCGTTTGTCGCGGCCGTACCTTTCGACAGTCATTTGCCGCGTGAAGTTTTGTGCAAGTACCCATTTGGGAACATTACAAACGCCGCGCAGTGTATCATATCCAGAAAATCTGACAATAATATCATCTTCCAAACTTGGACGTACATGTTCATGATAGAATTAGAGGTGAAAGTATAGAATTGATAGTTCCGTTAGGATACGGCAGACATGAAGAATCTATCTATCTATCTATCTATCTATCTATCTTCTATCTATCTGTCTATCTGTCTATCTGTCTTCTGTCTATATATATAAAACTCAATGTTTGTATGTTTGTATGTATGTTTGTATGTATGTTCCAGCATAACTTCTGAACCCATTGACCGATTTCAACCAAATTTGGAACACACATACTTCATCTTAAGGAGACGACGATAGCGTGATTAGGGATGCTCTTTGAAAAAGGGAGGGTATGGAGGTAGGGGTATTGCTTAGTTATCGATCAACTCAGTGTAACTTCTGAACCCCTTGGCCGATTTCAACCAAATTTGGAACACATATTCTTTATCTTAAGGAGACGACACTGGAGGGAGGCTAAGCATGCTCTTTGGAAAAGGGGGAGGATGTGCGGGGAGGGGTATTGCTTAGTTATTAATCAACTCAGTGTATCCTCTGAACCCCTTGGCCGATTTCAACCAAATTTGGAACACACATTCTTTATCTTAAGGAAACGATGATAGGGGGGTTAGGGATGCTCTTTGGAAAAGGGGGAGGGTGTGGGGGGTGGTGTATTGCTAAGTTATTGATCAATTGACTGTACCTTTTGAACCCCTAGGACGATTTCTACAATATTTGGAACACACATTCTTTGTCTTAAGGAGACGACGATTGAGGGTTATGGATGCTTTTGGAAAAGGGGAGGGTGTGGGGGAGGGTGTTGCTAAGTTATTGATCAACTCAGTGTACCTTTTGAATCCCTTGGCCGATTTCAACCAAATTTGGAACACACATTCTTTATCTTGAGGAGACGATGATAGGGGGATTATGAATGCTTTTTGAAAAAAGGGGGAGGGTGTGGAGGGAGGGGTATTATTTAGTTATTGATCAACTCAGTGTAACTTCTGAACCCATTGGCCATTTTCAACCAAATTTGGAACACACATTCTTCATATTAAGGAGACGACGATAGCGTGATTAGGGATGCTCTTTGAAAAATGGAGGGTATGGAGGTAGGGGTATTGTTCAGCAATCGATCAACTAAATGTAAGTCTTGAACCCAATGACCGATTTGAATCAAATTTGTATAAAATATTGTATGTCCTAAGGAAACAACTTTAGTGGATGTGGATAGGTAATTTTAAAAGGGGATGGTGTGAGAGAGGGGTATTGTTTAGTTATCGATCAATTCAGCATAACTTTTGAACCCATTTATCGATGTCCACTAAATTTGGAACCCATATTCTCTGTTTAAGGAAGACTATATCAGACTGGATAGGAGTGTCATAGCTGAATGAGAGAGATGGTATATTTATTAAACGAACAGTTTAGTATACCTTTTTACGGCATGGGTCAATTCAAACCAATTTTGTAAACACATATTCTCTGCCCAAAACTATTATATAGAGGCTGGGAGAAACTGGGAGGTATTGTTCAGTAAACGTCTTAATTTAAAATCCCTCTTATTTAGTTCATTCGAGGTTCTTTCACATTGTACAATGCTCCGAAAACAAATTCCCCTAATTCCTTAAAAATAGCAAATCCTCGACAATAACATTTTCCCGTTAATAACATTTCCCCAAAAATGACTTCAACGAAAATGATATTTCCCAAAAATGATTCTTACCGATACACATATCCCAGAATATGTCACTTCCCTGAAAATGACATATCCCTGAATGAAGCAGGCCATTAACATAACAATATTTGGCTTAAGGTCATTTGACATGAAGGGCATTTGGGATAAATATGAACAGCATTAGAAAAATCTTTCATAGAAACATGCATTTGCTGGGTATAGAGCAATGATTATTGTTACCCTTTATCGGAATCATGGTTTGCCCAGTGAAAAGCAACAATTAATGTGTTTCCCTCTGGATGGTGGATGTGATTGCTTCTTTAAAAGTAGGCATTTGCCCGGAATAAGGCAATGGTGAGTGTGATCCCTTCTTTAAAAATGGGCGTTTGCCCGGAATAAAGCATCGGTGGATGTTTTTCCTTCTTTAGCAATTGACGTTTGCCAGGAATAAGCCTATTCAAACCAACGATCCCTTTTTCTAGATCAGTCAATGCTTCCAAAAGCCTTCTATTAGTCAAATGACGAAGTATCAATAAGTTAACACAATTACTCTGTTGACCAATGGATTTTATCTTTTTCTGATTGTAAAAAACTGAGAAGCAAACCGGCAATTCCGAGCAAGGGTACATAAAGCTAGTGTTTTTATAGAAGTCGATTTGAAAGCGAGCGGAGGGCAATATTTGTGATGGCACATATTACACGACCTTCCTTCTGCCAAGCTCCCTTATGAAGGGGGAGGGAAGAATATCAGTGTGGAAGCTGATATATCTTCACTGGCAAAAGGAAGGTGGTTTGACTTGCTCATATGCCATCGCGTGCGGAAGGATTTGCTATCGACGAGTACTATCTCCAAATTTCTAATATGACATCAGCATTTAGTCGAATAGGATTTTTATTGCACAGTTCTGTTTTCTCATTGCGTCCGTCTCGCCTCTAATTCTATCATGAACATGTACGTCCAAGTTTGGAAGATGATATTAGCATTTCCATATCATTGTAAATCAAACTGTTTTCGGCTAAAATGTGTAGCATTTTAAAATTGACGTCGCATAAACCTTACTGGATTAAATAAGATAGCATCACCCTATTTTGCTTTTGCGCTGCCGTAAGTTGCACCGTGATGAAGTCGTTGGCGACTCGTACGCGTTTGGTCATATCGCTAAGGCTGTTACCAGCTGATCTCTTCCTGCGGGCAAGATTACCGGGTGCGAGTATTAGTCGTTTAGCAGTGATGTGTCATAACTTGTAACCAGTAGCGCGACTGACAGGTGACCAAATTTGGTAGAAAGGTAAGAGCGCTGCTATTTAGTGAACTATCAAACGTCGAACGTCACCGGTGTGGAATACAGCAACCAAATTATAGCAGGAAACAGTGACTCGCGCTCGGTAATGATGCTCAGAGAGTGTTTTGTTTCCTAAAATCGTTTTGCTGAGACTCAATTTTATTATTATTCCCGGAGGCAAAAATTTGGTCAATTTCATCAGCGGATTGGACGGAATTAGTAACTTGATAGGCAAGTATTTCCTGAAAATCAAGTCAAGCCCTCGGTCAAGCCTCAACGTGAATAAAATAAAGCGCAGGGACAAACATTTCAATTTTCAGGTTAAGCTCATTTTCGATTTTTTTTTTTTTTTTTAATCTTGCGAAGTAGGCAATTCATTTTTTTTCTTCAAATCTGCTTTATCACATATGTTTTAATCATTTGATTTTTTTTTCGAACAATTAAAAATCATTCAAATTTAAAAATCAACTGAACAAAATCGAGTTTAAGGCAGTATCAAAACAAGGGAAAATTCAGTCGGACTAAAGGCTAGATTTAAAGTCCGCGCGTACTATGAGGGTATATTTTTATCCAGATAATGCTATTACGGAGAAAAAGAAAAATTTGGATAGCTTCGCGGAAATAACGCGCAGACAGAAATCCCCGCATAGAACAAATCACACATAGTGTGCGTTGAATCGAGTTCAAACATAACAACAAATCAGCTGCCATGAGGTCCAATTATTTGACGTACACAGACATGAAAGGATTTAACAATATCATTACCTGGCCGAGGAGTCAACTAACCCGAAACGAATTGGACTTTGCTTTTGAGGTGCCGATGTACGCTGTAGTCGATTTCACGCGGGAGAGACCCCAGTTCGTATCGGTTGGTTTTACAGGCAGCTTACTGGGCCTGCCACCTCTCACCGAGGGCGAGGGGCTATCGAGTCAGGTCCCACCCAACACCAAAATTTGGGCTAGCGTACTTTAAGCGGCACTCGGTCGCTTTAGTGTATAGGTCCTACTTGTGAATGCATGTAGGTTTTTAAAGAAGTTGAACATAGCTCATTTTCAAACCCAATCCCACCCCAAACAACCCCCACACTTGCAATCAACCAGAGGACGGTTCGTCAAGCTTTTGAACATACTTAGTTCCTACTGCCCCCTAAAACTCGCAAGCTTCAAATATGTGTAACTTTAAATATAACTTGTGTAGTAAAATATTCTTATTTTGGAATTGTTCATTTCGCGCAGAACAATTCAGCACGAAATGGCATGAATATAAATATAAACAAAACAATGATCATTTACCAGCGGAATATTCTTTGGAGGCGCTTTGAATTTTCCTGGATTCCAAATTTTTCTTGCAATGCGTAATATGCTATCATTTTTATTATTTCACGCATGCTGCGACGCAGCAAAGCTAAAACAACAAAAATGACAGGTGTGCTCCGCCTCCCTATCGAGTGGTGTGCTCCCAAAAACGCGAGCACTTCGAAACTTGGATTCCGTCAGGAGTGACCTTAAACATTGTACTCTAGTTTCTTCATACACAGGAGGGTGAAACGCCTGTCATCCGCGGTACAATGGCACTCTACCCAACATCGCTTTTGGTACTTCTGTTTTTGGTACCCAGTTTCTGGGTAGTATACCCGAATTCAGTGCTCATTTTGGGTGATTGGTTCGTACGCAGTTAGTGCTAATTATCGGCATCTAACTTCTCCTGGCGAAAACTTGCAATTGGTTGAAGTACATCGAGCCTTTTGTGTTTGTATGGCTTTATTATGTCGAAAAATAGCTGGTCGATACTTCCATAGTTTTGTTATCATGAATCAAACGAAATTAAAACAAAAACATTTTACGCCATATTGAATGAATAGTGGGTAGGCGTATTAGCCTTCTCTTCAGTCCCCTGTTCATACACTACGGATCACGCATAGACATAACATACAAAACACGATGCTTTTCAGTGAATATGCTTTTTAGCAATTGTCTTGTATACACTCGAGGCCAAAATAAAAATGCATCAGATACTGCATAGAGAAAATTTATCAAATTTATAGACCACTGGGATTAGGTCAATCGTTCTTTGGTCCTTTCGGCCATATAGCTGACTGCTTGAAATTTGAAGTGTGTGACACTTTTGTAGATGTAAGTGCGAAGAAACACATTAAAAACAGCAAATTACTTAAAAATTTGTGAGTGAACCATTGTTGTCTCATGGTAAAATTCTTCATAAGCCCCTCCATCATAAGTAAAATAGCTTGCGAGCTCAAAGTAATGAGTCGTGTTGTCTTAATGCTGAGAGAAAAGTATAATTCGGTCATGCGTTTTGTTTAATGCATCTGTAACAACTCAATCGATGAAAATGATAAAAATGATGAAACATACCTGGTGTGAACCCAGTTTTATGCGTTTGTATTCATGCGTAAGCATGAAGCCGTCGGTATCATACTTTTTCTGCCATGCTGTAAATTTAACTTTAAGTTTATTCCAATACAAGAACCGAAGGCACGCCACCTAGTTGTGAAGTAGCAAATTACCTAGCAAGATTTCAAAATTTGAATCTATTGCGTATTAAATATTAAATTGCGTCGTAGAGAATTTTCCAAGGACTTCTTTTGAAATAGTTTGACGATTTAGAGAATATCTCTCTTTATTTAACCAATGGGTAGCAATCGGGATCGCGTCGGGCTATTCACAATTGTGGAGTGCTTTGAATCAAATAGTTGATTATTTGTCGGAGTGAAATTTCAAAAGTTTTAAATCTAAATTAAATTATTCTAAATCTGAAGTAAGTTTCGGTCGCTTAAATATCAATTATGATTAAAATGTTTAACTACTATTATCTAATTCTTATTAGCGGTTGAATTTGTCGAAAACTCAAAGTTTTGAGATACGAGTTCGAATAATTGAACATTAAATAATTTGTAATTCAGGTAAGCCTAAATAATCCACCATTGTGAGCAAAGATCAATAAGATTATCTGCGTTGTATAGGACAGTGAAGCCCAAACAACGTGGGCGGTTAGTCTGGGATCAAGGATCCGTCCGGAGCTCAAGCGAAACTTGGCCAAAGTTGTTTGAAGGTCGAGTAACACCCGTCGTAGAGTACGACTGTGATCTCGCTAGCCAATAAGCCGCGGGGAATAGCCGAATTATTACGGCGGCACTCCACTTCGCTAGGGGACATCTATACCCCGAGATTCGAACCTGCGCGCGAGTCACGTGGGTTGTTCCGACCGGTTACTTGGAAGAAACCCGCAACGAACTCTGTTGACGACCAAGGGTACTGTTGGACCAATTTTGCCACGAGAAACGAGCCGATCTCCTGTTTTTTCAACTCCGTGGGACGTCCGCAGCGGGAATCCGTCAAAAGCCCCGCCGATCAGGTCAGAACTGTCCAAGTAGCTCACGATCTATCAAATAAGGGATAAATTTAGAGATTGCGTGACGTCACAGGGTTAGCTTAGGTTTTCTTGAATCAAATAAACTAGCTGCAATAATAAATAGGATTCGATGAATTCGATCGATTGAAATTCGCGATCGTGGAATTGTAAATTGCTTTAATTACTTCCAATTTAGAATTACACTACACAATCAAACGTCACGTAATAAATTGAACTATTTGACATTGAAGTCGAAGAATTTGAACTTGGTTAATTGCCTACGATCTATTTTGTGTGTCGGAGTGTGAACTTCGGTTCTGGTTGAAATAAGACCTGCCCTGAATAGGCAGTCTCATCCGGGCGAAATTAAACGAGCTAGCGGTCCTTCGGAAACAGAAGGTGGCGCTTAAGCCGCTTGGTTATAGAAACCGAACGGAGCGTTTCACATCTCATTCTGCAGTTAATTTTTTTTGTTTAATTAAAAATGTCTAAAATATAAAAATTGGTATTAATCCGAAAAATAATCAAACTAATTTACCTCTGCATGCGAAAATGTTTGACAAGTTTTCAAACAAATAGGATTTTATGGTTACTATGATGCTGTTATAAAATCTGTGCACAGCATCTGTCATGATTGAGGGGTGATCACATAGTTTATGGCTAGCGTAAAAAGCTGGATAGACACATCAGGACACATCAGGAGCATGTCTCGAATTTCGCTCCCATGTGTATGGACGAGATTTATAGGATTGCGTTATGAACAATTAGAAAATCGGCCCGATTTAAAATACAATCAGGCGGAAATCTCCGAGAGTCTGAGATGTAAGCCAGGGGCCTCATTGCGCATCTCCTTTCGACAAATCCCGTTTTTTTTTGGGAGCACATAGGCACAAAATCAATGGACAAGATTCCCGAGGTGTGAGTCTACTTTTAGCTTCATTTAAATCAATTTCGATCAAAATGGACTGTGAATTGATTATATGTGACATTTATTCTCATGTGCATGTGTATAAAATTACATTTTATCAATCTTAAATCTTTTTTTCTTGACATTCTTATTATTCTTATCCTAAGATTTTTTCCCACTTATATTAATGAAACGGGGATTTGGCACGCTATTGCTCATTTCGCATTTGTCTTTTGACATTTTCTCTTCTAATGCCTAAAATCGGCCTTAGGCAGGGTACTTTGACTATTGTTTGTTATTTTCAATTGATCAGAATTGGAAAAGTTTTTGATATTGGTCAATAGTAAAATCCTTAATGGAGTTGATTATACGTATTCATGAAGCACTACAGAATCATCATTCTCCCAACGATAATGGGCGAAAATTGATCGTTCCTGCACGAAGTGAATTGGTCCTGCACTCTTACGTAGCGGAACATGAAGAGAAACGCGGAACTGAAGTTGAACGAGATGTAATAGATGAAGCATACTAATAATTGACGGCTGATACTAATCCCGACGATTTTTTCGGACATATATCTGGCGCTTGCATCTAGAGATATATTCGGTGAGCTCTTTCCAATTGTATTCTCTATTCTACTTCTATAACTATATCAACTATTTAGCTAGAAAAATAATTCAAGAAGATTCCATAACATTAGCCCTTTTACTTCGATATTGAACTTTGAAGGCACTTTAAAAATCTAGGATTATCGGCTGCCTCATATTGTGTAAAATAATTATGAATAATGGATATTTGCATTGCATCTTTGATTAAGTTCAATCCGTAAAATTGTATTTTTAGTGACACTCATGAATGTGCCTCATCCTGATAACATTAAATTTCCTTTCATATTTCAATATATTCGGTCGAGACCGATACACACACCGTATTATTTTGCCTACGAAATCACCTAACGTTACTCATCGAAGATTAATAACGAAAATAACTAACATAATGGTGCGTGTAATAATAAAGCTGTATAATTAATGAATTTAGTAATTGTATTCTCATAAAAATGATTTTAGTTCATATTATAACACATCATATTCTGTTTTCATCATCATCTAATTTCAATTTTATCAGATCTCTGTACAGATAATCCACAAGTTGATGATTGGCGATTTGAAGCAAAATTGTATGACAATATCTAATTTAAATATAACAGTTTCAAATAACATCAACGATTTCCATACATAGTCATTTAAAGTAAATCACAAATTTCTGTGAGATTTCACCGAACTCTCAGCAGCGGAGCTGTTCAATAGATGGTTTCACACATTTTCGGCAGTTTTAGCAGTTGAACAAAGGGAAAATCAAGGAAAGTCAATAACAGGGTGCTGTTGAGATTTCGGTGAAATTCACCGAAATTCACTAAAATCTGTGAAATGATTTAAGTGTGTAGTATCAGGAAAAAGCATTATCATTGCTCATGTACTGCAAACGTTTGCTTATAATTTATTCAAATTTCTTCGCTTCATATTTTAATTGAATTCTCACATTTTGAATGATGTTGAAAAAAAGGAAAATATACGGGTTTGCTTCTGCTACGACAATAGAGGCTTGTTTGCAGCCGTTTGATCATTTATTCATCCACTTAGAATTCATTTGTTGATCAAAATCATTATCATATCAGGGGGGAAGGGGAATTTAATTTCTTTTTGCTCTTTTTTCGTTTCAGAGAGCGAGCAAAGGCGCTTAAACCTAGGCTATTAGCCAGGGCAAGGCTAATACCTTCGCCCCATCCGAGGAAAATCATCAGCAAGGATAATGGAGTGACATAAATTTCTTAGCAAAGTCACTCCCAACGTATTTCCACAAATTTTCTATCATTTGCTTATAATGATACTCCTAAACCACATACCCTACCCACCATCCAATTCCTTGACATCTATGAGGGCGTCGGTGAGTCGCTGGCCTCTCGTTAAGTAGATGTCATATCATCATTTCCTTCCCTTTCCTAGTAACGGAGAAGATGGGCGTGGCCGGCAATGATAGCTTTCATGTTTTATCATTTTGGACCCCAATTGGATTTCCATTGAATCCCAAATGGAAATCCATAAGCAATTGGGGTAAGAAAGGTAAAGAATATACATGACAACTATCAGTATGCAATCTACGAAATACTCTGTTACAACGCAACGCAACGCAACGCAACGCAATAGTAAAATCCTTAATGCATGTCTAAGAGTGAATTAAAATCAAATTTAAAAATTCCTATTTTTCCAACTCTCAAGACCTAGCAAGTTAATTTTCCTTCGTGCCCGCGTTCCCTTGAAGACTGAAAAATTTGTAACTTAGTATTTTTCCACAACTAACATAATGCAATTGGAGGTTATGGTGGTGAATGATTCATTCTAAAACATTTCTAATTTCTTACACGGAAAATAAAAATTAAGCCGATCAATTTTGAAATTTCCACAGCCCTGGTTTTATCACAAGGTTTTTGACATGTCCCGTTTTGCAAGCGCGTGTGTCCTGTTTTTTCACCGAAATGGTCAGCCTGTGCATAAGTAAAATACAAGTACAAATTAAATGACCTGTTCGGCCAAATGATTTCTTCGGCCAAATGACCTGCTCGGTCAAATGACATGTTCGGTCAAATGACCTTTCTCGGCCAATTGACTTGTACGACCAAATGACCTGTTCGAGCCAGATGACTTGTTCAGCCAAATGATCTGTTCGGCCAAACGATCTGTTCGGCCAAACAACCTGTTCGGCCAAATGGCCTGTTCGGCCAAATGATTTGTTCGGCCAAATGACATGTTCGGCCAAATGACATGCTCGGCCAAATAACCTTTGCGGTCGAATGACATGTTCGGCCAAATGATTTGTCCGTCTAAATGACCTGTTCGGTTAAATGACATGTTCGACCAAATGACCTGTTCGGTCAAATGACCTGTTTGGACTATTGAAGGCTTCCGTGCTTTTTGAAACGAATCTTCCGAGCCTTTTGAAACGAGGCTTCCGAACTATTTAAAAGGTGGCTTCTGAAAATCTTGAAGGACGCTCCTAATCCTCTTCTTGAAAGTACGCATTCAAGACTCTTGAAAGAAGAGTTCCGATCCTTTTCAAGGAAGGCTTCCAAGCCTCTTGAAAAGAGACTTACGAGCCTCTTGTAAGGAGGCATATGAGCCTTTTGGATGGTGGCTTTTGAACTGCTTGCTTTCGATGAGCGTAGAAGGATGCTTCCAATCCTCTTGCAACGAAACTACTGAGTTTTTCGGAAGAAAAAAGCGCTCATGTCTCTGTAATGGAAGCTACCGAACTGATTGACTCAAGATTTCAGTAGAGAAGCATATTCTTAACATTTTATTCAAGTATTCTAACAAGTCAATATAATCTTTTTTTGTAGTCTATTTTGAGTCACACCAACTTTTAAAAAATCGGTTCGTTTCACTTAGTTCAATATGTAAGTGACATAGCTTGACCAACATGACACACAGCCTTGAAAACACTCTTACCTATGTTCACAGCCGATGTACAATTTAAGAATTGACACTAACAGAATCTGTACCCTTATACGACAAACTATTTTGTAGAATGTGAGTCAAAACATAATAATACAATATCCAGTCTTTTAAAGAAGACTCGAAATAAAGTCGAAACGTCGCAAAAAAAACTAATACCTTCGTTTTGATTATTATCCAAAACTGCAACGCCGTTAGAAGTTCCGATTTATCAAAAATGTTGATCATTATTGTAATTCATCCGCCAGTACACATTTTTGTCCGAGGTACCTCCTTAGCCCGGCGAAGGTACTCCCAGGGGTGCATGTACCCCATGTTGAGAACCGCTGGGCTAAATGACCTATTCGGCCAAATGACTTTCGGCCAGATGGGCTTCGGCGTAATGGTTTGCTCGGCCAAATTTATTTGAATCGCCCCTAGGGGAATGCCAGGATTAAAGCAATGGTGGATGTGATCCCTTCCTTAAAAGTAGGCGCCTGGATTAAGACAATGGTGCATGTGATCCATCAGCTTAACTTAGCTTTGACTGAATATGCATACCTTTGATTGCTACTCCGTGATTGACCAGAATCAGTGAAATTGAAATTGCACGAAGAGTCAACTGAATGATTTACTGGGATTGTTCAAGCATTCTCAGTGTGCAAGTTTCAGTGACTCAAATGTTCAAATGAACAATAACGGCCTCATCCTCGTAGTCAGTTAGGAAGAAATAAGGAATATTTGTACGTGATTTTTACTATTTGAAGACCGTGTTTACCTCTGCGTCTCCACAAAACCCACAGGAAGGACTATCAGTTAGTCGGTAGGCATCGTTGGATCTGGATTCAACGATACGACAGTACCATTCTATTTACACAATGATTTTGCTGCGTAAAGCAAAACAGATCTCAATTGTCTCGGCCGGAGCGAAGCGCAATACAAGCGCATGATCCACCGAATATCAAATCGACAAAGTGATCCCTTTTTTTAAAGTATTTTCCTAATTAAGGCAATCGTGGAAGTGTTCCCTTCTGATACTCCCATGCAGATTTAATCTCCGGTCTCTCGTAATGTGTGGCCAAGTAATCTCAATTTAGGCTCTCGAATTTCCGTTGATATCATGTTTTGATGGCATCGTCCATGAAACTCAACATTCGAGATCCAGTTGTGAGGCCACTAGTCTCGAGCTATAAACCGTAGACATCAGTTAATGAATACTTGCGGCTTCTGTGTGATCTTCCCTGCTGATACACACTAAGTCTCACTGGTGTATAATAACTCAGATTTCAGAGTTAAATATTCATTATTTGATGCGGTGAATAACCTCCAAATGAAATAGATGAGCCAGCCTAGGGCTGCAAATCTCTATAATAATGACAAAAAAAACCTCCAGATGTTTTGAAAATTCGGAAAAGCAGCCCTAATCCTCAATTCTGTTGTACGATGCTTTTAATCAATCACTGTTGAACACTGCCGCATTTCTTTCCGCTTGATAAATCCTGTTTTATCGACCACATTCCACAGGATTGGTTGCATTACCAAGACTATGATATCTTACCAAGTGGAAGGACTGCCATTTTTAATAAATAGAGCCGACGAGGCACCACATTTTTCAACACAGCTGCCCGCTACAGGTCAGATATAAGGTCAGATACTGTTCTTATTCCAGTTACGTTTTAATTTTAGTTAGATTTATTACTATATTTGAAACTCGATTATGCATATGTACAACATGCGATAGATTTTAGTTCGGAAAAGGTATTGGATGGTAACCGCTCCCTTCGATGGGGTTTGATCCCACGAAACCAGTACGCTAGACAGGTGCTTTCCCTACTAGTTTTATTGTTTTATAGCAGTCTTGTAGTGCAAATCATGATCTCCAAGACTGTTATGAAACTGAACTGACTAGGCGTACATCATCAAGCGTTAGCTGCATGGAGAAGAATGACTAGGTCCAGATTACGATACTAACTTTGAAGTCAATTTCTATCTTATCAGCATGCAATCAGTGGAAGCAGACTGCTAAAGTTTGACTAAGTTTCACAAAACAGTTACAAATGAAAATTTGCAGCTTATTTATTCAATATGTTTTGATTCAACATCACTGTCTTGAATCATTGTCATCAATTTATTCAATTTTTAATTAGTGTGATCTAAGGTTTAATTGGGAAGTGGGAGTTACCCTACTTGTGTTAGGAGGACATATTTTATCTGAAGAGTTTACTTTAAAGATTTTTGTCTAAAGAATACGTAGGTTAGATTAGTCTTAGTCACAGCATAACGAATCACTATCCACAGCGTAAAGTGGATAATTTATTTTAAAAAAATCGAATCCAAAACCTCTACTAACGGATACGCTACGGAGTATCCATGTATCCAACTCAATTATGTTTACGGTTGATTCGCATCCCATCGTTTCCTTTTGTAATTTTCCTATCAATGTTTCACCCAATCCATAATTCCGAAAAATCAACAGACTGGAGATCGTTTATCAACTAATAATTTTCAGCTGTCCTCAGCCTAAGCCAAAATCGTGCACACAAATATTAAATTGACTAAATTACCCATTTAGAAGAGTGTGTGAAAAGAGAGACTGTTTGGGAAGCAAAATTACTCTAAATTGCGCAATCAAAGATCGAAATTTAAGCCATGCATCCACTTTATCTCCTTGGCAAACTTTCTTAAAACTTTTATGACAAAATCACATGTCAAAACATAAAATAAAGATTAAAGGGATAATTTTCTACCATTAGCTCGCTTCGTCATGATTTTTTTTAATTTTCTTTATATTGTCTGTGCGTCCGTGAAAAAAAATTATTGATGTGAATCAATAAACTCCTTTTAAATTTATTTCTTTCAACTGATGTGGTTGGCAAATGCAAATGGAATTTTTTTTTCTGTTAATTACATTAATTAGTTAAGAAAAAACTTAAGCGCATTAGAAAAAAAAATCAATGAAAATCAGACAACACATTCATTACAAAGGGTAATTCCTCTAATTGGGTTGAAGACCCATACGTACGTTGCTATCCAATACCTTTCCTGTCCCAAAAAGATCATAACAAAATCGAAGCGATTAGAACCACCAAAAGCGAAACCGGTAACTGGAAGCGAAAGAAGGCGGTCGAACGGAAGATCACGAACCTCAATATACGTCCACGTCGCGTCCCGTCCGCTGAACAACGCCACGGCAGACGAGCGCGTAATTACCGTCATAATCAGAAAATTAGGTCCGTGTGTGCGTTTATCCGTCGAATAGCATCCACACTACTCTTCCTGTTTCGTTTTCGTTTGACCCACAGAAAGATGCCCAAACTGGGTTAAGATGGGTCGATAATAATTGCATGAAGCGCTGCTGTTTCCCAAGTTCTGAGCTATAGACGTCATCATTATTAGGCTTAGGCGCAAACGATATGAAAGCATAGAGGAATCATTCCCGATTCCTCTCCGTAGGCTTAAATTGCTCGAATAAGTTTGTATAATTGTAAAAAGACTGAGACTATTAGTTAAATAAATTTTCATAATGCATATAGCTTATTAACATAAGTCGGGTGTCGTCGCCATCAAATTAATACATCCGAAAGCCGTCCTTTGTTGAAACCTCACATTATCGACGGAGCGTTGACACAGTTCCCGAATGCGGAGTGTGAACAACCGTTTAAGGAAGGTACAACGGTTGATGTTTGCATTGTATGTAAATCACTGTTGTGATAGGTTGGAAGCCAAAGGGGCAATCACTCACCAGGCGAAGGTTTTGTGGAGAAGTGCTACGGCTTCCATAGTGTTTGGGGAAATGGCCCGGGTGAGATTAGTTTTGTTTACCTTAAATGAGAAGCTACGAGGGCCGCAACACCTACGAACAATTTTATTGTTTTCAAAAAGGGCGTGAAACGGGCGTTGTTCATCGGGGTATTTCTTTTGCACTCCAAGTAATGGCGTATGGTAGGGAATTAGGCAAAGCAATGGCACGTGATAATGGTGTAACGGATTGTTGGTAAGTATTGAATGAACTCAAAGTGTTGTAGATGTCCACGGTTATTCACGCTGAAATATGTTGCCAAGCACATTCCCAAAAACAGTAACTCATATATGCTATCGTTGATATAAATATAGATAAATTTATTGCGCTTTATCCTATTTTGTTTAGAACTTCCATAGGCTTGCGGAAAAATGTGCGGCTACAGAGCGCCAATAGGTTTGATACTCAACGCTGTTTAGGGAATTATCGGGTTTGAAATTTGCTTGATCCAAAAGCATCATCGGTTTTAGTCACATGATAGAAACCTCGATTTTAACAACTGTGCAAATTCTTAACGAATACTAAGCTGCAAGGCGGCAATGTCGCAGTGGTAAATGCAATGCCAACATAAAAGCAGATGAAGGCACGTCTATTCTACATTCTGCTCGTGGCATTCAACATCACAGTCCTGAATCATTGTTCAAGAAATATAAATCCAATTTATTCACCACTAACAGAATCTTTATTCTGCCTTTACTGCTTCACTTATCTATCTCATAAAATCCGGCACAAGACACGGCTCATGAAACACGCATCAGAGCTCCCATTTTATCCCAGCCACGCCACATCGCACCGCCCGCTACTTCGCTCAGGACCCCGAACGCAGGTCAAGCCAGTGCGCAAAACACTTCGGCACCGTTTCATCTTTATCTCGATAGTTGATGGATTAGTTTCGTTCTAAATTGCCTCCTTCCACTCGGTTCCCCGGGTAGACTTTTCTCTGGATTTCTTTTTTTTTTGTTTCGTCGCTGATGATGAGCCTCATTCATTAATTATCCGCTTCCTCGTGATAGCAAGTGGCAAGCTATCCGACAGCCGCCCTCAAACGGCGCAGGGACGAGGGGATTTAATGTTCTACATATTTTCGTGGTTTCGTGGCTTCTGGATCGGAGGTATGTTCACGTAGTCTATATGACGACCGGCCGACGATGACGGCGACGATTAAAAGTTATGGGAATTGTTTTAGGCTGTTGCGTTGCCCCTTTCAAATGCGGCGGAATTTCAATCTCGAGAGAAAAAAAAAGTAAATCGAGCGAAGGGGTTCTCATCGTACAGAAAAAAAGACAAGGAAACGAAAAATGCTTCTGAATTCTTATCTCCCGGGCGGCATTCTATGCATTGTCCAGTGGCCAACAACGGCAGCTGGTATTTTGGGCTGATCGCTCATCCACGAACCCATGGAGCCGCTTCTCGTGCGCCGATGCGATGCGCCGTTCCTGTGGAGCAGTCACACGATCTATGGGTGGGCCTGGTCTTATTATTTGGGACTTTGGGAAGGCTTTTAATTGATTTCCAGAAGCTTTGTGTGTAAGACCTCCCGCACGGTTCGATAATCGGATGACGCCAGGATGCGATGGTGTCGTCTTTACGTTGACTTAATGGGAGTCGGAAATTGACTTCAGGCAAGTTCATTCGAGTTCTGATAGGCCAGCTAATTGACGTGAGTGGTATACCGGATGGATTTTATGGTTTTCGATGGGGTTATGGGGATGAACTATTTCATGCTCAACTATTCGACTTGAAGACCTCTAAATTGCCTGGCATGCTGATTGTAAGTGAGCGCACGTGATGATAATGAAAGCCAACAATTTGGATGCTTCGTTCTTGCATTTAGACTCAGATGTAAAGTATGGGAACGTGTGTTAGAGCACATATGGTCGCGGTTCTGCTAAACCGCACGAAGTGGCTTTTTGACTTCCTTCCTTCTTGCTCGTTACAGGAACACAAAGCAATATTCATTTGTTGTTATGTGTTCATTTGATAAATATCCTTGATTACTATAATTGGAACCGCTGCACTAGACCTGTGCGCCGTCATTGACTTTCTTACGCCGCCACCGCCGTCATTAAAGCAGTAGGTTGATAGTTTAATTAATCAGCTCTACCACAAATTTCTCAATATTCAGAATGGTATTTCCTGTCCAAAATACATATTTTCAAACAAGCTCATATAACTACAGTGAACTCTTTCTAATTCGATGTTCTGTAACTCGATATTTTCTCTTACTCAATGCAATTCAAAGTCCCTTGAATTTTGCATACTGCGTTATCTCCGTAAGTCGATACAGTAATATCCCGAATTTATTTTGGGTTAATAGTATAGGAAATGTGACACAATCGAAAATAAAATGTATGCCTTGGAAATGTAAAATACGTGAACGGAGCCCGTAATTTCTACCACAGGCACAGGCGGTGAAAGTGATTACATGAAAATCATTGTTGTTTGCGGTATTATTTACAAAAATAAAAAGAACGACCAAAATTTTCAAATTTTTTCCGGGGCGACAAAATCTGTCAGAAAACGTAATAAATTCGGGACGTACTAAAAGCGGTTCGAAAACGTGATAAAATCGGGGGTAGACAAAATCTGGTCAATACTGTCCCTTGCTCGACATTCTCTAAGTCGAAGTAATTTAGCAAAGCATTTTCACCTCGCTAACTCGATGTTGTCAGAATCAGAATGGTCTAATGCCGTTTGGCCGAAAAGCTAAAAACTTATATTGTGAGTAATGAGTACCGCCATCGGGGGTGATAATGGGTCTGGGGTGAGAATGGGTCATCGGAGGTCGTAGAGCAAAATCGTTCAAAAAGGTCTCTTATATTTTAGTCTTTTTACCCTCCATTCTACAAGCATTCTAAGTAGTTCAAACAGTGACCCATTCTCACCCCCATTTGACCCACTGTCATCCCCGACGACGGTAGTATGAATAACATGAAGTGTGCAGCGAGTAAGCATATGCGGTATTTCGAAAAATTTCGTTTCAGGTGGCTAGAAAAAACTAGTTTCTACGAAATTTAACGGAATTCCGCAGAATTTCGAAACAAATTTAAACTTAAACCGTTATTTATATTATCAAAAAAATTGGCTGCACCGCTAAGTAAAATCGTTAAGTTGTTTTCAAAACTTTAAGTTATATATTTTTTTCTATTAACGCTTACTACATAACCCCATTATTAGTCGACAATACGTATGTAGTTTTCTTCTATAGAACGTATTCAGTGTTTTCAAGTTTCAAATTTATATTTTGTGATATTTTTCACTATTTGTACAATATGAATGCGGAATCGATCGTGTTGCTGCTGGTCATGGGACGGCATCTTGTAGATGCTGATCACGCCAGCTAGTGTGGGAGAACGCGAAGTGATAAAACTAATGTCTGCAGCGAAGAGCACAGAATTATTTAGTGCGGAATCAATCGTATTGTAGAAGCTTATTGAACGAAGCACATTGAACTGTGTTGGATTGATTTGAAACACAGTTTTCGTCTTCATGTTTTCAAAATAACTTTGTTTACAATAAATATTCAGTCGCTTACCTAGGGGCTTCACATGAATTACCTTCTCTACTATCCAACGATTCCTTTCCCGTAGCGCTCAGGGAGATGCAGAGCATTCCTCGGTCTTTTGTAACAGCGGTTCTCAACCTACATGTACTCCTGAGGGTATCTTCGCCAGGCCCAGGGGGTACCTCGGACGAAATGCTTAATGGCAGATGAATTACAATTTTAATCAAAACTTATTGATAAAGTTTTGTATTTTTTTATTTCTTATCCTTGTCTTGTACATAATAGGGTAAAGGATGTATTTTGGACCACCCTTACGGGGGCTCTTATTTTGGACCACCAAGAGGGATTTGCACTCAGTGGTCCAAAATATGAGCCTTCGAACTGGTGGTCCAAAATACCTCCCTTATCCTATGCATGGTGATCAGTAAATCATGGCCTTTTGAATCCTGTCCTCCACAACCAGTACAATGGATGAAGAGATGTGGGATAAAAGATCAAAAGGGCAAAACCTCGAATGAACAAATTTTAAAAATCTTGTATGCAATCTACCGGGTCAAAACAGAATGTTGAATAATATGTTAAGAATATGATTCTAGAGTCTACAGATTCGAAAGTCTCCATTTGAAAGACATGAAGACTTTTTCCCGAAAAGCTCAGTTGCTTCGTTGCAAGAGAATTGGAAGCATCCTTCTTCGCTTCTCGGAAGCCTCCTTGCAAGCAGCTCGGAAGCCTCCTTTCAAGTGACCCGGAAACATCATTTTAAGATGTTCAAAAACTTTCTTTTAAGAGGCCCGGAAGCCAAGTTTTTTTTTCTAGAAATTTCCTTTTATTTCTGCTTCTTTTAAAAGCCTCGGATCTTTTCAAGGCGCTCGGAAGGGATTTTTGAACAGGCTCGACAGCCTCATTTTAAAAGGCTCGGAAGCCTACTCTCAAGAGGGTTGAGAGCCTCCTTTCTAGAGGCCCGGAAATCTTCTTTTAAGCTTTCTTCTTTAAACTTTTTTTTTTCTTTTCTCCTTCTTTTAAAAGGCTCGGAAGGCCTCTTTCAAGAGGCTCGAAGCCCTCCCTTAGAAGGGTCGGAATTTTTCTTTCAAGATGTAACCGTAATCTCGAAAGCCTCGGAAGCCTCCTTTCAAGAGGCTCGGAAGCCTCCTTTCAAGAGGCTCGGAAGCCTCCTTTCAAGAGGCTCGGAAGCCTCCTTTCAAGACGCTCGGAAGCCTCCTTTCAAGACGCTCGGAAGCCTCCTTTCAAGAGGCTCGGAAGCCTCCTTTCAAGAGGCTCGGAAGTCTCCTTTCAAGAGGCTCGGAAGCCTCCTTTCAAGAGGCTCGGAAACCTCCTTTCCAGAGGCTCGGAAACCTCCTTTCCAGAAGCTCGGAAGCCTCCTTTCAAGAGGCTCGGAAGCCTCCTTTCAAGAGCCTCGGAAGCCTCCTTTCAAGAGCCTCGGAAGCCTCCTTTCAAGAGGCTCGGAAGCCTGCTTTCAAGAAGCTCGGAAGGCTCTCCTTTCAAGAGGCTCGGAAGGCTCTCCTTTCAAGAGGCTCGGAAGGCTCTCCTTTCAAGAGGCTCGGAAGGCTCTCCTTTCAAGAGGCTCGGAAGGCTCTCCTTTCAAGAGGCTCGGAAGGCTCTCCTTTCAAGAGGCTCGGAAGGCTTTCCTTTCAAGAGGCTCGGAAGCCTCCTTTCAAGAGGCTCAAAAGCCTCCTTTCAAGAGGCTCGGAAGCCTCCTTTCAAGAGGCTCGGAAGCCTCCTTCCAAATCAATCCAAATTCCGCGGAAAAAAATTGAAATTTCGTTTCGTTTCGAAAAATTTCGAATCAAATGAACCTTGATTTCGTTTCGTTTCGAAGCTTGGAGAGTAAATCTATATTTCGTTTCGTTTTGAATCAACAAAGACATTTTGAATTTCGTTTCGTTAGGAAAAAGTGTGTTATCGCATACCCTTAGCAGCGAGAAGTGAGGAATAAGTCATTTCGCACATCTCATAAGAAATAAGACGTGAGAAATAGGAAGTGAATAGTGAAAAGTGAAAAGTGCGAAGTGAGAAGCGAGAAGTTAAAAGTAAGAAGTGATAAGTGACAAATTTGAAGTGAGAATTGTGAAGTGAGATGTGAGAAATAAAAAGTGAGAAAAGAAAATTAAAAAGTGAAAAGTAAATTGTGAAAAGTGAGAAGCAAGAAGTATGAAGTGAGAAGTAAGAATTGAGAAGTGAGAATTAAATAGTGAAAGGTGAAAAAGTAGAAGTGAAAATTTTGAGAATTGAGAAGTGAAAAATGAGAGGTGAAAGGTAAAAAGTGAGAATAGAAAAGTGAGAAGTAAGAAGTGATAAATTTGAAGTAAGAAAGGAGAAGTGAGAAAAGAGAAGTGAGGAGCGAGAAGTGCGAAGTGAAGCAAAATGCGTAAATGTTTGAGTGCCAGTTTTTTGTCAAAAAATAAATTTATATTGTACTGCAAACGTCATATAAATCATTCTCAAGGGTTGTGAAGGTTTAAAACTGTTGATTTTAAGCATTATGATTCTCCTTTCTGTCATTTTTGAACTCAAAGTCATATTTTCATTAGCGAAAACTTCTCTCTGTTAGTCTTTCGTTTCTCTTACATAAATAATGGATGGAACGGAAAGAAAAACATTAAGTTTTGATACATGATATTTGGAAGATTTTGTACCAAATTACTTTGGCTGCACTGGCGACCACCTCGTCAGAGCAACCGACTAGAAAACAACAAGGCGTAGTTGTACATTACCACTTTCCCTGGCAACGAATTTATCATTATTATGTATACCAGAAATTAAAAAGTGCAACCTCCAGATTTAGTTGTCAAAAAACACAACAACGACAAAAATGGTTTATGTACCAATTTCGCTGGCATTGGTTCAATTATAGAGCAATTATTCTCACTTCCGATAAGCTCTATTGCTCGAAACCACTGCAATCCTCCTGACATTTAATCTTCTAGAAAATGTGGCAATCGCTCTTCAGGAACTTAAGGAATTGCTCCAACTAGAACACCTTTTTTCCTACATGAAATTCCAACTGGAATTCCTTTCTTTTTTTTACACTTTTACATATACATATACATATATCTAACTCGATATTCAAGGCACCATCGAGCTGGGGAGGTACCGAAATAGGGAACACATCTATATTTGGCCAAAAACCGTTTGGCCGAGTAGTTAAAATTTCTTTCCTTATTAAGCGAAGTAAAAAATGAAATGTTCGACGCGAATAGTGCGCAGCAAGATCCGGGAGGTGAGAAATGATATGTTCGAAATAAATACAGAGTAGTGAGAAGCGAGTACTGAAAATCGGAAATAAGTATTGAGTGGTGACATGTGTGCAGTAACATGTGAGTAGTGGAAAGTGAGAAGTCAGTGGCGAGAAGTGAGTGGTGAAAAGTTCGAAGTGATAGTTGCAAAGTGAGAAGTAGGATGTGAGTAGTGACATAAACAGAAGCAAGGAGTGAAGAATAGGAGATAATGATTGGGAAGTGAGAAGCGAGACATTTATAAGTGAAAACTGAATGAAGTAACAAGTAGGAAGATAAAAAAAAAGGATGAAAAAAGATATAACTCACAACTTACTTCACACTTCTCATTTCACACTTCTCACTGCTTACTTCTTACTTTTCTCTTCCCACTACTCTCTTCTCACTCAGCATTTCTTACTTCTCATTATTCATTTCCCATCCGCACATCTCACTTTTCACTTCTCCTTTCTCACTTATAACTTCAAATATCTCACTTTAGACTTCTCATTTCTCACTTATCACTTTTCATTTCCTACTTCTAACTTTTCACTTCTCACTACTAGTTAACATTCCAAACTTCTCCCCTCTTATTTCCTGCTTCACAATACTCACTTCTCACTTTTTATTTCTCACTTCTCATTTCTTACTTTTCACCTAACACTTCGATTGTCTTCTTCACTCTATTTATTTCTCACTTCTCATTTTTCACTTTTCTCTTCCCACTTATAACTTCTTACATCTCACTTCTGATTTTTCATTTCTCACCTTTCACTTTTAACTTTAAACTTCAAATTTTTCCTTTCTCACTACTACTTCGTACTTCGAATTTCTAACTTCTTACTTAGCCCTACTCATTTCTAACTTGTCTCTTCCCACTTTTCACTTCCCATTTCGAATTTTTCACTTCTCACTTCACATTTCCAATTTCACACTTTTACTTCTCATTTCTCTTTATTTATCTCTGACTTCTCATTTTTTAACTTTTTACTTCTCATTTCTCACTTATTCATATTTCATTATTGACTAATCATTTCTCACTAATCACTTTCTACTTCTAACTTCTAACTTTTCACTTCTCACTTTTCACTGATTACTTTTCACTTCCCACTACTCACTTATTACTTCGCACTTATATCTTCTTATATCTCACTTTTCCCTTCTCAATTATAACTTCTTATATATAAATTCTGACAACTCATTTCTCGTTTATGATTTTTCACTTGAAATTTCGACAAATTTTATTTTTGATTGGTTTTATAAGTCCTGTCACAGTCCTGTGAAACAATTCCAAATTTCGTACCATTGGACCGCCAGCAATAAAAATTGAGATTTCAAATGCCATTTTCTTAACCTTTTGTCTGAGTAGCTCTCGAGTGCGTGTTTTCTTTTGTTTCGGACAGCAGAACGACCGCGATCTGCCGAAATATTGTGTTCTGCATTGCGCGGCCGGTAATAAAGTTAGTCAGTTCAGCGCGTGTTTTTTTTTTGGAGTAGCTATCGAGCAAGCGCTCTGTGCAGTGCGTGTTTTAGTCGTCGCGAGGTAGTTAAGATATCGAATCAGTCTTCGGAAAAATACGTAAGACACGTTTTTATATCATCATGACTGTGGCGTCGTTCAAAAGAAATAATTAGTTGCTTATCAAGGCGATTTCCAATATATTTCCTTCCCAACTGACATACTATTCCTTTCCAGTGCGCTCATGGAGATGCAGAGGATTCCTCGGTCTCTTGTAACAATGAGTGTCGAACTAATTTTCCTCCCCTTATCCTAATTGACTGTGAGGACGTAGCCGGCATCTTTATTGGTCTTGAATTAAAGAAACTCCGAAGCATGTACAGTGAGAATAGCTTTCTAGTCCCGAGAAAACTATTCAATTGATAAGCTGTGCATTATTTGTTGGTTCTCGGCCAATCACGACTAGCAACTACGATGGGTACAGTCAATCAAGCTAAGCTAAGCTATGATTTTTCACTTCAAATTTCTAAATTTTTATTTCTCACTACTACTTTGCATTTCGAATTTCTTACTTCTCACTTCTCTCTTCTCATTTCTTATTTCCCACTATTCACATCTCTCCTCCCACTTCCGACTTAGCACTACGAACACTTCGAATTTCTCATTTCTCACTTCTCTCTATTTATTCCTTTCTTCTCATTTTTCACCACTCACTTCTCAGCTCACTTACAACTTCACTTCTTATATCTTACTTCTGACTTCTCATTTCTCACTTATAACTTTTCAATCCTTCTAACGTTTGACTTCGTACTTTTCATTTTCCACTTATTATTTTTAATTTCTTACTGCTTACTTCGCACTTCAAATTTTCACTTCTTATTTCTCACTTCTCACTTCAGTGCTGAATTTAATTTTAAAATTAAAATAACCTAAATAAAGATTAAAGAACTTCTCACTTCCTACTTCGCACTTTTCACTTCTTTTCTTTTGCTTCTCAATGCGGAGTGCGTGATCTATCTTGTTTCGGACAGCAGAACGATCGCGCGGTCGGCCGAATTATTGTGTTCTGCATTGCGCGGCCGGTAATAAAATTAATCAGTTCAGTGCGCCCAGCAAACCAGCAATCGTATAAGAATGTACAAATTAAATTATATATTTTCACAGATCAGATCGTAATCATATATAGATCCAGCAGAAGTTGAGAAAAATTGTAGAAAGGTTACATATAATGCAAATGTACAATCGAATTACAATATATGTCATAAGTTGTAAATATGTAAATTTAAACTCACAACGGAATCATATATCGCAAATATTTGAAAAACTGCATATATGTGCATCTTAAGTTAAAATGTCGTTAAGATTTGATTGTAAAGTTCTCTGTTATAATGATTTCAAATATACATACAACAACTCTGTTGATCCTTGAATGTTCAATAAAATATTCTTTTCAAGAATATTAAAAGAACACATTTGTCATTGTCATTAAATACAATTCGAAGACAAATATCAAAAGCGGTAGTTGTTTTATACAAATACATTCCTCAACATCAAACAATCGGTAATCACCCAGTCAATTTCTGTGAAATAGAACTACATACATGAAATGATCATTCAGTTTTTTTTTGTACTTTTGGCCAGAATTCTAAGGGAACCTTTTCGCACCCATTCTCCATGAACTGTGTTTTTCCGTACATCTGTACTAGCTATGTATAACTAAACCTTCAAAGGTAGATTCTTAATAGAATACTTACTGTTATTTGTCATATGCATGGTTAACAGCCTGGTGTTGTTTTTCAAGTATTCACTAAATGGATAGAAACAAATTTGTAAGAATTCCATTAGGTATTTAGTACTTATTGAAAACATGAATTTCAATTATAAAATTAAGCAACCAGAAAGAGAGTATGTACTATTAGTCGTTTTATTCCATATTTTGTTCTCAACAATAAATTCGCAACATCACTGGGATCTATAGAACAATTTAGAAATACAATAAACACGATTTTAGGGAAAACAAACTTTGAGGGCTGTTTTGTTATATTGACAACGTTGTATTTCTCCTCTTAGAGATGATAATATCAACACGTCAATATGAAATTACATATGTGTTCAATTAAATCTCATATACTGGTTGATGCAATCATTGTCGACAATGTTGTATAAGATGTAATGGAATGTCTTCTCCAAATTGTATTCGCAGATGCAATATTATCATTAAGTATGAATGATTGCTTAACAACTGCGTACACATGGAGGAACCAGGTAGCTGCTGGACTATGAAATGGATCGAAACTGGAAGCTGGAGGCTAAATTTATAACATAAATATATACATTAACTAATAATCAACTAACAGCATGTCACATAATGATTATGTTTCGACCTAAGAAATATTTTTGTTGCAAATACAATAACACGTATGTTTTTTTATGATAATATAATGTATGTATTATGATGTATGTTTGAACTGTTTTTTACTATTCTAGATTTAAAGTTGTAACAGTCCAATTATGCAACTTTATAACTGAACATATGCGATCTCTGATAAAAACCAACATGATTGTATATTGATTAAATTGAAATCGGAATACGTCGTATATCTTGTTATGCCACAACACTGATTTGTACGTTTATGGACTCCACTTTTGTTCACATAGAAGGAATCTATGCATTTTATACAATCAAATTGCATCGTATAAGAGTGCATTAAACAGAACTGAAAGTTAGTTATGTGAACCAATTTGTTGGCTGGGCGTGATCTCTCTTGTTTCGGACAGCAGAACGATCGCGCGGTCGGCCGAATTATTGTGTTCTGCATTGCGCGGCCGGTAATAAAATTAATCTGTTCAGTGCGTGATCTCCCATGTTTCGGACAGCAGAACGATCGCGTGGTCGGCCGAATTATTGTGTTCTGCATTGCGCGGCCGGTAATAAAATTAATCAGTTCAGTGCGTGATCCCTCTTGTTTCGAAGCGGGCTTGGTAGTCATATGGCTACTGCTTCTGCCTCATACGCAGGAGGTCGTGTTTTTAATCCCAGGTCCGTTCCATTCTCCTACTTTGTATCTTTCTCTTTATTTCTCATGTTCTAGCAATCGCTAGAACTGGAAATGGACTTCCATACCGTTTCCATTACTATTCCTATACCTTCAACTTGAGTATTCTAACAGTAATCTGCTAGAATTGGAAATGAACTATAGAGCTCGTTTCCTACATCCAACTAGAAATTCCATCAGTTACCTTCTCCTATCTATCACATTGGCAGCTCGTTAACCAAGACGGACCTCTGCCTCTCCAACCTAACCCAGAAACTCCAACAAATTCCGCATGAACTCGTGGCAAGTGCAGAGGTATATTCGGCTTGCAGTGGGCGAGTGATTGCATCATCATTTCCTCCCCCTTCCCAACATTGACTTGCATTCTGACGTGGCAGGCGCCAGTGTGACCTAACAAATGAGATCACCAGTACTTGTACATTGAAGATGTGTGCTAGTCCCAAGCAAACATCTGTTGGTTCCCTGTGCAAGAACAGCTGATCTGGTCATAATGGAGTAGCAACTACGAGCAGTCAATCGCTTCTCATTGCGAATTTCTCACTTCTGACTTTTCACTTCTCATTTCTCACTTCTCGCTTATAATTTCTAACTTTCAACTATATCGTGCATATAACTGTTTCTGACAACATCGAGGTGAAAATGCTTTGGAAAACTACTTCGACTTAAAGAATATCTAGTAAGGGAGATATCGATTTACGGACGGAATGCGGTATGCTAAATTCAAGAGACTCTGAAGTTCATCGAGTTACCGAGTTCGAGTAAGGGAAAATATCGAGTTACAGAATATCAAGTTAGGGAGAGTTCACAGTAATGTTTTCTCAGCATAGGTTTTTGGTCAGCCAAGAAATCCTTAGAGTATGGCCTTAAGATCTACGAAAATCAACGCCAGGTGCTCATTTGTTTTACAATCGGCAAATCTTATCCTGGATTTCCTGGAGACTTGGAGCTGCAAAACCTATGAACTGTGTGCGTGGGCCTAGGTTTGTCACCATACTGCCATCGATGTCTGCAATATCGCCATTCAGAGAGCAGAGCTGTCACGACCTTTGGATCACCTCACGCTCGTTAGTAAGAAGGATCTCAATCATTCCCCACACATGTCAGCCCCTTACGTGAATGAATTAACTTCCCAAAGATATTATGTGTGTTATTAGCACAGAATGTACAGTTGCTTCAGTAAGCAGCCTAGTTCGCGCTGTTCGATTTTGTTGTTTTGTGCGGTCGAAATGAAAATCAATCAGTGTTTCTGCCCAGTAAGCAGATAGTTCTCGCGTTAGAGTGAGTAAGTTAATTGGCGCACGAGGTAGGACGCAGAACATTCGCAAAATCCGTGCTTATAAATCTATTCAGCGGTCGGTGAATAAATGTACGATTGAACGTGTTTTGTATAAAAACATTTGCATGATCCGGGTTACTTTGTTCTGCTTTGGACGGATCGTGAGGTTGTTACTTTTAACGTCGATTTAAGTACAAGACATTGAAGACGGTCTTACTGTTGTGTTCGATATACGTATCTGTCAAGGTACAATCAAGTGGTGGAATTAAATGGAATTGTACGAACTCGTCTTATGACAAGTAAAGACATTCCACTACAAGCTCAAAATAATATTGTTATACTTTTTACGTTTATTTTCTCACTTTTGGACTCTTACTTTAATCAATTTTTAATTAATAATAATTTATCAATAATTCATTTGTGCCACACGCCCTTGTCAAACTATAACATCCACAGTCAAGCATATCTGATGGGCGTGTTTTGGCCTCTATGCAAAGTTTTATTAAAATGTTTGTTTTTGTATGAAAAATGTAGTAAAGTTTACATTTTAGTAACTTGGCACCATCATTACTAATTTGTTATTATCGTTATCGAGAAAATGTTTTTATTTAGTGAAAAAAAAAACGGAAGCTTGAATATTATCAAAAGGGGAAAACACAAATTTATTTTTAAATGGTTTATTATACATAGATGTCTTAACAAATATTTTTAATTTAGTGATCCTACATGCTTGAACGTAGGCTGCCATCAGTTTTGTAACTTAATTCAATCCATTAACTCAGAAATTGGAATGGCGCATATTAGCTGACTGACGCATTTTAAACCGAGTTCCTCTATGTACTTGTACACTAAACAAGTGTCAAAGCAATTGAACGCTAGCGCCTCTCTTGGCACAATCGCGTAGCAGAGATGTTTTTCGAATCAAGCGTTGGGCACGTGAACTAGGGTCATGCGCTAATTCATCCATGGCGCTAATTCCCGTCATATCAAATTCTAATTCACTAATTACTCGCGATTGATCATTTAAATCAATGAAATTATCACCTGGAGAGATAGAAAAAAATGTACATTATCATTCCTCGTTAACTCATTCCAGCCACATTCCGGTGTTATTTTCATTGAAAAACTCTTTAAACAAACTTCACGATTCAGTATATTTGCAACATTACCTACCTTTTCCGTGCGACGAAGGAAAATCCAACCACTTCCACTCCAAGCAAAGCCGCGTAACATCGTCATCAAAATCGATGTTTTTCAAAAACTTCCACTACATTTTCTCACTTTGTTTCTCCGCTATCCACTAAATTAAAGGAATATCTTTCACTGAGGGTCTAAAACCAATGAAAGCAACGTCCATTTGCCATAATTCCACTATAGCTGAACGTTTCTCCTGAGCTTACGATTTAGTACGGATGAGTTTAGCAAAAAAGTGTCTCTTCTATTGGTTTTTGAGACTATGACGAAAAGACGAAAATACGTGCCTTAACCCTATTTCATAAAACATAATGCAGTCAATAAATTTCGTTTGTTCGCATATTTTCCGCTAGCGTAATAAAAGTAAAGTCTTCCAAATACATTTTTTTCATTCTAACTCGTCATGTACACCAAAATTTGCTACTATTCCAAAGTATTGAAAACTGGGAAATAATTTCATAGTAGAAATTTGATGGCAACACTACCCACGTACATGCTCCGCTTTTGTGTTAGTAGTTTGACAGACTGATGCATTTAACTGAATAGAAGTACAACCAACCCTTTTTATGCGAATTAAATGGGATTGTACTGGAATTTTTTGAACTGGAACAAAAAAGCAAACTTGTTTAGACTTTAGAAATTGACGGACATGATAGTTATTATGCAAGAAGTTGCAAATAGTTCGTCCAGTTATTCAAGAATTTTCTGGAATAAAATGCTTGCACCAGCGGATGGCAGATTTTAATACAGTTCTGCATAAGAACCTTACAGAAACTGCATAATAATTGGGCATATACAATTTCGGAAGATTTTAATACATTCATTCATTTATTCATTTATTTAGTTAACATCTAAACAGAAAACACTGAATCAACAATTTGACGCCACAATGCACGGTTCGAGGCCGCATCTCTCCATCCTCGGATACGCCCCACGCTCGCCAAGTCGTTCTGCACCTGGTCTGCCCATCTCGCTCGCTGCGCTCCACGCCGTCTCGTACCTGCCGTATCGGAAGCGAACACCATCTTTGCAGGGTTGCTGTCCGGCATTCTTGCAACATGTCCTGCATTTTAATACAATTGTTGTATTGAAATTATACAGATTTGTATTATTTTAATACAATATTTGTATAAAAATCTTACAGATTTGTATATGCCCAGATTTTATACAATAGTTGTCAGATTTGTTTTTTGGGTGTGGGTACTACGGTACTACACTCGTGAACAAAGATCTGTAGTGCTGATTTAAATATGGTACCCGCTTCTTGTGGTACAGAGAAAATATATTGTAGACAGTATAAGTTTTAGTCTTCCTAGGAATCCATGGAGTAAGGCCTTTCGATCTTGGAGTAAGGCATATGATCTTGGTCATTCAAGAAATTCCTGAAGTATGGCCTTCCGATCTACACGCGTAACCAAAGATCAATTTACTCAATTGAAAAATGGTGCATGCTCTCTGTGGTACAAATAATGGAATGCGTTCACAACATATGCTCTTGGTTATCCAAGAAATTCCTGGAGTAAGGCCTTCCGATCTACACGCGTAACCAAAAATCAATTTGCCCTATTTCAATCTGGTACATGCTCTCTGTAGTACAAAGAATGGAATGCGTTTACAACATATGCTCTTGGCTATCCAAGAAATTCCTGGAATAAGGCCTTCTACACGCTCTACACGTGTAACCAAAGATTAATTTACTCAATTGAAAAATGGTACATGCTCTCTGTAGTACAAAGAATGCAATACGTTCACAACATATGCTCTTGGTTATCCAAGAAATTCCTGGAGTAAGGCCTTCTGATCTACACGCGTAACATACATGCTCTCTGTGGTACAAAAAATGGAGTGCGTTCACACCATATGCTCTTGGTTATCCAAGAAATTCTTGGAGTAAGGCCTTCCGATCTACACGCGTAACCAAAGATCAATTTACTTAATTGAAAAATGGTACATGCTCTCTGTAATACAAGGTCGGAGTGCGTTCACAAGATACGATCTTGGTTATCCAAGCAATTCCTGGAGTAAGGCCTCAGATCTATACGCACAACCAAAGACCAATTTACTTTTCAATTACGCCACAATGTTCGTATTACATATTCAAAACAGGCCTGTAGATTATTTGTTACGCAAGTAGATCTGGAGGCCTTCACTTCAGGGATTTCTTGGATAACCGCGAAAATCTTCCCTACGCATATTCTATCAAATGTACCACAATGAGCATATAACATATTCAAAACAGGCCTGTAGAACATTGGTTACGCATGTAGATCTGAAGGCCTTAACTTCAGGGGTTTCTTGGATAACCGCGAACATCTTCCATACGCATATTCGATCATATGTACCCCAATGGGCTTATTACATATTCAAAACAGGTCTGTAGATCATTGGTTACGCGTGTAGATCTGGAGGCCTTAACTTCAGAGATTTCTTGGATAGCCAAGAACATCGTACATTCACATATTCTATTCTGTTTTTCACAATGGATACCAAAACATATTCAGAACAGGCCAATATTAAATAAATTTATATCATTTTGTTTTAACACGGTGCATATGCACACCATAAAAAACTAGTTTGGTGTACTTGATGAAATCGCACACCAATACCAACAGATTAATTTAACAGCAAACCACCGAATATTGGTTTGGATGAATGAAAACTCTCATGGACGTGAACAGATTTTGGCAAGACAAAATTGAAAAAAATGAAGGGTATTTTTGATTACCGATTCCTAATAAACCATTATTTGTTCATTGCGCTAATAGTACGCAATGAAAACTAGGAACTCTAAAATACATGTTACATATAAATTAATTAGAGTCAGTAGTTGGGTTAGCGTTTAAATTGGATTTGAAAACTATGCAGTACATACTACGACGGGAATTAGCTCACTACCCTATGTCGATTTGAGAAGTGTTACGTCTTGGTGACGTGACTTTTTCTTGGTGTTCCTTAAACGTCAGCTCGGCTTCGTCGACAACTACAGACAAAACAGAATAAACATGGCTTAGCTTTCCATCACCGATTACGCAATTGTGTATGGGCTGGGCACTTCTTGCGATGGAAACTTATCACGAAACACTTTGGCTGGAATGGAAGTTTGGAACATGGTACTGCAAGTCGCTAGATTTCGCAGGTTGCTAAAAACATACGAAGATTGTCCTATATCCATCCACCTATCGATCTACGGGGAAGTCTCTATTAGTCGATATAAAAAGGACTTTTAAATAATTGAATGGCTATCGGACTAAGGAATTATGATGTTAATATTAGTGATGTTGATATAACGGTTTTGACCACATTTTCTAAATTATCACAGAAAAATGACACCTTTCCAAAAAAAAATTGGATCAATAACGGGACCCTTTCGTCCTAAGAGATAACTATTCGTAAAAGCGGAAAGTTTTCTTTCTTAAGAGAGTGCTTTTTTAAGCACGTTGTTGAATTTTGTATTATACAAACACTAGATGAAAAACGTTGCTTGCGATACATAGTATGAACGAGTCTGCACGTTTGATCCAGGACCACGATCGTCTGAAGGGTTGAGAAAATAAAATTCAACCTTGTGCCAAAATCCCATGCAAATGCCGAAAGTTCTAACATGTGGAAATAGTTTGCCTCCTGTAGATTTTTTTTATTCGTTATGTCAAACTCTACCCTAGCAATGGTGTTCGTTTTCGAACGTGCAATCAAATTCAACTAATCGACGAATGACGATAAGTCATTTCGAAAGTGTGTTATTGAATTTCAAGCCGGATACTGATAATACCCGTTATACACAGCAAAAACACTTGACCGACCCATTTTGCTTACTTGTCATCTTGTGCTTGTCCGATATCTACTGAGAAGCAATTTCACTGGGTAAACTAATTTGTCCGTCCAAATTGTGTCGCCTATGAGTGATAGCGATTGCTTCTGCCAAGACAACCATATCCCTTTGCTTACACGCATCCCTCACTAAGTGTGGCTCTCAATTCGATGCAATTTTGATTCGTCATTGGACTTCCGCTTATTAGCGTGCACTTATCATCAATCCATATAATTGGTTCCCCGAAAGCAACACACCATCAACACCAATTTGGACCTCCGGAAAAGGCAGCAACACACAGCAGACGCTACCATCACAACAAACGCTACCAGCGCATCTTGCTTGCGGTAAGTGAGTCCAAATAAACTCATGTTACCCGCGATCCTCTCTAATAAGCAGCTTCAACTCCGCTCACAAAAGGCTCAATCATAACGCAATTAGTCTCATCTGAACCCAATTCCTCCGCTCCCATTCGGCTTCCACGATGAGATTTCTTATCTGTCCGGTGATGATCGCACGGAAGAATCTCCCCTCAGCCAGTGGCTCTGCGTCCTATTTCCCGAGCGAGCGGGTTAGAACCATTATCGTCAACACCATCACACCGCATCAAGTGAGTGAGTGATCATAATTAACCCCGCATCCTCTCATCGCATCATTCGCCGACGGACCAAGCCACGACGCATCCGAGCCCATCATCGTGTAACTCAATTTTCCACCGTCAACGTCGACCATGCGGGTCCCAAAATTGTGGCATCGTTTTATTGCTGCAGCCGTACCCATCAGAATTGATCGAGTTTTTTTACTTTCTTCGAGGCCTCCAGGAAGCATAACAAAAACTAAGCTCATTAGTGGAGCCACCTTCGAGGATTGCGCTCAGGTTGCTTTTGCTGCTGGCTATCTTCGGGGTCTGACACCTTGGCTAATGCTGGTTTGGATAAAGATCGAAAATATCCACCGGAATAAGGTCAATTATCAAAATTGGCCCGAAGGTACTGAATTCGACTACGGCTTGTTCCATTGTATCACGAATTAGGATCTTTTGTTGGGCTTCAATAGTCTTCTGGAAGGATAGATGTGGTACCCGGCGGAGACCATTATGGCATACCAACTTTGAATATAATGCACCTGCACTAACGGCAATGAAGTTTGAATTAGATGAGCATTGTCGGTTTTGACGGGGATTCATTTATGTATAGAAATTAAACCAATTTGCCAATGAAACGATGATTTATGTTCGATTCACATCTAATTCAGATTATGTTTTATTATTCTTAATGAAGCTCTCCAACAATTTTAGCATATTGAATGTTGCTAGTTTTGGAAAAATTTCAATATATAAGTTTTTTTACACATTTTGCCCGAGTTTAGTATGATAACATATAGCATGAACGCTAATATTGAATCGTAGAAATTTATAATGCATGCATAATCCGATCATATATCATCGCCATTTCAGAAAACCAGAAATGTTTACTACCGGCAAGAGGATTTATGCTCTAGTCGTTATACATGACAGACGAAACAAATCTTTTGAAATCCTCCCCAACAGTGTCAACATTTTTTTTATTTCAACATTTGCAACACTTTGTTTTTCTCTGCACACACCTAAAAGTAAACTAGAAGCTTTCATCGAATTTGAACAAAGCAAATTCATGTCCTGTTTACGACCCTTTATACACAGCTGCTGAGTCTGCACACTCATTCCGATAAGGGTTGTTTAGTTTAAATATGCAATTTATTTGCAGAGCTTGCAGAAGTGGCTGTGATGGTCTCCTACTCGCATGCACACCACAGGACCATACACCATTCAAGGCGACCGGATGATGGAAGGCATCAATCCTAGTATGTGGGCAATCATCTTTCCGATGCTGATGCAGATGCAGATGCTTGCATTCCCTGGAAATTACCGATTCTGGATTCATGGTGAGCTCCACAGCACCACAGAACCCCCGCTCGCATCGCTTTCTCTGTCAAGTGTCGCTTAGTAATCTGCAGGAAACTGTGATGCTTTCACTTCAAAAGATTGAAGTTATTTTGCTGAAATGTTCTTTGTCACGAAAGTGGTGTAACTCTTTTTAGGCGACATATGGGAAATATCAATTCTTAGCAATATTAGACGTTCGCCAAATTGAAAATAATGAATATTTACCTCAAACACGGATGAAGTTCAAAGGGTATATATTTATAGACTTTAACTTGACGATTATAATATAATACAATATTAACCTTAATTTAAGAACTATTATCACAAGCTTTGGAATTTCAATCTAAAAGTAACATGCCACATTTCTTTTATTAGCAAAACAATTTCTATTGTTTGCAATGATAATGCTCTCATTGACTTCAAGACATGAAATTAGAATATTATTAATGTATTGGTGCCGTTTCGGTATTTCAGGTATTTTACTGGTATTAACGGTATTGACTCCACCAAATACCGATAATCGGTATTTGTCGAAAATCGACAATACCGACCACCCTAAGCGGATACGAATTTGGTGGAACGCAATGAAATCAGATCTCAAACGAATTCAGAACTCATAAGAAGAAGCAAAAATATGTTTGAACTTCAGTATCGATACATGATCAAAATTATTATTATCCCACTTTTTGTTGAAGCCGAAACTGATCGAGGGGCGCGCCTTTGAGATTTGCCACCTCTTGAAGGGTATAAATCAATCTAAAGAGCTAGGCCTCACATTAAGTTTGATAAATATCTGGATAAAAAACGATTATTTCGTTTCTTCTCAATAGAAATAGAGCAGAAAGACATGTACTAACAAATGACACGGGTATACTACAAAAGTTCAATGTAATGGACGCAGTGGTTCATCCCGAACAAAAACAAAATCATCCGTAAATGGCAGATGGTACCGGCTGCCGAAGGGGCGGGGCCCCGTTCTCCATTGCAATCGGACACTGGCAAACCGAGCTCCGGTTTCCGCGACTGATCGGTAGAACGACCGCAACAAAGCACCAAACAATCAAACATCATCGTACCGAACATGGGCAGCGGAAAGGCAGCGAAAGATGCGGCAGTGACCATGGCTGCACGGCGGCTTGAACGGGCAGCGACAGCAAGGCTAATGTCGTTTTCGGTTTTAAACCTGGGTCAGGTCCGACCCCGACTCTGAATAACCGAACGAAAAACGAATCGGGATCGAGTCAGTATGATGGTATTAGTGAGAACTCAATCCCTATCATCTGTTTTGTTTTCAATCCGCCTTTTATCAGCTGGCAGAAACAGACATATTTTATCTATTGAATTTAGTTATTAGTGTTATTTTTTTCTTGTTTTATGAATTATGGGGGAAATCAGACGTTTCTTATTTCATCAATAAATTAATGTGATTAGGAGCTTGTGATGAATGACGACGGCAATGTGGATTGCCGTGAAAGAATTTATGCCAATCCGTGTTTCCCGATAAACTGGTATGCTGATGATAAGAAAATTATTTTTTGATAAGAAAATTATTTTGAGCTTTTTAGTGGAATGTTTTCACCTGTCATAAGACGAGTTTATACAATCCACCACTTAATTGTATCTTGACAGATACGTATTTCGACTTCAACAGCATGAGCCGTCTTTGAAGTGTCTCGTACTTGACTGTTGAGGTCGAAATACGTATCTGTCAAGATACAATTAAGTGGTGGAATTCAATGGGATTGTATAAACTCGTCTTATGACAGGTGGTATGCTGATTTTATATGGCTTTTTGAGTAACAGTGGCTGTGTTACAGTAAATTTGAATTATCAATTATGTCATTGAAATGGAACAGAACAAGAAAATATGGAAACACTTTGTAAAAATACAACATTTATTGAGATTTGGGGACTTTTATTTTAAAACAAAGAATCAAATCGTACAAGAGTTGAACAGCATTATTTTTTGCTATTTGCATTTTTTTTTGCTATTTTTCTCCCAAGAAGAGGGGACCCTTTAGGATAAATTGCGATTTCGTCAAAACTGCAAAAACCAAATATACAAGAGAGGAAAATAGTTTTTCACTACATAATCTAAACAGGAGATTCAACATAATCAATATCAATGGGATAAAATATGTCTTTGTCGGTTTTTTAACGAATTACAACTAAAAACCTTTCTTCCACTAAAAAATAATGCTCAATTCGTATAAAAAGTGTTCCTAAATAAACATTTGAATTTATTTATAAATAAATACAATAAATTTGTTGATGGCAATATAGTTGCCAAAGTCTTATAAATGGTAATTGCCAGGGTTAATACATTATGTTTATATTCTTCAAATCCGTAACCTTGAACAAATTATGCACAGACTGCAATAATGAATAAAATATGGTATAACTTCATAGCGGCAGATACTCTGGTACGCTATTTTCCCATTGATAGAGCAATTATACCTAAAGCATATGTTCGAATACACAACGTAATAGTGAATAAATAGCAGCTACCTTCTCGTCACTGCATTTTATAAATCACATTTTCAACCAAATTTTCAACCCTCATTTTGTTTATAGTGGAGCTATCATCTGAGGTAATCAGCGAAAAATATGTCGATATCTGAATCCGATTCACCATCAGAGCAACTTGAAGACAGCACAAAATTAAAATAATCAATTTTTGCGTGGAAGAGCAACAAAATTGATAAATTCTCGGATAAATTTAACAAATGAAACAAACAAAATCAAATACCCATCCGTGTCTTTTACGTTTTCATTTTCCTTTAGCGTAAACATAAACACCAGTTTGACAGTTTGTGTTTAAATGTATTGGTGAAACCAGGTTGGATCTCGATAAATCGGCAGAGCGAACCTCATTCATTTTGGGTCGGATCTGGTGCGGATCGCGATCCAACCTGAACGAATAACCGAACGTTTTGACAGCTGTTAGAGCAGATCCGGTGCAGAACTAGGTTCGACCCAGCAATAACCGAAAACGACATAAGAAACACATCGTCAAGGCCGACAAGCAACCGAAGCGGAAGGAAAAGAAACTATGCCATCTACATTATTACAAGGTGTTGCAGCACGTCCACCTGGAAAATGGTATCTCGTCAAAGGCGATAAGCATCATGAACAGCTTCATAAGCGACATTTTCGAGCGCATCGCACCTTACAACAAACGCTCAACGATCACCATATTTAATGACTGAATCGTACGCTGGCTAGAAATCAATAAAAAGATGATGTGTCCCAAAATTTATCAAGGGTTTGTCTCAGGCAAGGTCTCAGGGTAAACATTTGGTTGTCAAGGGTTGCCGAACTTCATAACGAACTGCCATGTTTGAGAAGTTCAGCCGGGAGCTGGTCCTTCCCCGCAGCCTTATTGTTTTTCATGTTTAATAGCTTTTCTTACCTCATCTAGTGTAGGCGACTCCACAGCTCGTCCATCATCGCTCATTCTGTTCACCGATGCACCTGTGAGGTTTGAGTAAGTTACCATCAGCGTGTGATTATATATATTACCACCTCAGCGTGTCAATCGATAAGCAGCAAGTCATGACTTGGCCTCTTCTTGTCAGATCTCCGTGGCGTGCACACGCACCGACGGAGAGCTGCTGTCATCACATTTCGCTCCAGCCATTTGGAGCCACACATTTTGGCGATCCTGCCACATTATTTTTTGTATCCTGACGCTGATTTCAAAAGGTGAGTTGAAATCAAGTGTTTAATGTTCGAAGAATACAGTATTTAATGGTTTGAAAGAAATTATAACCAAAGTGGTTCGTATCGCAATAAAGCGTGTCTGGAAGACCGGTGGAAAATGGATTGTGGTTTGGGAAATCACAAAGCGTGTCGGGACGACCGCTGGAAATGGATTGTGGTTTGGAAAACCACAAAGCGCGTCGGGATGACCGCTGGAAAATGGATTGTGGTTTGGAAAACCGCAAAGCGCGTCTGGAAGACCGCTGGAAAATGGATTGTGGTTTGGAAAATCACAAAGCGCGTCGGGATGACCGCTGGAAGTGGATTATGGTTTGAAAATTACAAAGCGCGTCGGAACGACCGCTGGAAAATGGATTGTGGTTTGGAAAATCACAAAGCGCATCGGGATGACCGCTGGAAAATGGATTGTGGTTGGGAAATCACAAAGCGTGTCTGGAAGACCGATGGTAAATTGGTTCTGGTTTGGAAATTCACAAGATGCGTCTGAAAAACCGCTGTAAAATAGTTTATGATTTGGTAAATCATAAAGCGCGGCTGGGTTGCCGATCTAGAAAATTCCAGGATAAGTCCTGGAAGCATAGATTTTGGTTAGAATAATTTAAATTTACATGAGTATACATGAGACCACAAGTTAAGCTTATTCTAACGGATCTGAGAGATATGGAGAACCATCATATGCCACAAAGTTGTTTGGAAGGCGAAACACATTATCTTGAAGTTTATTTTGGGATTCACTGACTTAGTAGTCATATCGGAATTTCCCGTTGGATCAGATATCCGAAATTAAAAAAAAGTTTAAACGAAGTTTACACGAAGTTTAAAAAAAACGTTACTAGCTTTCACGAAGCTGGAGTTTGGAGTTGTTGGCTTATAGTACTAGTTAACATAAGTCTAAAATTGAGGTATGGTATCTCTATCTTTTTTAAATAAATATCATTTTCAAGGCGATTGTTCGGAAGTTCAACATCGACATGTTGAAGGTCAGCTAGACGGTGTTACCATACACGAGGCTGATAGTTGGATTCATTCGGCAGAATAAGTTATTTAGATTATTGCTGCAATCCATAATGTATCTTGAAAGATCAATATCATACACTAGGTACCAACTTAGATTACCATTTAAACGAGACAATCAATTGACTTCAATATATTTAATACTTTCGCCTCTAATTCTATCATGAACATGTACGTCTAAGTTTGGAAGATGATATTAGCATTTCCATATCATTGTAAATCGTTTAACTTCACGTAGAAGTAACACACACAAAATCATTAATTTAGTGTACTACCCTTGGTGGGGGCATTCATCAATTCAGCTGTTATTGGTCGACGGTACAGCAGCAGTGCCTTTCTCTGCTTTGTTCTCTCCGAGGCAGCCAAGTTGGTTGCGACGAGACGGACGCAATGAGAAAACAGAACTGTGCAATAAAAATCCTATTCGACTAAATGCTGATGTCATATTAGAAATTTGGAGACAGTACTCGTCGATAGAAAATCCTTCCGCACGCGATGGCATATGAGCAAGTCAAACCACCTTCCTTTTGCCAGTGGAGATATATCAGCTTCCACACTGATATTCTTCCCTCCCCCTTCATACGGGAGCTTGGCAGAAGGAAAGGTCGTGTGATATGTGCCATCACAAATATTACCCTCCGCTCGCTTTCAAATCGACTTCTATAAAAACATTCTTCATGCCTGTCGTATCCTAACGGGAACTATCAATTCTATACTTTCGCCTCTAATTCTATCATGAACATGTACGTCCAAGTTTGGAAGATGATATTAGCATTTCCATATCATTCAATATATTTGTTCGTCGATTGAAAACCCCGATGTTAAGACAAGTTTATTTTGGAGTTCAGTTTGAAGATAAGTTTGAAGAAAAAAAAAACACTGCTTCCTATGCTAGAGGATTTTTTTGTTCCTTTTTTTTGTGAGAAAAGAAGGGGAATGTGGGGTTTGTGTAAGTTATCATCAGCAATTAAAACGAATGTTTTTTCTTTGCCCGACGTTTCGAAAAAACATTCGTTTTAATTGCTGAAGTGACTGCAAAGCCGAAAAATCCCCGGTGCTAAATCCAAAACAGTCGAGAGCATCCAGTAAGCTACCATCAGCGTGTGATTATTTATATTACCACCTCAGCGTGTCAATCGATAAGCAGCAAGCCATGACTTGGCCTCTTCATTATGAAAAGCAGATCATAAAACAGATCATGAAACCATGATACATAATCATGGTATATTTTCATAACACGAAAAAGCAACAGATTCATAAAATCATGAGTCATGTTTATCATTTTCGAGAATGAATTTGTTCCCGTGTAGCAATTGCGGAATTTACTAAGCTGAACAACATTCCCGTTCAGCTATTTATCGAAAATTGTGTGAACTTCGTTAAAAAAAAGTTACCTGGCCTAAAAAGATACATTTTTTTCAGATGGATCAGGCAGTCAATACAAAAAAAAAATGACGGATTTCAATTTGTCATGCACTCATGTCACATTCACACAAATTTCGGTCTTAATGCTGAGTGGAACTTTTTTACCACCTGCCACGGAAAAGGACCTTGTGACGCCTTGGAAGGTGTTCTGAAGCGAAACGCTGCAAAAGCCAGTTTACAAGGCCATCTTATAACTACTGCAAACGAACTTCATTTATGGGCTATTTCAAAAATAGACTCCAAAATAAACAACAATTTTTATAGGAAAAAAGGTTACAAAGCGATGAAGAAAAACCCAGATTAATCCACCTAGCGGTGATGATGCCTTTCTCGACCTTCGTAAAATGTGTGTGCTTGAAAAAAGATGAGCTAGTGGCTAGGAGTAAAAAAGACAAATTTCTTTGTCCGTTCTATGAAAATCAGATTATTTATGGCAAAGATATTGTAGATCCAGTTGAAAACCGAAAATCATATTTTGTCCCATTTCCGGATGTCGCAACTGCATCGCGAGTGGTGCCCGACTATGGCACAGTTGCGCACTACTCGCGATGCAGTTGCAACATCCGGAAATGCGAGAAAATGCGATTTCGCGGGACCTCGGTTCGGTTTTCAGCTTGATCTACAATATGCTAATAAGAATTTCGATATTTTTGTTTCCTTTTCCAATCTTTTTGACGTACATAACCCTGTTTTATTTCACCCAGTCATATATTTTAAGGATATCACTTTTGGATGTTAGTTGAACTGAAGCTCCGACTACACAAAAAGAAAACGAAAATGTCATTCCCATCACGCGAGCGGAGGGCAATATTTGTTATGATATAAATCTCATGACCGTCTTTTTGCCAAACTCCCGTATGAAGTGGGAGAGACAGAGACATCATCTCAGTTCGTCGAGCTGAATCGATTGGTATATAACACTATGGGTCTCCAGGCCTTCTGTAAAAGTTTGGTTTTTGGAGCGAACATACAGCCTTTTCGTATAAAAAGGCTAAAATGGTGTTTCGGCCATAACTTCCGATCCCATAGTCCGATCTGGCCAATTTCAAATAGGAAATAATGGGACAGGATTCTGCGTCGAATGCAACTTGTTGCGAGCAAATCGGTTGAGGATAAGTGTCCGAAAATGAGTGACGTTTTTTACGCGATTTTTTCGTATGATTTTGTGTTTTGGCCATAACTTTTGATCCCATAGTCCGATCTGGCCAATTTCAAATAGGAATCAATGGGACAGGATTCTGCGTCGAATGCAACTTGTTGCGAGCAAATCGGTTGAGGATAAATGCCCGAAAAATGAGTGAAATTTTTTACACGATTTTTTCGTATGATTTTGTATTTTGGCCATAAATTTCGATACCATAGACCGATCTGGCCAATTTCAAATAGGAATCAATGGGAGAGGATTCTGCGTCGAATGCAACTTGTTGCGAGCAAATCGGTTGAGGATAAATGCCCGAAAAATGAGTGAAATTTTTTACACGATTTTTTCGTATGATTTTGTATTTTGGCCATAAATTTCGATACCGGTTGACCGATCTGGCCAATTTCAAATCGGTTGAGGATAAGTGTCCGAAAATGAGTGACGTTTTTTACGCGATTTTTCGTATGATTTTGTGTTTTGGCCATAACTTTTGATCCCATAGTCCGATCTGGCCAATTTCAAATAGGAATCAATGGGACAGGATTCTGCCCGAAAAATGAGTGAAATTTTTTACACGATTTTTTCGTATGATTTTGTATTTTGGCCATAAATTTCGATACCATAGACCGATCTGGCCAATTTCAAATAGGAATCAATGGGAGAGGATTCTGCGTCGAATGCAACTTGTTGCGAGCAAATCGGTTGAGGATAAGTGTTCGAAAAATGAGTGACATTTTTTACGCGATTTTTTCAAATGAATTTGTATTTTGGCCATAACTCTCGATCCCATAGTTCGATCTGGCCAATTTCAAATAGGAAACAATGGGACAGGATTCTGCGTCGAATGCAACTTGTTGCGAGCAAATCGGTTGAGGATAAGTGCCCGAAAAATGAGTGACATTTTGTTGAGTAGTTTTGCGCACACACACACACACACATACACACACACATACACACACACACACACACACACACACACACACAGACATCACCTCGATTCGTCGAACTGAGTCGATTGGTATATAACACTATGGGTCTCCGGGCCTTCTATAAAAAGTTTGTTTTTGGAGCGATCATATAGCCTTTACCGTATACTTAGTATACGAGAAAGGCAAAAATAGAATCTCTTTTCAGTATTTAATCCATCTCTGATCCATAATTGAACATCATTTTGTGTATGTTGTGGAAAAATAGTTAACTTTTCTAATTATGAACATCCACATGTATCTCATCATTATTATGTTATCAGTTGGGGTAAATTCGACACCTGCCATTGAATCACGAAATACCTCTGTTTTATTAAACTCATCATTCGCTAAATAAATTCAATTATTGAAAAACGAGGCGCCGGGGAATATAACTTAATCATAGACTGATTACATATCATATCATCATTGGGCGTGACAATAGGTCTAGAAGGTAATATTGAGTCATCAAGGAAATCCTGCAGGTCGGATAACAATAGTGCTCAAAGAAGAACCGTATTTTTAGGCTTATTTTGCTCTTAGATATATTCAATCCGTTCTCTAGTGTTGTTCTTTCGTGATCCATTTTCACTTCTGTAAACATGTAGCTTGTCACCTACGGAACTAGTCATTTTGATTTCTTGTCATAACTGCAACATACGCATTTATTTTAAATCACCATTATAAACAGATTTTTAAAATAAGTTAAATTTAAATGAAGGTAAATATTACAGTAGTAGTTAGTAAATTGTTACTAAAATTCTCATACTATATTTTTCACCTAACCCACTAAAGAAACTAAAAAAATATGATATGTGCTGATGATTTTAATTATATAAAATTTTGTTCAACCATCGTTTATGAGTGACCCCTAAACATGAATTTCATACACAAATATCAAAATGAATGTTGTTAATCATTTTCAATTATGTTGTAACATCATTTAGAATTGTTCTGATGTTCGATTCCATAACGACTTGATGTGTCGGTTTTACCCTCATGTGGTGTCGATCTTACCCGCACACCAGCTGTTTGGGCTGGAAGATGGACTGTTCGCGTTTTCATCATAAACCAAATTCTATCAAGAAATATTATCCTGAGACCTCATGGACTGATGCATAAAGAGCCAAAGTATGCTTGCATGAAATTTCTAGAGCAGAAAATTGCTTCATAGATTGGGGAACTGTAAAGTTGCTTAAGGTGTCGGTTTTACCCACTTTTCCCTAAAGCAAATACCTGTGGCACAATCGTTTCATCACTTTAAACCTCACCATGAACATTACATTATCGTGAAACGGTTTTCGTTTTGTATGAAGAAAATTGCTTCAAATTATAAAAACTTTTTCGGAAAAATAAAAGTATTGACAAAAACATATATTGACTTTTATTTCATGGAAAGCTGAGAAAATCTGGACTTTTGAAAGTGTAGCTTAGTAATCAAATAACCAACTCCTCAACGTATTTTCGACGAACATTTTATCATAAAATCAACAGTGAAAACTTTATTGATTGGTCTGTTACAACCCTAGCAGCATGCGTTCTCCACATGAGTTACGACAACTCATATGTGACCAGATTTAGTCACTGTAAAGTTGTTGCAACTATTTTTTTTCAGACATGTGCGTGGTGCTCGGTAAGGTTGACAACTTTTATTAACTGATTCAGTTCCACCGCTTTGGAGTGATGGAGACGCATGCCATTCCATGCGTATATAAGCAAAAAACTGAATTTTTCAAAAAAAAAACTCAAAGGTGCAGCCCAATCGTGTTGTACGCAAAGGTGACGTATTAGCATTGAGCAAACTGCTCGGAGGTCAGTATAAAAAAGTGCTGCAGATCCGGAAGACGTGCGCATGTTTGTGCTTGCAAGGGCTGATCGAGTGTTATCAAGGGCAATGCCCTTGCTAATATTGCGATCAAGCCTATGTAAATGCTCAAACATGTTCAGCGTCAGATTTATTGAGGAGAGGTAAGGTTTAGATAATCCGTAAATTTAACACGCACGCACTCACACAAACGCACACACACATTCACATTATACACACATACATATACACAAATACATACATATACTGATGGACATGAGTATTCGTCATGTTTTCATAGTGGCTCTATTAAAACATGAGAAATACTTTTGTCTATCAGTGTAGACATATAAACACACATACACACTCATATACACACATACAGATATGCACATACACGCTCATATACATCATACAAAAAACACGTACACGATTTTTATCATATATTAGGTATCTATTTTATTGGAAGCGTTTGGTACGGGAGGTCCACGCTTTCTTCCTTTCCCATCGATTCCAAGCTATTGAGTGACTTTAGGTATTCCTGAAGTCGCTCAATATCTAGGAGTCATCTCTGCGGTACATACTGCGTAGTTGGCCTGGCCATATGAAAAGAAAAATGACGGAATTCAGAAGCATCATTTTCCAGGATGCTTTCAAGTATTGGCTACGCATTAGATTAGATTAGATTAGATTGAGCAAACTGCTCGGAGGTCAACCGAATCAAGAAGCTGAAAGTAGTTCCCAGTTGGATGAACCAACCGTGGAAAAGGGTTTAACACGACTCATCGGCCACATCGCCACTGAAGCTACTCGTCTATCTTTCAGTGGATAATATAAGAATCCTAGAAGACGTTATGCTAGAAAGTGTCCGGAATAAAGGAAAAATAAGCAGAATCGAAGGTGGCGCGTAGCCAAACACAAATATATTAATTTGCAACGTTCGACTTCCGCCCGCTATGGAAGCGTACATGCATCGTTTTCTATAGCGCTGGTAGCAAAGTGAGCGGGACTTCAAGAATAAATAACAAACAGGCCTTGTCAGGTCTTAAACTATTTATCCAAGAAGAGGTTTTGACCGTGGGGAAACTTTTAACCAGACCAACAGGCTGTTCGGCTTAAGTTTTAGAATTTATCCGTTTAAACGACAATGACGGTTTTGAAAAGATTTATTATTTTTAATAATGCGCCATTTGAAAAACTAAGGCAGCTAAACGACATTTTTCACTAAGGTGGCGTCTTCATCGATTTGGCTGTCGTCGGTAGAAAATGAACTTTTTTTGGCAAGATTCTTTGGTTATGTTTCTGTTAGTCATTGGAAATGAACCATTTACCATTTTATACAAAAGAAGATTAATTCGAGATGAATTTCCTTCAAAGTGCAAGACTTAATCGTTTGGCGACGACAGAAAGTTGCCTTTGGTAGCACAACCACAAGCGCGCGTCGGAGAGTGATGATGCAATGAGTTTGTTCTAATGGATGGCGTCAGTAGCAACCATATGGAATTTCCTCACAAGATTTTGATTATGATTTGTCGTAGTTGAGGGTTGAAAGTTCCATTATTGGAAAATATCGGTTCATTACAGTACCACTATTTTACACAAGGGTAGATTGATCCGAAATGCAATAATGTTCATCAAAGTCCAAAATTAATAGTTTGGCGTGGACAGATAACTGAATCATAACCGCGCCTCAACGACGCAATAAATTTGTTTGAATGAATGGAATCACTCACAACAAATCTGTATCAACGCGGTGAAGACCCAGGTCATCATTTTCCCCCACTCTAAATCCCCTAAGCTTGTTCCGCCTGGGGACTGTAAAATCATCCTCAAACGGCACGACTGTGGAATGGGCCAATGAGGCTGGCTACCTTGGCTTGACCCTCGACAGCAAGCTTATTTTCAGGCAACAGGTTGACAAGACGGTGACAAAGTGTAACGTTTTGTTGAAACTACTGCACTTTGATCAACCTCCGGTCGTCATTGTCCCTGAAAAATAAGCTTGCTGTCTGCAAGCAAATCATTCTCCCTGTGATCGAATACGGCATGCCGGTCTGAGAGAGCTGCGCTAAAACCCACCACCTCAAACTTCAACGGGTCCAAAACAAATTCCTGAGGATGATCCTCAACACCCTCCCAGGACAAGAACATCCGAGGTCCACCTTCTGGCCGGAATAAAAACCTTACATGAACGCTTTGGTGAGTGTAAAGAAAAGTTTAGGGTCTGTTGCTTACATTCGGATCAGGCTCCAATTAGGGCGCTAGTTCCAATCTAGGTTATCAAATTTTTATTGTAAATATTAGTGTACATAGTAGTTAGGTTATCAAATTTTAAAACCACACTAGCGCCTCCTAAAGGCCGTCATGATATATCATATCTTAAAACTTAAATAACAATGTAAACAAGAAAAATCAAATTGAAATTGGAGGGCCAATCTGGCCGAGCACTGTACATGTAATAAAAAAAATTCAAGAACAGAGAATGATTAAATAAAGAAGAATTTTCATTAGAACTTCATTAGATATAAGAAAGCTGCTTTCCGGCGCGCGCGAGCCATTTTGATCAGGATTCCGCAGACAACGGGTCGTTCGTAGAATGTTATTTGTCACTGCCTTGCAAGTTGGAGAGAAGCCAACAACAAAAATAAATAAAAGATTATCAAAAATTGGGTTTTACGTAAAACAAATCAAAACAAGGCACGTTACGTTTTTTTTAGCGAAGAGTCCTATTTATAAAACGCATTATAAGTGATTTTTTTTTGTTTTGCTTTTTTCCCAAACAATTTTGTCAAAAATCAGAACTCCAAATATACAAGAAAGGCAAAGCATTTTGATTGAGAGATGAGATTCAAAATAATTTTTACCAATGAGGAAAAGTATATCATTGTCGTCTTTTTTCAACGAATTATAACTGTTAAGACAATTATTTTGAGCTTTTTAGTGGAATGTCTTCACTTGTCATAAGACGAGTTTGTACAATCCCCTTGAATTCCACCACTTAATTGTATCTTGACAGATACGTATTTCGACCTCAACAGTAAGGCCGTCTTCAGTGTCTCGTACTTGACTCGACTTCAACTTCGACTGAACATATATCCATCTCATCGCTAAACAAAGAAATACGGCACCAAATTCGTCGCTTCTTTTTGTCAACAGGTGTGCTCACTGCTGAAAAAAATACACAAAAATAATAAACAAATCAAATTCTTGTCCATTGCTTTGGTTTTGATGGGATTGAAATAGGAGCTATGAGATGAAGTGGCGAACCGTTCCCCTACAACAAAACAAAAATCAACTTTATACTAAATCATATTTAAAATAATCTCGAAGTCAACACCGGCGCACCGCTGTTTAAAATCTGCAACGCCACTGACTAATTTTCCACGCCGGTCTAAATTTGTAGAAGTCTAAAGCATTTCAAAACTCCAAGTAAATTCCCGTTAAAATTTAAAATATTTCCATTGGTAAATTTCTGCGCATATTGCGAAATATCTCCCGTGGAATATAAAAATAATTTCCCATGCAAATTTTGAGCAGTTTTCTGTTGAAATTTCAATGAATTTCCTGTGGAAGTTTTCCGAGAACTCCGAGTGAAAATTTTCGAAAATTTCTTGTGAAATTCAAGATAATTTCCCATAAGAACTACAAAGACTTTCCTATAGAAATTGCCAAGATTTTTTTTACGGAAACTCGAAGAGTTTTCAATGAGAAATTCAAATAAAATAAATTCCTTAGGTTCCGCAAAATGATTTTCCGTAAAAAAAAACTAAAGATTTTTTTGTGCAATTTCCAAAAAAGTTTTTGAAGATCTTTCAAACAAATTTCAGACGAACTCCACAGAATTTTAAGGAGACACACCGAAAAGTTTTCCAAGATTTTGTAGAAAACTTAGAAGAATTTTCCAACTCAGTACAGAAGAATTTTCTGGGGAAATCCAAGATAGTTTAACGCTGAAATTCAGACTTTTACTTCCATTAGATTTTCTGGAGAAATTTTCCATTATTAAGGTGATTTTACAATCAAGCCATGTGGTGAATTTCAAATTCACCACACGGTTTTCTAATCCTATTTCAATTCTAGCGTAATAATGTTCGTATAATGCTGAAATTAAAGTAGATTGTTTGACATAAGTAAGCAAACTATCTACGGATGTTTCATCCCCATGGGTGTTGTGGTTCTTTCAATTCATGCTCTTGAAAAATCACTAGAAAAAGCACGTGGTTTCCAAGATGGCCGATTTATGGCTTTGTTGTATAACCTTGATAGTATGTAAAAAAAAAAAAAATAAAGACTACGTAGATTCTTGGTCGGTAAGGTATCAATCCTCCGTTAGAGGAGAGGAACTACAGCAGTCCGACGTATAGAAGATCGATCGGATGGAAAAAAAAATTTCGGAACCTTCAAGACTGCTTGGTTTACGAAGTGATGTCATGGACAGGACAAAATAGTAGCATCAATGTATTGATTATGGTTTTATAGCATACTTAATGTATAATTCAACGTCTCCAAGTGCGTTATAAAACCAGAATTGTTACTTGGAAATATTAGATTAATCTAGTTCTCTAAATTTTCGACATGCAGCTATTGCGAAACATACAAACAAACTTTAGTACCTAAACAAAAGTACGCTTATGTAAGCTTTTGCTTTATCTTGATGTTAAAAACGCCGTGTCCCAAATAAATTACTTCAATTAATAGCTGTTGGTATCCCACGAACCGCTTCCATGAACACACTTGGAATGCTATAATTCCCATCGGAAACTCATATTTGCGACGGAAATAATTAAACCAACTCCCTAATTGAACAATTTCCAGCTTCGAAACACTGCGACAAACTCTACAAATCTAAACCTAATCGTTGGCAATTTACGATATGTTCGAGACACAAAATTCACCCCAGTGAAACTACCGGACAAGTAACAGTATTTCAACCAAAACACTGATCTACAGCTTCCTTTCAAATTTGAGTCGCGGTTTACGCTGTTCCCAGAAACTCTTCCCACTACAATCTGTTTGCAGTCAAGTAACAGCCGAGGAAGAGCTCCCAAACGTTTCCAGTTGAACTCGGTAAAATTGGCAACCGACAATATCCGTTCACTTTTCTATTCCGTCGTCTATTAGAGTGGCTTCCAAAATGGCCATGCAATAGGCGGTTGTGTTGATTGATTCGATTATCTCCCATTCATATCCATCAAGCGATGCTGTTGCAGCAGAAGCAGAAAAATCACCAACGAGAAACATCCTCTACTCCGTATACGTGTAGGAGAAAGAAGTTACCTTAAATAAGCAAAACAAGATGATAATCTAATTACTCAATTATCACGTCTTGCCTCGCAGGCCAGGCCACTTTCCGGCGTTTTTCAGTTACGCTGGTTACATGCAGTTGGACCTGCTACGAACGTACGTACATTTCGGTGGTTGGTGGTTTCCGCTCATTTTTGTGCGCTTACTTTAATTGCTCTCCACCAGCACCACCGAGCTAACTGGCTGGACCAGTCAATTAGGCGCATTGAATCGAACATCGATCGTGGTTGCGTACTGCGCTGCAATCGGCAAGAGGAGGCGCCCGAAGGCCCCTCTGATCTCCGGGCTCGAATCGTGATCTTAATCGTGATTAATTGAATAATGAAGATCTTCCCTCGAGCTGGGGTTTCTTTTTCATGCGGCCGGGCGGCGGTGGCTTCTCAAGATGGGAGTTTGTTTTTCGTCGTTGCGCAAACTGGTTTGAGTAGATGGGCAATCAGAGATGATCTGATTGCTGCCATTTCGAAGGGGGAATCGGCTGGTGGTTATTGCATGAACGGAGGTTTTACGTTTGATGGCGTTCAATTACATATGAAAATAGCTGAGTACAAATCTATATATGTGACATTGAAGCGAAATGCTGAGTTACATCATACACATAAGACCACTTTCAACTAGCCTGCGGCAAACCCCAAACACACATTGGAACGTCAATCTAGCGAGACATTCTTCTCGACCGTTAATAGTAATTGACAGAGGCGATGCAAGTTGAACCTCGGTGTCTCGCTTTCTAGCCCAAGCTTTCTGACACAGTAACAATCTTGATTTCCTGAGAACTAAACGCACCTGCTGATTGTGACTTCTCTGGCTTCACCCCCGATGGTTGTCTCACCTCCAAGTTGTATCAATAGAAACAAAAAACATCGACAGAAAGATATCAATGGCCTACAAAGGACAGTAAAAACATCCACTTGAGGCCAAATCAAACAAAACTTGATATTGGGGAGCACACCATGGTGTTCTGCTTCAAGATTAGCCTAGAGAAATCAAAGCTTCAGAAAAAAATTATCACCGTTTTTTTCGCTTCGAAATCCGGGAAGGATTCGCTTAGGAATCCGGGAAGGATTCGCTTCGGAATCCGGGAAGGATTCGCTTCGGAATCCGGGAAGGATTCGCTTCGGAATCCGGGAAGGATTCGCTTCGGAATCCGGGAAGGATTCGGAAACGGGGAAACCGGGAAGGATTCGCTTCGGAATCCGGGAAGAATTCGCTTCGGAATCCCGGAAGGATTCCCTACGGAATCCCGGAAGGATTAGCTTCGGAATCCCGGAAGGATTAGCTTCGGAATCCCGGAAGGATTAGCTTCGGAATCCCGGAAGGATTAGCTTCGGAATCCCGGAAGGATTAGCTTCGGAATCCCGGAAGGATTAGCTTCGGAATCCCGGAAGGATTAGCTTCGGAATCCGGGACGGATTCACTTCGGAATCCGGGAAGGATTCGCTTCGGAATCCGAGAAGGATTCGCTTCGGAATCCGGGAAGGATTTGCTTCGGAATCCGGGAAGGATTCGCTTCGGAATCCGGGAAGGATTCGCTTCGGAATCCGGGAAGGATTCGCTTCGGAATCCGGGAAGGATTCGCTTCGGAATCCGGGAAGGATTCGCTTCGGAATCCGGGAAGAATTCGCTTCGGAATCCGGGAAGGATTCGCTTCGGAATCCGGGAAGGATTCGCTTCGGAATCCGGGAAGGATTCGCTTCGGAATCCGGGAAGGATTCGCTTCGGAATCCGGGAAGGATTCGCTTCGGAATCCGGGAAGGATTCGCTTCGGAATCCGGGAAGGATTCGCTTCGGAATCCGGGAAGGATTCGCTTCGGAATCCGGGAAGGATTCGCTTCGGGATCCAGGAAGGATTCGCTTCGGGATCCAGGGAAGATTCGCTTCGAAATCCGGGAAGGATTCGCCCCGGAATCCGGGAAGAATTCGATCCGGAATGCGGGAAGGATTCAATCCGGAATGCGGGAAGGATTCGCTCCGGAATCCGGAAGGATTCTTCGGAATCCGGAAGGATTCTTCGGAATCCGGAAGGATTCGCTCCGGAATCCGGGAAGGATTCGCTCCGGAATCCGGGAAGGATTCGCTTCGGAATCCGGGAAGGATTCGCTTCGGAATCCGGGAAGGATTCCCTCCGGAATCCGGGAAGGATTCCCTCCGGAATCCGGGAAGGATTCCCTCCGGAATTCGAGAAGGATTTCCTCCGGAATCCCGGAAGGATTCCCTCCGGAATCCGGGAAGGATTCCCTCCGGAATCCGGGAAGGATTCCCTCCGGAATCCGGGAAGGATTCCCTCCGGAATCCGGGAAGGATTCCCTCCGGAATCCGGGAAGGATTCCCTCCGGAATCCGGGAAGGATTCCCTCCGGAATCCGGGAAGGATTCCCTCCGGAATCAGGGAAGGATTCCCTCCGGAATCCGGGAAGGATTCTCTCCGGAATCCGGGAAGGATTCCCTCCGGAATCCGGGAAGGATTCCCTCCGGAATCCGGGAAGGATTCCCTCCGGAATCCGGGAAGGATTCCCTCCGGAATCCGGGAGGGATTCCCTCCGGAATCCGGGAGGGATTCCCTCCGGAATCCGGGAGGGATTCCCTCCGGAATCCGGGAGGGATTCCCTCCGGAATCCGGGAGGGATTCCCTCCGGAATCCGGGAGGGATTCCCTCCGGAATCCGGGAGGGATTCCCTTCGGAATCCGGGAGGGATTCCCTTCGGAATCCGGGAGGGATTCCCTTCGGAATCCGGGAGGGATTCCCTCCGGAATCCGGGAAGGATTCCCTCCGGAATCCGGAAGGATTCCTCCGGAATCCGGGAAGGATTCCCTCCGGAATCCGGAAGGATTCCTCCGGAATCCGGGAAGGATTCCTCCGGAATCCAGGAAGGATTCCTCCGGAATCCGGGAAGGATTCCCTCCGGAATCCGCGGAAGGATTCCCTCCGGAATCCGCGGAAGGATTCCCTCCGGAATCCGCGGAAGGAATTCCTCCGGAATCCGGGAAGGATTCCTCCGGAATCCGGAAGGATTCCCTCCGGAATCAGGGAAGGATTCCCTCCGGAATCCGGGAAGGATTCCCTGCGGAATCAGGAAGGATTCCTGCGGAATCAGGAAGGATTCCCTGCGGAATCCGGGAAGGATTCCTCCGGAATCCGGAAGGATTCCTCCGGAATCAGGAAGGATTCCTCCGGAATCCGGGAAGGATTCCCTCCGGAATCTGGGAAGGATTCCTCCGGAATCGGGAAGGATTCCCTCCGGAATCCGGATTTGGTATCCGTTCAGAATGAATAATACGACTGAGAGAAAGCCCAATATTTCCAGAACTTGTCGCTGATGTAGCAAGTGATTGTTTCAACAATAACAGACCTCAGATTGTTTATTTCCTTTAGCGTCAAGTGACTAACTGATTGAATACCATATTCTTTGCGAACAGTATTTCCGTGATCGTTTTCTCAGGATGTAATTTATCTAAAGTATGTATACAAAGAAGAAATACAAAGAATTGGCTAGTATTTTTTTTTTATTTCTTTATTAAAGAGGCTTGCAGCCCTAGGCTGGCTCACCTCTGAGATGGCTAGTAATTTAACTCCGCTGATAGACATATGTTTTATGCTGAGAGAAACTTAATTGAATCTGCAATGCATATTTCAAACCGATTTATTTCTGTACAGGGGCTATAGAAATTCATTGACGACAACTGTGATCATTCCTGCTTAGACCAATTATGCCTAAATTAAGTAACAAATTTCTCAATTAAAATTTTCATATTTTTCTTTTTACCAAAACCTTCCCAAAGCCGTGCCATAATCATAATGATTCCAATTTTTTCGTGACAGCACGTGATATCGCTATAGAATAACTCCCAGGAAAACGAAATAAAACTGAACGGCCTCGTAAATAATGGTTAAAAGATAACTTAACCATGAAGCAGTCGCCTCGCCTGAATGGAAAGCTCCCATTCTCCCTCACTTCCCTTTTCATAACAGCAGCGCGTAAATTTTAATACAAGTGGAATAGGAAGAAAAAAAGTTAATTAATTTATAATTTACTAAATAAATTCACTCCGCCTATCGTTGAAGCAATCCATGGTTCCTGAAGTTAAACAGGGGTAGCTAAACATCTCGAGAAGATAGCGTTCACCGTGTCTGTGGACCATGACATCAATGTAGGTGTACAGCTCAAATAGAGAAAATGTCCCCATCCGATGGGTGTCCGAATGGAGGAAATGCATTCAGTGTCGGTATAGGAAACGGTGGGCAGAAGGGAGTACGTTAATTAAGAGAGTTCTTTTCCCCAACCCCAACAGCCAAAAAAGTACGACAATGTACAAAGTTGTTCACAGTTCTCTTCTGTGCTCGGGAAATTCTAAGCGAGCGCGATAAATGAATCGCAATGAATACTAATGAGGTCATTCCGTAATCCGGATTCACGGCGGCGGCGACTTTGTTACAATTGTCGGAAAATCTGACATAATTTATGATTGAATGTTGGGAGCTATTGAAATTACAATACATTTTACGTTAAGCAAAGTGTCAATAAACGGGAGCATCGACTAACACGCCAATCTCGCCGTCATTCGATGGTAGTAAAATTTTGTATATTCTCATTTCGACGGCACTACATTTCCGATAACGAGCAGCACCCATGAATGGCACCCCATTTCAGCTGCAATAACAGGCTCTCCCGACCGACCGACCGACCTCGACCGGCCAACGACTGCCAGAAAAATGTTTGACTTTATGCTCCTTTTCCGAGACATCATTGATTAAAACTTGGTCGTTTGTACGTTCTCGGTTGACGATTGGATCGGGGTGCAAACGGCAAGGTCTGCCCGGGGCGAACGGCGATGGACGGAAACAAATGGCTAATGAAACGAAGCAAAATGGGTGCCATTTATTTCGATTGCACCCACAAATTTCCACGCCACTGGTTGGGTCTTTCGGGAGTTAAAGTTAAGTTTATTTACCAAATGGGATTCGGAACTTTATGATGCTGAGGGTATTTTTTTCGGAGGGAAAAGGTATGGACCCGAAACAAAGATTTAATTGTGGCTACTGGTAAATCGTACAGCATTACAGTGATATTATTAAGAGTATAGTAAGCAATACTACTACGTCGGAGCAAAATACGGGGTTTTGTACGCCGAGTTCAGAAGGCTTTACCCTTTGTAATTGCACACTCTAGTCTGTGCCCTTTCTTATAGATTGGGCATATGAGGCCATCCAACCAGCCGGCGGGCAGTTCTTTATCCTCCCATATTTTCTGGATAATGTGGTGGATTGATTGATGCAGCAGCTCACTTCCGTGTTTGAGAAGCTCGACCGGGATCTCGTTCTTCCCAGCAGCTTTACTGTTTTTCAGTTCGTTTAAAGCCTTCTTTACCTCGTCCAGCGTTGGTGGCTCCACAGCTTGACCGTCGCCGACTATGTCCATCTTGCACCTTAAAACACCTTCATTTTCACCGTCCAACAAATCGTCGAATTGCTCCTTCCACCTGGCTGCCACCATAGTCTGTCAACCTCTCGGTCATTGCACATGGCGGGCACTGGCGCAGTCTTATGCCGCGCGCCATTGACAGTTGCGTAAAACCTCCGCATATCGTTTCTATCCATGTTCTCCTGCACTTCAGCTATCACACTCTCTTCGTGTTGCCTTTTTCTTCTGCGGTGGATTCGTTTCTCGTCTGCTTTTGCTACACTGTACCGCTCTCTGTTGGAGCGGGTACGAGCCACTAGCATTTTTCTCGTCCGTCACTCGCTGGCACTCCTCATCAAACCAACCATTTCGTTGGCGTCGCTGTGCAGTGCCTAACACTTCCTGTGCTGTTGTAGTCACAGCTTCGTGGATATTTTCCCACAATCTGTTGACATCGCCAGATCCGTTGGCATCTCCTATCCGCTCGTCCAGCTTCTCGTCCAGTACTGTTCAGCAACTCCTTCAACTGACAAGCGTTGGATATTGAAACGCATCGTTCTGTTGTTTCGTGAATTCATGACGCTGGAAAGTCGCGCCTGAATTTTTGCAACTACAAGGTAGTGATCCGAGTCAATAATGTTCGGACCACTGAAGGACCTTACATCTATAACATCCGAGAAATGTCGTCCGTCGATCAGCACGTGGTCTATCTGTGAGCAAGTCCCAAGCAGCACGCGCAACATCTTTCAAATAGGTGTTTGTTCCTAATAAATTGCATTGAAGACACTGGCAATACATCGAGTCACACTAAAGCCACTTCCCAGTTTCAGAAAATCACAATGTTTCATTTCCGTTTAAGTGGCGTCGCAATATTCTACCCATCTGACTTCTTGGATGGTTTTCAATTCGATGTGTTTCATATCAGAAACAAAACAGATAAGTTGCAGAATTAATAACACTTCGGTTCATTGCTGTTACGACAATGTTTCTGATATGTTGCAAAACACTTTGAGCTCAGCAGAGCAGTATTTTATTTTTGACAGTCCCTTGCATGTTCCGTATAAGGTACAATGAAGTTACAAATGACTTTGTTGTTTATGTAGTGCACTTGTAGCGGAATCTCCAAATAGAATTGTTGGTGTGATGGTTATAGTAGAAGGTTGCAAATCTCAAGGTCCATGGTTCGATTCCTGGTTGGTTTTTGTGTTTTTATTTTCATTGTAGCCGCAAGATGTTGCAAATAGGCTCCACCTCTTGCGCTTTTGTGTCACAAAGGAGTTCCAAATACGACGCGTTGTGCATAAGTCAGACCTTTAGTAAGTCACAACACAGTTGTTGTTACTCACTGAGAAACAAGAGGTGTTGCTTGGGGTGTCTCATCTCGGATGTTGTCAGGTGTGTTTGCGGATATTCTTACGTGCGAAGTAGGTACTGCTTATTGACATCCCTCTAGCAGCAGCGAAGGTTACAAGTCGCATACAATTATCGTTGGTAGCGGAATGAAGGCTTTCCGTACCAATGACAGGGCGAAAGAAATTCGACAATGTTACTATTACGTAATTTGATGGAATTTGACAATTGACCTACAAAACAAATTAGAAGAATGAATGGACTGATAATGGTTGAATAGTTGAACCTAGTTGATTATCGAATTCAAAAATACATTGGACTCATATAGTTAACATAATAATGATTTTTTTCATCAAGTTAACCAAACAAAACAAAACTGGCCTTCTTAGCGAGCACTTTTCGCAACCTGAGATATGTTTAAGAAAATTCCGCAAGGAACTTGTTTAGACATTCCTCCAGGGATTCCTTCGGGAAGTCTTCCAGCAATTATTTTCTAAATTATGAATAGGGCATCTCGCAGCGATTCTGTGATTGTTAATGGCGACTATAATCTGCCTCGCTTAATTTGGTCTTATGACGAGGATTTGGATTTTTACACCCCGATGAACGCATCGACAGAACAAGAACTTGCGTTTACCGAGAATATGATTTCTATTGGCTTGAAGCAGATTTGTAATGTGCGTAGTACTAATGGACGAATTCTTGACTTGGCCTTCGTTAGCAATAGCAGTGAAACTGAATTGTTAGTAGCGCCATCATCGATTTTACCAACTGACCGTCACCATAAGCCATTAGTACTACTTTCAATGATACAAAGAACATTTGTCAGCCCTGTTACAAACGTAAATGAAAATGACTATGATTTCAACCAATGTGATTACGATGCTGTCCTCCAGGAGCTACGAGTGCTGAACTGGCAGAATATTTTCCAGAGCACCAATGTTAACACAGTTGTTGCCGCTTTCTACAATGTAATCTTCAGTACGATAAGCAGACACACGCCTCTCCGCCGAACACGTCCACTCCGGTCAAATACCCAACCATTGGTTTCCGTCATCGTTCCGAAGGCAACAGGGTGTCTCTTCGCGAACTTGAAGCGGAATATAACAGCTGCGTCTCTGCTTCCTTCCGTGAGTATATCGCCCGAATCCAAGAGGAAGTGACAGCGAATCCGTCATCTTTTTGGCGGATTTTTAAAGATAGGAAAGGAGCTGATTCGATACCGTTGGAAATGAGCTTCGGCGACAAAGTGAGTCATGGCTTCGAAGCCTCTGTCAAACTCTTTGTCGACTTCTTCAAATCCGTCTATAACGCCACGCTTTCCCCGGCACTTTTAAATTCACTTCCATCATGCGATATCCGTTTTCCACGTCCAACTTTCGCTGTAGCAGACGTCACCCGTGCACTAAACTCTATTGACCCATCCAAATTACCTCCCGCTTTTATTCGTCGATGCTCAGAGGTACTTGGTGAACCTGTTTGTTGAATATTCAACCTCTCTTTATCGGAAGGTGTTTTTCCGGATGCATGGAAATTGTTTGCAGTGACGCCTATACATAAGGCGGGCAACACACGGAAGGTTGAAAATTATCGCCCCATTTCTATCCACTTTAGATTCTTGATAAAATGTACTTTGCGGCTAGACCTATAATCTCGGATTATCAGCACGGTTTTGTGAAGAATCGTTCTACCACCACGAATCTAATGTCGTACGTAAGCATGCTCAACTCCAGTTTGGAAAAACGATATCAAGTGGACAGCATATACGTGGATTTTTCGAAAGCTTTCGACAAAGTTCCCCATGAACTAACACTGCAAAAGCTTGAGAGACTAGGATTCCCTGACTGGCTTCTAAAGTGGTTGCGCTCCTACCTACGAGACAGACATGCTTACGTTAAATTAAGATCTGCAACGTCCAGCCATTTCGCAACTCCATCCGGCGTGCCGCAAGGTAGCCATCTTGGCCCGTTAGTATTCATACTTTTCGTCAACGATTTGTGCCTCCGACTTAGTTCACATCGGATTATGTACGCTGATGATATGAAAATATACCGCATAATAAATTCACTGGTCGACTGCGCGGCGTTACAGCAAGATATTGACGCCGTCACAAGTTGGTGTACATCAAACGGTATGGAGGTTAACGCTCTGAAATGCAAAGTGATCAGTTTCAGCAAGAGCCGGACACAGTTGAACTTTTCCTACGCGGCAAACAATAATACTATCAACGATCTGGGGTTGACAATAGACAGTAAATTGCACTTCAATGACCATGGATTACAACGAAAGCTTTCGCAGTACTGGGTTTTATCCGTCGTAATGCACTGAAGTTCTGCGATGTATATGCGTTGAAAATACTGTACTGTTCGCTTATCCGCAGCCTTCTTGAATACGCCGTCCAAGAATGGGCCCCTTACCAGGAATTACATGCATCTCGAGTCGAAAGAGTCCAACGTTCTTCTGTACGTTTCGCGTTACGTAGATTACCACGGGACGATCCGCTTCATTTGCCCCCCTACGAAAACCGATGTCAGCTAATAAAGCTTGAGAAATTACGCCAACGTCGATCTTCCCTTCAAAGGATAAATTCCTTCACAAATTCGTTCGAAAGGTTCTCCAGGAAATCCTTTGGAAATTCCTTTATTTAAACCATACACAATAACTCAAATTATTTTTTCAGTTCGGAAATTTTAATGGAAATTCTTTCAGGAACACTTCCGGAGATGTATTAAAAAATGAAAGAGTTTCTGATGCAATTCGACAAGGAATTCGAATCGACTTCATTACCTCAAAAGCGTCAAAAACACTTGGATTTATTTTTCGCATAGCAAAACACTTTGATAATATTCAATGTCTTAAGTCATTATACTGCGCGTTGGTGACGTCATTATTGGAATATTCATCTGTTGTCTGGGCTCCTTTCAACCGAAACAGTATAATGCGAATTGAAGCTGTACAGCGCAAATTCGTTCGTTTCGCCCTGCGCCGTCTTCCCTGGAATGACCCAAATAATTTACCTAGCTATGAAGCACGCTGTCAGCTTATTAGTTTAGATCTGCTTAGTGGTCGTCGAGACGTTTCAAAAGCTCTTTTCTTCTCGGATCTATTACAATCAAGAATTGATTGCCCGGCTTTGCTCTCGCAGTTGAACGCAATGTTAATATCCCCTTTCGCCAACTTCGATCAACTCCCTTTATTTATAAAAGAGGTGCACGAACGAATTATGCACAAGATGAGCCTTTCGCTAGTATGGTAACCGCACCCTTAGCGGAGGTAGCACCAATAGTGGAGATAGTGGGGTTCTAATGAGATTTATCATATTTATACACTTTACGATGGTTTTAGTTGATGCGTCGTGCTTTAAATATCATGTTAAATGCAACTTATCTTAAGATTTCGCTTTAAATTCCTGAGGGAATTTTGTGCGGAATTGCGTTACCTAGTTGTGACCGGAACGTATAAATACCCTATAAACCTCTTTATCCTGAAGTAATAGTATTTACAGTACATTTATGTTTGATTCGCTAAATGAAAGAATTTTATGCCTTCCTTTCCTCAATGGTTTTCCCTAAAGTAAAAAATATATTTAGCAGAATAAAGTTAGTTGAGAAATCGACAAACATGAAGAATAAAACTTTTCATGAATTGGCTTGACTAATAAAGTTCCACATATTTGAGTATTTTGTTTATTTTTTCCTTGAGTGGCGTATATTACTTAACATCTTCCATACAATATAAAAATATACCTAGTATTGGTTTTTATGTAACTTTTTGTTCCATATCCTAACATGGTATGATGCTAGAAAATCAGTTTATAATTCTTATAGCTTTAATATACATAACAATATTATATAGAATTTTTGCACAATTATGCTATTTACTTTCGTTAAGGTCACTCCTGACGGAATCCAAGATTAAAAGTGCTCGCGTTTTCGGGGGCACACCACTCGATTCAGAGGCGGCGCACAACTGTCATTTTTGTTAATTTAGCTAATATAATAAAGTGATATAATAAAAATGACACTTGTGCGTTGCTTCCGTATCGAGTGGTGTGCCCCCGAAAACCCGAGCACTTTTAATCTTGGATTCCATCAGGAGTGACCTTAAATAACATAGACTAGATTGCACATGGTCAATATTTTTCCAAGAACGATTGATTGATTACTATCACGTTGAGATAATAACTATTCTGAAGTTGCAGTGCTCCAAAAAAAAGTTCAAAATTTGAGCATGCAAAAATAGCGTCCAGTATTAGGGTACACTTTATGAGCCGAGGAATTTAGTATTTTTATGGTGTGAGCATTTCGCTTAAAATGGCAAAGGTGTCTAATATTGAAGGATCTTCCCCCTCCTATATTTACAACATTCAACTTAATTGGATCATACTTCTAACTTTAAGATTCAAAATTTTATCTTTGTATCTTTTATGAGATATTGTCTGCATAAGAAAATTCAGATATTAGGTAGAAGTATTTTGCTAGTAGGTCAACAGAATATTCTTTCAAAGTTTTTCATTCAATCCACGTGTCTTTAAGGACTTAATTGCCATCTCGGATTATGTAGCCACTATACTAGGATCCTGGTTTGTGTGTTATTTAGTTGATTTTTATGTTAGTTTGGGGGAAGCTCGCAGCTTTATGGAGACTAGGGTGTACAATATGAAAATAAGAGTAGAATAACCGTAACCGTTTAGAAACAAAAGCTCAGTTATTTACTTACAGCCTAAAATTTTAACAGCAAATTTTTTTAGAGCTATCAGTGGAAGCAAAATTAAAACCTATTTTTGATGATTTTTTTAACCGTAGGAAAAACTAAACTAATATATTTGATATTTTACTGGGAAATCAAGAAACTCACCTGAATATGTGACTTCGATTCCGATGAATGAAAACAAGGACCACTGGGCCAAAACTTCAGAAAGTAAATGGACAATTCTTGATCCTGTGATGACCGATCCGTTCCTACTAGATACCAGCTGCTGACCATTGGACTTTTCATATCAGTCGTAGCTGCCGTGCCCTGATGAATTTCAGGACTAATTTATTATTTATTTATTATTTATTTAATTCATCTGACAGCAGTCTACATGAATGTCTTAGATAACTAATTTAGTCTTCCGGACCTTTCTACCCTACTAATGAACAATCTACTATTTTCCCCAAAATCGAAGAGATCGTCTACTGAAGAGAAAATTCGAACACACGATGTAAGCGGTTCGTGGAATCCATATGTCGTTCGATGGAATCTGGTCATCAGCAAAGACGAAGATCGCAGTTGTCTACCAATGGTACGGAATTCGATGCGGGACAGGAGTTCAGAAGCATCAATCTCACCTATTAATATTTTAGCAACTAGTGAAGCCTGCTGAATCTTCCGGCGTCGAAGCAGCGTATCGAGTCCCAGAAGCCGACAACGCTCTACGTACGGAGGAAGATTTAGCGAATCTCTCCATGGTAGATCTCTTAGCGCAATGCGGATGAATCTTCGTTGAACGCTTTCAATTCTGGCAATCCACAATAGATGGTAAGGAGTCCACACAACAGCTGAGTTTTCCAGTATTGGTCGTACTAATGCACAATAAAGTGCTTTGAGACAATAAGGGTCGGTGAAATCACGGGACACTTTCGTGATGAATCCCAATTGACGTGAAGCTTTGGATATAATGGAAGAAATGTGCTGATTGAATGTAAGTCCTGCGTCCAGAAGAACGCCCAAATCGCTGACCTGATCGACGCGCGAGTATTTCCATCAATGCTGTATTCGAACGTGATAGGAGTTCTCAGTCTATGAAACGTAATAACCACGCATTTGTCAACGCTAACAACAAGTTTGTTCAGTTTACACCATTCAGCAAAGGTATTCAATAGCCCTTGTAGTCGATAACAATCTTCTATTGTCTTGACAACCAAGTAAATCTTCAGATCATCAGCGTAGACTAGCACACATTTCGATCCTAGCAGCAATGTAACATCGTTGAAGAACAGCGTAAATAGCAATGGACCCAGATTGCTACCTTGTGGTACACCTGATTTATTACTAAACGGACGGGATACACACGAGTCGATTTTAACGCGCAGAACACGATTCGAAAGATAGCTTTCCAGCCACAGCGTAAAACGTTCAGAGGCACCGAGGTGGGAGAGCTTAGACAGGAGTATTCGATGGTCAATCACGTCAAAGGCAGCTTTCAGGTCCGTATACACGGCATCCACTTGCGCCTTGGCTTCAATCTGCGATATACAAGTACTAGTAAATTCCAGCAAGTTAGTTGAAACGGAACGACCGGGCATAAATCCGTGTTGATTGGATGAAATGTAGCTCCTTGTGGCACTTAGCATGGCATTGGTTACTATTATTTCGAAGAGTTTTGATCCTGCGGAGAGACTGGTAATTCCTCTATAGTTCCTTACGTTTCGCTTATCTCCTTTCTTGTGCACAGGAAACATGAATGATTGCTTCCAAACTGTGGGAAACATCTTTTGCTCAAACGATTTATTGAAGATAAAGGCCATCGGGGTAGCTAAAGGAGCAGCACAGCGACGAAAAATAACGGCTGGTACACCGTCTGGTCCAGGCGAGTAGGAGTTTTTTAGTTTCTTTGAGGCAGCGATGATCATATCCGCAGAAATTGAAAATACGTCAATATCAACAGCGTCAGCAGGTAGACTAGACGCTGCCGCATTAGCTTCCGTTTTGGATGTGATGTGAGGAGAAAAAACTGATGCGAAATGTTTGGCAAACATTGCACAAGACTCTTGTGCTGACATCGATTCAGAATCGTCCAGAAAGACGTGCGACGGGATGGAAGAGCTTTTTCTTTTCGAGTTTATGAAGCTCCAAAAACTTTTTGGATTTCTTCGCAAGCTGAACTGTATACGCATCACATGCGATTTATATAAGTTAGCATTCATCTGACGATATGCATCACTAGCTAGTTTAAACGCTTGTTGATTAACATATGACCGATTTTTTCGCAGTAACCTTTGTTTGGCATTTCGCTGACGTTTCAATTTACGTAGCTCCGGGGTGCCCCAAGCTGGTTTACCAGGTGGTCTAATCGTCGGTAGGTTCTCATTAAGCCACGCGCACAAGGTATCGCAGAAACGCACAGTGATTTCGTCTACATCGTTAGAGTCTTGGAATATTGTAGCCCAGTCAATGTTCGATAAATACTCTGTTAGTGCTTCGAAGTTGATACGACGATAATTTAAACGTCGAATGTTATCATGACAAAGCGGAATGTTTCTTACAGAAGGAATAGTAACCGCAACATCTAACGGAGGATGATGTAGGTCAATTGGTAATAGAGTAGAAACCGCTCTCGTTACATTAACGTCATTGTCATATGAGAAGTAAACCAGATCGAGCACTCTACCAAGGTGATTGTACTCAGAGTTACCTTGCATCATATTGAGGAAATCAAAACCATCAACCAGTGTTGAAGCTGCAAGAGGAAGTGACACAGAACGGTCGTAACATATACCTCTGGGTTGTTTAGACCAAGACAAACGCGGTTGATTATAGTCCCCACAAATAATAACTTTGTCGTCGGATGAACCTTTTTCGTGAAGCTCCTGTGCAGAGGCGATGTGTGCGTTAATTATCGAAACATCTTGACTTCGATCGGGTGGAATGTAGACGGTCATTAACCATAATTTTTGCCCCTAGATGACAGACGATACGCTCATTTGTTCTAATGATTGACCATTCATCAAATCGATCGACGAGCTAATGTATTGTTGAGCAATAGCGATGAGCACACCTCCAAAACGCGACTTAAGACTGTTCAAAGCACAACGATCGCATCGATATACGTTGTAGGAAGTACCGAATAGCTGCAGAGAAGTGATGCAGTCATCAAGACCTGTCTCAACCAAAACGATGACATCGTAATTGCTGTCACAGGTGGCAAGAAACAGCTCATCAATTTTCGTCCGCACTCCACGTACGTTTTGGAAATAAATCGAGATTTCACTGGATTCACATTGGCGGTTGCTTAGTTGTCGTTGAGTTTTGCAACGAGTTGCACACGCTTTTTTTTCGCCAATGACGAAAAATGGACTTTAATTATGACAAATCTGTACCAATATTATACTTGTACATGTCCAATTCCTTCCAGAATTTACTCAACATGATCATTCTTGCCGTGCCACATTGCATAGTTCGATAAACCGTGAAGCGATATTGATATTGACATTTGCATTAGACAAGTGATGAAGGCATGACAGAGCATGTCATTTGTAGTCAAGCGTAAAATAAGCACAAGGAAGAATGGCGAACATGATCTAGTGAACCGGATCTTTCAAAAAGTGAGCTTCGAATCATTCACTCACTTCAAAGATCCGGATCATTTAAACGGTTCCGGATCTGAACACCCATCTCTAATTAGAATTTTTAGATTACGCCATTTATTATATGATAATTGGTATTTCGTATTGAAGAGGCCGTTTGCAACATGATATTCAATTCATTTTGGGTTGTCAATAGAAATCTTTTCAAACAATATAATGAAGAGTTTTTCTGATAGGAAACCGAGCTAGAAACGCATGTGCAATGCAGAGAGAAATCCAGTAAGACTCGACTGTCAAGCACTTTGCTATCTCGTTCTCCCAGGGATTATATTCTCTCTGTGTTATTTTTGTAGCAAGCGGTAATACTCTCTCTGTGCATAGATGGTTGAATCACGGGACTGACACTTGTATACCTCCACCACAGTTCATTTCGTAGCCAACATAGAAAATTCCGCACTGACAGCCATAAAATGAATCATGGGAAAGAAAGAGATAGGTGCGTTCCAGACCGACAGTTCCAAAAACGACAAGCAGAAGAAACGAGACTGCATCTACACTACGAAAACACAACCAAAACATCAGACCCCTGGGTTGAATTCATATTTGAAGACAGAGTCTTGTAAGTGTAAAGGAATTACACTGATTGACATGGTTCTGTATAAAACATTTCAAGTCATATGACATAATGAAAAGGAATTTCTTTCCACCAATTCAATATGAATTGATCATATTTGAATTAAATTACTATATAAAGTCAAAGTGGCGGACCACAACAAAATATTGTTCGAACATATTACATTAACGTAGTAAATAAATAAAATGAATAACAGTTAAGTTGAGTTTTAGTTTTTTAAACTATTATCAGTTATTACGATATTAATTAAAGAACATAAATTGTTGTGAAATTTTCAGGCGAACCAATTTCATTTATTTCAATTTCCATCTTGTATTTTTAATCCACCCTCGTTAGTTCTACAAACCCGTTTTTACGCAAAATTCTCAATTAGGTGTTCTACCCAAATGTCAAATCTCAGCTGGAATAATTCCTCATTCTATACAAATTTAAATGCATTCCAAATGTTATATTTAAGCTATTCTTTAACGTATCTTGTTAAATTTACTTTCAACCAGATTCAACAAAAAAAAAACAATAAAATGCGGATTAAATAGTGTCAAAGGATAACTCAACTAATTTCAGATACGTATAATAAGCCATGCAGACAACTTGTTGTTTGTCTCAGACAATTCATTGACTACTTTAATGTCAAATTTCCCAAAGAATCATGACACCTCTTTAAATAAAAAAATATATAAAAGTGTTGCTGTCAAATGTGCAAACAGCAAATGTAAACTTCCACAGCAACCTCGTATAGCTCTCCAACTGCTTCAGCGTGCGTCAATTTCGATATGGTGCACTGGCATGGTCCCGCCGGATACAGTTCAACGAGCTATATCAAATTTATTATACATTACCACAAAAATATGCCTACCACACTTCTGCTTCAACATTTGATTTTCCGTTTGCATTCGATTAAACATAATCGATTAAGTTTTCAAAAAAACATCAAGCATGCCTATTTTTTTTCATGATGACATTTTGAAGTGTGTGTAAAACGATCGTCATATTTTGGGTGGTTCGATTTACGTGTGTATCGATCCTTTTGAACGCGAGTTGGCGCCACATGTGGTGTCGCCAAAATTTCGTGAGAGTGAATCATATTGTTAATATAGTATATTTGATTTCATTGTTGATGCCCCACACATACAAACTAAATACGCACAGGGCATCGTTTGCTGCTATTGCCGCGGATATTGTGGGAGTCCCAGAGTAGTTACTATGCATAAGGGCGTCCTTTTCCTGGTGAATGTAAATGGCCAGAACAAAATTATGACAGCGACTCTCCGTAGCTACGTGTGCACGCCGCAGATATCTGACCAAAGGAGGCAGAGTCATGGTTTGCCGCTCGCCGATTGACACGCTGAGGTGTGAATATATAAACACATGCTGAAGGCAAACCCCACATAGGAATATCTAAAACCATTCCTAAAGAACTAAAGTATTCCTAAAGCAGGAAGTCTTGAGGGAATTCGCTAAGGGATTTCCGGAGGAATTGTTTGAGAAATTAACGGTAGAAATCCGAAGAGAAGAGAGAATTAAGGTTTTCCTAAAAAAAAATTGGAAGGAAATCTCGAAGAAATCCCTGAAAAGAGCTCAGAAAAACTTCCTGACGGAATTTTCAATGGGATTCCTAGATTCATTTCCACAGCATTTTTGAAAGAAATTTCTGGAAAACGATCAAAGGATTTTCTGGAGAAATTTTAGAAAGAGTTACAGGATGAATTTTCGAAGGAATGTCTGAAGGAGTTTCTAGATGACTTTCCTTAGGAATTCTCGAAGGTATATGCTTAAGAATTTACAAAAAAAAAAAATCTCACTTTTCATTGTAAAAAAGAGGAGCGCGAAGTGAGTAGTGAAACGTCTCAGTACTCACTTTGTGCTTCTCACTTTTTACATCAGGAAGTGATAAATGAGGAGTGAAAAGTGAGACGTCTCACTTCTCACTCCTCATTTATCACTTCTCGCTGTCAAAAGTGAGTAGTGAAACGTTTCACTACTCATGTCGCGCTTTTCACTTCTTACAGTGACCCTTCCGGCCAAACAACCCATTCGGCCAAACGACCCTTTCGGCTAAACGACCCTTTGGACCAAACGACCCTTTCAGCCAAAAGACCTATTCGGCCAAACAACCCATTCGGCCTAATGATCTTTTCGGCCAAATGGCTTTCGGCCGAATGGTTTCAGCCAAATGACCCTTCCCCGAGAAATATAATTTATAATGTACGATTTACCGTTTAATTCTTAAAAATCAGAAGCAGAACATCTATATACATAAAATTGAATTTCTGTCTGTCTGACCCTTATATACTCGGAAGCTACTGAACCGATAGGAGTTTGTATGAAGAGGTTTTGGGGGCGGGGAAGGTTCTTAAGATGGTTCGAGACTCCTCCCACATTTGGAAAGAGGGGCTCCCATACAAATGAAACAGAACTTTCTGCATAACTCGAGAACTAATTAAAGAATAAATCAGTTTTATGCGAAACGAAGTTTGTCGGGTCTGCTAGTTTGTCATAAATTTGCACGTCAGGATTTCCTCAAGAGGAGTCAAGAATGTTTCCCTCCCGAAAACATCCTGGACCGGACCTAGAAATTTCTGGATATATTTCTAAAATCGTAATCTCGATATTTTAGGTGTTTTTCCTGACATCTTCTTCTTCTTATTGGCATTATATCCCCCCACTGGGACAGAGCTGCCTCGCAGCTTAGTGTTTTTTAAGCACTTCCACAGTTATTAACTGCGAGGTTTCTAAGCCAGGTAACCATTTTTGCATTCGTATATCATGAGGCTAGCACGATGATACTTTTATGCCCAGGGAAGTCGAGACAATTTCCAATCCAAAAATTGCCTAGACCGGCACCGGGAATCGAACCCAGCCACCCTCAGCATGGTCTTGCTTTGTAGCCGCGCGTTTTACCGCACGGCTAAGGAGGGCCCCCATCCTGACATATTAACTTAATTCCAAAGTTACAACAGGACTTTGTATTACTGCTCTCCTGGACATTAGTAAGACTAAGGTATTGTTGGAATTCAGACTGCATGCCAAGAAAAACTCCTAAAATATCGAGGTTACAGTCGTTTCATCATCACATCATACTTCTTCGTAGGTGACTATGTCTAGGGACAGCAGGGACTATGCCCAAGGGCTTGACGATCCCTCCCCAGTCCATCTGCGGGTTATGGCGCCTGCCTAGGATGTGATGGGGTTTGCCAGTGGGCCCTGTTAAACCTCTATAAAAAGCTGCATGTATCCGCAAGTAGGCTCCGCCAAAGCGACCGTGTGCCGCTCAAAGCGCACAAGCCCAAGTCCTGGTGTTGGGTGAGACGCTAAACAGCACTGACACGATGGCCCTCCGACGAGACAGGAGGTTTGCCCAGGCCCAATAAGCAACAATCATTACGAACGACATAGAAGACAATACGACTCGATACAATCGGCAACGACCTAGGCGACGAATAAAGGATCACGATGGGAAGCTTGGAACATGGAACTGCAAGTCGCTAGGCTTCGCAGGTTGCGACATGGAACTACGATGAATTACTTCCCCGCAACTTCGATGTCGTAGCGCTACAGGAAACCTGCTGGACAGGACAGCAATATCTGTGAAAGATTTTTACTTTTCAGCGTAATTTATGGAAACTTTGTGTTATTTGGTAGTCCAAAAAGTCACAAATCCATTGCCTTTGAGTAGTCATATAGAAATATTACTGAGAACACGTAATAAAGCTTTTTTTGAAAAGTCATGAAAAAATGGATTGCAAAAAGTACCTAGGCAATACGCCCCACCGTAACCAAAGACGTTTCATAGCCCTTCAGTAGAATTTTTTTCTATCCCATAATAAAAAAGTTACACATCCTTATGTGCTTGACAAAACCAACATAAGTCCCTTTAAGCAGGTGTGAATTTCTTTTCAATATTTTCCATATCATTGAGAAGCAACGTCTTCAGGCTCGCTGCGCTTGTGTCCAGTAGGTAAGGGCATATCGTTCTGCCTACACTGGAGCGTGTCGACCATTGAAACATATTTTTAAAAGTCGTAACATTTTTGAAGATGGAAGTATCATATTATACCATATTAACCACTAGAAAAAGTTATTTTGTTGCTCAACTGTTGTTTGGCAAACAAACATTAAACGTTACATCAAAACTGTAATTTTTTGTATTTTTCTATCATTTTCATTATGTAATACAAAAATACTTCCACATTCACATAGTATGATGGTTTTACAAATATTTAAAGGTCCCAACTGATTTTTACTTTCTAGACATCAAAGGGGGGCGTTTTGGCCAGGTGGGGCGCATTATACCGTCTTACCACAAAGTTTTACCCTACATCTAAATAAGACGCATTTTATCATACTTTTAGCCTGCTCCCTCACAAACTTCACGTTGGTTTAGCGCCCACTTAAACATTATCATTGTTTATACCATAATCATAGACTGATTACTCGCATCTACAACTACTGAAAAAAGGTCCTTGTGTCGTTCCAGGAACACCGGCAAGATTCCATTTTTGAATTAGAGTGCTAATCCTCACCGGATGAGAAGGCGTGTTCGTCAATAAATACGAACCCTCCGCTTGCACGAAACAAAAGCCATTTCATGTTGCTGCAAAAATGGAGCACCATTGTGGTTTCAAGAATCCATCTCGCACATTCGTTTTATTTGCCGAGCAGCAGAGCGCGCAGCTCACAGAAAAGGGGATGCAATTTCATCCGATCAGCGACAACCAAACACACACTCACAGCAAATCAGTCCTTTCTTAACATTATTGCGTAAATGGAGAAGAGCTACTTGGGTAGCACTCCGTTTTTCAGTCATTCCGTTCATGTCTCATTCCCATCGAATAACATAGTTCTTAGTCAAGAATGTTTAATTCTTAATTTTAAATGTTTTACTATACTGCCGTAATCTGGAAAAGTGACGTTTTAACTATTCTCCAAAAATGGTGTGAACGAGTAGTATTCATCGAGCTCTTTAACAGAAAAATGGAAAACATGCATGTTGTAAATGGCGCATACGTTACTTTTTCAGATTACGGCAGTATAGACAGTTTAGTATTTCGATTCAAACGTGTTTGGGCTTAGATTAGAACACGAAATAAACATTAAGCATTTTTGCTTTGCAGAACCCCTGGAGTTCCACAGTAGAAACGGGAACAAAACACTAGTAAAAATGAATTTAATTTTTTTGTTTTCCTACACAAAATCTATCGAATTCAATTCAGCGTGTAGTTTCATCTTGTTCAAAACCGAGTGAAGTATCATGTTCCTCCAGTCCAAAGGGTGGATATTGCACAAATGCCGTCTGCTCGGTGACGGTATGCGGTGGTGTTTACAGCATCGCCCCGCCAGTTGCAGCTGAATGCAAATATGGCAAGAAAAGTGCACTTCCGACGACGACGACGCGACTGCACTAGGCGATGATGCGCTCGTAAACAAACATGGTGGCGCTCGGCGCGGGTTGTGCTTTGTTTTATGCGTTTGTCATTAGCCTGATTGGTTGGCATGATCTCCCCCTTGCGTTCATATGGTAGGAAAGCACGTACGGCTACAACGTCGCCCCAGGTGACTTGTGATGCATGTATGCAAATTACGCCGTGGATAAGAAGAAGAAGCAGCAGTCGAGCTACTACTGCATTGTGTTTCATTTTTGCATCCTTTATTAATGTGTGCATCATCTGCAACGGCTGCCAGTTAGTAGGCAGTGCGTGCAGTTCAAAAGTGCAAACCAACGCAATGGAGTGGGCACTTCGAGCCCTTTCAATGAAGCACTAAAAGTGGGTACAGGATACCCTTCCAAGATTATTGTTTGTTGAAATTCATCGACTTGTCCCTTGGCACTTCTTAAGTTGCATAATGTTCAACGATGCAGATGACAATATTTTTCTGAATGAATAGAAATTCGAGAAGGTTGGTAGATATATGACAGCAGATATCGTTTACAAAAAGGTGGATGACAAATCGTCGCAAAATGTAAAACAGCAACGGTAACCAGAAAACACGGATCGACGCAATCGGTAAGCTATGGTTACAAAAACAAACTGTTGGATCTCGAGACGTGGATTTGAACTATAGATCTGTCAACTATCTTCTTACATTACCCAGAGATCTCGGACATTACCTAACTAGTATCTGGTCGGTTACAGTAGTACAGTCAGTGTCGGTATACAATGTTCATGCATTGCTTGATCGCAATTTTGACATCAAATGTGCTAAAATGACCACGTTGCGAGACGTTTCAGACGAAAACGATCCGACTATTACCATATATTTTTAAATCGGAAAAGCTTTACGCTTTACCTTTGGCTTCTATTATATGGACTATCGAGAATATTTCTGGACATCAAAGTGCATGCAGCTTTTCTTGAATCCTCATTGGGTTTCAAAAGCAACATTTAACGCGTGAAAAAGTTAGGGAGTAGATAGAAAATTTCTCACCACAAAACAATACAGATATAAGAGTGAAGTTGAAAATTGTGCTGAAGAATGGTTGGCGCCTTTAAAGAAACAGATTGTAGATGAACAGGTTACTAAATGTTTGAAAGAGGGGATTATGAGACCTAGCACATCCATAGGGATCATAAGACATAGCATCCTATTATTCTAGCAAACAAAAAAGATGCAACCAGACGATTATGTGTCGATTACCGGAAACTTAATAAAATATTTGTTCAAGACCACTTTTCAATTCCATTGATAGAAGATATCATTGATGATCTCCATTCCGCGAAAGTTTTTTCAACGTTGGATCTTGAAAACGGGGTTTTTCATGTGCCAGTAGATGAAGCTAGTTAGTGTCAAGTTCACTGCATTCGTAACTCCATCAGGTCAATATGAGTTATAAAAATCTCCTTTCGGTCTTTGTATTTCACCAACTGTTTTCCGGCGCTTTATGAACAAAATTTTCCGAGGTTTGATTTAAAAGATAATTATAGAAATGCTAATACAAGCTTCCAAACTTGGACGTACACTGCCTATCAGTTCCACAGTTGCTATTCATTTGGGACAAATATGTGATTACGGGCAGTACACGTGATGAGCGTTTTGTAGATTGTCAGTTTGGTACGGCGGAGAATTCTATTTGATCGGAGCTCTTGTGGCGTCCAAAGTACGTACGATTTCCTGCCATGATGCGTCTCCGAACTTCTCTGCTGGTATCGTTATTGGCGGTCACCAGTGAGCCCAAGTACACAAATTCTTCTACCACCTCGATTTCTTCACCACCGCACAGTGCTGCTTTTTGCCGATTTCGTGCGCTTTTTCAATAGCATCGTTTCTGTTAATTTTTTCGAAAAGGGCCTTCTTTTGAGAAAATCTGTGAAATGATTAATCCACGGAAAAGTGAGATAAAAATTTTACTTATTTACTTAACTTGATTCACACGGTAGGAATCGCCCTTATGAAAATCGACTTCAGACTTGATTAAATATGCCAAAAAAGTTCTTGGTGGAGTTCCTGAAGGAATTTCTGGATTTCTCTTTGGGGAATTCCTTTAGTAAAGCCGATGGAGCTTTCTAAAGTAATTTCCAAGGGAATTCCTGAAGCAATTAAAGGAGTTTTGAATAAATATCTGAAGGGATCCCGAAAAAAATCAAAAGAAATGGAAATTGTCGTAAAGGAATTCCTGAGAAAAATTTTCGAAAATGTCTTTCTTAAGTAGTGCACTCCGTTGTCCGGAGGAAAATCAAATGTAATTTCCTATTCCAGGTCGCTCGTTCTTGGGCCGCCAGTCGCCAGTCTCCCTGCACACAGGCTGCACACGCATCTTCCTCGATTTCACACAGTCACCGAATGCGGGGTCTACCCCGGAGCCGACGTCCTCTTCCAGGTTCTCGGCAGGTTCTTTTGCTGGTCTCTCTTCCGGCATACGCACTACATGTTCAGCCCACTGTAATCTGCCATATTTTATCAGCCTGCCTTTGTCTGCATTTTTATACACTTGGTACAACTCGTGATTCATTCATTCGTCTGCGCAATTTACCATTTTCCACCTCGCCGCCAAATATTGAGCGCAGTATTTTCCGCTCAATCACTTCGATTGTACACTCAAGAAAATTGTCTCATTAAATGTATATGTAATTGCTCACACTTTGCTGAAATTCCCATTCTCATTAATTTCATTTGATTCCCATTGTCATCATCCGCGCAACACATACCTTGTATTTGATCAAGCCTTAGATTAAATAATTAATTGAATGTCCTTTTGGCATTCACTGACTAGTAGGTTCGCCTATCTAGTTGATGACAACGAGTTTGAAAAAAAGGGAATCTGTGAAAAAAAATCCCCTCTGAAGCCGTAATCAGGTTGAGTACGATAAACTGGTGGTTCCGTTTTCGGTTATGAGCTCCGGGTTACGAGTTGGGCCGTATTTTAATTATTAGGCCATAGAAAATTTACACTAAGATAAAATAAATATTAACCTCACATATGATGAAGACGGTCAAGGACTCCCATCAGAGTTAATCCCTCACACCCTTCAAACAGAAGCATCACCGCATCAAGTAAGATTTGTTTGAAGTTCCATTCAATATTTTGCAAATTCCTTTCTTTCCAATCGTTTTAGCAGTCAAATATCACTGCTTACCAAGGAACAAACCACTTCCAAAGGGAAAGTCGTAGATACATGAATGGCTCAACAAAAACATCCCTGCCAGCAGTTGCAAGCTTTACCAGGTGCTTTACGAGAGTATAAATACCTGGAACAGGTGAGGTGCTGAAAAAAAACAACTTGGTTTCGGATGTCGTTGAATAGCGTGAGGCTTTTTTCGCGTGTTTTCTAGTCTCGAAAATTACATTAACCCGAAGAAATCTATCGATAAATAGAATAGTCTACAATTTATTCACTTGCAATTTTAAAAAGAAAAAGAAAACAATTGATGTAAAGCAAAAAATTCATAACCAAAAATGATTTGTTAAGCACATATAATACTAAAGTTATAGGAAAGTATGTGTCAAATTTATGAATTCCATTTGCTTTAACTATATATTGTAACCGATGGTTTCAATGAAAAAGCATTGGCTTCACCAAACGCACAATAATGGGCTAATTCAAAAGATATTTTAGTTACTAGATAAAGATTGTCGCTACTGTTCCCTTTGTTCTGCTGTCCGAAACATGTGTGGTACATACCTGTCAAATCGTATGGATTTTCCTTCTTTGACATTTAGCTCCCCTATTCTCGCCAGCAAAAGATGTTCCGGGCAGCGACGACAGCGACAATCTTTACCTAGTAACTAAAATATCTTTTCTTTATACGCACCTGGCTTCTGGTGAGCAAGTGCTGCCATCTAGTTTTGAGAACAGATAGTTCATTTTCGAAGCAATCTTTAAGGTCAACAGTACCAGAGAATTTTCTTAAGGTGATTCGCCATAGTTATGAGATTGGTCTAAAGAGGGCTTGTCAGATTAGAAAATCAGGGATCCGATGCCTTCAAGCGATACTGAAATAGCTGATTCGTTCTTTCTGGCTCAATATCTCAAGCAAGTTGGAAGTGCGCGGCGCGTTAAAATTCGAGTGTTAGTGATTTTACTATTCTAATATGTTGGAAACTTAAGTTATTCTTTTTCTTATCTTTTAGTGTTAATAGTTGGTCCTTGAAAGTTAGAGGATAATAAATAATAGAAGTCAAGTGTTGGTTAAAGTTAATAGAAGGTAAAAAGAGATGTTAGTTGTGTTAATAAAAGATAACCTAAAAATTAGGGTGGGTGGGGTAGTGTGCTGTGTGGCAGTTGAACGGAATAGATTCCACGTGGATCGTGGAAAGACTTAGTGGAAAAAATGTAATTTACGGTTACTACTGAATTGATAACAATTGGGACAATTGGGAAAATAATGATGCCAAGTGATTAATTCCAGCCTAAGCTAAACCGGAGGCTCTTCGAACGTCAGGTTGTCCAACTTCCGATAGCCCAATTCGGGTGTATCGTATATCCCTGAGCCAGAAACCAGCCCTTGATTTCTCCATTGGAGTTATTCGCAGCAGAGGGATCCAATTCGCACGAAGTGTCCGGGAAGTTGATACCAACCACGGAGGAATCTAACCTCAAAATTGGCAAAAATAGAAGACGAGAGAACACCAGTGTCTGATCGCCGCCATTGTGAAACCCATTGTCCAAGTACCGACATCGTTGGACCCATTATTCGATCGCCGACTTTGTGGACCCCATCGTCTGTGCACCGGTATCGTCGAACCCATCACACGATCGCCATTGTTGAATCATCCATTGGCCCGTCGCTGACCGGACGTCTTCCGGACATTACAGGAACCGTAACAGATTCGCCAACCCGCAAACCGCTGACGAGCAAGTACAATTACCATCCCGTTCCATGCAGTGGTTCCCCATCATCGTGAGTCAGCCCACACCCCATCAACAACCGTAAGTCGCGCTGGTTTTGTTTTTGATAAATAGCATGCTAAATAGGTCAGAAGAGGTCGTAGAGAAAGTAGGTTAGGAGTCGTGATCACGGAACTAGCAATCAAATTAGGCACTAAAAGGTGAATAAATTCTATATGTGTACAAAATTGTATTCTAGTTCATAACACTGTTTTCACTATTTGATTGAGTATCAAGTTTGCTAAAGTTTCCTTCATTTTGTTGCATATCATCCTCGTTTCGGTGTAAATTCCCGGAAAAAGGTAGAATTTCCCAACCCTCACTTGCTGAAATATTTCCGAGGTTCGAAAAGGTGAAGTTGGTAATGCTAATTGGTTTCACCCCTGGTGGATGAACCTCTTTCGTCATTCATTCATGATTATGCTGTTTGTTTTGCTGGAAAGTTTTATATAGCTGATTGAGTAAATCGCATGAAACGACCCTGGGAGTTTCTTAACTCACGTTTGGAGCTAAGGAACCGTACAAAGGAGTTATAATATTTGATGAAAACAATCCTTGGCAAATTTTCATGGTTTCGTCGCATACGTAGCATTAGACAAACCCCAGTGTAAAAATCCATATGCACATGAATCTAATCTTTTTAGTGATACAGGGCGACTGGACGAATCAACGATGTGTACAGAGGTAGTTTTGTCAGCCCCAGTAACATTTGGGTTTTATACTGGTTTTATGAGACTCTTGTAGAGCGAAAAATGGTTTTTAAAACCGTTATACAGTCAAACCTCCATGAGTCGATATTGAAGGGACCATCGACTCATGGAAATATCGACTTGTGGAATAGGAAATCTTTGGAAATCTGTTTGAAGGGACCATCACAGTAACCCAGAAAATATTTTTTAATATGGGATAATTTGCTTCCATGAGTCGATATCGAGTCATAGAACATCGACTCATGGAGGTTTGACTGTAAAACCAAACATGTTACTTGGGAGTGTCTGTAGAAAGCTTCCCAAAGTTACCAAAGAATTTGCTGAAGGAATTTTCAAAGGATTATCCGAAAAAATCTCTAGAAATTGCTCAATTTAACATTGAAAGAATTCCTATCGGAATTTCATGAAAAAAATACAAAGAACTTGCAAAGAACTGCTAGAGGTTAAAACTGCTTAAAAATAAAATCCCAAAAGATTTATCCGCAGGAATTCGTAAATAAATTTTCGAAGAAATTCCTAAGCAAATTTCCAAAACTTGAAGAAATTTCCGTAATTGCGTAGTTGAATTTCTGTAGAAGTTTTTAGACAGTTTTGGAGGAATTCTGAAACAATTTCCGAAGGAGCTCCACGAACATTTTCCGTAGATATTTCAAAAGGAATTAGTAAAGGATTTTCAGAAGGTATATCCGTGTTTCTGAATAAAGTCTTGATGAAATGTCAAAAGGAATTTTCAGAGAAATCTAAGACTAAGACTAAGAAATCGTAAGTTCCTTCAGGAGTTACTTTGATAAATCCTCCAGGAGTTTCTTTAGATATTCTTTCTGAAACTTATTCAGGAATTCTTGAGGAAATTTTGTCCTAGAACTTTGCATGGAATTCCAAAGGAGTTCTTAGAAGAATTTCTAGAAGAATGTTTGGATGAATACCTCAACGATTTCCCAAGGTTTTCCCAAACAAATTTCTGAAGGAATGCGTAGAGAAAATTCCGAACCAATTCCTGAGGGCAATTCCAAGGACTAACCGAAATAATCCGTAAGACTTTCTGGAATTCGTTTCCGGAGGAGTTTTTGTAAAACTCCCTGAGGCAATTTCCGATTTCTGAGAAAAATTCCTAAATTCCTAAGGAATTCCTGGATTAATATAGGAATTATTTCAGAAATACCAGTAGGTATTTCCTTGAAATTCTATTAGAAAAAATATTCATTAATTCCTTAAAAAATACCTTCAGAAATTCCTTCAAAAATACTTTCAAAAATTCCTTCATGGATTTACCTGAAAATTCCTTTAGGAATTCTTTTGGGAAGTCTTTTAGACATACCTTCAAAAACTCTTTTAGTGGTTCCAACGGAAAATATTTTCGAAAATCAAGTCAAGCTCTTTTTTAAAAATGCCTTCGAAAATCAATTTGGAAATTCTTGCACAAAACCCTCCAGAAAATTCTTCAATAACCAACCCAAAAATTCATTTGAAAACTCCTCAAGATTTTTTTTCCTTAAATAATTTTTAAAAATCCATCAAGAATTTCTTCTGATATGTCGCCAGATATTTCTTTAAAAGTTTCTTCGAAAAGCCTCCAAGATTCCTTCGTAGATTTATTCAGACATTCTTTCGGAATTTCTTCCAAGGAATTCTTTGAAAAATAATAAGAGAATGAAATAGTTTTCGATGGAGTTACTATTTAAACTTTCGAGAGTATATAACAAAAAAATAAACAACAAGCACTTAAAAATTACCAAGGTATTACTGAAAGAATTTCGGAAAGAACTAATGAAAGCATTTTCGGGGGAATTCCTGCAGGAAGTTCTGGGTACATGTACCTCTAGGGGTACCTTCGTTGGCCCCACGGGGTACCTCTAATAAAAATTCGTATGTACATAATAATCATGGCTATCAGTAAATTAAAGCCTAGACGCAGTGTATGAAGAGCTGGCTCGAAAACTCCTTTCAAAAGGCTATTCAAGAGGGTCCAGGGTTTGAATCCAAAGGAGAATGGGAAAATCTCTCACTTATCATGTCTGTATACACTCTCGATAGGTAGCATACCGTGAGAGACGTTTTTCGGTATCTGTTACTATAATGATTCGGGGGCTACAACCCAGTGGCGTTGCCAGAAAATTGGTCTAAAAAAAATCGGAAAAAAAAAACTTCTATACATTTTGTCTCTGGGGGGGTTTATGTTCAAACCACACCTCCCCCAAAAAATATTGTCCCCAACATAATTTGAGCGAACACAAAGCGTTTTATTAAACCCCTTCTTCGCTGGGGGGCGTCTATCCGAATCAGTTTTTTTTTCAACTTGTATACAAGTGCGATAGTTTTGATTTTCATGGCTTGTTATGATTCAAAGAGGTTTTTGCCTTTCTTTTATTATCGTTGTTCGGAAGGCTCGGAAGCCTCCTTGAACGGTTCGGAAGCCTCCTTCCAAGAGCCTCGGAAGTCTCTTGCAAAAGGCTTGAAAGCCTTTTTTTAAGGGCTGGAAAGCCTCTTTTCGAGAGTCTCGAAAGGCTCATTTCAAGAGTTCCGATAGTCACATTTCACACATTTTTCCACATTTAAGAGACTCAAAAGCCAATGTCACAACGAAGGCCTGGCAATCAGAATTCCAAAGATCAGTTAAACATTTTATGTATTATTCTACTAAGTAGATTCAATCTACTAGATAAAGCCTCATTCAAACTCATAAACTAATCAACCAACATATTCATTAATCAAGACAATGTATTTCACCACACTGACTTAGAGACACCATCTCTTTAGGTAGATTTGAAATTAAATTATGATGTTAACAGCATTTATGAACTATCATGAGACGAGTTTAGTAAAATCCTCAACTGTAAGGCAATCTTTAGTGTCTCAGACTCGACTCAACTCCTCTCGAATTATCGCATGATGAGGTAGATGGAAACACGGGACTGGTGTCTCATCGTAATTTTGTACAGCTCTCATGTGTCCAAGTGTGTGGTATTCATTCATAAATTCGCAATAATGAATGTTCAAGTTTTCGTTAAGAGCAAGACGGTGCTCTAGCTTTTGGAAGCGTCTTATAGCTGTACCTCGGTTATCGCTTAGGTTCATCAGGATATCTTTAGCTGTATACGCACTATATAGCGACCTTCGGCGTTACGAGAGACAGTCTCACGGAAGTGTTTCTCGCAAGCTGTTTCCTCGATGGAGTAGTTCGATGCAGATTCATCCTGTTCTAGTGCCCAAAATTTCTCCATTAGCTCATGGAGATTTACCAAGGTGACGACATTGGAGATGACAGGCGCAGTTGGGTGGCAGTGGGCAGTTCGACCTACTATTACCCAGCCCAGAGTTGAATTGACCAGAATTGGCAGAGATTCGCCTAGTTGAATTCTGCCCGAGGGTTTAAAGATGTCGAAGAACACTTCAGCACCCAAGATAATGTCGACCGGGTTGGCTTGATAGAAGGCAGGATCAGCGAGCTGAAGGTGGTTTGGTATTTTCCAAGAAGAAGCATCTATATAAGCGGAAGACAGATCGACGGTAAGTTTTGGGAGGACAAGGAATTCCACATTTGCCAAATAGTTGGACACGCGAGACCTCACAATCGAAGAGATGCTTTGTCGGGCTTGAGGAGACGAACTTCCGATGCCCGCAATTGGAAGAGAAATCCTTTTTCTGCGAGCTGCTAGTGATTGATAAAGCCCCTCTGTAATAAAACAGCACTCGCTTCCAGAATCCGAAAGTGCTCTAGCCGTGTGTTTGATTCCATTGTCGTCGACTAAGATGACCACCGCTGTGGCTAGAAGAACGCTCCTTCCACCTTCCACTCCTTCCATGATGAAATATAACTAGCAGGTTCGATGGCTGTTGCTGAAACGGTTGGTGTAGACGAAAGCTCCGCCGAGTTTGGAGCGGTATGACGTTCTGACGAAGGATTCGATGATTTCGGTTTAATGCTAGAGTTTGAACCATCCCGGCTACAGAGTTGTGTATGGTGACGGCTGCGGCATTTCCGACAGGTACTGGAAAAAGAACAATCCTTGGCCGCATGACCCTTCCGGAGACAATTACGGCATAGTTGATGACGTCGTACTTCCTTCTCCTTTTCTTCTACGCTCATGCTGGAGAATGTCGAACACATATATAGAGGATGATGATCGCTGAACAGGAGACATTTCCTAGAGTTGAAGTGCGTCGCCCCATGACAACCTACTGGACGATTAGGTTGTTTCTTCGCAGTGTTAATTGTATTATCGCTGGTTTCGACCTGGATGTTTTGGAGCACGGTGACACAACGTTGAATGAAGGTAGTTAGTTCTTGAAAGGAAACGATGTTCTGAGAAGATGCATGTTCTTCCCAATCTCGTCGATTGATGGGGTCCAAACGCGTGCTGGAGCATCCGAAGAAGCAAAAGGTCCCAGCTCTGAGTTTGCTCTCCAAGTTGTTGCAGAACCTTTACGTTAGATTCAAATTTTTCCACCAGCGAATGAAGCTCTGCTGCAGATTCGCGTTTCAGGGCGGGGAATTCGAATAGGACATCCACGTAGTTCTGCTTCAGACGCACTGGATTCTGGTAATGATCTTCGAGAAGCTTCCTAGCAACCATGTAGTTATTCGCGCTGATCGGAATCGTTTAAATGAGATTAAGGGCATCACCAGCTACGGACGACCGCAAATAGTAAAACTTCTGGATGCTTGAAAGATCCGCCGGCGAGTGAACAAGCGAGAGATAGAGATCATGAAAATTTAGCCAATTTTCCATGTCTCCACAGAAGACCGGTAGTTTGACGCCAGGGAATCGCACGTGTGAAGTGGATTGAGGGACTTGAGCCGCTGAATGAGAACCAGGAGAGGCGCACGGGATGACATTCGATTTATTTTCCGCCAGAAGGAACCCTTGCACCTTCTAGTAGGCCGATTCGAATTCGGCACGTTGCTTGAATAGCGCTTCCACGCCGGTTTCGTCTAGCGCTTCTAAGTCGGATTGAGTTTTGCTATAGTCCATCTAGAGCACAGAGAGATTTTCCAGTCTCACAGGAATTTGGTGCACGTCGGTGTCCGCATTATACTTCTCCATGAAGTCCTCGATCAAGGAGAATGACGTTTGAATGCTGCGTATACGCAGCTTGAGCATCTTGATCCGCAGTTCCGATGATATGACGATCTGGAACTGGATATACAAGATCGCGTAGCCCACACCAGATGAAGATATAAACTTGGGAATATAATTCGGTACCTTGGAAAAGGCAATAAACTGCTTTGTATTGTGTTAATAAGTAGCACACGTGTGGTACGATTAGGTGATAAAGGTGATTCATAGAAGTCGGCGACGAAATTAATTGAAGAGCGATGAAATCCAATTTCTTCGGAACACAAGCACAAGATGACGCACGAATTCACCAGGGAGAACCAGGTTCCGAATTAGCGGAGTGTCCACGCTATCCGGTTCGATCAGGTTTCCACAATACTGCCCAGGTAACTAATTTTCTTCTTGCAGATTCTTCATGCACAGGTGAGTTTTTATTTCGGGCGCGGATCGTCACCTTACAGGTTCAGGTAAGTATTTTCCTTTCAGAACACTTTTTCACACATGCACATAGTTTATTTGAGTTCTCTGAAAAACACTTTTAGTTAGTTAACTACTTTAAACTTTTAATTCTTTTACTAACTACATTTCAACTTATTTTAATAATCAACACGTAGTAGCAAAACACGGGAACATAAGAAGAGTCTCACTGGATCGTCGAGGCCTTTTATTGTTGGTCTATACAATACAGGTCGTCCCGGAAAGTGTAGGAGGCAACGGCAAAATGGTACACGGAAGAATAAAAGTACCTAGCGTTGAGTTTTTTTACCATTCGGCGCGAAAACTAGTATGTAGGGGTTTTTGGAGTCGAGAAGGTGTTTATGATGCTTGGAGACCCCTCCCCCTTCTGAATAGGGGGGGGGGCTTCCACATAAATAAAAAAAATCCAGCATAACTCGAGGACTAATCAAGCAAATGCAGCCAAAGTTGGCCTGTCAAGGTTTTTGAAGTCAAGAAATGTTTCTGTGGTGATTCGTGATCCCTCCCCCTTCTGGAAGGGGGGGGCTATCATATAAATGAAACATAAATGTCAGCATAATTCCGAAACTGATCAAGCAAATGTAACCAAATTTGGCATGTGGTGGATATAATAGGCAAGAAATGTTTCCGTGGTAGTTCGTGAGCCCTCCCCTCTCTGTAAGGAGGGGGGGGGGGCTCTCATACCAATGGAATCGAAATTTCCACATAACTCAAAAACTAATCAAGCAAATGGGAAGGTATGTGAAGGTTTTTGAAGTCAGGAAATGTTTCTTTTGTGGTTCGTAACTCCTCCCCCTTCTATAAGGGGGGAGGGGGCTTTCATACAAATGAAACATAAATTTCTGTATAATTCGGAAACTAATCATGCAAATTGAACCAAATTTAGCATGTAAGGGTTTTTGAAGGCAAGAAATATTTCTGTGGTGGTTGGTGACCCCTTCCACCTCTGGAACAGGAGAAGGGGCGTCATACAAATGAAACAGGAGTTTCCGCATAACTCGAGAACTAATCAAGCAAATGGAATCAATTTCAGCATGTAAACGTCTGTGAAAAATGAATTGGCTGTGGAAAATCACAGAAGATAGATAGGTCACCACTTTCTACAGCAAAACTGTTGGCTTTGCAGGAAAAATATCAGGGGTAAAGTTTGAATATACTCTGAAAACCCTGATATCCGAAACCTTGAGAAAATTTCGCTTCTGAGAGCATGCAAATGAATCTGTGTGTGAATCCTAAATCACATTGTTTGATTGTTCGTTTTGCCTGTGATCAATTTTCTTGAATACGAGATGCTCAAGGTACTCCAAATCGTTCTGGAGTTCAGCTCACCATACCTATCAGATCAATCGAGGCTTTTACCAATGTCCTCATCGTCGGTATTCACCCAATCTGGTTTTATAAGCATCATGCAAATCCAATTTTCTTGAATAATGGATGCTCAAGGTAGTCCAAAACGATCTGGAGTTCAGCCCACGGTATCTTTTAGATCATTCAAGGCTTTTGCAATGTTCTCATCGTCGGTATTCAACTAACCTAGTTCAGTAAGCACATACGCGTCATGCATACTCTATTTTCTAGAATACGAGATGCTCATGGTACTCCTAAAAGTTATGGAGTTCAGCTAACGATATCTACCGGATTAATCAAGGCTTGTACAATGTCCTCATCGTTGGTATACTCCTAAAATTCTCTTGAGTTTAGTTCATAGTATCTTCCAGATCAATCAAGACTTTCGCAATATCCTCATTATCGGTATTTACACAATCCTGTGTAATAGGCATATGATCCTTATTCCCATGAACATGAGATCCAATGTCCAAGGTGCTCCAATATAATCTTGAGTCAAGATGCACAATGACAATAAGGTTAACCTGCGATTTGTTCTGCGTACGCGGTCTTGGATGATCAAGTACAGTCAAACTTCCATGCCATATTAAAAAATATTTTCTAGGTTATTGTGATGGTTCCTTCAAACAGCTCTCCAAGGATTTTCTCTTCCACATCTTGATATTTCCACGAGTCTATGATCTCTTCAATATCGACTCATGGAGGTTTGAGTGTAGTTCAATATTTCGTTATAGTTCAATCGTTCAAGACGTTTTGTTGAACCTAAAAGGTCTGTAGTAGCTTGTATGAATAATGATTGAAGTGGAATCAACTCAATGAACCCACTTGGATATCATATCCAGGCTTGTAAAATGTCATCTGCATGTCATTTGACCAATTTGTTCATAACTTTCTTCAGAAGCCAAAACTACTTCATAATTTTAGATGTACTCATAACGCTTAAGTAGGGCTATATTTTTGTCCAAGTGTACATTACTCTAAATATAACATCTGCGGATGGAAAGTGAAAACTCTCCAAAATGCCACGTGTCATTCGACAAAATGTCATTTGAATGACATTTTGCCTCCCACGCCCCAGATTACATATTTACAGCAATGTCTTGTTAGACAAAGTTGCAGGCACATTTAAGCGCTATAAGTTCACCATACCTCAGAAATGGATAGCTATCTTCTGAAAAAAGTTCTGGGAAAATTATACAAACGAATGCAAATGACATTTTACAACACTGATCATATCATACACCATTCATTAGTTGGTTTATTGGATAGATCACATGATCCGAGATAAAAAAGGGTCTATAATGCAGCCGATCCTCTATGAGACGCTTATGGAAAAACCATCGGCCCAAGGTTCCTTGGAAAACTCTTCAAAAGAACCATCAGAGTAACCGAGAAAATAATTTTAGTTAGTCGATATCGAGTCAAAGAACATCGAATCATGGAGGGCCTATTGTAGCTTGTGAATTAAATCGTATCGGCTCAATGAACCTGCTGTGATGTTTTGCTCTAAACAGATACATCGTTCAGGACTTGGTTGATCGGGTAGATCGCACGTTCTGAACTCCATGCCGGTTTGAAGAACCATAAAGGTCTGTAGTAGCTAGTAAAAGTGTTGAGTGAAATCCTTTCGGCTCAATTGACCTGCTGGGATGTTCATCAATGCACTGATACAACGTTCAGGACTTGGTTGATCGGGTTGAAAACATGCTTTGAACTCCATGGCGTTTTGAAGAACCAAAAGGCCTGCAGTAGTTTGTAAAAGTAATGAGTGGAATCTAATCGGCTCAAAGGACCTGCTGGGATGTTTAGCGCTACATGAATACATCGTTCAGGGCTTGGTTGATCAGGTAAATGATCAGATATATGAACTAAAGACCATTTTGGAAACCCTGAAATAGGTTACGGTTATTCAAAACTCGATAATTTCATGTGTTATGATCACATAGATATTTTTGGACATATTATCAGCTTTGGACATTATGTTTCTAGAGATATTTTCTGATGCATTCGAGGATATGTACTGCAGAACAGTTTGGACGGTCTAGGACATCCGAAAAATATATAACACCTTTTTAGCTGATTCAATACTAGTTTTGGCAGGATCGAGCGGAAAAACCCAAATCTGTACGTAAAATCAATATAAAAAAAGTCGTTCTGAAAGGGTTAAAAAAAGTCAACTCAGTAGCTGCTTAAAAGAAAGCTTCTACATGTGAAACACAAAGTCTCTTGAACTGTGATAATGTAGTTGCACGTTTGATATGTGTAGGCATCGAATTGGATTAATTACAAAGAATTTTGTAATCTGTTAATTACTTTGAAAATGAATACCATTGTTAATTACACAATTGCTTCACAGAGAGCCACTGCAAAGCATCCAACAAAAAAGTTAAGGAAGTGAATCTGCTACATCTCAGAATCAAACGCATAATCTTATTCTGCAAGCGCTGCAATCTCTATATCTGTATCTGATTTGCTAAAACCAGAATAGAAAAACAAAAGTCCAAGTTAGGAGAGATGATTGATTTGAACAACTGTATTTTACTTGCAATATTTAATTTGTTTTTCAGCCGACAGAGAAGTCCATACTTCTTGGCTATGTTCTTGATGACATTCTCAATTTCAATTTATCATCAATAATCATGCCAAGATATTTAATTTCTCGTACGCGGTGTCTTGTCATCACTTTTCACCGAGACATTATCAATTGAACGATTTCGCGAAATAATCATATACTTTGAGTTATTAATAATCAATTTTAACTGATTGTACTTCTACCATCTACTTAAATAATGCAAATCTGCATTCAAGTGTTCAATCGCATCTTCTTAGTCTTTAGCTGCAATGAATAACATTTGTATGAGAGCCTTCCCTTCCAGCAGGGGGAGGGGTCACAAACCACCAAAGAAACATTTCCTGATTTCAAAAAACTTCACATACCAAATTTGGTTCCATTTGCTTGATTAGTTTTTGAGTTATATGGAAATTTCGATTTCATTTGTTTGGAAGGGTCAAAAACTACCATGGAAGCATTTCTTGTCTATTATACCACATGTCAAATTTGGTTCCATTGGCTTGATTAGTTTACGAATTATGCATAAATTTTTATTTTATAAATGAGAGCCTCCCCTTCCAGAAGAGGGAGGGGTCACGAACCACCACAGAAATATTTCCATACATCAAAAACCTTCACATACCAAATTTGGTTCCATTTGCTTGATTAGTTTATGAGTTATGTGTAAATTTCGATTCCATTAGTATGTGAGTCCCCCCCCCTCCTTGCAGACAGGGGAGGGCTCACGAACTATCACGGAAACATGTCTTGCCTATTATATCCACCACATGCCAAATTTGGTTACATTTTGCTTGATCAGTTTCCGAATTATGCTGACATTTATGTTTCATTTATATGAGAGCCCTCCCTTCCAGAAGGGGGGGGGGATCACGAATCACCACAGAAACATTTCTTGACTTCAAAAACCTTGACATGCCAACTTTGGTTGCATTTGCTTGATTAGTCCTCGAGTTATGCTGGATTTTTTTTATTTATGTGGAAGCCCCCCCCCCCATTCAGAAGGGGGAGGGGTCTCCAAGCATCATAAACACCTTCTCGACTCCAAAACCCCTACATACTAGTTTTCGCGCCGAATGGTTCAGTAGATTCCGAGTCTATAATGATCAGACAGACAGACAGAAATCCATTTGTATGTATATATTATATAAGACTGTTTTACCCTATATTCCCCTAAAACTAACATACTCTCCAGATAAAATACCACTGCGCTTACCCAACAATATCCTAATCATTCAGATTCAATCATAAATATGCCGTAAACTGCTTATAACGCCTGCATTCCGTTCATAATACTAAAGTTCTGGGGGAAGTTGGGGAAAAACGTCCAAAAAATCCTATTAGGAATGGCGTGCCGTCTCCGAAATTACCCCCATTCGATTCCTGGGATAATTTTATTTAAGAAAAGTTGTTGGTCACAATTTTTGTTCAGCAGCCTTTTGAATTATTGAATTTTGCCCGAAACATACAACATTTTCCCCATTGTGCGCCGGTCGTCATTGTCGCTGAAAAATAAGCTTGTCTACAAGCCAATCATCCTCCCTGTGATCGAATACGGCTTGCCGGTCTGGGAGAGGTGCGCTAAAACCCACCATCTGAAACTTCAACGAATCCAAAACAAGTTCCTGAGGGTGATCCTTAGCACCCTTCACAGGACAAGAACATCCGCTTCTTGGATAAATAGTTTTAATTCTGAAAAGGTTTAGGGCCCATTGCTTGCATTCGGACCAGCTAGCGATTATGTTGCTTGTTCCAATCTAGGGTATCAGATTTTAGTAGTGTAAAGAGTAGTTAGGTTATCAAATTGTAGTTTAAGTTTTAAACCATACTGATCCCTTTAAGGCTAAAATGTAGGATTATTTTATCACATGATTGAATGAATTACTAGATTGAAAATAATCATATTCAAACTAAATTAAGTTGAAAGACCCTAAGGTCAACCACTTTAAATGTCTAAAAAAATGTATCGAACAATAATATTGAAATAAAATGAATTTAACAACAACAACAACACGAAGGGGTGGGGCTAATGGGCTTACTTTATAGAATACAAGAAAGCTGCTTTCAGGTGTGCTTGAGCCATTTTGATCGGTATTCCGCAGTCCCAGTGTCGGCATCGGTGGTGGTCTCCATCCGTTCGAACAAAGAAGAAGAAACTTCGTCTTGGGTCAATTTTTTTTAATACCAGTTTTCTTTTTAAAACATCAGATCCCGACGTTTCATGCATTTTTAAGTCATTTAGCATCAAAAACCAAAATTCGATTTTCGACTTTTGCTTTGGTCCCGCCTTGGGAAAAATTTCAAAACTTTCATGAATTTTAGGTACCCGTAAATCTTGTCCGATTGAGCTCAACTTTTGCATGGGGTCATATTTTGGGGTAATGAAACTTGTGAGCAATGTCGTTTTTGGAAATTCGATGACAATTTTTTTCCCATAATTTCCATTGCATTGGCACCCTCGTCTATACATCGCAAGATAAGCACTTTTATAGAACAAAAGTGATTCTTACAAAAACATTTGTTTGCCTTTTTTTGGAAAAGATGTTTAATTTTGATACACATAGTTAAGTTTACCATTTTAAGGACTTTTTATGAGATATTGCGAAAAAAGATTCGGCTGCCAGTGGGACTTGAACCCACACTATTTCATGAGGTACACGGACGTATTACCAATTATAGTTTTACACTTCAATTTGATGTTAGATTTTGTCTAATTTGGCAAGTAAGTATACTTTTTCCATAGAGAATTCCATTCATAATGTATCACCGTATCAAGAAAGACTTATGAATCGGATTACCAAAATAAAATTCGGGGTAGAGCTTTCCGAGATACTCTTATAAAACAAAATCAATTTTATGGTATTCATAGAAAACATCTGCTTATTTTTGAAAGCTCGTAATAGTAAGCATACTGCTGAACAGGTGATTAATCACTAAATGATCGTGAAAGAATGTTAAATCTCTACCAGTATACAAATGTTTACAGTATCGGATAACAGACACCGGCAATAAGAGGAGCCAATTGTTTACATACCACTCAAACCACGGCCCAGGTCCAGTTCAGCCACCATCATCATCCAAGCCACAGTTGCTCTGTGTCTCCCTAGCTTCCTGCCGATGATGTTGGCGTCGACAGCAGCGACGACGTGATTAACAACGTTTTTGCGCCATTACCCAGAATGACCGCAAAAGGGGGAACCAATGGGCAGCACCGTACGTGACTTTTAAATGATTTCAGGTAATTATGAACTCAATGGTCATCCGGGTAAGTGTAGCAGACGGAAGGCGCTCGCCCTGGGAAGACGATGCGATCCAATCGGAACCAGGTGCGGCCGGTGGAAATTATTCAGGTAAACAATGTTTTATTTTCTTATGGATGAAATGCAAAAGAGTTGTACCTACTTGGGCTTGTTTGCGCTTCGAGAAGGACTATACCATCAGCAACTCAAAAATTGTGCTTCGGTGACGACGACAATGGTTAGTTGGCAATAATGATATGGGTTGGTAAACAGATAGTGCTTGTACGTGAAAGAATGCTTATTTTCGGTCACGTTTTAGAGGAGAGATGCTGTTTGCTTAAATAGATCTAAATATTCACGAATAATGGTTCTTTCGTGGACCTAAGGCACTCACATTCGAGAACTATGCTTGGATCTCTCCCTACAAACATGCGCTACTAATCCATCACAGTACCACAGGAGATGAGAAGGAATAAGTTCACATTGATTCGTCATTGAAATTAAGGCGTGAACATTACATAACTGCTTCGCGAATGAAACCATGAATTTAGCTCAAAGCATAATCAATGGGCCGAAGCCTGTCATTTCCGAATCTAAAGCAATATCACATCAACAATGAACGGACATTCAAAAAGATCGGCGAATAAAAACGCAAAGCAAGCGGCTAATCGTGCACTAAATCAATATTGCGAGCCTTAAAGTTGTATAATCACCGTATTAAAAAGCGTTAAAGTAGCAGCATCTTAGTAGTGGGACGACCAAATGAATTCCGATCGATACCCCATAATCAAACCACTTTAAGCGAAGCTGGGATGATTTTCGGTGCTGCCAAGTTGATTTTACTCTGGAGCGAAGAGCTTAAATAAAAAAAAACGCGCGAGCAGCAGTCGATTTCAATATCATAATTAAGTTGAAAGCCTTCCTCTCGCCTAATATCCCAGCAAACGGCGTAGTTGATCGATGTCGGACCGGTAGGAAAAATTTACATCTCGCGCTCTTTTCATAAAGGAATAGGAAATTATAAGGCAAGGTTAGTTTGAATTTCGTATGCTACTATTAATTCGAATAGATTAGCTTCGAACTATTGTTTAATGTTTAGTCAAGTATCAAAAAATGGATTGGTTAGGCTACGGTTATATAACACCTAGTTACCAAAATCTGAGTGGGTTGGACCATCAGCTGCAAATAATTCATTTGTGACATTTGCAACACCCGGGTAATTTCGCTAGTTTAATGTAGAATGCAATTACAAAATCATTTAAATTTAATTGATAACACAACCGAAAACCCTGATCAGTGACCAATCCATCAAACGACAGAAGTGTCTGTAGGATAGGCAAAAAAAAGTGTCATCATAAAAGATAGGAAGGTTGTGAAAAACCGATTTTTTTTACATTTTGACGAAACATCTAATATTTCGAAGAGGCAAAACGCCCTAACTAATCAAAAACAAATTACCGAGAATCCAACAGCTGAGAGCTCGGTAAAAATCTCGGTGAAAGTTCAAATTATCGACTGGCCGTAAAATGAACGATACCGTGCAGCTGTCAAAATTTGCTGATTCGTTCGGTAGTGTGCTGCTGAGGAACTCGGTATAGTGTTTTAACGAGAATCAGTACAATTTTGGTTTTCTTTCTTTCTTAATAATCAAAATACAAAATGAAAACAAACTTATTAAGAAATTAACAAATAAACATTTATTCAGTTTAATTTTGTTGTAAAGTCTCAATTAAATGATGAACAAATTAATGTATTCATGACAAAAAGTTTTTTGCATGTTTTCAAATATTTTTTTGGAATGTATAATGAATTTCGGAGCAGATAGAATTTGTTCTACTTAGACAATGGCATGACACATGAAAAACGAAGATCTAATAAAATTGATTTCCACAAAATGGGGTTTGCTCACAAGTTTCCGCATACAAAATAATCACCACAAACAGCTATGCATGAATTGAAAGAGACAAAAACACTCTATATTCTTTTCTTTTTGATATGACCCTTCACTTCCCGGCTAATAAGACACACATTTTTGGAGGAGAGGAACGGTATCCGCGCCATTTTGACCTTTATGCATTCAAATTGCAGCATCCAATAGTATCCACGGTAACTGAAATTTAAAACAAAGAAACGGAAAACAAAAACCATATATACTTTCCGAGCAAAAATATATCTTTAATGAAATGTAATGCAATTACAGTAGATTCGAATAAAAATACTTACAGAAATAATGATTCCAATGACGAGCACTTGTGTGCCAACTTGTGCTATGAGCCATCTTATGTGATGCACGCATATATTTGTTTTCCAACTTTTGACACATGAGTTTTACCGAGATTCGGATAATTTTCAGATTACCGATGGCAGCGGTAAACTCGTTTCCCGAAATTCGGTTATTAATTTGACAGCTCTATTTTCTAACGAAATATCAGTAAAAATATGCTTTACCGACTGCGTTCGTCATTTTGTTCTACCGAGAATAATTCTAGCGATTAAATGTGTTAAGTTTTCCATGTTGGACTATTGAAAGATTAGGAATTTCAGAAGGAACTCCTAGCATAAAGGTAGCCTCACACCTCGGGAATTTGATCCGCGGATTTTTTCCCCATGAATTTTTACATATGTTTCGGGATTTGGGCACTGAAAATCAAAACCCCACCTCCTTTGAAAATGCACGGAGCCCAAAATAAAATCAACTATCCGCAAAAATTTTGCGGGAAGCAGGGACTATGTCCAAGGGCTTGACGATTCCTCCCCAGGCCATCTGCGAGTTGTGGGGCTTGCCTAGGATGTGATGGGGTTTGACAGTGGGCCCTGTTAAGTTCCTATAAAAAGCTGCATGTATCCGCAAGTAGGCCCACAAAAGCGATCGTGTGCCGCTCAAAGCGCACAAGCCCAAGTCCTGGTGTTATGTGGGGCGCTAAACAGCCCTGACAAGACGGCCCTCCGGCGAGACAGGAGGTTTGCGCAGGCCCAATAAGCCGCCTGGAAAACCAATCATTACGAACAATATAAGAGATAATGCGACTCGATATAATCGGCAAAGACCTAGGCGACGAATAAAGGATCACGATTGGAAGCTTGGAACATGGAACTGCAAGTCGCTAGGTTTCGCAGGTTGCGACAGGATGATCTACGATGAATTACATCCCCGCAACTTCGACGTCGTGGCGCTGCAGGAGGACTGCTGCTGGACAGGACAGAAAGTGTGGAAAAGCGGGCATCGAGCGGCTACCTTCTACCAAAGATGTGCCAACGCGTAATTGGGTGGCAGCCAATCAACGCAAGGATGTGCAAGCTGAGGATTAAAGGTTCCCCCAAACACACGCGACGCGACAGTCGCGACGCGATTATATCGCTTGGCGACAGCGATTCTGTCGCCATTGGTATGGAAGCGTAGATAGAAAATTGCCTGCAGCGACCCGAAGATAGAATCGCGGCGACTAGTTGTCGCCGTCGCGGTGATGAAATCGCTTAGGTCTGGGGGAGCCTTAAAGGCCGCTTCTTCAGCTATAGCATCATCAACGTGCACTGCCCACACGAAGGGAGACCCGACGACTAGAAAGAAGTGTTCTACGCACAGCTGGAGCAGACAGACGATGGATGCCCACTGCGGGACGTCAAAATCGTCATCGGTGACATGAACGCACAGGTAGGAAGGGAGGAAATGTATAGACCGGTCATCGGACCGGAGACTGCACACCGTATCGAATGACATCGGCCTACGATGCATAAACTTCGCAGCCTCCCGCGGAATGGTAGTCCGAAGCACCTTCTTTCCCCGCAAAAATATCTTTTCCCCGCAAGAAACGGGAAACCAAATCGATCACGTTCTAATCGACGGTAAATTCTTTTCCGACATCACGAACGTCCGCACTTACCGCAGTGCGAATATTCAATCCGACCACTACCTCGTTGCAGTATGCCTGCGCTCAAAACTCTCGACGGGGTTCAACACGCGTCGAAGTCGGACGTCGCGGCTTAACATTTGCGGGCAGCAGGGACTATGTCAAAGGGCTTGACGATCCCTCACCAGGCCATCTGCGAGTTGTGGGGTTGCCTAGGATGTGATGGGGTTTGACAGTGGGCCCTGTTAAGTTCCTATAAAAAGGTGCATGTATCCGCAAGTAGGCCCCACCAAAGCGACCGTGTGCCGCTCAAAGCGAACAAGCCCAAGTCCTAGTGTCAGGTGGGCGCTAAACAGCCCTGACACGATGGCCCTCCGGCGAGACAGAAGGTTTGCGCAGGCCCAATAAGCCGCCTGAAAAACCAATAATTACGAACAATATAAGAGATAATGCGACTCGATATAATCGGCAAAGACCTAGGCGACGAATAAAGGATCACGATTGGAAGCTTGGAACATGGAACTGCAAGTCGCTAGGTTTCGCAGGTTGCGACAGGATGATCTACGATGAATTACATCCCCGAAACTTCGACGTCGTGGCGCTGCAAGAGACTTGCTTGACAGGACAGAAAGTGTGGAAAAGCGGGCATCGAGCGGCTACCTTCTACCAAAGCTGTGGCACCACCAACGAGCTGGGAACCGGCTTCATAGTGCTGAGTAAGATGTGCCAACGCGTAATTGGGTGGCAGCCAATCAACGCAAGGATGTGCAAGCTGAGGATTAAAGGCCGCTTCTTAAGCTATAGCATCATCAACGTGCACTGCCCACACGAAGGGAGATCCGACGACGAGAAAGAAGTGTTCTACGCACAGCTGGAGCAGACAGACGATGGATGCCCACTGCGGGACGTCAAAATGACATCAAATGACGTCATCGGTGACATGAACGCACAGGTAGGAAGGGAGGAAATGTATAGACCGGTCATCAGACCGGAGACTGCACACCGTATCGAATGACATCGGCCAACGATGCATAAACTTCGCAGCCTCCCGCGGAATGGTAGTCCGAAGCACCTTCTTTCCCCGCAAAAATATCCACAAGGCCACATGGAGATCACCTAACCAAGAAACGGGAAACCAAATCGATCACGTTCTAATCGACGGTAAATTCTTTTCCGACATCACGAACGTCCGCACCTACCGCAGTGCGAATATTGAATCCGACCACTACCTCGTTGCAGTATGCCTGCGCTCAAAACTCTCGACGGTGTACAACACGCGTCGAAGTCGGACGTCGCGGCTTAACATTGGACGGCTACAAGACGGTGGACTAGCCCAAGAATACACGCAGCAGCTGGAAGTGGCACTCCCAACGGAAAAGCAGCTAGGGGCAGCGTCTCTAGAAGATGGCTGGAGAGATATTCGATCCGCCATTGGTAGTACCGCAACCGCTGCACTTGGCACGCCTCCAGATCAGAGAAACGACTGGTATGACGGCGAATGTGAGCAGTTAGTGGAAGAGAAGAATGCAGCATGGGCGAGATTGCTGCAACACCGCACGAGGGCGAACGAGGCACGATATAAACAGGCGCGGAACAGACAAAACTCGATTTTCCGGAGGAAAAAGCGCCAGCAGGAAGATCGAGACCGTGAAGAAACGGAGCAACTGTACCGCGCTAATAACACACGAAAGTTCTATGAGAAGTTAAACCGTTCACGTAAGGGCCACGTGCCACAGCCCGATATGTGTAAGGACATAAAGGGGAACCTTCTTACGAACGAGCGTGAGGTGATCGAAATGTGCACTACGAAGAGCACCTGAATGGCGATGTGGCAGACGAAGATGATGGTATGGTGATGGACCTGCAGGAACGCGCGCAGGACATAATTCTACCGGCTCCGGATCTTCAGGAAGTCCAGGAGGAGATTGGTCGGCTGAAAAACAACAAAGCCCCTGAGGTTGACCAATGTCAGGAGAGCTTTTTAAACACGGTGGTGAGGCACTGGCTAGAGCGCTGCACTGGGTCATTACCAAGATTTGGGAGGAGGAAGTTTTGCCGCAGGAGTGGATGGAAGGTGTCGTGTGTCCCATCTACAAAAAGGGCGATAAGCTGGATTGTAGCAACTACCGCGCAATCACATTGCTGAACGCCGCCTGCAAGGTACTCTCCCAAATTTTATGCCGTCGACTAGCACCAATTGCAAGGGAGTTCGTGGGGCAGTACCAGGCGGGTTTTATGGGTGAAAGTTCTACCACGGACCAGGTGTTCGCCATTCGCCAAGTACTGCAGAAATGCCGCGAATACAACGTGCCCACACATAATCTATTCATCGACTTGAAAGCCGCATATGATACAATCGATCGGGACCAGCTATGGCAGCTAATGCACGAACACGGATTTCCGGATAAACGGACACGGTTGATCAAAGCGACGATGGATCGGGTGATGTGCGTAGTTCGAGTTTCAATGGCATTCTCGAGTCCCTTCGAAACCCGCAGAGGGTTACGGCAAGGTGATGGTCTTTCGTGTCTGCTATTCAACATCGCTTTGGAAGGGGTAATACTAAGAGCAGGGACTAACACGAGTGGTACAATTTTCAATAAGTCCGACCAGGTGATTGGCTTCGCCAACGACATAGATGTCATGGCACGTAACTTTGAGAAGATGAAGGAAGCCTACATCAGACTGAAGAGGGAAGCCAAGCGGATCGGACTAGTCATCAACACGTCGAAGGCGAAGTACATGATAGGAAGAGGTTCAATAGAAGACAATGTGAGCCACCCACCGCGAGTTGGCATTGGTGGTGACGAAATCGAGGTGGTAGAAGAATTTGTGTACTTGAGCTCACTGGTGACTGCCGAAAATGATACTAGCAGAGAAATTCGGAGACGCATAGTGGCTGGAAATCGTACATACTTTGGACTCCGCAAGACGCTCCGATCGAATAGAATTCGCCGCCGTACCAAACTGACAATCTACAAAACGCTCATTAGACCGGTAGTCCTCTACGGACACGAGACCTGGACGATGCTCGTGGATGACCAACGCGCACTTGGAGTTTTCGAAAGGAAAGTGCTGCGTATACGCATGGTATACCATCTATGGTGGGGTGCAGATGGCGGACGGTACGTGGAGGAGGCGAATGAACCACGAGTTGCATCAGCTGTTGGGAGAACCATCCATCGTTCACACCACGAAAATCGGACGACTGTCGTGGGCCAGGCACGTAGCCAGAATGTCGGACAATAACCCGGTGAAAATGGTTCTCGACAACGATCCAACGGGCACAAGAAGGCGAGGTACGCAGCGGGCAAGGTGAATCGATCAGGTGGAAGATGACTTGCGGACCCTCCGTAGACTGCGAGGTTGGCGACGTGTAGCCATGGACCGAGCCGAATGGAGAAGACTATTATTATCTTTATCAATGAGGTTTTCGGCCCTGGGCCGGTTCACCTCGCACGTGGAGAAGACTCTTATATACCGCACAGGCCACTTCGGCCTTAGTCTGAATAAATGAAATGAATATTCGTAAAAATCAGTTCACGCACTTAAACACTTTTATTTATCATGATTTGATTAGTCAAGGCCAACGCACTGCCAGTGCACTGGATGGCCTGGATCATATGATTGGAATCAAAACAATGACAGATGGAACTGAAAATGTTTTTTTATTCAGGGTTCGGGTTGACACTGACCCACATGGAAGAAAAAAAAAGTACCCAACGTTGAGTTTTTTTAACCTACTTTTGACTTATTTTTTCTCTTCTCTTTCATCCACTCTTTCTTCTGTTGTCAAAAACAAAAGAGCGAAACAATCCAACGACGCCAGCTCAATGCGGGAAGCCAACTTTGAGTTCAAGCTCTATCTGGAATAAGGGCGAATGTCGCAAGAGAGAATTCTCTTCGCCGACTTCCCCTCTTTTAAATTAAAGTGACAAGCAGATGATTTCGTTGCGGTTTTTCCCCTCAAAACGAAAGAAAACAATAAAAACTTGCATTCTGAGGTGATAAACAACGATGAAAACCTCTGCTTGTCACTTTTATTTAAAAGAGGGGAAGTCGACAAAGAGAATCCTCTCTTGCGACATTCGCCCTTTTACCAGATAGAGCTTGAGTTTATTGCCTGCACTCAAAATTGAGTAAAGTAAACCTCCAGATGGGTAAATAAATTTTCCGTTGGGTACTTTTTTGGGTATAAGTATTTTTTTTTAATTTTCCCGGTTCTCATTAAAACTCCCGCATATTTCCCGATATTTTCCCGGTGATTTTCATTTCGCGACTTTTTCCCGGTTCTCCCGGTTTTCCCGGTTCGCTGGTCACCATGGGCAAACTACTTCGACCCCATTTACTCAATTTTGACTTACCGTACGGATGTTTGAGGCTTGGTGAATTGAACTCACTATTTGTTAGTTTATTTCTTCCGTGCAGGTTTAAACACGAATTCAACAAAACATTGAGTGTTTTTACTCCCAGAAAATTTGGTGATAATCGAAGAAAAACTCGAATTTTGATAATGAATTTTGTATGTGTGTGGATTGTGAAAGGCTTTTTAGGTTCATTTAAAACAACCGCTAAATGGGATGTCTACTGTAGTAGCCGTGCTGCCATTTTTTTGTTAATAATTAAGATTAAGAGGGCTGATCCGTAAAAGACTATTTCAAAATTAGCCTCCTTTGTAATCGGACCCGGTTAAGATCGTCTTCATCGTCGTTTTAGTGAAGCGGGCTTCTCTCGATACTGATATGCAAATGTGGAGACAAATGCCTAGCCTATCACACTAATTATACCACTTACGTGACCGTCTGAATCTTGATTGCGGAGGTCTGTTTATTTCTAACTTTTTTTTTACGAAGTAATGACTGATCTCAAAATATTTCAACATTTCTGAAATTTAATGGACTATTGTGCCGTTCGAAATAAAAAGTAAATATGTGTTTGAAATTGAATCCATAAGGTGACCACTTTCTCATTCAAAATTTGAAGCAAAGGATTCACAACAATAATTTAAAGACTCCCACTTACTTGCCCACTTCAGTTCCCGAAATACGAGTCGGAACGGTATATGAATCTAAAATTTCGAATGAAGAATGAGGGCCGTTGACCGCTGCTGCTAGAGTCGTGTCCGTTTGCTGTCCGGATTGGGACTTTATCCGATGCGGGCTCTAATCGAAAAGATGTGTTTAGTCTTACAAAGTGGCGCACATTTATCATCGCCCAGGGGTGATTTATCAAGCTGCGAGTGGTAATTGGGAAATGTTACATTTCTATTAGTGCTGAAATATTGATGGCGTACCGTTGGACCGGTCGACCGCCCAGTTCACGGGGCGCCCCAGACTCCACGGCTGGGCTGGGCTGGATGCGGTTTGATCTCGCTTTCCGACGGTTAAACGGCTGGAGATGCTGGTTGTTGGCTGTGTTTCTCCAGTCCGCGTCCGAGGGCATGGCTTTAGCGAGCAGGTGTTTCAGCTCTGTCTTGTTCGTTTGTAGAATGATGGTAAAGTGCTTGCACTACGGGGTTTTATTTATGGCCTGAAATAAATATTATGCTAAAATGCACGCTAAACAGTCGCGGCGATAAACATATCACCCGGGCATAGGAGATGAGGCGAGGTTAATTGTGAGATATTGTGCCATAACTTGAGCACCTGTTGCTTGCAATGGATGGAAAATGTTTTCTTTTTTGTAATTTTATCTTATTGATACCAATCAAATAGTTTAATTGTATCTACCGAATTTATATGAAAGATTATGAAATTCAAAGAGCCTAGTGCCTCTTCGAGCTATTTTGTATTACCAAACTATTGTATTATAAAAAAAGGGTTTCTCGTGATTGGTGATTAAATCAGAAGCGATACGGTTAACGTTATAAAACAGAATGAGGACGAGGCCTCCTTTATTATTCTTTAAGTATACTTTCGAGTGCAGATCATCTTCGAACTGCTAAGTTGGCATAACTGATCTGAATACAGGCGCCGTTCGTATTTGATGATTATAGCAATGGGCTACTCTAATTCGTATATAACAACTCCTTCATCCTTCAAGAAACTAATAATAATGGATATTTGAAATACAAAGTTATTTTCGACAGCTGGGGTTCAGCTTAGTCTTCAAAACTTAATCATTATTCAGAATCATTCATATCTTCTATCTTCTATCTATCTATCTTATCTTTTATTTATTTATTTATTTATTTATTTATATTTATTTATATATATATAAAACTCAATGTTTGTATGTTTGTATGTATGTTTGTATGTATGTTTGTATGTATGTTCCAGCATAACTTCTGAACCCATTGACCGATTTCAACCAAATTTGGAACACACATACTTTATCTTAAGGAGACGACGATAGGGGGGTTAGGGATGCTCTTTGAAAAAGGGGGAGGGTGTGGGGGGAGGGGTATTGCTTAGTTATCGATCAACTCAGTGTAACTTCTGAACCCCTTGGCCGATTTCAACCAAATTTGGAACACACATTCTTTATCTTAAGGAGACGACAATGGAGGGGGCTAAGCATGCTCTTTGGAAAAGGGGGAGGATGTGCGGGGAGGGGTATTGCTTAGTTATTAATCAACTCAGTGTAGCCTCTGAACCGATTTCAACCAAATTTGGAACACACATTCTTTGTCTTAAGGAGACGACGATAGGGGAATTATGAATGCTTTTTGAAAAAAGGGGGAGGGTGTGGGGGGAAGGGTATTGCTAAGTTATTGATCAACTCAGTGTACCTTTTGAACCCCTTGGTCGATTTCTACCAAATTTGGAACACACATTCTTTGTCTTAAGGAGACGATGATAGGAGGGTTGAGGATGCTATTTGGAAAAGGGGGAGGGTGTGAGGGGAGGGGTATTGCTAAGTTATTGATCAACTCAGTGTACCTTATGAACCCCTTGGCCGATTTCAACCAAATTTGGAACACACATTCTTTATCTTTAGGAGACGACAATGGAGGGGGGCTAAGCATATTCTTTGGAAAACGGCGAGGATGTGCGGGGAGGGGTATTGCTTAGTTATTAATCATCTCAGTGTAACCTCTGAACCCCTTGGCCGATTTCAACCAAATTTGGAACACACATTCTTTATCTTAAGGAAACGATGATAGAGGGGGTTAGGGATGCTCTTTGGAAAAGGGGGAGGGTGTGGGGGGAGGGGTATTGCTAAGTTATTGATCAACTCAGTGTACCTTTTGAACCCCTTGGCCGATTTCAACCAAATTTGGAACACACATTCTTTATCTTGAGGAGACGATGATAGGGGGATTATGAATGCTTTTTGGAAAAAGGGGGAGGGTGTGGGGAAGGGGTATTGCTCAGTTATTGATCAACTCAGTGTAACTTCTGAACCCATTGGCCGTTTCAACCAAATTTGGAACACACATTCTTCATATTAAGGAGACGACGATAGCGTGATTAGGGATGCTCTAGGGTATGGGGAGGGTATGGAGGGAGGGGTACTGTTCAGCAATCGATCAACTAAATGTAAGTCTTGAACCCAATGACCGATTTGAACTAAATTTGTATCAAATATTGTATGTCCTAAGGAAACAACTTAAGTGGATGTGGGTAGGTAATTTTAAAAGGGGATCGTGTGAGAGAGGGTATTGTTTAGTTATCGATCAATTCAGCATAACTTTTGAACCCATTTACCGATGTCCACTAAATTTGGAACCCATATTATCTGTTTAAGGAAGACTATATCAGACTGAATAGGAGTGTCATAGCTGAATGAGAGAGATGGTATATTTATTAAACGAACAGTTTAGTATACCTTTTTACCGCATGGGTCAATTCAAACCAATTTTGTAAAAACACATTTTCTGTCCAAAACTATTATACAGAGGCTGGGAGAAATTTTTGGAATGCAGGAGGTTGTTCGGGTTGGGTATTGTTCAGAAAACGTCTTAATTTAAAATCCCTCTTATTTAGTTCATTCGAGGTTCTTTCACATTGTACAATGCTCCGAAAACAAATTTCCCGAATTCCTTAAAAATAGCAAATCCTCGACAACAACATTTTCCCGTTAATAACATTTCCCCAAAAATGACTTCAACTTCAACTTCCCTGAAAATAACATATCCCTGAATGAAGCAGGCCATTAACTTACCAATATTTGGCTTAAGGTCATTTGACATGAAGAGCATTTGGGATAATTATGAACAGCATCAGAAAAATCTTTCATAGAAAGCATGCATTTGCTGGGTATAGAGCAATGATTATTGTTACCCTTCATCGGAATCATGGTTTGCCCAGTGAAAAGCAATAATTAATGTATTTCCTTCTGGATGGTGGATGTGATTGCTTCTTTAAAAGTAGGCATTTGCCCGGAATAAGGCAATGGTGAGTGTGATCCCTTCTTTAAAAATGGGCGTTTGCCCGGAATAAAGCATCGGTGGATGTTTTTCCTTCTTTAGCAAATGACGTTTGCCAGGAAAAAGCCTATTCAAACCAACGATCCCTTTTTCTAGATCAGTCAATGCTTCCAAAAGCCTTCTATTAGTCAAATGACGAAGTATCAATAAGTTAACACAATTACTCTGTTGACCAATTGGTTTTATCTTTTTTTGATTGTAAAGAACTGAAAACCAAACTGGCAATTCCGAGCAAGGCCGGGTACATAAAGCTAGTATAATAAAAAAAAGGAACTTCCAGTTATTCCACTAAATTCTATAGACATAATCCTCCATAACATTTGGTTTTCGAGCCCGTTTTGAACGTCTTGGTTGTGCATTCAAAGGATCCGCCTTCCGCTTTCGCCTCGATCGTATTGCATCGGTGGAATAGTCTTTCGCCCGATTTTCAGACCCGACTTCCACCATCGCAGCATCTTGCTCGACTAAGTTCTCTGCCATTTGGTCAGACCTTGAAACTGACAACAAAACGTTGGGACTCGTTAATTGACTATCACCTTTAGTGACCTTCAGCTGACCGCGATGGGCGGTAGTTACCATGCTTCCAATCTGAATCTGGAATAGATTAAGAGAATATTTTTTTGGTGGGGGTTCTCATCGATTTGTTTTCGGCGAAAAATGACAAAACAAAACTTTGCCAGACTGTCCGGACGTTTCGGTCGATTTACTGGCCTTCGACCATCTTCTGCGGACACTAAAAATCACATATATTGTTAAAAAGCACATTAAATTTTACAAAATAAAAACATACAATCTTCCAGTCACTTATTTTCTAACAGACAGCCATTACTACTAACTATTGACACACACAAACAAAGTACAATCTTTACATTCTAACTGCTATTGGTATTAGTTCTAAGTTTGCTAATAATAGAGTTGTACGCATTTTTAAAATTTGCTGAGTCTTTTTGCTTATTTACTACATTTTGTGTCAATAGTTAGTAGTAATGGCTGTCTGTTAGAAAATAAGTGACTGGAAGATTGTATGTTTTTATTTTGTAAAATTTAATGTGCTTTTTAACAATATATGTGATTTTTAGTGTCCGCAGAAGATGGTCGAAGGCCAGTAAATCGACCGAAACGTCCGGACAGTCTGGCAAAGTTTTGTTTTGTCATTTTTCGCCGAAAACAAATCGATGAGAATCCCACCAGCAATTTCGCGGCGATTGATCCATTGTAAACATCAGAATATTTTTTTATAAAAACAGCCTTAATCCATCTTGCAGCTTGGTGTGAGTTATGGTTTTTGTACCAAACTTCATCACCTGACGTCAGATTATCTAACAATTCATTTCCCTTGTGAGAATGACTGTAATCGATAGGCTTGTTAGTATCGTCATTCTGTGATATGGACAAATAATTTTTAAATTTCTTTTAGGGTTGATTAAGTCTAATATTGTCTTCGGTATAAACTTAAAAACGTTATGTGATGGAAACTGTCCATCCTTCGACAAGCAACTATATCGCTAACTGAACAAAAATAGGGTTAACTGCTCTTGTATGTGCAGTCCTCTCATCTCCGGTCCTAGGAAGAACTGTTTTAATACTTCATTAACTATTCCCACGGACCGTTCAGCTTGACCATTGCTGGATGGATTATATGGAGGACTTTTAAGTACTACGATCCCTTGCCTTTTAAAGAAAAGCACAAAATTGTGGGAGTTGAAAGGAGGTCCACCATCCGAGACCAACACATCTGGCAAACCAAAACGTGCGAAATAAGCAGTTAACTTTCTAAGAACTTTTTCACAATCTGTACCGTATCTCATCCATTCTATTTCAACCCACTTTGAAAGCTGTCGACAATCAACAGAAAGATACTTTGAGCAAAATAAAAGAAATCAATATGAATTCTGCTGAAAGGCTTTGTGGTCGGAATCCGATTAGAATCTACTTTTGTTTGCGGAACTATCTCCATGCTAATACACGCCTCGCATAATTGAACACATTTCTCAATATCTGAATTTATACCAAACCAGTATGTACACTGTACGTCTTGCCAACTGTTTCATTCGTACAATTCCTGTATGATTGGCATGGAGAAGTTTTAAAACATCTTTCTGCATCTTTTGTGGTATGACAACCCTATCTTGAAATAAAAGACATTCGTCTATTATTTCCAAATCATGTTGACTCGCAAAAATGTGTTTAAGATGCTTGTCAATCCGTTCTGGCCAACCCTTCTGCATATTGTGAATTATTTCCTGTAAAAACGAGTCTTCCCTAGTTTGTTCGGCAATTGCTTTATAATCTAACGGCATTTCCTTTCCGAAGTTGATACTTCTCACTACCTCATATTCTTTTGGAACCTCTTGCTTCAGTGGAAAGCGCGAACAGAAATCCGCGTTTCCCAATTGCCTAGATAGTCTGTATTTAATCTCAAAATCGTGAATCGATACTTCCAAAATTAATCGTTGCAAACGTGTGACGTATATGGAGTTTTTTTTTCTTCCTTTCCAAAGATACCCACCAATGGTTTGTGATCCATAAACACTATAAAACTTTGTCCATATAAATATTTGTGGAATTTCTTAATTGTGCTAACTAGAGCCAGTGCTTCAAGATGTAGGATAGGGTATTTTTTTTATTATCGTTCAATGAAAAAGACGTGAAGGATATGGGATTTTCAACTCCTTCTACTACGTGGGCAATAACTCCTCCTAAACCATAGCTTGATGCGTCTGACATTACCATTATAGGTTTCCTTGGATCGTAATGTTCCAGAAAGTTTGTGCTTAACAAAGAATTCTTTGCAGTTTCAAATGCTTCATTCCATTTATATATTATACATATTATATAAGGGAAATAATTTTATAGATAAATTAGGTATAAACCTATGGTAATAATTTATTAATCCCAAAAAGGATTTAAGCTCCGTTTCATTTGCTGGAATTTTAGCCTTTCTAATGGTTGAAATTTTGTCCTCGCATGGCAGTATTCCATCTCCACTAATTACATGACGCAAGTATGGTAGCTCTTTTACAACAAATTTGCATTTCTCCAGGTTGACTTTTATATTTGCTTTAGCTAGCCTCTCCAATACTAAAAATAGTTTCTTTTTGCAATCTTCCATATCAGTTCCCGCAATGAGTACATCGTCAAGATAACATGACACATTTTCTATTCCCTCCAAAATCTGGTCCATTACCTTCTGGAATATGGACGCACTAGATGAGGCACCCTGGGACAACCTGTTATATGTAAATAAGCCTTTTATGGTATTAATCACTGCAATTTTCTTTGATCTTTCAGTTAGAGCCAATTGAGTGTAGGATACCTCCAGATCAAGTGCGCAAAAGATGTTCCAGCCCGCAAGTTTAGCAAAAAAGTCTTGTGTAAGCGGCCATGGATATGTGGTAGGAATAATCATCTTATTAATGGACACTTTGCAGTCGATCACTAGCCTGATTTCATTATTTTTCTTTATTACTACAATTACCGGCGATGCCCATTCACTCGTCTGTATCGGAGTACACCCGGTTCTTTTTTTACACGGGTGGGTTTTAGTTGATTACGATTTTTAGCGTTGATGAAACTATGAGTTAAACCCATGAAAAAATTCACAAAAAATCAAAGAAAATTCAGGTGGTTTTTAAAAAGCTGTGATAAATCAGGTTAACCGGGAAATTGAAGAATACCCACCGTGTAAAAAAATATTGGGTGTAATCACATTTTCTCTTTCCAACTTTTCTAAATAAAGTAATACTTTTTCCCGCATACGATATGGGACGTTATAAGCTTTTTTAAAAACAGGATTATTCTTTTTCAACACTAAATCCGCTTCAAATCCGGCTATAGGGGTAGAAAATCTTTAACAAACACATTTGAAAACTTTCGTTTGACTTCTTCAATAGTTGAATCACGCTGGCTTTCATTAAACTGTTAACCATAATTGAATTTGTAAAGGAGTTTCTCCAGTTTGAGAAAAACACGTCCAATCAGCTTCTGCCAAAAAGTGGAATAAAGGTATATTCATACTTTAATACCAATAAGTTCAATCTAGCTGTCTTTTGACCAACCCTGACCCAGGCGTGAGCCTCTCCTGCTATATTCAGTTTGGCACCATTGATCACAACCAAATTTTTATTACATTTCTATACTGCCGTTATACGCATAATTGTCCCATGTATATAGGGAATCCCAGCAAACATGGGACAAATATGCGTATGACGGCAGTGTAGGCAAATATTAAAAATACTGAAAAACTGATCTCTTCCCATTACCGAGACTGATGATCCGCAATCAATTTCCATTTTAACTGAACTATTCTCTATTTCCAAATCAATTAAACATGGATCACTTATCTTATAAATAGAACCTACGTGCATGCATTGTAAAGGGCTTTTATCATCACCTGAATTGTATCCTTGTTCATCGTCGTCCAAATCCTGCGTTGCCATCTTACTCATCATTTCATTCAAGGTATCATTGCTGTTGTCTTCGTTATTGTTGTGACTGGGCCCTTCTTGCGGATCAACTTCGACCCAATTCACTTGGCGGGTGAGCAGCAAATTCTTAAGTCGAAAACATTTACGCTTAATATGCCCACGTGTGTCACAGAAATCGCAAATCATGTTGGCATACTTTGATTTGTTTGATGAAAAATTCCTGCTGAATCCATTTTTGTCCGAAAGATTGGGTCTACCATAGGTACGTATATTTGGTTTGTACCCAAGCCTATCTTTAAATGATGCTCTTTTGTATTCCCTTGCTAATTGATAAGTTCGCGTTAGTTTATTCAAGGCTGTAGCTGGCTTATATCGACTAGGAGTTTGCAAAGATCCAACTTGACCCGCATTAACGTCCACATTTAATGTAATCGCATTGCTTGATGCTATCTCCCAAGTAGCCACTACTCTCTCTACTGTTTCCAATGTGGGGTTATCCTCGTTCAAAAGCCGTTGTTGTAAACATTTGTCATGTACCCCAGCAACAATACGATCCCTGATTGCTGATTTTTTTAAATTTTCAAATCCGCAGAATTCTGCTAAGAGTTTTACGGCAAGGATAAAATCTTCAACGGATTCGTTAGGTTGCTGCACCCTGTTATTGAACTTTACCCGCTGTATAAAATTAGATTCGGTTTTATCCAACCTAGATTTAAGCTTCCTAATCATTTCTTCATAAGAAACCTGGGACAGATCGGTATTTGGAAACAACAGTTTCAGCTCGGTAAAAACTGTAGGACCACTCAAAGTTAAAAAATAAGCTTTGTATTCGGACTCTTCAACCCAATCGGAAAATTTTCCGCCACGACGATAGGGCTCAATTGTGAACGCCATATTTGATTGAGCCATTCTACTATGCAGTATCCAACGATAGAACAAAAGTTTTCGTATAATTGAAACGAAAGAAACAAAACCACTGCAAAATTACTTGAATGCTCGTAATGAATAAATTAAGACAAAACGACTCACCGATATTACTGCTCTCACCCTAATGCAATGCGCACTCCGTCTAGAAGATATTACCAGTTGATGTGTGTCGTGCTTCGATAGCTTGTTGATAGGGTAATTACACCTCCGTTTATACAGCCCAGTTGCATACAACGATGCCCAGTTAGGTCCTCTATGTTTCGATTTATAGCGTTCGATTCCCAGAATAAACTGAATCAAAATAGATAAAAGATAAAAGGACTTTTAGTACACTGGTATGATGCGAGATATAAACGTTTCTTTTGTCGTTCTACAATATCGTTCTTAGTTTATCACATTCATTTGTGCCTTTTATATTCACGAATTCAAAAGCGATAATCTACAAATGAACAATAGCAGATACAATCAATGCATATTCTCTATTGTTCCTTTATTTGAAATACACTTTGGTTTTCAACTAAATTGTCACCACGTGCCACGTATAGAATACAATCTATCTTTCACTATAACACTTGAACCACTTTTAGTTTCAATTGTAGTTACTATAAGGTTTTAGTTTTAGCTCGTCGCCACTTATTTTGTATTACCAAACTATTGTATAATAAAAAAGGGTTTCTCGTGATAGGTGATCAAATCAGAAGCGATACGGTTAACGCTATAAAACAGAATGAGGACGAGGCCTCCTTTATTATTCTTTATGTATACTTTCGAGTGCAGATCATCTTCGAACTGGTAAGTTGGCATAACTGATCTGAATATAGGCGCCGTTCGTATTTGATAGTTATAGTAATGGGCTACTCTAATTCGTATATAACACGAGCAAGAGTATTTATCATCCGAGCACTAGAATATATTGCTTCTAACGTGGTTTTATATCTCTACCTCTGTCTTTTTCTATCTGAATTCAAACTACCCACCCTTTCGTTTTAAATATACGGGGATCAAATTCTTGCGAAGGGTGGGCTATAAAAGTGAATGTTATGCATTTTTACATAAGGTTGATGCAAATATTGAAAACAAAATATGGGTCCCTCTCAATAATAATTTGGAGGACAGCAATAAAATTTCCGATTTCAGTTTGAGAACTGCTATGTTTCGGTCTTAATTTGGCCGAATCTTATCTTACAAATTACCTCTATAAGTCTTCGTGGTTTTTAAATGATTTATAATGGCATTGCATGTTTATATGATGTTTATATCAAAATGTATGAACAATGGGAAAACAGATGGCATTCAATACATATGATTAATCATAATGTTTCTAATTTTTTATGAGATCATGTCTAAAGAGAAGAAAGGTGATATGGAATACACATATGAATGTGTGTTGTTTAAAAAATGTGTCTTTTCGACCATCTTACGGCAATTTCTATTCCATTGAATGGTGCTAAAGCAACTATTAGATTTTCTACTGTCACTTCTGAACAAATAAATTTTATTAAACTTTATCGCATGTCATTTGATATAAACATCATGTTCTTTTGCAGTGCCATTATAAATCAATTAAAAACCACGAAGACTTATAGAGGCTATTTGTAAGATAAGATTCGGCCAAATTAAGCCCAAAATATAGCAGTTCTCAAACTTGGTTTTATGAGACTCTTCAAGATCATTTGACCTCTAATAAGTTTAAAAAGTGTTTGACATTTGTGGATTTATTACAAAATTTATAATGGTTTTGAAGACAGCTACAAGCGCATAATAAAAGCTAATCTTGCAGCATTAGACACAGCTTTTATAAAACCTTTATAAAACTTAAATAAATCAAAGAATTCCTGAAATTGTTATTTAGGAAATAACTTATCAGACACAAGCAGTTTTTTTTTTATTTTTAACTAATGCTGAAAGCTTTTTATTAATTCGTCTTTGAAATTCTCGTTGTACTCCCTGGAATTTATGCGTTTCAGAATAGGACAAACTCCAATGAGTAGCAATTTTCATCTCACCCTCAATAGTCCCATATGAGCAGCGTCGTTGTACTTGGATACGCTGCCACGTTTGATTAAGCGTTTCATTATTTATAAATTTCTTCGCACCAACTCCTCCGCAAAATCTTCACGAACGAAGTTTCGAACGACCGACTGAACGATATTTGGTGCATGGGGCGCATTGTGCATAGCCACCACCACCACTATAGTGCGACCCGCTTCCCGACTCGATGTCAGTCCCGGTCTCTGTGCGCCAGTCAGTGGTTCACCATCATGGCGAAGCACCTACGCGCTGTTGCCGTGGTATGAATCGTGCCCCGGAAGATTCACGACTTTTGATCACCAAGAACTGGTCCAGATTCGATTCGGTGGGTACCTAGGCGGGGTACCTCACAATGAGTGCGAAATTGGAAACCGTGTCGGAGTGATAATTTATTGCACGGCAGGAGTACCCGGGAAGTAGATTGCGAAGTCAGGAAAAGATGTTCAAGTGTAGGGAAACTTGTGAATTGTGGTTTCGTTGGCTTCTGTTTATTTATTGGAATTGTGATATATCCCGGTCGTTTTATATTTAGACCATTTCAATATTCAACTGGATTTGGAACAGTGGAAACGTTGGGAAATTTTGACTAATTATGAAGTCTGCAAATTAATTCCATACGCAGAACATTCAGTCCGTATAATCAGATGACCGGAGGTCGTATGCCAATTATTCAACAAGAGGTACCTCAGATCGTAATCCACCATTTCCTCATTCACCGAACAATTCGCGAAAGGGAAATTTTCACAACTTCATCGACTACAAAGAATTGTTTTGCAGCACTCCGAAAAAGAGAGAAAAAAAAACACTTGAACAAACATAAAAGCAACTCGCTTGGACGGTAGCTCACTTATTCTGTTTGATGGACCGCCTTCTGAACGGACATCAAAGCGATTATGAACAACAAGGGAGCACAACGAACAAAAAAAATCGCATTGGTCCGTCCAGCACAATACCGGAAAAACCGAGGCAAATCCTACATCTTATTAAATTAGCCGTACTCAATTTCGCATTCGGCCGCCGCTTTTAATTATGCGATTGAAGGCCGCCTGTCCTGTATTGCTGCTATGCAGCATAATTGTGTAAGCACACTCTTCGCCGGTATTGTTCCCGATGGCCACGAACAGCAAAAAACAGAAATTCCACGGCAGCAGAGCTGGCTATTGCAGTGCGTTTGATGGCGCAGATGAAATGCGGGAAGGAAATCTTGAACATATTTCGCTCACATCAAGTGCAGCCGGTAGGCGCAACACATAACTTTGGCAACGGTTGTCAAGGCAATCAACATTCCTAATGCGCACATTTGAGTTGACTGAAGTCGTTTGCAGTTTTGCGAATGCCAATGAGACAAAAAAGTTTTAATCATAATCAAGTGGCGCTTTTCTGGGAACAGTGCTAGTGAGCAATTGTCTGCGAAGTTTAACTTTCATTAGAAGTTCCAAAAGTTTAGGCCAGTTGAAGAGGAGTTCGAATATAAAATTTAGAGGTGTTTGCTGGCGCATTATCCATTGGTATTTCGCGTTCCTTAAAGAATAAAATAGACGCGTCCTTAGCCTCTTACCCAGCAACTCCTATCCCTACCTTTTTGTGGTGCCTGCCAGGATACCAATCACTTTAACCTGGGCCATTCGGGCTCAATTCGGCCACAATTCGGGGGACTTCTGAAATGGCCATTTCCTAAATTGAGCCTAAATAGCCCAAACCCAAACCCAAGTGGCCCAGGAACCCTTAGAATATTATTTTCATAAATGTATGGTAAAATCATGATGAGTGAGGTGTGACATGATCTGTTTTGACTCAAATTAGGAAATGGGCATTCCGTAAGTCTGCCGGATTGTGCCGCTTTTGAACCGAATAGAACCGAAGTAGCTCAAGAACCCTAAACATATCTTTCTCATCATTGCATTGTGAAAACATGAAGTTTGAGGTGTTACATGTCATGCTTTGACTTAATTTAGAAAATGATCATCCTGATGTCCTCTGGATTATGACCGATGTGACCAGATTGAACCCGAGTGACGCAGGTTCCCTTAAAATATCATCCCGATCATTGCTTTGTGAAATCACACAACCTATTTTGACTCAATTTATGGAATGGTCATTCTGGATGTCCCCCGGATTGTCCGGATTGAATCCGAGTGCTTTGTGAAATCATGAAGCTTGAGATGTCTCATGACCTGTTTCGGCTCAATTTAGGAAATGGGCAATCCGGAGGTCCCCCGGATTGTTGCCGTATTGAACCCGAATGGCCCAGGAACCCTAAAAATATCATTCTCATCATCGTTTTGTGAAATCATGATCATGATGTTTGAGGTGTCACATGACCTGTTTTGACACCAATTTGTAAATGGTCACTTTTTCTGGGGACAACTGACCCCAACGGATTTTGGAATCATTCTGGAAGTGTACTGATGTATTTTCTATATTGAGTTACACTTTGTGATTGCGAAAATCGGAGACCGTCACGATAATATAGACTTTGAACGTTAATATCTCAGCCGTTTCTTGATAGATTTCCAATTTTTTTTTACCATCCGATCATGGAAGATTCAACACTTCTTTGTGTTTATTTGGAATACTGATTTTTAGCTACAGTGACCGGCATAAATAAAAGCCCACCACGTATGTTTATTGTTTTAATATGATAGTGAAGTGTTTTTCAAGAAACATTAATGTTTCAATGTATTTAAAAGAATAGTAATTCATAGTAGATTGTATTTTGACTGCGTTTTTTTATGAGAACTTGATGCTTCTACAATATATATCCATTTTTTTATCAATACCCCCAAAACAAGTGTGACAAAAATAAAAGCCCAGAATGGCAATAATTACCTTAAAGAATAATGATTCATTGATACACCCCTCAATTGATGTCATTTAGTATTGCAGTGCACCCTAATGATTGTTTACATTTGTTCACTTCGAATAGTCTATTAATTTAAGTGCAAAGTTGGTTGATAAAATTGCTTCGGTGCAATAGACAATATGGGTGGAAAACAAATATCTCTACAGATCCGAAATCTTGTTGTGCAAGATTATTTGAACCAAGTTATCAGCGGAAGTCAGCAGAAAAGTTCAAAATCAGTAGAGGAGCAATTCGTGCAATGGTGGTCAAACATATTGCTTTGGGGTCAGTCGCTGATAGATCCGGAAGAGGCCGCTCAAGGAAGACAGATTCACGAACAGATAAAAGAATCATTCGCGAAATCAAAAAATCGCCAAAAGTCACAGTTCGTGCCATCAAGGAGAATCTCTCGCTCCCTATTTCGGACCGAACGATTCGTCGAAGGCTGGCTGAGCAAGGGTTGAAGAGCATGTTCACGAAGCGACTTCCGTTCATCAGCAAAATAAATAAGGCAAAACGCCAAGCGTTTGCTCGGAAATATATAAAGATGCCAAAAGAGTATTGGAGGCGTGTTTTGTGGACCGATGAATCAAAATTTGAGCTTTTCAACAAAAAGCGTCGTGAACGAGTTTGGCGTAAGGATAAAGAGGGTTTCCAGGAACGTCATTTGCAAGCCACCATGAAACATGGAGGTGGTAATGTAATGGTATGGGGATGCTTCTCCGAGGCCGGTGTGGGAAATTTGGTTCGCATCATCGGAATCATGACCGCTGATGTTTACATCGATATTCTGAAGGATAATCTTTCCGATTCTCTTCGGAAAGCTGGACTGGGCAGAGACTTCGTGTTCCAGCAGGACAACGACCCTAAACACACTGCTAAAAAGACTAAGGCTTATTTCCGCTCACGTCGTATTAAACCTCTCGAATGGCCTCCCCAGAGTCCAGATTTGAACCCAATCGAGAATCTGTGGGCTATTCTGGACAATGGCGTAGTGAAAGATGGAGTTACGAACAAGGACAACTATTTTTCTGCTCTGCAGAGGGCATGGGACGAAATCAACCCACAGCATCTGCAAAACCTTGCTGAAAGTATGCCGAAACGTTTGCAGGAAGTTATTGAGGCTAAAGGGGGTCATATTAATTATTAACAATGGATATTCACTGCTTTGGACTATTTTTCCCGTTATGAATTGGACATGGGCTTTTATTTTTGTCATACCTTTTTTTGATGTTTTTCCAATAAAATGTGTACATTTTTTTAGTTGTAAGATTAATCCATCTCAATAAAATCTTGAAACAATAAAAAAAGGCGTATCGACTGTTGAACCACTGTTGAATAACTATTTTCTTTAAAAAAATGATGACTGTTAAGCTAAAGTTTTTAAACAGAGGGGTGGGCTTTTATTTTCGCCGGTCACTGTACTTATTATCGATAATCGGTAAAAAGTTCAGAAATTGGTAAACCAACCAATCATGTAAATGTATCACAACCACAGACATCAAAATAAAGCTACTTGCGGGTTTGGCTCTAATCCTCAGCTCGAACAAGATTTCACGCACAGCGGAGGCATCAGCATGAAGGCGCTGGGAGCATTTCCAACCATTCAATGATCATTCAACTTCAACGAACCAGCTTTTTATGTGAAGGTTGACTACAAAAATGGCGTATGTTGCGATCCCGCAGCACCATTGGACATTGGCCCGACTTCCACATTGTTATCAGCCGTTAGCAAGGATCCGAGGTAGACGAATTTCTCGACCACCTCAAAGGTATCCCCGTCTACCGTAACACTGCTTCCCAGGCGGGTCCTGTCGCGCTCGGTTCCGCCCACAAGCATGTACTTTGTCTTTGACGCATTCTCCACCAGTCCAACGTTTGTTGCTTCACGTTTCAGGCGGGTGTACAGTTCTGCCACCTTTGCAAATGTTCGGCCGACAATGTCCATGTCATCCGCGAAACAAATAAATTGACTGGATCTGTTGAAAATCGTACCACAGCTGTTTCACCAGGCTCTCCGCATGACACCTTCTAGCGCAATGTTAAACAACAGGCACGAAAGTCCATCGAAAGTCCCCGGTGCGATTCAAACGAACTGGAGTGTTCGCCCGAAATCTTCACACAGTTTTGCATACCATCCGCCGTAATTTGACTTCTTTATTCGGTCAACCACCGCGCAGTTTGCTCAAAGTTCCCGAAAAACTAAATAGCTTCTTTACAAGAGGTTTTCATGCAGCTCGTAAGCTTCCTTTCGAGAGGATCCAAAGCCTCCTTTCAAGAAGTCCCAAAGCTTTCTTTCAAGAGGCTCTGAAGCCTCCTTTCAAGCAGCTTGGAAACTTTCTTTCCAGAGGCTCGGAAGCCTGATTTCAAGAGCCTCGGAAGCCTCCTTTCAAGAGACTCAGAAGCCTCCTTTCAAGAGGCTCGGAAGCCTCCTTTCAAGAGGCTCGGAAGCCTCATTTCAAGAAGCTTGGAAGCCTCCTTTCAAGAGGATTGGAAGCCTCCTTTCAAGAGGCTCGGAAGCCTCGAGGCTCGGAAGCCTCCTTTCAAGAGTCTCGGAAGCCTCCTTTCAAGAGTCTCGGAAGCCTCCTTTCAAGAGGCTCGGAAGCCTCCTTTCAAGAGGCTCGGAAGCCTCCTTTCAAGAGGCTCGGAAGCCTCCTTTCAAGAGGCTCGGAAGCCTCCTTTCAAGAGGCTCGGAAGCCTCCTTTCAAAAGGCTCGGAAGCCTACTAACAAGAGGCTCGGAAGCCTCTTTTCCAGAAGCTCGGAAGCCTCCTTCCAAGAGGCTCGGAAGCCTCCTTTCAAGAGGCTCGGAGGCTTCCTTTTGAGAGGCTCGGAAGCCTCCTTTCAAGAGACTCGGTGGCCTCCTTTCAAGAGGCTCGGAAGCCTCCTTTTAAGAGGCACGAAGGCCTCCTTCCAAGAGGCTCGGAAGCCTCTTTTCCAGAAGCTCGGAAGCCTCCTTCCAAGAGGCTCGGAAGCCTCCTTTCAAGAGGCTCGGAAGCCTCCTTTCAAGAGGCTCGAAGGCCTCCTTTCGAGTGGCTCGGAAGCCTCCTTTCCAGAATCTGGGTGGCCTTCTTTCAAGAGGCTCGGAAGCTTCCTTTCAAGAGGCTTGGAAGCCTCCTTCCAAGAGGCTTGGAAGCCTCCTTTCAAGAGGCTCGGAAGCCTCTTTTAAAGAGGCTCGGAAGCATCCTTTCAAGAGACTCGGAGGCCTCCTTTCAAGAGGCTCGAAAGCCTTCTTTCAACAGGCTCGGAAGCCTTCTTTCAAGAGGCTCGGAAGCCTTCTTTCAAGAGGCTCAGAAGCCTCCTTTCAAGAGGCTCGGAACCCTTCTTTCAAGAGGCTCGGAAGCCTTCTTTCAAGAGGCTCGGAAGCCTTCTTTCAAGAGGCTCAGAAGCCTTCTTTCAAGAGGCTCGAAAGCCTCCCTCCTTTCCAGAGGCCCTGAAGCCTCCTTTCAAGAGGTTCGGAAGCCTCCTTTCCAGAGGTTCGGAAGCCTCCTTTCCAGAGGCTCGGAAGCCTCCTTTCATGAGGCTCGGAAGCCTCCTTTCATGTGGCTCGGAAGCCTCCTTTCAAGAGGCTCGGAAGCCTCCTTTCATGAGGCTCGGAAGCCTCCTTTCAATAGGCTCGGAAGCCTCCTCTCAAGAGATTCGGAAGCCTCCTCTCAAGAGACTCGAAAGCCTCCTTTCAAAAGGCTCGAAAGCCTCCTTTCAAGAGACTCGGAAGCCTGCTTTTAATAGGCTCGGAAGCCTGCTTTTAAGAGTCTCGGAAGCTTGCTTCTAAGAGGCTCGGAAGCCTGCTTTCAACAGGCTCGGAAGCATCCTTTCAAGAGGCTCAGAAGCCTCTTTTCAAGAGGCGCGGAAGCCTCCTTTCAAGAGACTCGGAAGCCTCCTTTCCAGAGGCTCGGAAGCCTCTTTTCAAGAGGTTCGGAAGCCTCTTTTGAAGAGGCTCGGAAGCCTCTTTTCAAGAGGCTCGGAAGCCTCCTTTCTAGAGGCTCGGAAGCTTCCTTTCAAGAGGCTTGGCAGCCTCCTTTCAAGAGGCTCGGAAGCCTCCTTTCCAGAGGCTCAGGAGCCTCTTTTCCAAAAGCTCGGAAGCCTTTTTTCCAGAAGCTCGAAGACCTCCTTCCAAGAGGCTCGGAAGCCTTCTTTCAAGAGGCTCGGAAGCCTTCTTTCTAAAAGCTCGGAAGCCTCCATTCAAAAGGCTCGGAAGCCTTCTTTCAAGAGGCTCGGAAACCCCCTTTCAAGCAGCTCAGAAGCCTCCTTTCCAGAGGCTCGGAAGCCTTTTTTCGAAAGGCTCGGAATCCTCCTTTCAAGAGGCTCGGAAGCCTCCTTTCAAGAGGCTCGGAAGCCTCTATTCAAGAGGTTCGAAATCCTTTTCTCAAGAGGCTCGGAAGCCTTTTTTCCAGAAGCTCGAAGGCCTCCTTCCAAGAGGCTCGGAAGCCTTCTTTCAAGAGGCTCGGAAGCCTTCTTTCTAAAAGCTCGGAAGCCTTCTTTCAAGAGGCTCGGAAACCTCCTTTCAAGAAGCTCAGAAGTCTCCTTTCCAGAGGCTCGGAAGCCTCTTTTCAAGAGGTTTGAAATCCTTTTCTCAAGAGGCTCGGAAGCCTCCTTTCCAGAAGCTCGGAAGCCTCCTTTCCTAAGGCTCGGAAGGCTCGGAAGCCTCCTTTCAAGAGGCTCTGAAGCCTCCTTTCATGAGGCTCGGAAGCCTTCTTTCAATAGGCTCGGAAGCTTCCTCTCAAGAGACTCGAAAGCCTACTTACAAGAAGCTCGGAAGCCTGCTTTCAATAGGCTCAGAAGCCTGCTTTTAAGAGTCTCGGTAGCCTGCTTTTAAGAGTCTCGGAAGCTTCTTCTAAGAGGCTCGGAAGCCTGCTTTCAATAGGCTCGGAAACATCCTTCCAAGATGCTCGGAAGCCTTCTTTCAATAGGCTCGGAAGCTTCCTCTCAAGAGACTCGAAAGCCTACTTTCAAGAGGCTCGGAAGCCTGCTTTTAATAGGCTCAGAAGCGTGCTTTTAAGAGTCTCGGAAGCTTCTTTTAAGAGGCTCGGAAGCCTTCTTTCAAGAGGCTCGGAAACCTCCTTTCAAGAAGCTCGGAAGCCTCCTTTCCAGAGGCTCGGAAGCCTCTTTTCAAAAGGCTCGGAATCCTCCTTTCAAGAGGCTCGGAAGCCTCTTTTCAAGAGGTTCGAAAGCCTTTTCTCAAGAGGCTCGGAAGCCTCCTTTCCAGAGGCTCGGAAGCCTCCTTTCATGAGGCTCGGAAGCCTCCTTTCATGTGGCTCGGAAGCCTCCTTTCAAGAGGCTCGGAAGCCTCCTTTCATGAGGCTCGGAAGCCTCCTTTCAATAGGCTCGGAAGCCTCCTTTCAATAGGCTCGGAAGCCTCCTTTCAAGAGGCTCGGAAGCCTCCTTTCCAGAGGCTGGGAAGCCTCCTTTCAAGAGGCTCGGAAGCCTCTTTTCAAGATGCTCGGAAGCATTAGTCTTCAGGTTCGCTTTTCATACTTAAGTGTTATGCCTATTTGCATTTACAGCAAAAAATAGGGGGAACCTCGATGCATGTGAAAGCTCGAAGGGGTACCTCTCAAGAAAAACGTTGAGAACCGTTGTTCTAAGGACATGAAACCTGCACCATGATCAAGGAGGATTTGCAAGCACTCGGAGTATTTGAGACACGGGTGCTCAGGACCATCTTTTGGTTGTGTGCTAGAGGAAGGTGTGTAGCAGTAAAGGGTGGACCGCGAGCTCGCCCAACGACGAACCCAGTATACAGAAGGCAGCTAAAGCTGGCAGTTACGATGGACAGGGCATGTTGTAAGAATGCCGGGCAGCAGCCCTTTAAAGATGATGTTCGCTTCCGACCCAGCAGGAACAAGACAGCGTTTGAGGGGGGCTGACCAGGTACACAACTTGGAGGCAATCGGGGGCGTAATCGAGAATGGAGAGATAGGATCTGTAGATTCGGAGATATTTCCCTAGGAAATACCCGAGGAAGCTCGAAGTAATTTCGGAAGATTTTTCCGAGAAAGTTCAGAGGAATTGTCTTATTGTCTCCTTGTCTCTTGATTCTAGTCTTTTTGCCTTTTTGTCTTCTTGTCTTTTTGTCTACTTTGTCTGTTCAGTAAATTTAACGAAAGTCAAAGCTCCTTTAGTGGAATGTCTTCGCCTGTTATAAGACGAGTTGAGTACTATTCCATTTAATTTCACATTGGTGGTGGTAGAATTTTGTTTTTATCCAACTTATTTTTTATCCTACTAATAAAAATCATTAGCTTTTAAAAATACTGCGAATGGTTATTATTTAACCTAAAGCCTACGGCATTAGTTATCCATTTCCGAAAGCAAATACGTTGTACCATAGGTTGAGTGCTAAATGCCGGCAGCATGCAAAACCATGAACATGGTCGGCCCATTTGCAACACAAACATGCGGAATAACTGTCGACGAAGATGTGTCCCGGTATGTACTGTGATAACAGAACCGACACAGACAGTTTGATGCACCGACAGGCAATGAGTTTTGCGATGTGGCCTAAAAAATGGAAAAAAATAAACTGCGACGTACCGATTCTGATCTGTGTTCTGGCAGCTCCGAAAATTGTCAAATAAAAAACCCTTTTCCACTGGTAAAATATTGACTGAGCAAACAATGGTGCTAATGGATTCACGGCAACTGTTATGTTTCTGGGTGCTTTCGGTAAGTTCTGCCACAGACATGGTGATGCAACAACCGTAACGTCGTTTAGTTCCGATGTCATCATTTGTTAACCACTCAGGTGCTAGTGAAAAATGTAAACCAGAGCGGCGATGAAGCGGTTACATGAGCCTGTGACGTTACCATCGCAATAAATTCAAAACGATCGGTGCAATTTATTGTAAGTTGGAATATATTGGAGTTTTTCGTTTTTTGTCTATGTTTGCGGCTTTTGCAAGTAGATTGATGAAGTAAATTTATGGCAGCTTTTTGTGCAATCTGACTGTTACTTCTTACCACTGATATACCCATGCTTGCTGTCCATTGAAATTCGTTCACAATCCAAAGTGGATAGAGGAACGTAAAACAATCAAACTGAAAATTTATATACTCATAACAACCGCACAGATTGTTCAACAACAACAGCAACACTGCCCGGGAAGGGGACCGGCAATGTGTCTCTGCGCTTGCGGAGGACTTGCTGCACCGAAAATTGGATCGGATTCTGTACATCGGCGTGATGTTGTAGCACTTATTTACATGCATCAGCGAACTTCACCCACCGATCTCATTTTCCACCCGGATGGCGGCGTGTGCTGGTTGGCCAATGTTTGCTTACCCATAACCAGCGAGCGGTGGTCAACAATGTTTACGATGTAATTAATTAAGAACGCACACATACACACCGAGCTACCACTACCATCACACGCCCCGAAGTGGCAATGCTAAATTGAGTTCCTCGGAAGGGCATTATAAAATTTATACAATTTTGCTAATATGTAGTGCAGTAGTTTCAAGCTGACATTTGTCCGTCGAGCGTTGCATCACGGATTGCATGCAGAAGTAGAGTAGAAGCTTTTCTGACTAGCGTGGTACCATAAATAGTTGAATGGGTACGAATCAAGTGCTCGTCACTCATCAGATATGTCAGAAACGAATATAATGACTTCATTACAGCTCTAGTGCAGCAGTGGCAGATTATGCAAAGAGCACAGACAAACCAAGGCGATTAGCTATGGTAACGAAGAAACGGGTGATGTTTCAGCAACGGTCAACGCGTTGAAGACAATGTATTTGATATGAAGAGACTCGTTAGAAGACAAGCGAAATGCAAAGAAGGAAAACGCTGTTGAATTACTCATTTCACTTTTTACGCCCTGTCGTGTTGATTCATCTATCCTAAAGCGTCACCATGGAGCAACTGAACTTAATAAACATGTTCAGGCTGTTTTCGTGTATTTGAGATATGTTCTGTCCACTTGTGGCCGGTTTCCGAATTTCTTAATTTATTTTAGAAATGAATGAGCTCGTGATACGGTATACCGTTTTCCTATACATCGCCAAAGAAGATCCTAGAGACTAGGCAGACGTTTTTTAACTATATTTTATTTGCTAATTATTATCTAATACATGCATTCATCTCTTAGACTAGGTGTTCCGTGTTTTCTTCATCCTCGTTTGCTATGTTCCATTTTTAGTTATTATTAATACCTATATTTCACTTGCCGCTGGCAGTTAGGATTTTTCTTCTGGTTGAATTGAACCATGTAGGAATTACAATGTTTTAAACTTAAGCTAAACTTAACCTTATTCATACTAAGGGTACAAGGAGTTAATTGTTGCAATAGAAGATTGCAACGATTTTTGTCTAAAAATAGAAATTACTTTATTGGACATTTGTTGCCATGTCTCAATATTAGAAATTCGATGAAGTTCATTGGTACTACATATACTGCCGCTAACCGCAAGTCGAGCACATCTGTATATGGGCGTCCATATACAGATGTGCTCGACTTGCGGTTAGCGGCAGTATACCACAGAGGCAACTTCAGAATCATTTTCAAAACTTAATTTTGAATCCTCTGAAGAGTGTTTTTTCTCTTATTGCAGCAACTAGTCCATATTGGCACAGAATACAGCATTCATTTCATTTATTTAGTTTACATCTAAACAGATAACACTGAATCAACAATTAAACGCCACAATACACGGTTCGAGGCCGCATCTCTCCATCCTCGAATGCACCCCATGCTCGCCAAGTCGTTTTGCACCTGGTCTGCCTACCTCGCTCGCTGCGCTCCACGACGACTGCCGGATCGGGAGCGAACACCATCTTTGCAGAGTTGCTGTCCGGCAGTCTTGCAACATGCCCTGCTCATCGTACCCTTCCGGCTTTAGCTACCTTCTGGATACTGGGTTCGCCGTAGAGCTGGGCGAGTTCGTGGTTCATTCTTCGCTGCCACACACCGTCTTTTTGCACTTCGCCAAAGATGGTCCTAAGCACCCGTCTCTCGAATACTCCGAGTGCTTGCAAGTCCTCCTCGAGCATTGTCCATGTTTCATGTCCGTAGAGGACTACCTGTCTTATCAGCGTCTTGTACATGACACATTTGGTACAGTGGTGAATCTTTTTTGACCGCAGTTTCTTCTGGAGCCTGTTGTAGACCCGACTTCCACAGATGATGCGCCTTCGAATTTCACGACTAACATTGTTTTCAGCCGTTAGCAAGGATCCAAGGTAGACGAATTCCTCGACCACCTCTAAGGTATCCCCGTCTATCGTAACACTGCTTCCCAGGCGTGCCCTGCCGCGCTCGGTTCGTCCAACTAGCATGTACTTTGACTTTGACGCATTCACCACCAGTCCAACTTTTGTTGCTTCGCGTTTCAGGCGGGTGTACAGCTCTGCCACCATTGCAAATGTTCGGCCGACAATGTTCATTTTATTTTATTTTTTATTACCAGACTAGGGCCGTAGTGGCCTGTGCAATACATAAAAGTCACCCCAATTCAGCTCGGTCCATAGTTGCACTTCGCCAACCACGCAGTCTGCGGAGGGTCCGCAAATCGTCCTCCACCTGATCGATCCACCTTGCCCGCTGCACATCTCACCTTCTTGAGCCCGTCGGATCGTTGTCGAGAACCGTTTTGACCGGGTTACTGTCCGACATTCTGTCTACGTGCCCGACCCAACGCAGTTGTCCGATTTTCGCGGTGTGAACGATATGGATGGTTCTCCCAGCAGCTGATACAACTCGTGGTTCATTCGCCTCTTCCACGTACCGTCCGCCATCTGCACCCCACCATAGATGATACGCAGCACTTCCTTACCGGTCTAATGAGCGTTTTGTAGATTGTCAGTTTGGTACGGCGGCGAACTCTTTTCGATCCGAGCGCCTTGCGGAGTCCAAAGTACGTACGATTTCCAGCCGCTATGCGTCTCCGAATTTCTCTGCTGGTATCATTTTCGGCGGACTCCAGTGAGCCCAAGTACACAAATTCTTCTATCATCTCGATTTCTTCACCACCGATGCAAACTCGCGGTGGGTGCCTCACATTGTTTTCTCTTGAATTCTTCCTATCATGTACTTCGTCTTCGACGTTTTGATGACTAATCCAATTCGTTTAGCTTTCCTCTTGAGTCTGATGTAGGCTTCCTCCATCTTCTCAAAGCTATGTGCCATAATATCTATGTCATCTGCGAAGCCAAATAGCTGGACGGACTTATTGAAAATTGTACCACTCGTGTTGATCCCTGCGCTTCGTATTACCCCTTCCAAAGCGATGTTGAATAGTAGACACGAAAGACCATCACCTTGCTGTAACCCTCTGCGCGTTTCGAAGGGACTCGAGAATGCCCCTGAAACTCGAACTACGCACCTCACCCGATCCATCGTCGCGTCGCTTTGATCAACCGTGTCAGTTTATCCGGAAATCCCTGTTCGTGCATTAGCTAACATAGCTGGTCCCGATCAATTGTATCATATGCGGCTTTGAAGTCGAAGGTCCGTGGTGTAGCGTTCGCCCATCAAACCCGTCTGGTACTGTCCCACGAACTCCAATGCAATTGGTGCTAGTCGACGGCATAAAATTTGGCAGTTGCTACAATCCGAAGCTGACGTTGCCGTCTACTGATGATGATTTCCTTCTTTTCTTATTTATATTGAACGTTGATATAGTATCACTTGCTGAATGGAGCATTCCATAACTTTTAAATAGCTACGCTCTCACCGAAAAACTCACTTATATAATATTAGATTACTATTTATATTAACTGGAAGCGTTTGGTACGGCAGGTCCACGCTTTCTCCTTTTCCCCTAGATTTCATGGTATGGATCGACTTTAATGGTTTACAAATTCTGAAGTCATTTAGTATCTAGAAGTCATCTCTGCGGTACCTACTGCGTAGTATGTAAAGAGAAATGACGTAATTTAGAAACCGTCATTTTCCAGGAGACTTTTAAGTATTGGCTGCGCAAGTATGAGATTAGATTTCTTGATTAAAGAGATTTTCAGCCCAACGCTAGTTCGTTCTCTTTTATTCTTACTCTAATAATCATTCATTTGTTCTCTCACTTATTCACTTCCCACTTATACACCACTTACTCATTTATTCATTTGCTCGCTTGCCCAATCAGTCAATCACTGCTTCTCACGCTGACTTCCTCACTAATTAAATAAATTATCGTTTTACTAACTCACTCAATCACTCGCTCCCCTCGTTCACACACTTTTTCTCACTCTAAGGCTGATGACATACTAGGAGCGAAGAGAAGCGATGCGAAGAGTTAGGAGATGAGCAAAGTGAAGTGAAGCGGCGATCAAAGCGAGCCATGATGTACTGAAAGCGTTTTTCAGAGTATTGATCTCGCAACAAATACAAGTGTAAAAACATGGATTTCGTCAGATGGAGAATATTTTGCTTCTCGAAGCACATTTAGCACAAAGAAGAAGAGTGTTGGGGAGATTTATAGAATGTCGCAATTTAAAACCGATTTTATGATGTGAGCGGTAGATTATCACCACATACAACACCCAGAAAAAACTCTTGTGAATGCAATGAGATTTGACGTAAAGTCAAAAAGCATTTCAATTTCTGTTGGCGGTAATAAGATTTCATTATTGTTTCAACAATCCAGTATTATTGTCAGTCAAAAATCGCGTCTTATTAAAATAATAAGAGAATCTGTTTGAAGTTTTGAGAGTCTTGGATCCATGTTATGATGGTTTGTTTTTTTGCTAATTATGCATTACTGATTGATAGATAATAATAATCATTGGCGTAACTACAGGGGGCTAGGGGGGGCTATAGCCCCACCTAGAATCAAGTTAGCCCCCCCTAGAATTCCTACGACTTTGCATGAGTATGGCAAATATCTAGCGCTCTGATCATATCTGGGCGTAACTGCAAATAATAAATTCTTATCATCTCTCTACAATATTTAGACAATATGAAAAAGACAATTGTTTAACTTGAGCAGGAGACTTGCCAACATAACCCTTAAAGATGCATGGCATTTCTGAAAGGATTGTAAAGAGAAACCTTTCGATTTTGTGATAGCTGAGTACAACTTATCGTATGCCTGTAATAGCAGACATTTTGAAGGCATTTCTTTCTGCAGATTTCTCTGGTAAAGTATACAAGCGATGTTGTTACTATTTCCCGAAAACTTTGAATTTCCAATTATCTTGATAATCCGAAAAAAAGTTCCATAATCCTTGAAATCCTAAAAAAGCTCGGTAAACCCTGAAATTTCAAGGAGAGGTAACTAAAATGTAAAAAGACAGGAACACCGTCTTCGACCAGAGGTCGTACAGACTGAGCACTTAAACACTTAGCATGAGACAACGGACACGACACATAACACCCAGTGGACCAGTGGAGAATTTTTCGATCACGAAAAGTTTCCTCCTAACCGGGGGAATCGAACCCATACTCCCCAGCACATGCGTCTAGACGATTGACGACGCTAATCGTACGGCCATGAAGCCCACAATAACTTGAAATTATTTCTAATGGATATGTTAAACTCGAAAGTCATATGTATCTAAAGCTCTTAAGTTTTTTACGTATCAAAGTTATTGGAAATCCCACGACATTTCTAGATTTTTATGTCAGAGCTGTTCAAGTCGTCGCTGGATGTATTGAAATAGCTGTTTGGTAGGTTTTTGTGTTTGACTGTAAGAATAGAAAAAAGTTAGCCCCCCCTAGAATTTTTCCTTAGTTACGCCAATGATAATAATAATAGTATTGTTTCTAATTGAATCAATCATTATATCAATGAAAAAAACATGAATAAATTGTTGTTTCAACAATATTTTCCATTGTAATTAAAGCATTTTCTTTCTTTCATAATTACTGTTGATTAGAATAAGGAAACTTTATTGTACCTTATATTGATTTATTTCCTCTCAAATATGTTATTATTATAATAGTAGTTGGTTACGTTTTATTGCATGGAACTCCTTACATATTATTTACACTGAGCACTCACAATGCAACCCAAAATAATGCTAAGGTTAAAAATAGTATTCTTGAAAGAACTACAAACTTACATTTGAAGGTACCACTTGCTCGAGTCAAAAAACTGTGCGGCGACGCTCTAGAGGTACCTCCCTGTTTTAGCATTTTAAAGGTAGCGTTCACGCGCGCGAAGTAACTGATGACACAGCTACGACGTTCGTCCTGATCGATAGTCCCAATTCCAGGCCATTTTCCAATACGATCTTTGATTCGGATTTGGCTTTCACCGCACCGGATGTTACCTGCTCAAGTTGGATACAAATAGGAACGACCAAGTTTTCTAATTCGTCGTCGGTTATGCCGTACATAATGTCCACCTTTTTGATCTGGGCCTGTAGATAATAATAGTGGCAAAATCTGAAGAGGATTTAAAATGATAATAGAATAATCACTTACCTTCAATTTGAAGTGAAATATCGAACAAGAAAGGCGTGTAGGGGAAGTGCACCGGTTTTGGCCAACTTAGTGCCTAAATTGGCCAACCATGAAAAATACATATTTTTCCAAAATAATCGATCAGTTGAAAGCAGCGATGAAGCGTGAGAGATATATCTCTTGTTGGAACTAATAAAACCCTTGCGAATTGCTTTATTTTTGAAGCTATTCGCAAAATTGTCCAAATTAGGTACATGGCCAAAACCGGTACAGTTCCCCTATACCTATATGAGCAAGGCACAACGATTTTTTTTCGAAAATTGTATTAGAACGCGTTTCGAAATCAATCGAACTGCTGTACGGGTGACGTTTTTCAGATTTACATATTGTAGATCCAGTTGAAAACCGAACAGAGCTCTCGCGACAATCGCATTTTCTCCCATTTTCAGATGTCGCAACTGCATCGTAGTAGTGCGCATCTATGCCATAACCGTACGCCATCATGCGCACCACTCGCGATGCAGTCACGACATTCGGAAATGGGAGAAAATGCGATTGTCGCGAGAGCTCAGTTCGGTTTTCAACTGAATCTACAATACATAAAAACGAGGGAGTGGTTTCTGTTTTTCTGCTGCATTCATGCGTTACTCGGTGGTTGCGGGGCTGTTGCGTTGACTATCCGAGGGAGCAGGCGGATAAATTCGCAGTAAATTTAACTATTATGCTTCTTGTTTCTACAATATTTTGTGACTGAAAATTGTCTTATTGAATCAAACATAATTTAGTTTGAAATTCATGTGAGCTAATATTGTATAAATAATAATATTTTATATATTTTCAAATGGATTTTACTATATGAAGCGTGAGAGATATATCTCTTGTTGGAACTAATAAAACCCTTGCGAATTGCTTTATTTTTGAAGCTATTATTATTATACCATGTATAAAACATCTGTATTTCATTCTGGAATACGATAATGTCGCCTTCATTTTTTATTTCCATAAATAACTTTATGTCATCGGCATAAATTAAAAGCTTTATATTTTTGAGAATGAGGGAAATGTCATTTACATACAATATAAATAAAAGAGGGCCAAGATGGGAGCCTTGAGGAACTCCTGAAGTGACTTGAATGGGATTGGATTTCTTTCTATTAAATTTAATTATTTGTTGCCGGTCTGTGAGGTAAGATTCAAGCCAACTAAGGAGTCCTGGCTCAATTCCAATTTTTTGCAATTTGAAGAGTAACAATGGAATGTCAATGCGATCAAACGCCTTACTAAAGTCAGTGTACAGAGCTTCCACGTAGTTACCATTATCCATCGCATGAAGAGTATAATCAATGAATTCTATTAAATTTGTAGCGGTTGAGCGACCTTTAAAAAATCCGTGCTGTTTACTTGTAATTCTGTTTTTAAGTTGAGAAAATAATTTTTCATTAATAATAGATTCAAAGAGTTTGGAAATGCAAGAGATAACGGCTATTCCACGGTGATTTTTGTCTTGTGATTTGTACTCGGGAGATACCTACCTTAAAAAACAACTTCCACAAAAATCGTTTTGTCTCGGCTCCCAACCTTTTTGAAAAACGGCGTAAAAAAACGCAAATCCCAAAAAACCGCAGAAAAAAGGGAAACCATTTCCCACCAATGACCGTCAAAAAACAACAATTTCTTTATCTATCGGATTGTTCCCGAAGTTTTAATATGCGGACATAGGCAAAAATTGCGCAAACCCGATTTCGTTGAAGTTGTTTTTTTCGCGGTTATCGACAGCCGTTTTACACAAGAGCGAACGAGAGTAAAATCAAATCAACAAACATACTGAAGTGGTCCTTTGCGATCTCGCGCGGCAAAGCACTCTACGAACTAGAGATGGGCAAAACAGCTCATTGCAGTGAGCGGATCTGATCCGTTCAGCTCATTGAAAAGAGTCAGCTCCTTGGATCAGCTCTTCAGTTCTTTAATGCTACATATAATAAAACATAATTGTTAATATTATTATTTTAATTATTGTTCAAAAATTTGAAAAATTTATGTCATTCATTAATTTATTCATTCATTCATCATTCATCTATTTACCTTTCTTTGAAATTTTTAAAATGTTTAGCTACAGTGAGGTAATAATTTCCATTGAAAAACCGACCATTTTAAACTAATAACATTTATTACGCTTTTTCTGACCGTCTAGTTTTGAAGTCTAGGAGTTCATTTAGAACCATCACATTTATTTCTGTACAAAAACTAACTCAACATTATTTTCTATTCATAATTCTACGTTACATTTTGTTGATAACGTTTCTCAAATCGTCAATTTAAATAATTCAGTCCCTAGTCTCTGATATGTATATGAACCATATCACGTGTCATAAGTTTTCTCTTCATACTGGGTGCAGTAAATCAATGCCTTGTTTGCGCGCGCTTCTAACCCTTCTAACCATGCGTAGTTGACATTTTCATGCAAGCGAGCCCATTCATCTATATTGGTTCCCGAAATGCGAGAGAAATAAAAACAAGAGAGTAAAAAATACAGAGCACGGTGCTACAAACAAACCGAGTGCACATGTAGCAGCATGCTGGCGGGAAAACCCGTCGCAAGTAAAAGATCCGCTCCGTGCAAGAAACAGCACCCAGCTCGGTTCGTTTGAACCACACGGTTCGCTCGCTAGAATCGGTCGCGACTGATCCGGATCGAGATCCGTGTCGCACGGATCTGAGCTAGTGGCGCAGCTCTCGCTTCCATGTCATAGCAATTTAGAGCTGGACGACGACATGAGCGGAACTGAGAGTTATTCGGATCTTCGGATCTTTTGCTTAGTACGGTTCGTTCGCTACCGCACTATAGTATACTAGATATCTTTTGTGTGTCCGTTCGTAGCGCCGAGTATGTGGGTATGGCTTAAGAAATAGGCGGCAAGCTAGATTATTTTTGCTTGTGTGTTTCTTATTCCTCTCTGCAGCAGAAATGATTTCTGTCGCTTGGCTTGATGGTGCTTGAGGTGCAAATAATAAACGATCAGCACGTGCGCGGTACTGGACTGGAATGCTCATACAAGCTCGCTTGTGTTGTGTACCGCGAGCGTGTTATTTTCGTTTTGTGCTGTACAAAATACAACAGCGCGCGTACTCGAGTGCGTACGCTCGAGGGAGTTTCTCTAGGCGCGTGTTTGACAATGATTTCATCAATTTAAAGTGAGCTGCTGAGCTGGGCTTCTTTAAAAAAGATCCATGGCTCATCAGCTCAATGTAAGGAAGCGAATCTTTGGAACAGCTCCTGAGCGGAGCGCCCATCTCTACTACGAACTGCTTCACCTCTTTGGCTACCGCTTCTCGCCTCTTCTCATCGCTTCCACTATGCCAGGTATAAGCGATTTCCATACATCGCTCATTGAGGTAGCTTGCACGCGGACGCTTTACTCACTCTTTCACTAACTCATTTAGTCACTCACTAACAAGCAGTCACTCATTCTCTCTTACGATCTTCATTTATTGATTTCTAAATTTTATTTTCGCGAAAATAAAAATTCGTCAAAAAAAAAATGCTCGAAACTGATATTTAGGGTTTCTTACCCCATTCCCGGCCTAACATGCACACGACTGCATTATTTAATTGATATTTATGACTAGGAGCTACTTTTCCTGAATTTTGTGGGCCATGTAATATTGCGATGGGGTTCACCTCTGCTTAAAAAATAGTTATTCTTGCTAAAAACCGCTCGAAAAAGCTTTTATTTGATTTAAATTAACATGGTGCAGCACTCATTTCAGTCATAGGCGATTGCTTATCTGGCATACCCCAAATCTCTTCGGCATATGCAATATTTTACTCAATCTCTCAACATCTTACTCTCAATCTCTCTCTCGGAACGGTAGAAAATGAGACGTAAACAAAAATATGCACGTTCCATGATACCGTGATGCCAGATGGTATTATTCATAATAATTTTTAATTGGTTGAGAAGATATATGCACTCATTCAAATTCCTTCCAAATACTTGAAAAAATATTGCTTTTTGTCTTTGAAATTTAGATAATTATAAATAACATAAAAGCGTCAACGTTTTAGACAGTTTTCCTATTAACGACGAAGGATTATCTTCATACTAAAATAAGACTCATGGCCTTTTGGCAGCACTGTACAGCTAGAAGTTCTTGGGCCGAGGTGATTTTTTGTTAGGTTTGAGGATACATTTTTAAATGTATTCTAATATGTTTATAAAAAATCTAGTGATACGAACAATTAGAAAAGATTGAAGTGTGTGATATTAGCATTTTTGTGTGGTGATAAACAGCCTGAAGCAATGGTTGTATCGAGCACTGTGAAGATTTTCAGGTAGGTGTTTATTTGATGATACCGTTTTGTAAAAGAGGAAAGAATCACTCCGGCTCAGTGGTGTTGCAACGAAGAGCAAAAGTTTGAAATCTACATTTTTAATTTCTATAATTGGATCGATTAGGAGTGAAATAAATGGTTGAAAAATATTGAGTATCGTGCGCGATAAATCGGAGACATTTTAAAAAATATCAATCATAAACCTACGGCTACCAAACAGTATAAATGATTAGTTTTTTGTGCAGTGAGCCTGGAATGGGGTCCATAGGCCCAAGTAGTGATTTACCCTACCTAAAAAGTGACATTTTTCCGAAAACTAAATTGTTCGAACCAACCGGTCACAAAAGAAGGGACCACATACACTTACGCTTTATACCGGATAATGTCTTGAATCAACTCTAGACCTCAACTGAACATGCCACTAATATTTGCTTTTTGATGAATTGTTTTATGGCAGCAAAATAAAATTTCTATGAAGAATTAGAAATTTTCCATAGAAAATAGAAAATTCGCAATAAAGAAATCACGGTATGAACAATAAATAAGTATGGAAGACGGCTTTGGCAGGTTTTGTTCTATTTTTGGCAGGGGGGTTTTTGTCGACCAAATTTTATGAAATTTGGCCATAATATTCTTTGATATGCAAAGAATGTTTAGGCCATATTTGAGCCTAGTCAGTCATAAAAAAAACCCCTGCCAATAATAGAACAGAACCTGCCAAAGCCGTCATTCGCCCTATAAAAATTCTACAAATAAAGCAAAATTTCCAAAAACAATTGAGAATTTTTCACAAAACAAAAATAAATTAGCGCTTTTTAAAGCAAAAATTGCAATTATAAAAGGAACATTTTAATTTCTTTATGGAAAATTCTTCGTTGCAATTTTTGCTTTTAAAAGTGCTAATTTAATTATGTTTTGTGGGAAATTCTTAATTGTTTGTGGCAGGGCCGGAATTAGTCGGAAGGGAGCCCCGGGGCCGACAGTTTGTAGGGGCCCCAAAATGTACAAAAAAGTTTAGTTTAGGTACATAATATTTGCGGGGGCCCGGGGCCACGGCCTCTGCGATTGGTTTGTGAACATTTTGCGTTATTTGTGAAAAAATTATATTTATTTATTGCTCATAACCTGATTTCTTGGCACAGCAAATGCTGGATAAAGCGTACCATTGGTACTTCGCGTACCTGAAGGAATAAAATAGACCCCATTTCGCGGTCCTTAGCCTCTTACCCAGCAACTCCTATCCCTACCTCCCCGCGGTGCTGGCCGGGATACGAGCAACCTTAGGGAAGATCGGGTAACCAACCCCGGTGGGAACTATGGTCGTATGCTGACAGGGAATTGGGGGGGGGGTGTTTGCTCCTCTCCGGAGGTGCAAATCTTATAGAGCGTCTGTTCTCCATGTCAGGATCGGCTCACAACAGCGTCTGTTCTCCATGTTAGGGGCGGCTGATCATCGTCCGAGTGCCAGCGAGGGACTCTAAGTGAAACTGTGCACCATGGACCACCGGAAATAAGGAGGAATGGACCTCCGGAAAGGTAGGGGGGTTGGTGTCAGGCCCTGCAAGCCAGCCTTTAAAAAATCATAAGCAACGAACCGTCAACAAAAGAGTGCGGACCGGAACCATCGGCGAAGACCACTGCGACGAAAAGGGACTAACGATTGGAAACTCGGTTCGTGGAACTGCAAATCTCTCAACTTCATCGGGGAGCACACGCATACTCGCCGATGTGCTCAAGGACCGTGGATTCGGCATCGTAGCGCTGCAGGAGGTTTGTTGGAAGGGATCAATGGTGCGAACGTTTAGAGGTAATCATACCATCTACCAGAGCTGCGGCAACACGCACGAGCTGGGAACAGCTTTCATAGTGATGGGCGATATGCAAAGGCGCGTGATCGGGTGGTGGCCGATCAATGAAAGAATGTGCAGGTTGAGGATCAAAGGCCGGTTCTTCAACTTCAGCATAATCAACGTCCATAGCCCACACTCCGGACGCACTGATGATGATAAGGACGCATTCTACGCGCAGCTGGAACGTGAGTACGACAGCTGCCCAAGCCACGACGTCAAAATCATCATAGGAGATTTGAACGCTCAGGTTGGTCAAGAGGAGCAGTTTAGACCGACTATTGGAAAGTTCAGCGCTCACCGGCTGACGAACGAAAACGGCCTACGACTAATTGATTTCGCCGCCTCCAAGAATATGGCCATTCGTAGCACCTACTTCCAACACAGCCTCCCGTATCGGTACACCTGGAGATCACCACTGCAGACAGAATCACAAATCGACCACGTTTTGATTGATGGACGGCACTTCTCCGACATTATCGACGTCAGGACATATCGTGGCGCTAACATCGACTCTGACCACTATCTGGTGATGGTTAAACTGCGCCCAAAACTATCCGTCATCAACAATGTTCGGTACCGACGACCGCCGCGGTACGACCTAGAGCGACTGAAACAACCTGATGTCGCCACTGCATACGCGCAGCATCTCGAGGCAGCGTTGCCGGAAGATGGTGAGCTCGATGGGGCCCCTCTTAAGGACTGCTGGAGTACAGTCAAAGCAGCCATTAACGACGCAGCGGAGAACAACGTCGGGTATATGGGTCGAAGTCGACGGAACGATTGGTTCGACGAAGAGTGCAGACAGATTCTGGAGGAGAAGGACGCAGCGCGGGCGGTCGCGCTGCAGCAAGGTACCCGGCAGAACGTGGAACGTTATAGACGGAAGCGGAGACAGCAGACCCGCCTTTTTCAGAAGAAGAAACGCCGCCTGGAAGAAGCGGAGTGCGAGGAGATGGAACAGCTGTGCCGTTCTCAAGATACACGCAAGTTCTATCAGAAGCTCAACGCATCCCGCGAAGGCTTCGTGCCGCGAGCCGAAATGTGTCGGGATAAGGATGGGAGCATCTTGACGGACGAACGTGTGGTGATTGAAAGGTTGAAGCAGCACTACCAGGAACATCTGAATGGCGCTGAGAATACAGGCAGTGAAAGTCAAGGCAGCGGAGGAGATGACTACGTCAGTTCAGCGGATGATGGAAGCCAACCAGCCCCCACCTTGAGGGAAGTTAAGGATGCCATTCAACAGCTAAAGACCAATAAAGCAGCTGGTAAGGATGGTATCGGAGCTGAGCTCATCAAGCTGGGCCCGGAAAAGCTGGCCACTTGCCTGCACAAACTGATAGTCAGAATCTGGGAAACCGAACAGCTACCGGAGGAGTGGAAGGAAGGGGTTATATGCCCCATCTACAAGAAAGGCGACAAACTGGAGTGTGAGAACTTTCGAGCGATCACCATCCTTAATGCCGCCTACAAAGTGATATCCCAGATCATCTTCCGTCGTCTGTCACCATTAGTGAATGAGTTCGTGAGAAGTTATCAAGCCGGCTTCGTTGACGGCCGTTCGACAACGGACCAGATCTTTACTGTACGGCAAATCCTTCAAAAATGCCGTGAATACCAGGTCCCAACGCACCATCTGTTCGTTGATTTCAAAGCGGCATACGACAGTATAGACGGCGTAGAGCTATGGAAAATTATGGACGAGAACAGCTTCCCTGGGAAGCTTACCAGACTGATCAACGCAACGGTGGATGGTGTGCAAAACTGTGTGAAGATTTCGGGCGAACACTCCAGTTCGTTCGAATCGCGCCGGGGACTAAGACAAGGTGATGGACTTTCGTGCCTGTTGTTCAACATTGTGCTAGAAGGTGTCATGCGGAGAGCCGGGTGTAACAGCCGGGGTACGATTTTCAACAGATCCAGTCAATTTATTTGCTTCGCGGATGACATGGACATTGTCGGCCGAACATTTGCAAAGGTGGCAGAACTGTACACCCGCCTGAAACGTGAAGCAACAAAAGTTGGACTGGTGGTGAATGCGTCAAAGACAAAGTACATGCTTGTGGGCGGAACCGAGCGCGACAGGGCCCGCCTGGGAAGCAGTGTTACGATAGACGGGGATACCTTCGAGGTGGTCGAGGAATTCGTCTACCTCGGATCCTTGCTAACGGCTGACAACAACGTTAGTCGTGAAATACGAAGGCGCATCATCTGTGGAAGTCGGGCCTACTACGGGCTCCAAAAGAAACTGCGGTCGAAAAAGATTCGCCACCGCACCAAATGTGTCATGTACAAGACGATTATAAGACCGGTTGTCCTCTACGGACATGAAACATGGACAATGCTCGAGGAGGACTTGCAAGCACTCGGAGTATTCGAGAGACGGGTGCTTAGGACCATCTTTGGCGGTGTGCAAGAAGACGGTGTGTGGCGGCGAAGAATGAACCACGAACTCGCCCAGCTCTACGGCGAACCCAGTATCCAGAAGGTAGCTAAAGCCGGAAGGGTACGATGGGCAGGACATGTTGCAAGAATGTCGGACAGCAACCCTGCAAAGATGGTGTTCGCTTCCGATCCGGCAGGTACGAGACGGCGTGGAGCGCAGCGAGCGAGATGGGCAGACCAGGTGCAGAACGACTTGGCGAGCGTGGGGCGTATCCGAGGATGGAGAGATGCGGCCTCGAACCGTGCATTGTGGCGTCAAATTGTTGATTCAGTGTTATCTGTTTAGATGTTAACTAAATAAATGAATGAAACCTGATTTCTTCATTGCGAATTTCATAATTCTTAGGGGAAAATTTCTAATTTCTAAGTTTTTATTTATGTCATTGTTTCAGGGTTTGTTCACAAACTACGTAACGCAAAAATCGGATTTTTTACCCGATTGAACCTCATGTAACGCGTAACTGTGAATATTTTAAAGCCAGATTTTTTCTCGTTTGTGCCACATATGAGTTGTATGAAAACTGCTAGGTATAGGTATAGGTTGTATGAAAACTGCTAGCAACGGTGAATTCCAACATAAAAACACATAGGAAAAAATCCGACGATAAGTTTCCGAGCTGTGACGCCACTTGTACCAAATTGATAATCTGACTTTTAAGGACTTTGCGATTTGTGGGAAATTTTCCATGGCTGGCATTCAACCGGTAGGCTATTTAAGAACATTGCCTTGATGTTGTTAATGTGTCTTAACAATTTTCGAAAACAAAACTGCATAAAAATAGACTGCTTTGAGATAAAAAGTCTAAATCTAGAAAACCTAATATGAGACAATTATGCATATAAGAATAGTGAAGAGGTGTATTCGGATTCATCGATTCATTCATTGATCAACACATATCAGCAATTGCCATCAGCCATCAAAAAATTTAAAAAAAAAGGAATTTTCATTCGCGTTACGCGTAAGATTTGGTAGTACCCGTGTTGGCTCTTGTTTCGGACGGTAGAACGATCGCGCGATTTGCCGAAATTTTGTGTTTTGTTTTGGTTTTCCTTAGGACGGTTCGTAAGTAAATTGATGAATATATTTTATTATTTTTACAGCATAAATTGTTATTGACAAACGCTCTATATTGTCAAATCTAGACCAACATTTGAAAAGGGCGTAACAGCCAAAATTTATTCCTTCTGATTCTTCGCCTACATATATAGCTATATATGTGGACGAAGAATCAGAAGGAATAAATTTTGGCTGTTACGCCCTTTTCAAATGTTGGTCTAGAAATAGAGCTCCCTATTTTTCACCTTTCCCACTAACACAAATTTTCCTTCCCGAAACATCTATAAAGGTAGTATGGGTTCCCTGCATCTTCACTAGTAGATGTTGAACTAACATTCCTTCCCTTCCTTCCGTGATTGTAAGGACGTGGCCAGGTATACAACTGCTACTGTATGGGAAAAGGTACTAATCCCAAGTACCAATTTGCGACAATATACAGTAGATTGCTCAATTGAGCATTGTATAGCCACTAGAGTGGGGCGTCATGTTCATTTTTTCAAATCAATGGTTTTTCGAAGCCATTCTGGGTCCTGAACAACTGTGCAGAATTTGGGACCGATTGGTTGCTTCCTCGCTTTCCGCATCGCGTTTGAAGTTTGTATGGAAATTAGTATGGGAGAACGTATATTTTTGCATTTCTACTATTTTTTTTTTTTTTTTTTTAATTTGCGTTTATTTAAAGGCTCAATCGCCAGCAGGCATTACGGAGCCGTTATACTTTTGATTTTGTTTACAATCAATGCGTCTTAGGTTTTAATGTTAGTTTTGGGGAGCCGAAAAACTCGCGGCTTAGTCGAGGTTAGGGTGTACAAAAATCGAAAAAAAAGGGGTGGGATAGGGCCAAGGGTTGTTTCATTGTCCTGAGCAGCGATGTAGAGGTGCTTTTGTTGTTTGACGTAGATTATTCAGGACATAACTGTAATGATACAAGCAAACTGTTTTCCGAGCGAAGGGGGGTGGGGTGCTTAGACAGGAGGATATGACCTTACAACAGACATTGGATTAAACGCAAATATTGGACCTTTTCAAGAATTTGTATATGAGGTAGTCTAGGTCAAGCTTACCCAGCACATCTCGAATATCTTCCTTTTCTGATTTTCCTCGGGCCCGGAGGGATACACATAAATCGGACCTGGCAACACCGTATTCGGGACAGTCCCACACAGTGTGGTTAATGTCTTGATAGCCTGTATGGAAATTTGTATGGGAGAACGTATATTTTTGCATTTCTACTATTAGAGGTTTCAATTCATTGTAAACCAAGTGGCACATTGCGTAAAAGTATAACCCAAAGGATGCCGAAAAACTTTGCTGAAGAAGGCACGTTGCTGGATCGTCCACGAACGCTTCGAAGATTGAATGTTCAAACCACATGGAGAAAATCGTTTATTCTGCCAGCACTGCCGAATTACGTAGACCAATAATTTAATTGAGTATTATTTCAAAATAATTGATCTTATAGGGCTTTAGAGCTAATGGGAGCTATCCGGAATCATTTCACAAAGAAAAAAATCCGACAAGAAGGAAGATAGGGTTTGCCCTTCGGTAACCATAGGTCGTCCGGTAGTGCTGGCAGAAACAATGATTTCTTGCATATGGTTTGAACAATCAGTTTTCGAAACGTAATAACATTTTTTGTAGACCTTCCAGCTATGTACCTTCTTCGGCAAAGTCTTTCGGCATCTTCCAGGCTATATGCAGACGTATTGGGTCACGTGATTGATGATAAATTGAAGCCGCTAATAGCAAAAATGTAAAAAAGTACGTTTTCCCATACTAATCTCCATGTAAATTTAAAACGCGATGCGGCATGCGAGGTCGCAACCAATCGAGCCCATATTTTGCACAGTTGATTGGGGTCCCAAAACGATTCAGAAAAACCTTGATCTCACTTGATCGGACAAAGTTTGCGTTTTTCCATACAACTGCGCCCCACTCTAATAGCCACCCACGATTTGTACAATCACATATGCTATGCTATGCTATGCTAGACCCTTATTCAGGGGAACTGTTTTCGGGGAATTGATTTTCGGAGAATTGTAGTTCAATCATTGTTAAGTGATATTATGCCTAATAATATAAAGTATAACAAAAATGTCATGATCGCGAAGTCATCTAAAATTCATGATGTTTGATACCCACATTGCTTGGTCCAGACTGGTACCACTATTCCAAATCCCCAGGGAATTGCTACAAAGTGGCTAGAGATGACGAGCTCATATAGGACGAATTTAAAACATCACCTGAAACAATGAAGTGCATACAAATCCATACGAAGTTTTCTTGTTCACACAACTGCCGTGGCACTGTGGAGTGCCACTACCATAAAGCTGGAAGACACAAATCTTACCAATGCTGAAAAAAACATGGTCCCAACTAAGTTACACTTGTCACACTGATGATCATGGAATTTTAAATACTTCACTGATCTTTAATCAAGCAATAAGAAATCACCTCAAAAAGACCACCAACCTTCAGCGATGCTGAGCTCAACCTTGCCTGTTCGCTGGAACCGATTCCATTCGTTCCCTACCACGGATTGCGTAAATTCCCAGAAGTCAGCATTTTTTAATTCATTCGCCCAGACAAATCACGGACTGGCTGTTCGGGCTGCCAAGGCGAACACTGGCTTCAATAATGCGATTACGATTGCTCGTTGGTCATCCTTCCCGGCGGGTAAACGATTCCACCGATCCGATCCCATCCCGTGTCCAATTTCACTTTCGGTTGTGCTGAGATTTTGGTGGGCATTGGGGAAAAAAAACCTCAATCCGCACAAGAATTTGACGAACATTATGAATTATGTGTGCGGCATTCTGGCTGGCGATGACGCCGTTGTTGGGCCCTTCCAAGCATCGTCATAATCGAGCGCTCGGTTGGTTGGTCTCGGGCTGCCATCAATTATCCTCAATTTTCGATTGGCGTAGCAGTTTTATAATCACTTTCCGCTTGTTCGTCCTGCAGCCAGTGTCTCTCTACTACCGCGGTGTGTATCGTGAAATCGCGCGCGCAAAAATTCCGCCGAGTCGGTTATAAATTATGATTTAATTTCAGGCCTCGCTGCATAGCTCAGTCTCGATTTGGATGTGACGGATTTTTTCTCTGCCCTCAGTCAAACCACGCTCCGTCGATGGCTTCTTGATGTAGTTCTGATGATAGTTTCTCGGTGGCGCGCGGTGAGGTGCAATGGCCTCGAGCGTCATCGACGAGGATGGTCATCATCGCACCGCGAAGCGCAGACTTATCGGAAAAGTTCACCTAGTGATGCGCTAATTTCACTTTCGGTGCATTCAAAACGCGGTGTCCCAAAGATAGAACTTATTTACTATCAAGTACCTAATAGTGAACAAAAAATATATTTAAATGTTGTTTCATATGATCATATCAACTCAATGCCTTCTGATGAACACTTCTTTCCCTCTATTTAGATTACAACAAGCAGACTTGAGGGCAACTCAATCATCGGTTCCACGCTTCAATCTATTCCAGACGTCGAACCTATTCCAAATAACCTGCCCTCTATGTATTGACAAGCTCAAAAAATGTTCCAAGAAATGTTTTAGGAATAACGTAGTGCGTATTACATTCATTAGATTATATTTATTGAACGGCTACTCAGTCTTACAATTTTTACAACGAGTTTATTATTTACCCGACGTTTCGACACGGGGATTGTGTCCTTTTCAAGGGGAAAATATTTTTACTTGTCGTCATGATGGAGGTCCTTCGTAGCATAGTAGGGAAAGCACATATCTAGCGTACTGGTTTCGTGGGATCAAACCCCATTGAAGGAAGTGGTTACCCTCCAATACATTTTTCGAATCTTTCACATGTTGTGCAATTGCACAAATCGAGTTTCAGACATAGTAATTAATTTCCACTTCGGGTGCCTAATACCCGGAATAAAGGCAATTAACTCTGATTGAACTGAAATCCATGTTTTTGGGAAAAAGTTCTCTAATCTGTACCACGTTCATTCTTTCCCGATACCGTGGCATCTTCAAACGAAATAAAATGGGCTGAAAAAAATTAGTGCAATGTGCTCGAAAACGTATCAACTGCTCAGAAAAGCCTCCTGATTTATAATTATCCTTTTAAAATAAATTATCATTTATATGATGGGACAGCCCTGATTCACACACACACAATTGATCAGTTCGGTCTGCTGGGTGATGTACAACTATCAATCATCTTGGTCGGACCGTTCATTCCGCTTCCACCCCGACTCTTACGCAAAGACCCAAACCGCAGAAATGGAAAAAGGCGAATCAAATGACCGTGAATCATCTGCACTGCCACTGATGGCACCCCGGACCGGACGATTGCATGCCGCTGATCCAATCGGCACCGATACGATAGGCCTGAGCTTGGACAAACCGTGAGACTAGTAATTAAATATCCTCTGATGGCAGTTTTTTTTTATCCTACCACCTTCAATGCCACAAAGCGATATGTCAGGACCGGTAGACTTTTGTAATGGACAGTTTAGCACCATGCTGCCGTTTGTTAGCTGCAGGCGACAGCATCAAGGCCGCAGGAATTTGAACCGCCTTGAATCGATTAGCTGGGGAATAATTGCTAGGTGTGATCAACGGGCAGTTTCAATGCAAATTTTTCTGGAGCAATTATGAGTCACGGTCCGGCTGTGGTGTTTTGTAATGGATGGGTAAGTGGCGTTTCATCGGTGTAACCAGTATTTTTTTCTATGGCCCAGACGAGAAGTGACATTGAACTGATGTCCCGTGGGCTCCACCCTACAGTCCCGAATAACGTTAGCCCACTCTACCCGAATGGGACACTGTCCGAAAATCGTTACCCCAAAAACAGATTATTTCAACAAATTTGGCAGGCATAAGAAAATAGGGTAGATGACACCTTCCTGAAGAGTTTTCCTTATAGGATGTTTATCCACTGTTTTATGTTAAAAAGTCAAATGAATCTTCTTTTCGGAGGTATTTCCAACGAATTTTCTTCTTAACAAAAAAAACAGTAAACTCTCCCTTACTCGATATTGAAGGCACCATCTACTTATGTCAGGGAGCAAATTTCTATTATGACGTTGGATAACGTCTTACCCGAAGGTACTGGGTGTCAAATCAGAATCCGAAATTGGGGACCGTCACGGAATCATGTAAGATTTTGAACGTTGATAGAACCTTTATCTTTCGATGGATTGTGGAGATTTATATAAAATTTCAATTCTTATTCTACCCAGTAAAAATATCAGAACCAACCAATTACGTTCATGCATTCCCAACATGGACATCAGAATTACGGGCCTTTTGACCCACCGTTTCATTTTCTCTGGGTATAAAAAGACCCGTGTTTTGCGCTCGCGTGTCATTTTTGTTAGAGGATCCACGATTAGAGGTCACGTAGAGCGGGCAAAGAGAGTGGACAGAACGATGGCGTCAGTAGCGGTCAGCATCTATGGCGGTGGTATCTGCATCGTCGGCGTCAGCGGCACCCCAGTAAAATTGTCCCGCATGGTTCTAAATCTGGTAGTTAATTGGATGACGCATTATTGAAAATTTAATTTTATTGGCATATCGGTCTCGATGCGGCTCGTATAGAGGAAGGGAGCAGCGTGTGTGCGAAAGCAGATGGGAAAGAAACGGAGTCCAAATGTTATCGCTAGGCAGCGACAAGTGTGAAAATGGTTGAAAGGTGTTGAAGTATGCGAGGGCCATTTGAGAATAATTAAATTATCGAAACGTCCGTCTTTGCCGTACATCCTTTCTGGGGATGGCTCGAGCAGTGAATGAAAGTCACTGTTACCGAGACTGGCAAAAACGGAGGCAACGATACGCATATTTATTATTCGGCTAATACTTAATTAGTTCTAGCGATCGATGTTCATCATTTGGAGAATCATCGATGGTCGTGTATGGTTTGTACACATTGCACCGAGTCTCTCCCGATGCCACCATATGATGCTATTGGAACCACAATTCTTATTTACGCGCCAAATCATTTCTTATTAGACAGTAGCTGTATTCCATTCATTCACTGCCCGAGCCATCCCCAAAAAGGATGTACGGCAAAAGACGGACGCTTCGATAATTTAATTATTCTCAAATGGCCCTCGCATACTTCAACACCTTTCAACCATTTTCACACTTTTCACACACTAGCGATAACATTTGGACTCCGTTTCTTTCCCATCTGCTTTCGCACACACGCTGCTCCCTTCCTCTATACGAGCAGCATCGAGACCGATATGCCAATAAAATTAAATTTAAACGGTCGTACAGCTTCTGTCTATTATTGAAAATAAATCGATTCTTTTCCGAACCTCAACTTTATAGTAGAAAAGGTTGAGCCGAAACAAACTTTCAACGTAGTGTAAAACATCATCACTGAGCTACAGCAAATATTTAACTTCGGCAGCAGAATCACAAACGCGCGGTTTTTGTTAGTGATTCGGAAGGCACATTATAAAAAATTAATCGGTTCTTCTCTCGGACCAACATTCGATACAAGGAAAGGTTAAGCCTAGACGAATTTGATTCGAAATGAAAATTAATCGCTTGGCGACCACAAAAAGTTGCTGTCCGTAGCAGCATCACAAGCGCGCGTTGAAGGGAGACGCTGCAAAAAATTATTCGCATGGATGACATCAGTATTAGTAATGTGAAATTTTGGCCCAAGATTCTGATTTGGTTTTGTTGCTGTTAGTGACTGATACGGCGAAAATATTTGGTTCTATCCAGAACCACAGTTTTATAGAAGAGAAGGCTAAACCGAGACAAAGTTTCTTCGAAGTGCAATTGGTCGGGGTTCAGCCAAACCGCACCAAGGGGCTTTTTGACTAACTTATGATATTTTGTTCGTGATAGAAAAACGGACATCATTTCATGTCAATTCATACCCACATTTATTGTAGGATATCCTCAGTTATAAGATTGTGACATTTGTGATCAATTGAATCTGCATAGCGAATAAGCATATGCGGTATTTCGAAAAATTTCGTTTCAGGTGATTCGAAACGAAATTCCGCGGAATTTCGCGGAATTTGAGCATGGCGAAATCTGATTTCTTGATTTCGTTTCGTAAATTTACAAAAATTTCGCTAGAAAAAACTAGCTTCTAACGAAACTTAACGGAATTCCGCGGAATTTCGAAACAAATTTAAACTTAAATCATACTTTATATTGTCGAAAATTTTGGCTGCGCCGCTGAACAAAATCGTAAAGTTTTTTTCAAAACTTTATGTTATACATTTATTTCTATTAATGCTTACTACATAACCCCATTCTTAGTCGACAAATATGCATGTCAGTGTTTCCATGATTAAAATTTAAATTTAGTGATATTTTTTTACTATTTGCACAATATGAATGCGGAATCGATCGTGTTGCTGCTGGTTATGGGACGGCAGCTAGTCCGGGAGAACGCAAAGTGATACAAATCTAGTGTGGGAGAACGCGAAGTGATAAAACTAATGTCTGCATCGAAAAGCACAACATTATTTAATGCAGAATCGATCGTGTTGTAGAAGATTATTAAAAGAAACACATTGGTCTTGCGTTGGATTGATTCGAAACACAGTTTTCGTCTTCTTGTTTTCAAAATAACTTCGTTCACAATAAATATTTTGTCGCTTACCAAGGGGTTTGACGTGAATTATCTTCTCAACTAACCAACGATTTCTTTCACGTAGCGCTCACGGAGATGCTGAGCATTCCTCGATCTCTTAAAACAATGAGTGATAAATTAATTTGCCTCTCCTAAACCTAAATTGATTATAAGCACGTGACTAGCATCGTTATTGGTCATGAATTGGTAATTGCATTGGGCATTTCTAGATCTTCGCACAGAATTTGCAAAAAAAAAAATCAAGAACGGGTTGAAAGATCATTAAATTGCTGAAAGTTCTTCACTTATGATTGCTTTCAGCTTATACTAACCATTACAGCTGTTCTCATATGCCAAGGACACACAGAAAATAGCTCAGTTTATCGAGCTGATTGTATATAAGACTATGAGTCTGTGAAATTCAATCTGAACTACATATCTTTGTGCATTTTAGAAAGGTGCAAAGGATTCTTCTAGTGATCAAATGTATGCTATATATTTAGACGAGGAATAAGAAGGAATACATTTTGGCTGGTACGTCCTTTTCAAATGTTGGTCTAGTAATATCAGTTCTCTATCTACTGTTACCGAATATAGTAACAATGGACGAACCATCGGCATACTTGCATAACATGTATATACATAGAAAACAATATCGAGGCGTTTCACCTATTTCATAGTTAAAGTGTACCCACTGTCCTATCCTCTCTCCCTATTTCGGCCCTTGGAGCAAAATTGAAAGAAAAACGGCAACATCATTTCCGCTAAACTGAAGACGAACGTCGAAGGAGGGGTGCATAGAAAGAGCAAATCGAGGGAGCCGAGCGAAAGATCGTGGACTAGTCGAGGAGTCGTATTTTGACTGTGATCGGGTACAGACCTCTCGATTGACCGGAGAAAAGCTGTAAAAGAAGATCCTTGTGAAGCGTTGATTTAGCGAGGACTTAGTGTGCTGGTGAAGGGAGCCTAGAACGTCCCGAATATTGAAGGGTGTGCGCGGTGAACGGCTGCTACCCGTCGGGAGGATTATTTCCGATAAAAAAGCCCGTAGTGCGTCGTGAGTCCCGCGGACCCGAAAGAAAAACCTCGACTATTTTTCAAGCTGCATCCACGTGCTAAACGCTACCGTCTCGCCAGCTGTCTATCCCACCGAGCAGGGAACAAACCTCGAAGAATCATCAATCGTCGCAGTTTTCAACGTCGCGGCGGAACCCAGACAGAGCTTCGACAAACCGCCCACGTGTCCAACATTTCAGCCTCGTCGGCTGCCGGCCCCTTGAGGCTGTGAAAGTGCATTAGGAAGAATCTCAAGCCACCGTCTACGTGTTCAACGCTCCAGATCACTGGCGGCATCCCCGTGGAGCCAAGAGAGCTTCGACATACCGCCCACGTGTACAACATTTCAGCCTCGTCGGCTGCCTACCCCTTAAGGCCGTGAAAGTGTATCAAAGAGAATTTCAAGCCCCCCCCCCCTGTCTACGTGTCCAACGCTGCAGATCACTGGCGGCATCCCCGTGAAGCCGAGAAAAATCTTCGACAAATCGCCTATGTGTTCAACGCTGCAGATCGCTGGCTGCGTTCCCTGGAAACTGGAAATAAAAATCTCGAACTAACCCTCTAGCTTCCGCCCACGACGTGTCCAACGCTACGACCGTGTCGGCTGCCTACCTCGCGGAGCCGGAAGTACGACACAACGAGTCATCGAGCCCTCCCCTCCCACATGTCCAAGACTACAGCCTCGTCGGCAACCTATCCAGAGGACCTGGAGAAGCATAGTCGCTTCAAACTACCAACCACTGTCAGCCCGGTCAGCAATCCACTAGCGGAGCCGGGGAGGAGCTCCTTCAAACCCCGTTGTACCGTTTAGTACCCAGGTATGTCAAAACACCTGAGCATGACAATGTCTACCAACTTTGTAAGGCCGAAACCCTTCCTTTTCTCCCACTAATCCAAAGCCCAGGAATATCAAATGAAAAATAGAATATAATTAAAAATGTATCTTTAAACCTTCGGTTCTTTCCAAACGCTATCTCTATGTGCATGCAATTTCGTCGAACTCTCGTTGTATTGTCCACTTCTCTTCGCTATTCCGTCGTGTATCCCTTGAGCAAGTAAAGGTAAACCTGAGAACCCCAACGGTGAGCTAGTTTGGGACGTGTGGACGTCCACTGCATACACGGCGGACATCACTGGCAGTTACACTACGTATACGCCTGGCAGATGTGGATACATGATAGAGTAAGTATCTAAATAAGAAAATAAATCTAAGCATTCATTTTCTAATTTTGACTAAGTCAATACTGTAAAACCACGCTGACAAGACAATATGAAGTATGCTTCAGCATAATTACATAATTCTTAAGTGAACTAAGGTTTTAAGCGAAATTTGAATCCGTATATGAAAAATCCCACAATTTCTTTATTTTCATATTAAGTATATAAAACTGATATGAAATTGAACTGATATAAAATTGATCAGATACGGGAACACACGCTCCACGATGAATTCCTTTGAAAGCGGCACAAATGCGGGGGTATTGCCTTATCGCCAATGGTATATTCGGCGAGAATGTGGCGATTTATCACAGATTGCTTCTTCTGTTATTATAACTCTTTTGGTCGCAAAACAGTTATTCGACTTCGAAAAAGTGAAATCAGAATTGCGTACATAATGTAAAACCAATTTAATAAAAATTCCGCGGAAAAAAAATTAAAATTTCGTTTCGTTTCGAAAAATTTCGAATTAAATGAACCTTGATTTCGAATCGTTTCGAAGTCTCGAAAGAAATCTATATTTCGTTTCGTTTCGATCCGAATCAACACAGACATTTTAAATTTCGTTTCGTTTCGTTTCGTTGGGAAAAAGAGTGTTATCGCATACCCTTAATAGCGAATACTTGGGCAGAAAAAGGGGAAATTTTTGGATGGCGCTTAGTGCGATTTGGCAGAACCCCGCCCAATTCATAATCGCTTGGAGACGGCAGAAAGTTTCCGTCGGTGGCAGAATTACGAACGCGCGTCTAAAGGAAACGCTTCAAAAATTAATTCGCATGAATAGCATCAGTAGCAGTCAAGTGAAACTTTATCTCAAGGCTCTCATTTGGTTTTGCTGTTGTTTATGATGAGGAAGACGCATTATTGAAAATAAATCGGTCCTTTTCAAGTCCACCTTCACAGGTAGCACACTTGTTATAAAAGATTTACTGTGACTTATGTATGATCAAATACAGTCATATATATGAATTGCAGCCCTCCTTAGCCGTGCGGTAAGACGCGCGGCTACAAAGCAAGAACATGCTGAGGGTGGCTGGGTTCGATTCCCGGTGCCGGTCTAGGCAATTTTCGGATTGGAAATTTTCTCGACTACCCAGGGCATAAAAGTATCATCGTGTTAGCCTCATGATATACGAATGCAAAAATGGTAACTTGGCTTAGAAACCTCGCAGTTAATAACTGTGGAAGTGCTTAATGATGATGATGGTCCCGCCACATACCCCTACAAAGGTTTGAGCTAGACGATTTATCTTTAAGATAATTAATTTAATGATATAATAACAATTTAATCAGATTTGCAAAAAACAAAAACGATCTGATTACCATCACAGATATGAATTACATAACTTTTCATTACTATCCAGCAAAAAGGGAAAATAAGAAAAAAAAACTGTTGTTTTCATCTACAGATTCTCATAAGCATCGGTAGTGATACTTCGAGTTTATACTAAAATGCAAAACTTGTGATACCTCTCGCACAGATTTCAAAAGTTCCACCAAGAATCGCGTTTCATGTTTATACAAGACCACTTAACGTTTATCACTCGTAAGCATCAATAAAATTAATAATCTAAGTCGTCAACAAAACTAAAACTTGTGTTACCGCTCCGTCGATATCAAAAGTTTCGGCATCAACCACGGAAACAAAACTCTACCAGATAGCCCATTACTAATCCGAAGAATCATACAAACAGTTGAAAATGCGCAAGTCTGTACATAAATTTTAAAAATCATCCATATCTGCTTTGCGCGCGCGAGACTCAAACTTTTGTAGACTACACAAAAAAAGGTCAAATTACAATTACGTCAATATATATAAAATCCATCATCATCATCGAGGCGAACAAAACAGTTTATCAGTGCCTCAATAAATAAAAAATACAATTGTCCAAACAATCAATCCGTAGGTCAAACTTCGTCAAGATACAAAATTTATTTAATTTTAAAAAGTCAACTAAGTAGCTGGTTAAAAGGCAGCTTTTATGTGTGAAACACAAAGTCTCTTAAACTGTGATAATGTCGTTGCACGTTTGATATGTGTAGGCATCGAATTGAAATAATTGATACCTTTAAAAAACAAAGAATTTTGTGAAGCTCCATGCAAAAAGTATGGTGTTCTTATATCGCGTTTCTAGTGTTATATATATGAATGTCACTTCCTCTTTCAATTCGATCACACAAATATCGAGGCAGCAATCCGTTAATTACTTTAAAAATGAACACCATTGTCAAATATACAATTCTTTGCTTCACCGAGAGCCACTGCAAAGCATCCAATAAAAAAGTTGAGGAACTGAATCTGCTACATCTCAAAATCAAACGCATAATCTTATTCTGCAAACGCTGCAATCTCGATATTTGTGTCTGATTTGATAAAAACAAAATGGAAGGACAAAAGTCCAAGTGAGGATAGATGATTGATTTGTACAACTGTATTTTGCTAGCAATATTTAATTCGTTTTTCAGTCGACAGAGGATTCCATACTTCTTGGCTATTTTCTTGATCACATTGTCAATATGTTGGTCAAATGTCAATTTATCATCAACAATCACGCCAAGATATTTAATTTCCCGTACGCGATCAAGTGTCTCGTCATCAATTTTCACAGAGACATTATCAATTGAACGATTTCGCGAAATAATCATGTGCTTTGTTTTACTAATATTCAATTTAAACTGTTTGTACTTTAACCATCTACTTAAAGTATGCAAATCTACATTCAAGCGTTCAATCGCATCTTCTAAGTCTCTAGCTGCAATGAATAACACAGTATCGTCTGCAAATAAGTTTATATCACAAAAACGTAAAACCCGTCGCATGTCATTTATATACATAATAAACAAAAGTGGCCCCAATACACTTCCCTGTGGCACTCCTAGGGTGTTCTCCACGGGACGAGATACAGAATCATTAAAAGCAGTCCGTTGAGTTCTGTCAGACAAAAAGCTTTTAAACCAATTGTATGCAGAACCTGAAATTCCAAAGCGCTCCAAAGCTTTCAACAATAAGGGCCTAGAAATTGTCTCAAAAGCGCGTTTAAGATCCAAGAACACAGCAACAATTGTATCTTTATGCTCTATGCTTTCTTTCCATTTAGCTAATGGCGATGTGGAAGCAAAAGTTTTTTCATCCGTCATTTTTTGGTGCACACCAAAAAAGAAATTAAATTTATTCGGATAATGTTCTGCTGATACAGATGGCATTTCCAATCCATAAGCCCAAGCTCACGCTTATGATCGGATAAGTTATACATATGAAAAAATATGCTAACATCCGAAATCTCTAATTTTGATCCGCAGAACTTCAAAATCAAACAAATCAAAAAACCTTGACGATGCCACTGAACGTTCGAATAAAAATATATTCGACAAGGAAAAAATTGCTACACCTGCTGAAGAGGGAATTCCTTCTCTGAAGGTGTATATATGAAGCGGGAAATGGAATAGAACTAGAAGCTTCGTCAACGATACAGGGATGATGTATTCACTGCTTCGGTAAGTCCGTTCCTTTTTCATCTAACACGTCAACGCGACTACAAAACATGAATGAGTGCTGATTGTAACATGTAAGGGGAAAGGCAATTTGACCACTCTAAGGAAATTACTTGCCACAGGTACAAGAACACATTTTTCATAGTTGATTCATTAAAACCAATGTGTGGAGTATTACCATTCATATCAAATGTATTACTTTTGAAAAATAATCAATTTTAGTTCATTTGAGATCATTTTAGAAATTCAACCTGCTTAAGAATAAATGATGGGGATAATATGAGTTGGGACAATTCGAGCAAATGTGAATTTTAAATCAATTTTTTTTTTATTTTCTCCAGTAATGAAGTTATTTCCTAAAAAAATAAAATAAGTATTCTGTTGCGCTTAACATTTTGGGTTTATTCACCACTGCTGTTGAGAGAGTAACGTGTTGCGAATATATTGTTCCAGAAATTTCAAGTAGCGATTCAACTTTTGGCGTAGAACCATTGGTAGAACACCGTGTTCTATCGCAGCTCTGTTGACCCATGACCCATGGCGATTTATGGTTTCAATTGCTGTTGATAAACCACTGCTTCTGATGACCTACACAATTGTAACACCAAACAATATTTTTTTAGTCATATTAAACTTAAGGTGAAACCCTTTAGAAACTTTAGATTTGAAATAATCTACCTCACGCTTTCATAGGCACAATTCTTAAAAATCAAGATGCAGCAACCACAAAACCCTTTCTTTCAATTTTGGAAATGTAAATAAACTTAAATTTGTTCATTTCAACATGCCGATATCGCCCCTCTCATCGATGCTCATGTTACCCCAACGAGTGATTAGTTGAAATTGACGTTGTGTTACATCAAATTTATTAATTATATGGAAATCAAATACTTTCAATATGCAAATAATGAATAGACAAAGTTATCTTAACTTCGAAAATAAGCAAAATAAGACAAAATAGACTTGATCCTTATTTAGGATGGTCCAATTCATATAATTTTCCTAATATTTATTCCGTTATTAATAATTTAACATTTTTTTTTGTGATAAAAACTTGAAATTAATTAGGAAAACAGCTTACATTGCTTCATCATACGAACAGGCAACTGGGTGGAGCTAATAATTCAACAAGCGATTGCATTTTCATCTTGAAAAAGGCATTGGCCATTCCACCCCGTTGGCGAAATTACCCCCTTCTTCCCTATGTATAGGGATATGGTCACCCAACACCAAAGTCATGTTGAATATTTGTAGGTTTTTTAAACTCCTGATTACGATTTGTTCTATCGTTTTCGTTAACTTTTTTAGTGAAACGCCAGTAAAATTTAAAAATGCTTAGTATATAAATTGCATTCAATATATTGATATATTTATAAATCCTTGTATTGACATCTATCGAAAAAAAAAACAAAAACAATCCAATTGGTGTTTAAGTATTCTGATATTGAGGTGCTTCGACTTAGTTAGTTCGTTGAAATTTCTATTCATCCCTATGTAAAAAAACAGCAACTATTCAATAGTTTTTCTAACGGGTAACGAGTAAACTGTACTTTTCTCGCTTAACTCGCTTTTTGTAGTACTCACATTAATTTGTGAGGAGGGTGTTGATTGTCCTTTTGAAAAGTTAAGATTTCTTTCGTGCTGTCCGCTTGGTTAATTTGTGTTCTTTTTATCATGTACTCGTTAATCCACACTCTTGGTAATCCATAACAAATGTATCACTGCATGGAAAACATTCTCTTTTATTGTTCCCAATCACAACTCGTATTTAACATTCTTTATTAAGATTATTTAAACATTTTTTTCTATTAAACTTATATATCAAATTGTTTTGTGAGAAACAGAGTAGAACATGATATGTCAAATATACGGTAAGCTAATCGTTCTGAGCATAGAGTGTACTCCCGTCTTATGAAATGTTAGTTCGCGTTCGATCGTGTTTCCTTTAATGAGCAAAACGATCGCGCGATCATAGAGATTAGGCTTTGCGTTGTGCGGGTAATTAAATTAATTAACAAATAAAAATTAGTGCGTGTTCTATCGTGTTTCTATTAGTACGCAAAGCGATCGCGCGATCAGCGAAATATTTTGTTCTGCTAAGTGCGGTAGATAAGTCAATTAATTAGTGCGCGTTCGATTATGTTTTTGTGGTAACTTCATCAAACTACACGCTACACACGGCAAACCGTTCACCAAAACGAACCCTGCTACACTTCCTATCCCATATATCCAACATCCCAGTGATTTCTCGTGGAAGTGCAGATGACTCGTAACACTAGTGACAGAATCAAAGTTAGAGTAAACATGATCAATCAAAGTTCTACTGTGCCGAGAAATACGCGTATACTCATTTACTTTTTGTTTCAAATTAAAAAAGTCAACTAATCGCTTCAAATGATTCGAATTTGAATCGTCACACCAATTGATATTAAAATCGCCAGCAATAACATTTAATTTACTAGGATCCATAAACGACTCCAACCAGTTTTTAAAAAATTCCAAAAAATGCTGGTGATTAGCACTGGGAGAGTGTTATAAAAAACCGTAATTACCCAACTTCATGCCACGTACAACTGCAATGCCTAAGAACCAATTGGCATCGCAAACTTCGTTCAATTGAAGCTTGAACTGAGCTGATTCTTTGACATAAATAGCAACTCCGCCGGTGTGTCTCGAATGTGATAGACAAGCAGCAACACTATATCCCGGAATACTATATTGATCAAATGCTTCTAAGTTAACAATATGAGTTTCAGATAGAAATACTAAAAGTGGACGTTTATCTTCTACAATCTTACGTAGTGCAACGTAGTTTGTAGACAAACCAGCAATATTCAAATACAAAATATCTAAATTATTCACATTTCTACTGGAACTTGGTTGCTATTCATTGAAACGTAAGCTGCTCTTTTTACGATCAAATAACCTTTTATAAACTTTACACTCAGTACTAAATGCTCCGTGGTTTACGTCCAGATTCATTTTACGTTCTTTATTCATTTTCAAACAATTGATACATTCCAAAGCAGTTGACGCTTAAGTGAACACTAAGCTGCGAGGCGGCTCTGTCCCAGTGTCCCAGTGTTGGGGATGTAATGCCAATAAGAAGAAGAAGAAGAAGAAGAAGAAGATATGAGTTGCAGCCACCAAATCGGCCCAAATTGTGCTACTCGGGTTTCTATAGAAACAAAAGCTGATTCGAGAACAGATTTCTTCAATGTACAAAATACGGTTCTATCACAAACGCCCGAATGACACTCGCCCGAATTCCATTCGCCCGAATGACAAACGCCCGAATTCAATTCGCCCGAATAGACCAAACGCCCGAAAAGACCAAACGCCCGAATGGACCATTCGCCCGAATGGATCATTCGCCCGAATAGACTATATGCCCGAATAAACTCTTCACATTACTTGATGAGAAGATTTTTTGTGACTAATAAAATAAATATTATTTTTGATTTCCTACTTATTCCATATTTTGTTGTACACGTCTCTCACATGTATCCAAATATTCGCTCCGTTTATGTGTGAAATAATAAGAAAAATAAAGATGTTACGTACTTTCTTTTTCATAAAATTCAAGTAACGACTTGATTTCTTTATATACGTATGCATAAAGTCCTTTAATGTAGCTTCACCCCTCGGGAATTTGGTCCGCAGATTTTTTCCCCAGGGCACAGAGACCAAAATCCGGCGGAAAACTTTCCCGAGGTGTAAAGCTCCATTTAACATTAATTATAAATAAAATCTACTCATCACTGTCTTGCAATCCATTCACATAGGAAAAAAGTCAGTTTCAATCGCTCAGCATTGTTGAGAGATTCAGATATTAAAATATGTTTTATGTATGCTGTCACTTATACCGGTCCACAAACATCCTGAAATGAATCAAAACCTGACGGAATAATTAGAGCTGTAGCGAAAAATAACGTTGCAAGGGTATTTATTTAAACCAAACGTCAAAAATAAGAGGCGCAAATAGGAATTCACCCTTCTTTTCTTCATACATTGTTCTTTCTAAATGTATTGAAGACATGATTTCTTCCCTAAGTATTAAGGTTCAAGCAAAATTCGTTTTAAAGATAACCAAAAACGACAGATACTATATGACAACATTGGACGCAGAACCTTTCTTGCGATCGACTATCCATGTTTCCTTCAACACATCATTCAGTGTTGTAAGCACAAGCCAAGATTTGGATAATTGACGGAACATTCTCAAGTTGAGTTGAATCTCAACTGCTCCACAACAATTTTCTCAAGTGTTCACAATTCACGGAACTGTAGGCGAAGGTCAACACCGTCGATTCTTTCCCTTGGCATTAATGCTAAAACACGGAAACGTATGATACAGCCTTTTGTTCATTGATGCAATTTATCAGTATACGTTAGATCCAGAGTATATACTATTGGATGTTAAGATGGCTGAGATTAATGCTGAGGAACGTGTCTTCCCAAATTCAAGTTTTAAGGATGTTTCTTTCTCCTCAACCAAAGTTTTGTTTTTAGAAAACATCAGCGATTGGGATTACAATCGGCATACGGGAAGAATTACAAACTTTAACTTGCCTGTACAAAGTTTGTTATCTTTGCACTTTTTTCAGGTTAAGATATAACAAAGGCATTAAAGAAGGTTCGAAAATCTTGCCCAAAAAACGTAATTTTTTTAAAGTAAGCAAGTATTATGCGAATGGGGTGTACCCGTTAGGTATAATGAACGTTATACATAAATGACCCAAAGAACAGCCAATGACATAAAGAAGGCAGATTTATGCCAAATGACCATTATGCCTAACGTACATTATCCCTAACGTTCGTAATGCGTAACGTCCATAATGCCTAACGTACTTAAGCCTAACGTAGCGGACTGGTCGCAAATCAACGCACAAAAAGACCACTAAAGACCCACTTTTCTCCCCTTCACTATGATCGGTGTATGAAAAAACCCTAAACAGTATTCCTCGAACTTCCAATAACATTTTAGGGTGGCACAATAAGTGGAAACGAGGAAATCCTCCGTTTTATAGCGTTCCAAAACAGTTCCAACTAGAAGAAAGAAATGCGACCACTGATACCCTACGACCACTGCAGGCTAAGAAGACATATAGAATGAAAATAGCAGAAAAGAATGAAAAATTAGACAAACGTTCATATATTCCAGGGGATTGGCATATTTTTTCTTTTAATGTGATTAGGAAAAATAACATGTTGTTATAGAATCTGGAAGTATACATAAATATATGACCTATCCGGGCGAGTGGTCCATTCGGGCGAATGGTCTTTTCGGGCGAATGGAATTCGGGCGACTGTTACATTCGGGCGTTTGTCATTCGGGCGAATGGAATTCGGGCGAGTGTCATTCGGGCGTTTGTGATAGAATCACAAAATACAAAATATTCTATCATGTGACAGAATACACAAAATACAAATGATTTTTTCCCCAAAATATCAAACACTTTTCATAGCATGTAGAAATGTGGTTTGGGGTTATTTTCCAAATGCCGTTTGGCCGAAAGGGTAATTTGGCCGAAACCCATTACGCCGAATGCCGTTTGGCCGAACAGTTAGAATTGGTTGGCTTATTAAGAGAACTGAGAAGTGAGATCTTCTTCTTTATTGACATTACGTTCCCCACTGGGACATTGCCGCCTCGCTGCTTAGTGTTCATTCAGCATTAGCACAGTTGTTAATCGTGAGGTTTCTAACTTTCATCTACTCAGTGACCGAATAAAATTGTCTTGACGTCTCAAGAAAATGTTACTCAATTTTCGTCAAAAGAAAATCTAATCTAATCTAATCTCATACATGCGTAGCCAATACTTGAAAGCATCCTGGAAAATGACGATTTCTGAATTCCGTCATTTTTCTTTTCATATGGCCAGGCCAACTACGCAGTATGTACCGCAGAGATGACTCCTAGATATTGAGCGACTTCAGGAATACCTAAAGTCACTCAATAGCTTGGAATCGAGGGGAAAGGAAGAAAGCGTGGACCTCCCGTACCAAACGCTTCCAATAATATAGATACCTAATATATGATAAAAATCGTGTACGTGTTTTTTGTATGATGTATATGAGCGTGTATGTGTGTATATGAGTGTGTATGTGTGTTTATATATCTACACTGATAGACAAAAGTATTCGTTATGTTTTAATAGGACTACTATGAAAACATGACTAATACTCATGTCCATCAGTACATGTATGTATTTGTGTATATATATGTGTATATATGTGAATGTGTGTGTGCATTTGTGTGAGTGCGTGCGTGTTAAATTTACGGATAATCAAAACCTTACCTCTCCTCAATAAATCTGACGCTGAACATGTTTGAGCGTTTACATAGCCTTGATCGCAATATTAGCAAGGGCATTGCCCTTGATAACAATCGATCAGCCCTTGCAAGCACAAACATGCGCACGTCTTCCGGATCTGCAGCACTTTTTTGTACACTACATATTTGTTTCGACCGCGGTCACTGCACTGGTTCTATTGTTCTAATTTTAGGCGAATCACCGCACAAAAGTAGAGCGCAAAAACCAACCGCACTGGAAGACGGTCGAAACGAGACTCCTTACTCAATTTTCGTCAAAAGAAATTTGAGTTAAACTGGACTTTTACGCTAAAAAAGTTGTCTTATTTCGGCTGGTTTGACATCAGAGCTTATGCAGTGCAGTTAGTTTATCTTTTGTTGTTACTTCAAAAAATGAAAAACATACTCTTACCCCACGCGCACTCTTGCTTACTCTACTCTAAGACAGAAAAATGCCAGAAACACAGAAAATGGAAAAATGAAGAAAGACAAAGGAAGAAATAAAACAAGAGAAATGATAAGGAAGAAAAAATAAGGAAAAAGAAAGATTAAGATTAATTATTAAGAATAATTAAGATTAATTATTAAGATTAAGATAAAGATTAAGAGAATTAATGAAGAAGTAAGCAGAAATAAGAAGGAAGAGAAAGAAGAAGGAAGAAGGGAGCAGGAGGAAAGAAGAACATATAAGGAAGATAGAAGAAAAAAGAAAGAAAGAAGTAGGAAGAAGAAAGAAAGAAGGAAAATAAAAGAATAAGGAAGGAAGAAAAAAAAGAAACATGAAGGAAGAAGGAAGGAGGAAAGAAGAAGGTCGAAGGAAAAAGAAAGAGAGAAGGAGGTAAGAGGAAAGAAAATAAAGAAGGAAAAAAGCAGAAGGAATAAGGAGGAAGGAAAAAAAGAAAAAGAATAAGATGGCGGAGTAAAGTAAGAGGACGAGAGAAGAAAGAATATGAAATAAGAAAAAGAATGAAGGAAAAGAAAGAAGAAAACAGATAGAAGAAGAAAGAGGAAAATAGGAAAAAGGTAGAGGAAGACGAAAGAAGGTAGGAAAAATAGTGAAGAAGGAATAAAAAACGGATGATGAAAATTGGTAGGAATAAGGATCAACTTCACAATTTTCAATTCTCACATCTCACTTTTCACTTGTCACATCTCCCTTCTCATTTCTCACTTCTCACTTCTCGTTTTTCATTTCTCACTACTTACAGCTCACTTTTCATTTCTCACTTCTCGCTACTCACTTCTCACTTCACACATCTCACTTCATACTTCTCACATATCATTTCTCACTTGTCACTTCCCACTATTCACTTCTCGTTTTTCGCTTCTCTTTTCCCACTTCTCACTTCCACTTCTCACTTTTTACTTCTTACTTCTCACTTCTTAATTCTTATTTTTTACCTCTCGCCTCTCACATCACACTTCTCGCTTTTGACTCTTCTCTTCTCACTTTTCACAGAAATGTCTCACACTAATGAAAATTTTGCATGAGCAATTCGCTACGCGCATTTTTGCCTACCTACTCTTATAAACTTCCTTTGAAAATACTTCAACTTCTTGAATTTCACTATGAATTTCTTCAGAAATTATTTTAGTAATTCCTTCGAGAATATCTTCTGGAAGCCCATCGTGAAATCCACCCGAAATTATTTCAAGAATTCATCAAAAAAAATTAACAGTTATTCAACCAGGATTTCATTTTTCTTCAACTCAATCATTTATTTTTTATTTTTTGAGAATTACTCCAAGAAGTCCATTGAGAAATTAATCAGAAATTTCATCGAAAATTCCCATTCGTATTTGGCCTTCTACATCCTCCTCTTCTTCTTCTTCTTCTTCTTCTTCTTCTTCTTCTTCTCCTTCTTCTTCTTCTTAGTCTTCTTCTTCTTCTTCTTCTTCTTAGTGGCATTACATCCCCACACTGGGGCATAGCCGCATAGCAGCTTGGTGTTCATTAAGCACTTCCGTAGTTATTAACTGCCAAGTTTATAAGCCAGGTAACTATTTTTGCATTCGTATATCTTGAGGCTAGTACGATGATACTTTTATGCCCGGGGAAGTCGAGACAATTTCCAATCCGAAAATTGCCTAGACCGGCACGGGAATCGAACCCAGCCAACCTCAGCATGATCTTGCTTTGTAGCCGCACGGCTAAGGAGGGCACTCGTATTTAGCCTAAAGTTTATAAAATTTATGGGGATTTGAATCATAAATTCCAACGCGATTTTATTTTCAAAAACTTCTGCAAGAAATCCTTCAGGACTCGATTCATGAAGTCTTTAAACAACTTTTTCGAATAATCGTCGTGAATTCCGTCTGGAGGAATATACCTGAGCCTGGAGGATTTTTTGGAGTTTACCTTAAAGAATTTCTGGGTGAATTTCAAAACAAATTTCCGGAATAACTCCCGGGTGAGTGGGAGTTGCGTTATAATTTCTATGTGAGATTCGAAAGGAGTTTAGTGGAAGTTTCTGGAGAGTATTCGGAATAATTCATAAAGAGTTCTTAGAAAAAATTCTGGAGGACCTCCAGGGAGAAACTGGTGGACACTCCGGAGGAATACCCATTAAAATCAAAATAATCAGCAGGTATGGAGGAATTCGCGGTGAAATAGCTTCGTAATAGCTCCTATGAAATATCTGAATGCCAGAGAAATTTTAAAGGGGTTTACTTCAGGAACTTCCGGTAGAATTCCTGCAGGAATCTACGAAGGAACTATCTGAAAGGCTTCAGGGCGATCTCCCAGAAGCACTTATGAATGAATTGCTGGAGAAACTTCTGAGAGAATTTTTAAGGAAGCTTTCTGGAGAAATGTTGTAGAAATGCCAGAAAGAATTTTTAGAAGAACTTCCGGAGGAATTTCCGGAGAAAGAGGAACTTTCGGATTAAGTCCTAAAGGAGCTTCCTGCCGTCATTCTGGAGAAACTTTCGAACGAAATGCTGGAGGAACTTCCGGAAAAAACCCTGCAGGAACTCCTGCACGATATCCTGGAGAAATTCCGGGGGAATTGCTAGATGAACTACCGGAGGAACTTCATGACAAAATCCTGGAGAACCTTCCGGACGAGATCATGGAGGAATTTCCGATAGAAATCCTGAAAGAGCTTCCCGGCGAAATTTTGGAGGAAGTTCCAGGTGACATCCTGAAGAAATTTCCGGACGAAATCGTTGAGGAACTTCCGGATAAAATCCTGGAGGAACCTCCGGAGGAACTCCTAGATGAACTTCTGGACGAAATCCTGTGGAACCTTCGAGCGAAATCCAGGAGGAACTTTCAGACGAAATTCTGGAGGAAATTCTGGACGAACATTCGGACGAAATCATGAAAAACTTCTGGACGAAATCCTGAAGGAACCTGGAAGAACTTCCGGAGGAAATTCCGGACGAAATCCTGGACGAAATCCAGGATGAACTTTCGGACGAAATCCTGGAGGAACATCCGGACGAAATCCTGGAGAAACTTCTGGATAAAATCCTGTAGAAACTTCCGGACGAAATCCTGGAAGAACTTCCGGACAACATTTTGGAGGATCTTTCGGACGAAATCCTGGAGCAACTTCCGACGAGATCATGGAGGAATTTTCGATAGAAATCCTGAAAAAACTTACCAGCTAAATTTTGGAGGAACTTCCGGATGATATCCTGAAGAAACTTCCGGACGAAATCGTGGAGGAACTTCCGGATGAAATCCTGGAGGAACCTCCGGAGGAACTCCTAGATGAACTTCTGGACGAAATCCTGAGGAACCTTCGAGCGAAATCCAGGAAAAAACTTTCAGATGAAATTCTGGAGGAACTTCTGGACGATATCCTGGAGGAACATTCGGACGAAATCATGAGGAACTTCTGGACGAAATCCTTCCAGACGACATTCTGGAGGAAATTCCGAACGTAATCCTCAAGAAACTTCCGGACGAAATCCTGGAGAAACTTCCGGACGAAATCCTGGAAGAACCTTCAAACGAAATCCTGGAGGAACTTCTGCACAGAATCCTGTAGAAACTTCCGGACGAAATCCTGGAAGAACTTCCGGACGACATTCTGGAGGAACTTCCGGACTAAATTCTGGAGGAAATTCCGGAAGAATTCCTGAAGATACATCCGAAGAAATATCTGGAGCAACGTCCAGGGAAATTTCTTGATGAACTTCTCATCGAACTGACGCCACCACTCCGCCTCCACTGGCTGAAAATGATCTACCACGCCGCTGCCGGAAAAATTTCAATCAACGCACAGGTCTAAAATTACTTCGAGAGAGAATATCGAGTAAGAGAGGTATCGACTTACGGAGGAAACGCAGTATGCTAGATTGAAGGGACTTTGAATTTCATCGAGCAAGGGAAGATATCGACTTACAGAATGACGAGTTGAAGAGATTTCACTGAAGTATCGATTTTCGATTTAATCGTTTTAGCAAGTTCAATCAAAGTTAGTTACCCATTTTCCGGGTTTTGAACCACCCGAACTAAACATGATTTTCCATGTTTTGAAATTCAGATGTGAAAATGTACATTATGTGGAAGATTTTGATTTGAAAAATGTATTGGAGGTAACCACTTTCCTTCGATGGAACTCGAATCCACAACCCTCAGCACAGTGGAAGTTTTATTGTGCTTCAAGTCGATTACGTGTTTTCTAAATAATTTAGCCCTTTAATGTCATAACTCTTAGTGGGATGAACTAAATGCATTGCAACATCAACTAAATGAAAGCAATGTTCATACTCGACAACTTTTTAAAACATTTTTTTTAATAATTGGAACAGATCTTCTATGTGTTTCAACAAATATCGTCATTCCCAAAAATCAACATTTTTCGATGATAGATGGCCTGTGAAGTTGCAGCTACACATTACTTTTAGTATATCCCGGTATTAAATCATAAGCGAGATCAAATAAAAATTGTATAAAATGTAGAAGTAACGGGCTTGGTAGTCATTTGGCTACCGCTTCTGCCTCATACGTAGGAGGTCGTGGGTTCAATCCCAGGTCCGTTCCATTAAAAAAGTAGCCTTCCAAATAAATGATAGATAAAAAAAATGTAGAAGTGGACTCCAATCTTAATTTGCGTTTGAGTGGCTTGCATGACTTGCACTTGCACGCTGACATGCATTTCCATCGAACAAATTACCATAAAATATTTTTATTTGGGATCTGAGATGATGAGATATTGTTACGTTGTTACCTTGGTAGTATGTTATTCACTCGTTACGGCATGTGGCAACGGCTAGCGTGTATAGAGCAGTTGGTAGAACGTTTGGTTGATAACCTGAGTGTCATAATATCGAATCCCATAGAAAATCAACCAACATTATTTTGGAGTTTTTTTTTAAATCTGGCAAGGAGTATTGTTTTTAAATTCATAATTTAAATTCAGTCGTTGAAACGGCAGCTCGCCAAAGAACCAGGACTTCGAGAACGAGTAAATAAGCAGATAGCCGATTACGAGTTGAAAGGTTACGCGCACCGAATAACCCCAGAAGAAGCTGAATCGGCAAATCCAGATCGTATGTGGTATCTTCCGTTCGGCATAGTGAGGAACCCGAAGAAGCCTGATTTGAGATGCCGCAGCGCGAGTAAACGGTGTCTCGTTGAACGACATGTTAATGAAAGGACCAGATATGTTGACATCCCTATTCACGGTCTTACTGCGCTTCCGTCAGAGACGAGTTGCTGTGTATGGAGACATCCGAGAAATGTTCCACTAAGTTCGAATCATCCAACAGGACAAACAATCACAGCGGTTCGTTTATAGGGAACAGCTAGATCGTGAACCTCAGATCTTCGTCATGGACGTAGCGACGTTTGGAGCGCCTTGCTCACCGTACTCTGCACAATACATCAAGAACAGGAATACAAACGACATTGCATATCAGTTCCCTAGAGCTGCTTCAGCGATCGTCAACGCCCACTACGTTGACGATTATTTAGACAGCGTAGATACGGTTGATGAAGCGGTTCAACTGGTACAAGAAGTAAAATATGTACACGCGCAAGGAGGATTCGATATCAGAAACTTTTTGTCAAACTCCTCCGAGGTTCTGCGACGTTTGAACCAGACCGAGAACGTACAGGACAAATCGATGAACTTGGACAAGATTGCAGACGCCGAGCGTATCCTAGGACGTATTCACCTGTTGGCGAGATTCTGAATATTTCTACAGTAGACGAGTGGTATTACGTCCCGTCAAAACAGAACGTAGCTGATGATGCAACAAAGTGGAAAATTGGACCCAGTTTGAGCCCGTTTAGCTACACCGGCATAGACTACTTCGGTCCAATCCTTGTGAAGCAGAGGCGCAGTCTGGCAAAGCGGTGGGTAGCACTGTTTACGTGTCTCACTACGCGGGCGGTGCATCGGGAGATAGTCCACAGTCTCTCCATGCAGTCCTGTGTGATGGCAATTCGCAGATTTTGTGCACGCAGAGGATCTCCATCTGACTTCTACTCCGACAATGGAACCTGTTTCCGAAGAGCTAACAACCCGTTGACGGAGCAGCCAATCATGAAGGTTGTGCAGTGACGTTCACCAATGCGAGGTCGAGCTGAAATTTCAATCCCCCATCTGCCTCCAATATGGGCGGTTGTTTGGAGCCCATGGGGCGTTCGGTAAAGGCCGCGATGGGAGACATTGCACAACATGCGCATCATCCAAACGACGAGGTTCTGGTAACTGTGGTGCTGGAAGCGGAGGCGATCGTCAACTCACGACCACTGACGTACGTTCCACTGGACGATGCCGAACAAGAAGCGTTAACCTCAAACCACTTTCTGCTAAACGGCTCGAGTGGTATACACTATAACCGAAGAGTCCACTGGTGTGTGAAGGAGCTGTATTGCATGACAGTTGGATGTTATCGCAGTATCTAGCGAACGTGTTTTGGAGACGTTGGGTCCGCGAGTATCTCCCAACAATATCAAGACGGACGAAGTGGTTCGAGCCCGTGAAACCCATGGAGCCCGGAGATGTGGTTGTTGTTGTCGACGAAAACAAGCGGAATGGATGGCAGCGGGTTCGTGTCATAGAAATCTCAAAAGGCAAGGACGGCTAAGTCCGAAGTGCAATAGTAAAAACCGCAGGAGGGATCCTAAAACGACCAGTGGTAAAGTTAGCTGTACTGGATGTCCGCGATGACCAGAATCAAGAAACCCCAGAACAACACGGGGGGGGGGGTGTTGAAAACCACCATTCTTCCAACACTGCTAATGGTAGTGCAGATTCCGGACGCTCCCCTGCAGCTGTCATCGCGACGGTACGTCAACGAAAGGAGAAGGAAGAGAAAAATGAAAAATAAACAATCCGAGTTCGTTAACGAGCAGTGCCTGTGTCGGCCAAATTGTTACTACTCCGTTTGTGTACCTCAGGGCAGTTAATTTTGTTGAATTCAGTCGACACTCGTCAGTGTCAAGTTCTCCAGATCAGTGTTGTAAAATGTCATTTGCATTCGTTTGTATAATTTTCCCAGAACTTGTTTCAGAAGGTAGCTATCAATTCATGTTGTATGACGAACTTATAGCGGTTAAATGGGCCTACAACTTTGTCTAACGAGCCTTTGCTGTAAATATGTAATCTGGGGCGTGGGAGGCAAAATGTTATTCAAATGACATTATGTCAAATGACACGTGACATTTTGGAGAGTTTTCACTCTCGAGCCTTTGATGTTATACTTAGAGCAATGTACCCTTGGACAAAAATATAACCCTACTCAAGCGTTATGAGTACATTCAAAATTATGGAAGAAATTTTGCTTCTAAAGAAAGTTATGAGCAAATTAGTCAAATGACATGCAGATGACATTTTACAAGCCTGCTCCAGATCCTATAAAGAATTCTCCGTGAAACCCGATATCTGTCCCCTGAAGTTTCGTTACAACCCGTTTGAGGCAGGAATACGCTTAGCCTCCATTCTGGGTAAAATTCCGACACGTGAGTTAGCTAATTTGTTAATTTAAATGGAAAATGCCTATTAAAACTATCTAAAACTTATTCTACTATAAAACCTAAATAGATGCTAGCTAAAACTTATTTCTAAAATTGAATTCCTAATTTTTTTCTAAATTAATAATAAAACACACCCTTTTGTTAGGTTAAAAACAAGACAAATAAGAAGCGTTTTGAGTCGAGGTTTCGTCAATTGGGTAGTGAAACATTGAATGTAAGTACTAGTATACTAGTACTCTGATTAACACTTTCCGGATATTGTACTTTGTTCAAATAGTAAAAGAAAATTATATGTTTGACAAAATTATTCTGACACATTCCCTAACATGCATTATTAGGTAACCTACTAACATGTAAACAAAAGATAAATATATTTGAAAGAATATATTTGCTAATGTTCTAACGGAATTGATAATCTAACGAAAATTGGATTAACTCCGCCTTCTATGATATCGCAACTACATGAGAAGTTCGCAATATGGCGCATGTCAATGTCAAGAAATTTAAAAAAAAAAAGGCGACACGATTGAAAGCATAATTCTACACTCCAAAACTCCATGGTAGCTTGCTTTTTAGACTGCCATAATCAGTTTTAACAGGTTGAATATTATTTTCATGAATAATGTAAGTCAATCATACTTCAGAAATTATTAAAATTGAATTTAATGCATTATTGTTACATAAAACTTCAGCCTGGATTTATATTCTTATATTTGATGTGAAAAAAGTTAAAATGGTTGAAATATCCATCAAAATACTGTTGAATTTAAAAAAAAAGTCATGGTTTTAAGGCTTTACTAAATCTTTAATATCTCAGCCCCGTTATATTATTTTTTCGATCTATTTTCACAAAAACTTTCCTTATGAAAAATATTTTTTGAATACTGGTTGACAATGCACGAGAAAAAAAATATTTTACGGACACGAGGTAAATTTCTGCAAAAATTGGCGAAAAATATGCATTTTCATGATATTGAATTGGTTCTAGAGGCCATATAATTGCATAATACCAACTAAATTACCATGTAGGATACTTATTATGGTCCACAGAAAAATCAAAAAATATTTAACGACTAAAAAAGTGATTAAAATGTGGCGAACATAGAAAATATATGACAATAAATAAGTGCAAAAACAGTGCAACAGCTTTTTTCAAAAATCGCTCTTTCGGAACCTCTAAACTATTTTTAGAATTTTGGGTTGTTCTACAGAAATGCTCCAGATGCGATTTTCTTTCATAAAAGGCTTGAGCACCATGACTTTTCAAACATATTGTTTTTTGGAACACCCTAAAGTAATTGTTAATTATCAATTACAGCTTAAAACTGCTTCTGTTGAACTGCTAAACAGAAGTGTTTTGCACCGCCTCGAAACCGTCTGATTCTCAACAATGGGTATTGCATATTAATATTTCAACTTTCAAAAACCTAATAGGAAGGGGAAGACAGAGGATTACCGAATAACTGAATCTTTTCCGATCATATGCTGACTTCGTCCGGCTAACGTCACACAAAACGGTTTTTCGTTGCCTATCGTACAGGAAAGTGTACAACACCAGATATTGGGATTATCACGATTGCAAAAATGTTGCAAAGAATCCCAAATTAAAATTACGGTCACCAGAAGAATACACCGGCCGTTGTTTTTTTGTTTGTTTGTTAGTCGTCAGCATATCTTCTTGCAGATTCAGGAAGAGACATTGCTTTTTTGAAGAGGTATGGAGGTTGGAAGTCTCCTGCGTTTGGTGAAGGTTACGTAGAAAACTCATTACAACATAAAAAAGATATTGCCGAAAATGTTTCGATGCTTCAGACGATCATCCAAACACAAAATCGACTTGAAGCACACCAACCAAGGCAAACAACCAACCGGTTAACCAAAATCGGTTAACTATATGAAAAAGTGGCTAATATTTGTTGGTTTTCATGTGCACACACACACATAAACACGGACAGACATTTGTTCAGCTCGACGAGCTGAGTCGATTGGCATATAACATCATGGGTCTCCGAGACTTATATAAAAAGTTCGATTTTGGAGTGAAATGTTAGCCTTTCGGTACAACTTTGTTGTACGAGAAAGTCAAAAACGAGCTAAAATTTTCACTAGAAGTTCAAGAAGTAGCATAAGGATTGTGAATACCAGTTGACAGACAGATCTAGTACGTATTTCTTGTGTCAAATTGCGTTTACGCTTCAAGTTGTTATTACACGGAAACAAATGCATACCCACAGGCATGAATAAAAATCATGAAATCATGAATCAGGTCAGTTCTTGAAACCATGATTATAATTCATGATTTCAGGAACATTATTCATGGTACTAGGCAATCCTCATCAGTCGACAGTATGCATAACCGGTTATATTTCGAACACTCCATTCCCAAGAAGTAAGAACGGCTGATAGGTAGCACGCTGGACTCTCACTAAGTGTACTCGAGTTCAAATCCCTGTTGAACTTTTTTTTTATTCTGCCGATCTTAACAAGCAAATTGTAACGCATTGGTTGCGTTACGCGAAAAAAAATCATGAAATCATGAATTATATTCATGGTGTATTTTCATAGCACGAAAACACGACGGATTCATGGAATCATGAATTATTTTCTCATTTCTGGGTACGGATTTTAACCCGTGATAATATTGCTCAGAAATTACTCGTTGCGAAATACGCAATTGTCGTTGGCAGTTTTTTGTCGGCAATTTCATCATTAACGAGTGCTACCTCCAAAACATTTCTGTTTACCAAATACAGATCTGTTTTCGAAACCATCCAGACCACTTGAATAACTACCCTAGTGGAAAAATGCTTGAAAAAAATAAAACGCACAAAATGCACCCTTCTTTCCATTTCTCGCTGAATGTTAATGTATCCAGGCTTGAGCCCACAAGATGGGTTTGGGGGACGCATTAATGGGGAATTAAACATTTATGTCACATTGATACAGTTCCGAAAATACGGTTTCGCACATTCGGTTCGGTCTCTGCGGGAGACCCTTTTGTGAATTGCTGTAGCTGTCATCCGGTGTGAATTGCGCAAAAAAAGGGTACAGAAAAAAATACGAATAGCATCCGATAGGGAGAAGAACTATTTCAGCAAGGTTTGTTGAACTACATCGTGAGACCACGGTTAGTAACCAATGTTCGCGGTAAAGGTTTGGCATAATTGTATTAAACTTATTTGTTTTTGAATCTATGTCTGGTATGGGACTTCTGTCGAAAAATCCTGACATTACCCTATGTACAAAAAAAAGAAGCTTTCCCCACAGATATATGTATATGAGCGTCATGGAGTGCATCCGGTTGTTTTTTTTTTGGCGTAGAGGGAGGTTTAAATAAAACCAAATGACAGTAGAATATAGTGCGTTTCGGTGGTACAAAATAGAGAGCCGGAAAAAAAAGCGGAATCCATAATGCAGGTGAATGAATTTTTAATTCCATTCAATTGAATCGGAATATTGATGGTAACGGGCTGAAGGACCTCGTGAAAAAGACTGCTTAATGCACCCAGTTCATGAAAAATTTGCCCTGCGGTATCTAGCCAAACCCGAGCAGAAATGCAATAAAACGGAACAAATGCGGCGTAATATCGTCTGCCACGCAACGTAATCGATGCTTATGGGTAAAAACCCGCCGGTTGACCGTGTTCGTCACTCACTTAATTATCCAAGAAGAAAATGTCATTCTTCATGCACTATTTTTGGAAATGTGGTAGAACTTCCATGCCAAGAAGTATCGCAGAAGGTTTGCACGCAACACTTGAAGACTTAGTGGTGGAGTGAAGTGATGCAGGGTTGGTTCGCTCGGAGGAGTATTCAAGAGAAGGTGTATAAACTTTTCTTTCACGATATGTTATTCGAGTGTATCGTGCAGAAATACACTTTCTCTTAGTATGAAATTGAAATAACGTGCGTCATACCTACTCTTCATCACATATGCCCACAAGTTTAAAGAGTACAGAAAAATGACAGTTTGCTGTATACCAAAATGCATCCATTTGAGCTGTGGTCTAAATCTTCCATGTAAATAAGTTGTTGGGAGTGCCTAAACATAGACCTTTTTATACACAACAGCAACACACGCGACCGAAAATATTGTAACTCTTTTATTCACTGGTCGACAGTAAATTTGTATTCGCGATGCTCATGTGTTGCATTTGTAGTTCTCGACCTCTAAAATCGACTGGTTACTGTCATTTGTTGTTGTTGTTTACCTTGCAGACCAAATGATCTGAATTCCAGAACAATTTGGAGAACCTAGAACATCTACCTCAAACTAATTTGGACTCCACATAATACGCAAGAGCTTTAGAGTCTCGCAAGGACAAGCTGTGTTTATTTTCGTTTTGAAGTTCTTCTTAATCGGTAAATTTTACTCATATTGAATTTGGTAAATCAAAATCTTCTACATTTTAAATGACAGCATCCGCACTCCAGCTGTTCTAGCAAAAAAAAAATAGGGTCTCTAGAAACAACACAAACTAGAAAACTACAGGAAACTAGATGAGGTGTTAACGAGTAGTACTCATCGTACTATTTAACAGAAAAATGAAAAACATGTATATTGAAAAATGGCGCATACGTCACTTTTTCAGATTACGGCAGCTAAGAGTCTCATTTTTTGCCTAAAAAACGCTCATGGGGACATTCAGATATCGTGATAACTTAGATTATTGTAATAACTTAGTATTTTAACTTATATGAACATGCAAGTGACTTCAACGCCGTTAAAGCGATGATCCCCTTCATATTTTGTAACCAAATAATCTCGGAATTTTAGTCGATTTTAGAGGTCGAGAACTACAAATGCAAAACATGAGCAGTATGTTCAATCATGTTTCCCTCGGCTTTATTCACACGCACGTGTAAGCGCTCTACACTCAGCGAACTGGACTAGTGAAATTCATAACTTGCACCTTATGCATCTTCGACTAATTATTCTATTAAGAAAATTATTTTGAGATTTTTCGTGGAATGTCTTCACTTTTCATAAGACGAGTTTGTATAATCCCATTGAATTCCACCACTTAATTGTATCTTGACAGATACGTATTTCGACCTCAACATTAAGGCCGTCTTCAGTGTCTCGTACTTGACTCGACTTGAAGAGAATGGTTGCCAATTATATTGATACTATTGATTATCAACGTTAAACTATTGAAAATGTTGTTTCTTTCCAAACCGCGTGAAAAATTCAATTCCGTTCATAATTCCCCAACACGGACATCAGATTGCAGTAAAATACGGGCCTTTTGATCCACTGCTTCGTTTTCCCTGTGTATAAAAAGCCCCGTGTTTCGCGTGCGCGCGTCATTTTCATTCTGGATGTCACGGCGGGCGTCCATGAAATTTTTTCGGTCGGTGGTGGTGGCGGTCGTGGAAGCAGCAGCAAATCATTTTCATCCGTGTCCCATCTTCGGCGGATCTGGCAATCGACGGCGTTCGTTGAACCGAATCATCGGATGGCAGTCGCGCAGCCCAGTGGCTGCTGATAAGGCACATAAGTGGCAATTAATCGGTTCTTTTCAGGACCATCATTATATTTGGGTGGAAGGTTAAGTTGAAATAATTTTCCTAAAGTGCAACCGTTAGGAACTGGAAAATTTTTCGGTGACATTTTCTAGCGTAATTCGGAGTTATATGATTTTAGTGATTGAGAATGTTGATATTAGACGAACTTTCTTCATAGAACAAAGCATAATTGTTTGGCATCGGTAGCGGAATCATAGCATTAGTGCCGGTCCGAGCATAGGCTGTCATCGGAAGATTGCTACAGCAATTCATTCACTAATGTGGCGTTTGCAACGATTTGGATGTTGTCGGTACAACATGAAATTTTCCCGCGAGACTCTAATTTTTATTTTTCCTGTTGATGATTGAAAAAGAAATCGGTTCCGAGATGAACTTTATTCAAAGCGCAACGCTAACGTCGGTAGTTGAATTCCAAGTAAGTATCGGAAGGAGACCATGCAAACAATTGTTTCGCATTATGACTGAAGAAAATTGTATGGCGTCAGTATTGATGTTTGCTACAGATTTTTTGACGTAAACTTCGTGTAAGGGGAAGACTCAGATACAGGGTTTAAAACGGAAATATCTAAATTCGAGACTGTCACAAAAATTAGGATAGATTTCAAACGCTAATAGCGTCTTTATCTTTCGATGGATTTTCGACATTTGCTTATCAATCGATTCGGAAACCCTTCAGCAATTTGCCAATTCTATTGATACTATAGATTATCATTAATGCTTAATTTTTTTTCTTACAACAAAAGTATCACTGGCGCGTGCTTACTCGAAATCTACATGCTGATACATTTACAGTTACATCAAGCAACTGAAAACCGAAATACGCCACTCCAAAATTACGAGGCAATGTTAGAAAAAGACAAAAGATAGGAAAAATAACACGGTGTGTAGTGCCTCCCCGAGTCACCTTAAGGGAAGATGCTTTAATTACGGAACGCAAAAATTAGGCATTTTCAACCCTCCCTCCCCCCTATGTCACACTTTTTGTATGAAGCATCTAAAAATTATGTATGGGTCGTCACACTTCGCCCCACCCCCCCCCCCCCCCTAAGCGGTCCGTGATTTGTGGACGCCCCCCAGAGCCACCTTCATTCTTGGGAGCCGATCGTTAGTACTTCATATCAAATATCATATCATATCATAGCATATCAACGAATATTGTGGCCAAATTTCATAAAATTTGGTCAACAAAACCCCCCTGACAATAATAGAACAAAACCTGCCAAAGCCGTCATTCCCCCTATTTCAGACAAGAAAATTTAATCTGAGCGCTGCTAATGTTGATGACGACGACCGCGCGACCCACACCATCGCCGGGAATAAAATTTCCGGTAGGAGCTCCGCCGATGCCGAAGGTGGTACCACGGTCTGCTCTCCGCGACATCTCGAACGAAATGGCTCGCGCGCGCATTTTTTTTTTTTTTCATTAAATAAATTTTTATTTCAGATTTTTATAATACATACATTAATTCAAACATTTTAAGAGATTTACCACTAGGCATGTCAACTTTCGTCCTGTTATTAGTTGTTCTACGGTGCTTACAAACTGTATATGCTTAAGTGTTTGAAACATTTGTTTCTAGTTTTTGATAAAATGCTTAACCTAACTTAAAACTAAACTACCTACTAATTATAAATGTTCCTAATAACTTCGTATTCTGATAGCCTTGTTTTCAGTATAAATTTTTCTTTGATTTTTTGGAACCTTTGTTCCAATGGTTCCATTTGAGCCAATTCATGTACTACAGTAGTTCTTGTGCTTCTTTCTAATCCCAGAATAAGTTTAAAAATCTGTTTTGTACGATTTGGAGCTTCTTCTTGTGGCTTTTGGCACACATGTCCCATATAGGTGCTGCGTAATCTAAAACCGGTAGTACTATCTCACGGGTAAAAATCCGTTCCCAGAAATGAGTTTTCATGCTATGAAAATACACCATGAATATAAATCATGATTTCATGATTTATTTTTGCGTAACGCAACCAATGCGTTACAATTTGGTTGTTAAAATCGACAGAATAAAAAATAATTCAACAGGGGATCCGAACTCGAGTACACTGAGCGAGAGTCCGGCGTGCTACCTCTCAGCCATTCTTACTTCTTGGGAATGGAGTGTTGGAAGTATAACCGGTTATGCATACTGTCGACTGATGAGGATTGCCTAGTACCATGAATAATGTTCCTGAAATCATGAATTATAATCATGGTTTCATGAACTGACCTGATTCATGATTTCATGATTTATTATTCATGCCTGTGGGTATGCATTTGTTTCCGTGTGTTTGTACACGGCTAATTTGTTTTTGATGTTAAGTTTAGAATTTTCGCTGATAAGGGGATATAATTTGTTTAGTAGTATAAGGCATTTAGTTCTTGTTTTCTCTACATGTTTGTTAAACAATAGCTTTGTATCTGTAGTTAGCCATAAATAGTTTACATCTGGTGACCAGTCTATGGGATTTCCTTCAATAATAATTTTTGAATTTGGTGTATGTTTAGGTTTAGAATTTTTGACAAATACTAACTAAAATCTAACGCGAACTAATTTCTAAATCGTCTAAGACGAATTAAGTACTGTCCATTTAATTCCACCAGTTAATTTTCGTTATCTTTGCAGATACGTATTTCGACCACAACTGTGTGGTCGAAATACATATCTGCAAAGATAACGAAAATTAACTGGTGGAATTAAATGGACAGTACTTAATTCGTCTTAGACGGTTTAATACATTCCACTAAAAGAGCTTAATATATTTTTCTAATTTTTAACTAATTTCACAAATCAATGCTTTTGGTACCTGGTGGGTCGCAAGCAATATGGGATTCTGCTAGGTGGGTCGCATATCCAAAAGTTTGGAAACCTCTGATCTAGGTACTTATCTAGGTACTTTTACTACGGTGTTTACTTCTACTCGCTTTTTGTGCTTAATGCTTAGGTATAAACTTGAAGGGCCAGGAGCTACCATTTCTTTGATCTTTATCCAACAACCGCGTTTGTACCTGTCGGTAGATTTCCAAGCTCTCAGCATCATCAAGTTTCCACGGAGATTTTTAAGAAATATCTCTTCTCCGTCGTCTTATGACAAGTAATTATTTTATTTTTCACATGTCAAATTTGGTTTCATTTGTTTGATTAATCCTCAAGTTATTCAGTAATTGATATTTCATTTGCATGGGAGACCCTCTCTTTCTAGAGCGGGGAGGGGTCTCGTGCCACCTTAAAAACATTTCTTGTCTACAAAAACCTTCGCATGCCAAATTTGATTTAGTTTGCTTGATTAGATCCCGACTTATGCAGACATGTGTATTTTAATTGTATGGGAGTCCCCCATACATATGGGTCTCGAATCATCTAAAGAACCTTCCCCGGCCCAAAAAAATCCTGCCTACAAATTTTCACGCCGATTAACTCAGTAGTTTCCGAGTCTATAAGGGTCAGACAGACAGAAATTCATTTTTATGTATATAGAAGAAGAAGAAGATAAAATACGAGCTCGGTGGTCTAGTGGCTACCGCTTCTGCCTTATAAGCAGGATGTCGTGGGTGAAATCCAAGCTCATCCCTTTCCTACTTTGTATTTCTAATTTAGTTCATCCTGTGTTTCACGTTCCACCAAAACGATTCCTACTGTTATAACCTCCCATACTAACAATTCCAAAACCTCCCGAGGCGCCTATGAGAGGTTGTAGAGTTTTCTGCATCTTGGACACCTAGTCCAACAAACCATCCATCCCCTTCCTCAGCATTTGCAAGGACGTGGCCAGGACAGATCTCGACTATTGGAAAGTGCATTGCTACCATCTAAGAGATATTGATTAGTCCCAAATCAATATCTGTGGTAACGGATGAAAGTGATGCAACTCTCATACAATAGTCTTGGCTTCTACCACCTACGAATTTGTGCGAAATGCTCAATGCTAATGCTAATAGAAGAAGAAGAAGATAAAATGGGCGAAAAAAACAATGTGCAGGCTTCCTCCAGGAATTCCTTAAGGCAATCTATCTGGAATACCACCAGGATTTTTTTTAGAAATTATTAGAATCCCTAAGAATATTTCATGGAAAATCCAAAGAATTGCTATCAAACGAATTATGCGAATAAAAATTAAATTTTCTGTGTGTTAAACCCAAATTCATGAAAATTTCGAATAATTTCTTGTGAAAATTTCAAATAGAAATTACACCAAAAGTAAGGAATGGGTGGAAATGGAATTTGTGGAGGTATTCTAAAACGATCTTTCCCGTCCCGTTTATTTTATAAAAAGTCAACTTTCCGAAAGAAAAACCCATATTTTATGACGCCTCTAAGTATTTTTAAATTATAAAATTGGCCTAACATTGGCACGATTTTGAACGAACATAAGGTGAAATCCTCAGAACGGCTCACACGTGCAGCACTTTTTCGGTTTTTGTTTTCGATTTTTAAAACAAGGGTTCTACTGGAAAGTTTACCTTAAATAATTCGAAGAATCGAGTAAGATAAAGTATCAAGAAACACCCGGACAATATTTGAAGGAACTGGAGGTGGAACTCCCGGAGGAACTCCCGGGGGAATTTCCGGAACAACAACTTGAGGAATTTTCAGAGGAACTGCCGGTGGAACCACCGGAGTATTTTTTTGGACACCAAGAGTGTCTCCTCTGAAACTCCCGGAGGAATTATGGGTGAAACTCCCGGAGGAACTCCCGGTGGAGCTCCTGGAGGAATTTTCAAACAAACACCTGGAGGAACTCCAGGAAGAACTCCAAAAGAGACCCCCGGAATAACTCCCGGAGAGACGTCCGGAGCAGCTCCCGGAGAGACACCCGGACAGCTCCCGGAGAAATTCCCGGAGGAATTCCAGGAGAAACTTCCGGTGGAATTCCCGGAGGAATTCCCGAAGGAATTCGCAGAGGAAATCCCGGTGGAATAAAAGGAGGAGCTATCGGAGAAACTACCGAAGGAACTTTCGAAAGAATGCCCGGAGGAATGTTCAGAGGAACTTCCGTAGGAACTCCCGGAGGAAGTCTCTAAGGAATTCTTGGAGGAACTCACGCAAGAAGTCGTGAAGGATCTACCGGAATAATTTCTTATTGTAGAAAGCATAACTCCCGAAGAAAGTTTTGGAGGAATTTCCAGAGCACCAACTGGAGGAATTTTCAGAGGAGCTGCCGGTGGAGCTCCCGGAGTAATTTTTAGGACACCAAGAGGGTCTGCCATTGAAACTCCCGGAGGAATTCTCGACGGAACTCCCGGAGGAATTATGGATGAAACTCCCGGAGGAACTCCAGAAGGAACACTCGGTGGAGCTCCTGGAGGAATTTTCGAAGAAACACCTGGAGGAACTCCCGGAGAGACTCAAGGAAAGAGATGCATTCTGAACACGAGATCGCGTGTTCGTGTTCAAAACGTTCTGAACACAGCACACTGTTCAAGAGCACTGACCCAACATAGCAACTTGTATCCTAGGAAAACAAATTCAAGCGACGACATGCTACACATTTTTCGTCTAGTAATGGAAGACGTGGGCATCTAACGGTTAGAAATCAAGCATGCTCGTATATTTTTGCAAAGTTTCAAATCAAGGGAACCTCCGTTACCATGATCGTTTTTGCTTGCGTACCAACCCAGTGCACATTGATCTGTGTTCAGGTTCAGAGTTTATAACTAAGAACATTAAGGCACGCTCTTGGCTCATGTTCTGTTCAGGATGCATCTCTGCTCAAGGAATAACACCTGGAGAGACACCCAGAGCAGCTCCCGGAGAGACGTCCAGGGCAGCTCAAAGAAGAACTCCCGAAGGAATTCACGGAGGAACTCCTGGAAGAATTCCAAGAGGAACTTCCGGCGGAATTCCCGGAAGAATTCCCGAAGGAATTCCCAGAGAAAATTCCGGAGGAATAAAAGGAGAAACTATCGGAGAAATTACTTTCGGGAGGAATGCTCGGACGAACTTCCATAGGAACTCCTGGAGGAAGTCTCTTAGGAATTCTTGGAGGAACTCCCGAAGGAGGTCCTGAAGGAACTCCCGGAATAATTTCTGGAGGAATTCCTAGATAAACTATTGTAGAAAGCCTAAATGAATTCCTGCAGAATGCCTGAATGTACTCCCGGAGGAACTACTTGTGGAACTCCCTGGTGTATTCTTGGAGAAACTATCGGATGAAATTTTTCGAATGAAATCTCGAAAGTCTCGGAGAAATTCCCGTAGGAACTTCTGCAGGAACTCCCGGATGAGTCGCTGAAGGAAGTCTCGGAAGTATTCCCGGATGATCTCTCGGAGCAATTGACACTCCCTTGACTCCCACTCCCTGGAGATATTCTCGATGGAACTTGCGGGGTAATATCCCGAGGAACTCCTGGAGGAATTTTCGCAGTAACTCCCAGAAGAATTTCCGGGTGAACTTCCGAAGGAATTTTCGGAAGAACTCCTGGAGGAGTTTCCGGAGGAACTCTAAGAAGAATTCCCAGAGGAGCTTTCGAAGGAATTGTCCCGGAAACTTTTGGAGAAACTCCCAAATTAACTCCCGGAGGAATTCTTAGAGGATTTCTCCGGTCAATTATTGGAGAAATTCCTGTAGGATATCCCTGATATATTCCTAGAGGAATTCCAGGAGGCATTCTTGAGAGAATTGCCTGGGAGATGTTATGGAGGAATTTTCAAATGAATTCCCGAATGAAATGCTGAATGAATTCATGCATAAAGTCTTGGAGGGAAGGGTTTCCTGGTAAATATCTGAAGGAATTCCCAAAGAAATACATGCAAAAAATCCTGGAAAAATGCATGAGAAATTCCCGGATGAGTTCCCGAAGGGAATACATGTAGGAATACTCAGAGGAATATATCTCGCAAAAAATCCTGGAGGATTTCCCGGAAAAGTTCCCGGAGGAACTCTCAGAAAAAGCCTTGGAGAAATTACTGAAGGAGCTTCCGGAGAAATATCTGAAGGAATTCCCGGAGAAATGCCAGAAAGAATTTCCGGGGCTAATTCTAAAGAAATTCCTGAAAGAACTCTTGGAGGTTTCTGGAGGAGCTCCCAAATTAATTCCCAAATGAAGTTCTGGAGGAAGTTCCGAGTGAAGTCCGAAGGTGCAGAAAAATACCTGGAGAAATTTATGAAGGATATTCTGGAGGAATTGCAAAGAAGATTTCCAGAACGGAATCCAGAAGGAATTCGTTATTGAATTTCTAGATGAGTTCCCGGAAAAAATCCTGGAAGATGTCCCAAAGCAATTTCAGGAAGAGTTTCTGGAGGAATTCCCAAGTGAAATACCGAAGCAGAATCGAAGGATTTCCGTCATACTTTTTTTTAAGAAACTTCTGGAGGATTTATCGGAGGAAATCAAACTCTTAAAGGAATTCTCGCATGCATTCCTGGAGGAAATGCCGGAGATTTTTCTGGAAGAATAGTCGAAAAAAATTCTAGAATAAACTTTTCAAGGGAAGAAAAGAAATCTTCAAGGAATTCCCTGATAAATTACCAGATCATTTGAATAAGAGGTTTCTAAATAAATTGTTGGAAGAATTTACTGTATAGTTTCTGAGGGAATTACATGAGGTTTTGTGAGAAGGTTTTTTCGAATGATTTTCAAGAAATTTTTGGACCAATCTCAGGATAAATTTTAATAGTTCCGAGAGAGCATCTAGAATGATTTCTGGTAGAGACATATTATTGTGTAGGAGGTAGAGAAAAGGAAAATATAACATCAAGTAGATGGAATCTTTGAGTAGAAAACGAGGAAACGATAAAATCAAGTATAAAGTAGATAAAATAATAGAAATGTGATTTTTGAAGTTTTTGGCGAACACCAAGGAAGTCTTGAGATAACCTCTAGATGAGATTAAAAATTTGGTTGGATTATAAATTATGTACGGATCAGACTGAAGACCAGATAAATATCATGTTTTAATTTATTTCAAATATGTTACAAAAAAATCTTTAATAAAACATTGTTAAAAAAAAATACTCTTTAAAAATATTCGCAAGGAAAATTTAGGTGTCGATGGATATTTGTTTTTTCTTAATTGTTCGCTCTATTTTCGTCAGCGTCAACGCATTAAATTTAAATATTTTTAAAACCGACGCGCCCGACGCTGTGACGCGGTTGATTTAGAACATTGAGTGCAGTAACGCGACGCGTTATTGTGGTGTTGATAAGAAAATAACCATTTTATAATCAACGCGTCAACGCACTGTCAGCACGATGCGACGCAAAACGCGCTATTGTGATCCAGCCTTCCTGAAAAAAGCTGCAAGATGAGGACGAACCTCCTGCAGTTCATCTCTGGAAAGAATACTCCAAGCGATCGGGTCGCTTTGTCCTTCTTCCTTTTCATGGATTGCCCAAGACCATAGCGTTGACAGAAGGAAGGGTCCTTCTTATATAGACGAATCAATCCGTAAGTGCAATAATGCTACACGAGACTGGTGCACATAACTGACCTAGACCCAGTTACTATCAGGAGATGTACCACTCGGATAACATGTCCAACGGCCATTCAACTAGCGTGATCGCAGTCGAGCGTCAAACGCACACGGCCTTAAAGGTGGAGCAATAATCTGCTGAGGCTACGTTTCAACCTGCGATCAATTTCATATACGACCGCAACTAAATTATGATGGAATCAGCACCAAGTTCTGAAACCAACCGATACCTATAGATTATAGCTATTCACGTCATAGCAGGCAAAAAAGAAACCAACCAGCACCACCGTTTGCAAATGAGGCTCGAGCCACACCGGAAAATCCAAAAACTTCACGGATTGGTACAGGAGACGGGCGCTGAAGATCAACGACCTAACTGGAAATACACCCAGGTTTTTTTACACGGTTGGAATTCATTAATTTCTCGGTCAACCTAAACTTTCACAACTTTTTAAATATCCCCTGAATTTTCTTTGATTTTTTGTGAATTTTTTCGTGGGGTTAACTTATGGTTTAATTAACGCTGAAGGTCTTAAACGACTAAAACCAAACCGTGAAAAAAAAACCTGGGTGTACAATCAAGTCAGAAGTAGCCATATCCACGTGTTGATGGGTTGTTTTCTTGGAGATCTGGTCATTTTTCAATAGGAAAAATTTATAAATTTTGGCGGAAAATAAGTTTTTTCAGAGCAATTTTGGCGTATATAATTAAATTTCGTGAAAAACATTTGATTTGGTGGGTCACGTGCTCCATCGTGCCCCAGCTTAGCTCCGCCAGTAGGAAACAATGATAAATGAATGTGTTATTTTCGCATATACACACAGATAGACATAATCTCAATTCGTCGAGTTGAGTTGATTGGTTTATAAAAGTTAGCTCTTTAGGTCTCCATTCAAAACATGAGCAAGGAAAAAATCAAAAGTATCAGTTATTGATAAATTCATTATAACGCACTTACTTCTACCTTATTATCGAACGTGATCAATTTTATTCGGGCACACGTATTCGAATGAGGCAACCGATGCAAATATTTGAAAACACAAATCACTACACGCATTCGGGTATTATTATGCAATCAATCACTGCTTTGTTTATTTACATTTCAATCGAAAAGGGATCACTTGAGTACCTATCAGCAAAACAGAACTCACCCAACAGACAAACCAAAATTCTGTCGGTAAGCTTCTGTTATTCCAATCAACCACATGTTGCAGCAGGCAACATCTTGTAAATGCAAATAAGCGCCTTTTTGTCAGGTCAATGTCACCACCATAATCATTTGACCACCGCCGTTTCGCACCATCCCTTATTTGATTGCTACACCTTGAAACCCAAAAAAAATCATTTCTAGGAACTTTTTTCAAATGGGCCTAATTGATTCTGACCTTGATTTTTGGATTGGCTATTGCGTTCTTAATTGAAACTATTTTGGTCAACTAATGCATTCAACAGAAAGAATAGATTGCGATCTATCTGGTAGTAACGTCAGTGGAACGAAATATGTTACATAGAGAGAGTATTAGTCGTTTTAAATTTCAAGGTCAAATACAGTTACGCCTATTTGAAAAAAGTTCCTAGATTTGTCCCATCCAACACAATGCCTTGCACAGCCGGTGTACCACCAAAGCTTGGTTTCCGAAACCGATTAAACTCATTAAATCTACCGTGCGTCGTCTTGCACTGGCCGATGGACCAGATGATGCTGTCGACCCAGGGAGGGGCAGTTGGAGCAATACAGAATGCTTTCATAATTCTAATATTATTACGGTATTTCCACAAAATGCTATCCTAACATTCCACTAAACACGATTCAATTATTAAAACACGGATAGTTTATCGCAACCGAAGCTCGTTGCGCATTTTGGGACATCTTCCCCTACACGTTAGTATAGGACTGCGAGTGAGGCGGCAATGTGTCATTCCTGTATCATTATAGAGCGACACGACAAAACACGCGCTCCTTAGCCCCAAGCGAAATGTACTGCTGCATGATTTCGGTTGAAATGCTCCCATCATCATCAGTCGACATCCTAAAAGTGCAAAAAATAGTTCAATTAACTAACTGGAGAGCACATACCGAGCCAGGGTTTCCGGGCAATTACACGCTCGCTCGCTCGCTCGGAGGCGAAATCTTTTCGCTGCCGTTTGGGTGCACCGAATTTGAAAATGAAGTAAATTTTTTCTGAGGATGAAATTATCGCTCATTACCGGCATGTGTGACGGCGAAATGGTTAGATTTTATTTTCTCCCATTTTTTTGCAATTAGAAGCACAATGTGGAAGAATTTGAAACACGTGGAGTAATCAGTGAACCGCACTTCGGTGGGTTAAATTGCGGATTCCGAAAGTTTCTTGGGAAAACCAAAAGAAAATTAACACATTCCCTTCGCATGGCAGAAGGAAGGTCGTGCGACTTATATTGTCACCAAAATAGCCCTCCACTCGTTTTCAAACTCACTTCTATAAATCATCAAACCTGCCGTATCCAATCATAACGGAACTATCAAATATATGTACTGTTGCATCTAATTCTATCATGAATATATATACAGTAAGTCTAAGTTTTTAAGATTGTATTCATTTGAATTTCCGCATCATTGTGAAATCATTCATTCTATTCATAAAACATGGAAGAATGTAGAACTGGCGGGATGGTTGGCGTCATATGACCGTCCAATAAGAAAAGACACAGACTAGAGTGTGCCAATTACAGAGGGATTACTCTTCTGAATTTAGCGAAATAAATTTCGTCACGTTTAACAGACAGAGGCCGCTTCAGGAGGCCTTCATTGGCGAATAGCAGGCAGATCTAAGTAGATCATAACAGACTACGTATAGGTAATTTAAGATAATATTAAATATCACCTTCATGATTTTTTTTTATTCTTTTATTTATTTACATTTGGTTGGCCACCAGCACTACTAGGGCTATATAACCCTCATGAAATAATTTCAGTCTGAATTTAAGCAACCAGCGCATGATTATTTCAAACATGACTTACTCAGTTTTCTTCTTCATATCATCGGTAAATACCTGTACCTAAATATCATATTGACAATTTTAATTTCGTGCGAAAAATACGAGAAAAGCAAAAAAACATAATTAGCCTTGATTATATTAACATTTGGTGCTAAGACTCTTCATTGAACGTCCCGACGGTCGGGATCAGATATATGTGGATAATTATTTAAGTCATCAAAAATGTGTTTAGTTTTACAGAAATTTATTAGTTTTCGAAATCTAAATAAATTCTCACTTCATTCGAAAATTGACAGTTTACAACCTAATATTAATTTGTAACGAAATAAGTTGATAAAGAAGGCTATTTAAATAGCTTTCGAAGTGTCAATTTCGCTTGTGACCTTAAATGGATTGAAGCTGTGTAAAGTGCTTTCATATGATTAGAAGATCCAGTGAGTAGAGAATCAACACTATCAACATGCGGTCATCAATGCTTTTTGGCTTTGCATACTAAATACGTCAACCACTTTGGAATCTATCAAAAGGCAGTTCATAGATTCATTTATTATTATTATCTTTATTAGTGAGGTTTTCGGCCCTAGGCCGGTTTTCATAGATTCATTGTTCTACTCAAAAGGAGGAAGAAGGCAAGGACATGTCTCACCATTACCTCCAAACAATTGCAAAAACCTCTCTCGGGATAACTTCCCGTGGAAGATCTGGAAAGCTTTACATCGAATCTGGAAACAATTTTCCGTGAAAATAAGTGTTGTTAATAATAATAATAATTTAATTAATAATAAAATAAAATAAAAGAAGAATTTCCCGTGAAAATTAGAGAAAACAGGAGGAAGGGTTATTTATACTTCCAAGTTTTTTAATTCTCCAAGAATTCCTTATCTATGAGTTTTAGGGATTCGCTTATTCTGAGGTTGTGAGGAATGAATAATGCGAGTCCTGAGGAATAAATAATGTGTGTCCCAGAATTTCTGGATTCCTTCATCAATTCCTATAAATTTTTCTAGGATTTTATAAGGACAGACAAAATCACCGTCTTCGACCAGGGGTCGTACAGACTGAACACTTAACATTTATAATGAGACAACGGACAGAACATTTACACAACACCTAGTGGACCAGTGGAGGACGTAAGACTACGTCTGTATTTTCTATATTGGGGTACACTTTAGGATTGCAAAAATCGGGGACCGTCACGAAAATATGATAGACTTTAAACTTTAATATCTCAGCCGTTTCTCGATGGATTTTCAATTTTTTTGGAAGATTCGATCAAGGGTTAGTCAACGCTTCTTTGTATTTATATGAAAATACTGATTTCTAACTATTTATTATCGATAATTGATAAAAAGTTTAGAAATAGGTAATCCAACCAATCACGTACATGCATCACTAGCACGGATTTCAAAATCAAAGCAACTTGCGGGTTTGGATCTAATCCTCAGTTTAAACAAGATTTCACGCAGAGCGGGCGCATCGAAGTGATCGCAGCGGAGCGGGCACAGCATCACGGAGGCACTGGTAACATTTTCAACGGGAATCCAAATCAATCTCAACGAACCAGCATTTTATTTGAAGAAGGGGTTGACTACAAAAATAGCACTGTTGCGATCCCGCGCCGCCGGTGGCGATGCTGGAAATTTATTACAAATGGTGGTGTCAGTTAGTTGTTAGAAAGGCGCATTAGGGAAAGAAAATTGGTCCTTCTCAGGACCAGCATTTTCTGAAAAGAAAGGTTTAATTGCGAAAATTGACTGTTTCGGTGGCATCGGCGTTGGTTAGTGATTCCATCCATTCAAATTTACGGGCTTTATTTATTGAATACAAGAATGCTGCATTCCAGCGCGCGAGCCATTTTGATCGGGATTCCGCAAAGAGCGGTTCAACCAATTATAAGGCAGTGGCAACTATATTACCACCAACAAATTATGTTTTTCTGTTTATTAACAAGAGCTCTACTTATTATTTCCCATGTAGTGGCTATATTTGCTACCTAGTAACTTCCCTGATGAATTTGGACCATGAAAAAATGAAATATCAATTTGAGAACGGTTTTCTTACGAACGTAAGTTTCAAGTGGAAAAAGAATTTTCAGTTATAATTCGATGAAAACAGACGACATAGATATACTTTTTCCCATTGGAAATAATTATTTTGAATCTCATGTGTTAGATTATGACGTGATTAGCGTGAAAAATGCTTTGCCTTTCTGGTATATTTATTTTTTGACAAAATTGCTTGGGGAAAAAAAGTGCAAAACAAAAAAAATCACTCATAATGCGTTTTTCAACTAGGACTCCTAGCTAAAAATGTAACGTGCCTTGTTTTAATTTATTTAACGTAAAACCTAGTTTTTTTTAAATATTTTATTTATTTTTGTTGTTGCCTTTTCTCCCGCTAGCAAAGCAGTGGCAAATATCATTCTCCGAACGCCCGTTGTCTGCGGAATCCCGATCAAAATGGCTTGCGAACGCCGGAAAGCGGCTTTCTTATATCTAATGAAGTAATTCCATTGTCGTCGCCTCTTCATTAATCGTTATGAGTGCACATTTTATTTACACCCATTTCAGATCACAAAGGGGCGGGGCTTCTTCTTCTTATTGGCATTACATCCCCACACCACCTCGCAAGCTTAGTGTTCATTAAGCACTTCCTCAGTTATTAACTCCGAGGTTTCTAAGCCAGGTTACCATTTTTGCATCCGTATATCATGAGACTGACACGATGATACTTTTATGCCCAGGGAAGTCGAGACAATTTCCAATCCGAAAATTGCCTATACCGGCACCGGGAATCGAACCCAGCCACCCTCAGCAAGGTCTTGCTTTGTAGCCGCGCGTCTTACCACACGGCTAAGGAGGGCTCAATGGGCGGGGGCGGGGCTAATGAGCTTAATGAGCTTAATTCATTGAATACAAGAAAGCTGCTTTCCGGCGCGCACGATCCATTTTGATCGAGATTTCGCAAAGAGCGGTTCGACAAAATTTGATGCAGCGGAGCGGAAACAGCAGCACGAAGGCAAGGGTAGCAGTGGCAATGCTGTAAATTTATTCCAAACTAGCAGACCCGACGAACTTCGTTTCGTCGGACAGTTTCAACGTAAGGTGCCGACAAGCGTTTGGTACAGTTAGTTTTTCATTTAAACAAATTTATTGCACCAAAGAACAACTTTCTGTCGTTGCCAAATGATAAATTTTGCACTTAGAAGAAATCTACCTTCCCTTGTGCAGCAAAGAGCCGATATATTTTCAATAATGCGAATTTTCAATCCCTAACAGCAAAAAAAATCAAAATATTGTGAGGAAATTTTATTTTACTAATACTACTAAAGGGCATTTTTCTGTCGTCGCCAAACGATTAAGTTTTGCACTTCGAAAGAGAAAGAGACACAAACTATGATGACAAATGCCATCCCATTTTCGTATAGCTACGTAGTCCTACGTCACTTTTGCGTACAACCCGATTGGGCCTTTGAGTTTTTACAAGGGAGAAAGCATTGACGCACGACCTTGCACACTTGTTTAGTAGTTGCCAAGCTACAGCAGGGGAGTAAGCCTGCCATCCACGAACAAATCAAGCCTACCAAAGATGTATTCTCCGTGAGAAATGAGGAGTGAGAAGTGAGACGTCTCTATTCTCATTCCTAATTTCTCACTTTTCAAAAGACCTATTCGGCCAAATGTCCAATTCGGCCATATTCTATCACAAACGCCCGAATGACATAAACCCGAATTCCATTCGCCCGAATGACAAACGCCCGAATGTAACACATGCCCGAATTCCATTCGCCCGAAAAGACCATTTTCCCGAATGAACCATATGCCCGAATGAACCATTCGCCCGAATTGGTAATACAATCAGCTAGAATGAGAAGGTACGTCCCGTGCGGCTGTGTAGCTCAAACAGCGTCTGCCTGGTATCCAGCAGCTGATAAACGGAACACTGTATCGCGTCAGCTATACCTACGATACTATAGGTAACGCGACCCCGGCTTACTGAAGCCTTTCAAATAACACGAAAAAATGGAGAAAGAAGAAAAAAGAACGTTATTTTTGGGAACCGACCCGTCAACGACTATGATTGGAAACTCGGTACCTGGATTCTCAGGACCCTAAATGAACCTGGACGAGTGAGCCTTCTGGCTCGTGAACTGCAGAAAGCTGGAGTAAAGTAGTTATTCACGCTTTATATGATACTAATCAAAGAACAACTCAACTTGACTAAACGATTGGTACGGGCATTTGATACATTCGGGTCAATGGTCCAGTCGGGCAAATGGTATTTTCGGGTGTTTGGTCTTTTCGGGTATCTGTTCTATTCGGGCGAATGGAATTCGTGTTTATGTCATTCGGGCGTTTGTGATAGAACCCTCGGCCAAATGACCCTTTCGGCCAAACGACTCTTTCGGTCAAATTACTTTTTCGGCCAAATGACCTTTCGGCCAAACGACTCTTTCGGTCAAATTACTTTTTCGGCCAAATGACCCTTTCGGCCTAATGACCCTTTCGGCCAAATGACCCTTTCGGCCTATTGACCCTTTCGGCCAAACCACCCTTTCGGCAAAATTGACCGTTCGGCCAAATGACCCTTTCGGCCTAATTACCCTTTCGGCCAAACGACCCTTTCGGTCAAATGACCCGTTCGAAAAATGACCCTTTCGGCCAGATGGGTTTCGGCCTAATGGTTTGTTCGGCCTAATGGCATTCAGCCAAATGGCTTTCGCCCGAATGGGCTTCGGCCAAACGTCCCTTCCCCCTCACTTCTGGCATGCCATACGAGGCTGACTTAGGTGCTCACCACCATGTGAGGCTGACTTGGATGCTCACTCTACTCCTCTGCTACACAACTGCTCCTCTGCCATGTCTCGGCTCGGCTATCATGCAGGCTGTACGCCATCGTGGTGCTGATCGAGTGTGCTGCAGTCAGTTCTTGCTCGGGAATTGACTCCCCGTAGACCTCCAAGGTTACGTCATATGCGAAGCCGATGATTTTAACACCAGGAGGGAACTTTAGCTTCAGAACCTCCTCTCGTACATAAGGTTCTATAATACCGGGCACAGTATTGAACCTTGTGGAACTCCTTTTACTTTTTACAAGGAGTAATGCATTATGCACTGACCCAGCACATGTGGTGTAGTTGCCAAGCTACCGCAGTGTGAGACTTTCACCCACTAATCCCTCCTTGGGCATCAACCCTAAACTAGCAAATATGTAAACGGGCCATAACACTCCACTACCATGCCTTGAGGAGTCAATAGTGGTAATTGCCTGGGCCAACATACACTACGCTAAGACACTCCTACCTCAGCATGTGGGGCCCACATGGGGAGTCCCCATGCCAATTGGCATAGGTCCTGCTTGCGGGCACATGTAGCTTTTTGTAGAGGTTTAACAGAGCCCAGTGCCAAACCTCCCCACACACTTAGTTTTTATTTCTGCAGCTCGGCAAAAATCCGCACAGCCGTGCGCCAGCAAAATGAAAAACTGATATTTCAGTAAAAATGGCGTTTGTTAGCTGATTTTCGGCAAAATATTTGCTGATTGTCAGCAATTTTGACAGAAATCTCGGCAAAAAACATGTTTGCTGGGGCACGGCTGTGCGAATCTCGGTAAAAGTTCAACATTTTGCTGAGATCCCGGTAAAAAAAATTAAGTGTGCACGTCCTTGGCAGGCTCCCTTAGTCGCAGAGGGCCGTGGGGAGGGGTCATATAGCCGTTGGACGTAGTCCCTGCTGACCCTGCGGAACTCCTGCGGTAATAGGAACGCTTCTCTGACCGGCATCGGTCTCGTGTAATAGTATACGGTTCTGGAAAGAGCTTTCCAAAATCCAGTACAAGCCAACCAGCAGGCAAGGCCACTATAACGAGAGTGCTATGGCATCCCAGCTTGCGCTGTTGAATGCGTTCTTCACATCAAGTGTCACTAACGCGCAGTATCGAATACCTCGTCTGTTGGAACACTATCTCGGCAGTCTTCACCACCGAGTTAATAGCGTCCAACGTGGACTTCCCTTGCGAAAACCAAACTAATTGCTTGACAATCCGTCCGTACCCTCTGAGTACGGGGTCTGCCTGTTGAGGATGATCCTCTCTATAGCAACTTGCCCGTCGTGCCTATAAGATTAGTCTATACGCCGATGGGTCACCCGGCGGCTTCCCGGCCTTCGGCAACAACACCAATTTCTGCCTTAAACATTCTATACTCAGGCCGCCAGGATATGGAAGGCATAACTCTGGATTTTTGATAGTATTTTCACCCCAACCGGAAGAACTGTTAAAGAAATTCATTTAGAAATTTTCTCACTGGATGAGATAGTAAAGAGATTCCTGAAAAAATTATTAAAGGAATCTTAGATGAATTTTCTCATTGTATTCCTGAAGGATTACTCAACAGCGTACAATATAAATTATGCTTATTGCCATTAATGCACGAGACATGCAAATAATATTCAAAAAAAATTTGTTTGTCACCCACAAACGAAATAATAATTCTGAATCGCGCCGATCCGAGCCGCTGCCGCCTCCGCCGAGAGCAATCGCGGCGTAGCGCCAGCTAAGCCGCCGCCGCTGTTAGAAAATTGTGTTAGAAAATTGCGTTCAATTTCAATTAATACATACCAACCATTTTACATTTTTTTGCATTTTAATGTTCTTTTCAAGTTTTGCGAATATCTCATGGAGTGGCCGAAACACTAAATATTCCTCATTCATCTAGATTTTCCACATTTCTCAAAACTCACTTTTCCTGACATTCCAATTTGTCGATTCGTTCGAATATGTCTTCTTTATCTTCGTTTCTCACTTGCAGTTGAAATTAATTTATAAAGGAAAAAGGTTCACCAACCAAATTTTAGAAATTGCATACACTAACGTATAACCGTAACAGGAACAGTTTACAAATGATATTTCCTCATAACAATTGTTCTGCCTATTACTCAAACATCTTACCTTTGAAATGGGATAACTTCAAGAATGCCCAATAATTAGTAACGTGAACTAGGCAAGCAATCCGAAAAAACAACACTTGAGCACCTGTTAGAAATATCACCTCGATAATAGCCTCATAACACGCAATGCCGAGACGTTCCTCGCAGCGAACGTTAGGTCAAAGTATTAAAAGCCTGCCTCGTAGATCTTATCTCGTTACCCATAGCCGAAAATCAAAGTATGGTAGTTAGGCGTGAAATTAGACTCCGGTTAATTTCCGACCTGTGTGCTGGAACCAGACCCCATGACCTCACCGTTTCATCCGTTCGGAAGTTTGCAATTTCCTCCGTACCTCTACGTATTTCAAGCTCTGCCGGATGGACGCTAGCGATAGCGATAAATTTTCCCCGGATCGCCTCAAATGAACCATTAAGGGATCCGATTCAGGAGCGCAAAGTACAAATTGACTAATTAGTGGAATGTCCTTATAAGTGCCGGGTGCTGGAAAGGAAAAAAAATGGTCATGAGCTCGAAGTCAAAATCAATTGTCTGTAACGAGATCGAAACTAAGGCGCAGACGACTACCTTCGTTGCCTCGGAGGGTGAGTAATGAGGGTCATTTTCAAATTGCGATGCGTTTCATTAGTTTGAAATTGTTTTCGTAGCTCAGCTGAAAAGTTTTCATCGGACGTGGATTAATTAGATTTGCTTGAGCGAATGATTGATCTTTTTTTTGCTGAACTAGAGCAAGTATGGTAGGCTGTGTTGCAAAACACAAGCATCGTTAGTAAAGAAGACAAGCCATATCAAATAGTTTTTAAAAGACTCTTACATTCAGCCTTTCAGTACATATTGAGTGATATTATCGTTAAACAGATACAATGAACAAAAACCTTCGATTAGAATGGCATCTGAGAGTCACAAACCCGAGAGATATCTTGCTACATTAAGCTTTATTCAGTGACCCATACTCTGAATGCTGAATTCACCTCTGGTGCAAATTAATTTCACACTCTCACCAATTGCAATTCGTTGCGATTATTCAATATAACCCCACTTCCTTATTATGCACAGAAGCTGCCCTACCGTCGTCATACCATCCACTGACTGCGCTGCATCGAATGCACCTCGTAGTCCTTTCAGCAAACATAACGCGAATCGCCCTCCGCCCTAGTTTCCCACAGCCCCCATGAGCCGAGAACCCAAATCGAAAGTGATTGCGAGGCGAAGTGATTCATATTCATATGCAAATTTGCTTTTGATCAATAATTAGATAATGTGTCCCTTTCGGCTGGCTGGCTGGCTGAGCTGCACGGTCGTCGTCATCCTTCGCTTCGTTAGCTTGCACTCGGCGCACCGCGTCGTTGCATTTCGTCCGTGCACTTCACGCCTGGATGCACTTTTATATTCACCGTGCCCAGTGCATCCCTTTTCCACCCCCGCCAGGAGACAATTGCAACTGTGGCAAACTGAAGCTTCGTCGATTCTGACTGTAGTTCGTGTCAAGAGCTGTGATTGAACCCATTGCACTTTGGGGCAGAGCTCTGTTTTATTTCGCCAAAATCTGTGAAATTCAAAATATCGTTGCGGATTTGCTGTCCACGGTAGGTTTATAAGTTTTTAGTGAAAAACGAGCTCAGTTGCAAGTGGGCTGTGCTTCTGAATGCATGTTTTTATTTTTGCGTGACTTTTTAACAAACTGTCTAACCGGACGAAATCCGTCTGATTCAACCAGCTCGTGTGCGTGCATAAAACGTGAAGCCGAAAAAGTCCTTCGAAGACATTTGCATTCGACAAAGAAAATGTAAAGCTTAAATGCAAAGTATCAAGTTTTCGAAAATCCACTGGGAACAAAAAAAGAAAAGGTTAAGAGTAAGAGTAATGCCGATTTTAGTGAAGGGTAACCAGATGGACTTGTGTGCGGAAGATGATTACTTGGGGCTTTTGGTGCATTTTTCGACTCGACTCGACTTTCGACTTCGAAGTTCTAACTTTGCGGAAGTGCTGGAGTGCCTGAACGCCAAGCTCCACCAGCACTACACGATGTAGACGTGAAGGACCTGACGTATGCTCTGGGGGATAGCGGTCTGAAGCCTTCCAACGTTTTCAAAATAGCCCAGCATGATAAATCCTGAGCTTGCCGTGACCAGCTGTACCTCACAACCTTGGAACACGGTTCAACCAGCTTTTGATCAAGGTCATCAACAGCACTGTTATCGAGTAGACTAACCGGTGTATCGAAAAGTAATCCAGTGCACGAACTGTCTCCGTTTCGGGCATGGAACTCGAAGCTGTTTCTTAAACGCTCGATAAACCCGTTGCAGTGGGGTTAACAGTGTCACAAGTGTGGGCAAATGGAGAAAACTGACCCAGAACTTTGGGGGCAAACACCGGGCCACCACGAAGGTCTTCCCAAAGCATGCATGCGAAGTTCTACAAAATCCGCAAAAAAGGATCTACCAAAAACCGTCCCAGCAGGAGTTCTCTCCCACCGCATAACTTTCCAGCAATTCAGCCTCGCAATGGCCCATCCCGATCCTCCCACCGCTAAAATCGCAGAAACGGGCCGGCCCATACCTCCTCAGGTGACAAGCTAAGTAATATCTGATCCATCCACCAGCAAATGGCCACTGCTCTCTCCTCTGGATTCCGCCGGCAACAAGATGACAGGCTTCTACTCCCGGAGAATTCCACGGCTCTCTATACGTCGGAGTAACTGGCTCCGATCTTCAGCCAATTTGCGGCTCGTCTACGAAGCTACACATCCCATTTTGGTCAGACCTACACTCTGGCCTTTTTGTCATAAAAAATGGCTACTAAAGTGGGTTTGGCCAAGGTTGCACGCTCAAGAGCAAAATAATCGAGATCAGTGGTTTCCTCGAGATTTCCTTCCACACCGAACCTGGCAAAAACCTCCCGGCGCCCGGGGATAGACTGTCTCCAGTGGAACATCAACGGCTTCTGGAACAACCTTCCCAATCACGACTCCATGAACCGCTCCCGCGGAGGAAAGTACGAGTGTTCTATCAAGGACAGGTCAACAAATGGTTGCTGCGTTAAATATGTAGAATGAGAAAAAAACACCCTACCGCAACCACGGTATACAGAAAACAAGGTAGGCTCGTTAGAAAAATGACACTTCAATAGTGACGAATATTTTATCGCCACATGTTGGAGTGCAAAAGTAAGCATGCTGAGACCGTAGAGCATCGTCTCGGTTCAGTTTGTTCACATGTTTTCGTGCTGAGCCTGCCTTGTTTTTTGTATGCAGTGTACCGCAACTAGGAACACCAACGACTATCGGAACTTTTACCCTTGTATTATGTTTTAAAATGTTAGTATTGAGCTTATCAAAATTAAAATGGCGTAAGATGGTACAATGACGAGCTGGAGAGCCATTAAATTATCTTGAGCCCTGGCTGTCCCTCCCGGTTATTACGGTCCGGGGATCACCCAACGCTCGACACCCGATGGTTACCGAAGTTATGACAATCGTGGCGCCAGGTATCCCGGTGAAACTATCACCGAGTCAACTGGGGTCGGTTCCAAAAGTTCGTAGACGACTACCAGCATCACTCAGTTACATGAAGACGTCGACGACCAGATCCACGACATCCAAAAGGCGCTTTTCCAGGCTCGTGAACACCACGCACCAGCCAGCGGCTCGTCAAATAAGCAATACCCTAACCATTTATACACCCACCAAAAATTTGACAAGTCTATGGAATATCACTCACAGGCGGTACCAACGTACTGGTCCGCTTGCACTAAAAACACGTTGCAATCATATAACAAAAATTATCCAGGCCAGAATGGTGGACATCAGAAATAATGATTTCTCCAATGACATTCGCGCACTCTCAGACTGTGCAAATTCTTTCTGGAAATTACCCAAACTTTTAAAATATAAGTCTAGCTAGACTATGTTACCGAACGGTAGCATTAACTTATTATTTGGAAAGATAGGGACAAATTTTGTGAAGTTAGATTCAACTGTGGTGTTGATTGCAATTATAAGACTACATTACTGAGCAACAATATGAGCTAGAGAGGCGAAAATATTAGCCGTTAGCCTCCACTGGAAAGTCGATGGGGTAGAAATAGAAGATGAAAAAGAGAAGCCCATTGGAGACACGTTCGTCGTTCTAAAGATAAGTGCTCCGACCATTTTCCCAAGAATTCGCTAGTCTGGTTGTGAAATCCAGTATCGAACCTGGAGTGGAGATTTTTGGAAAGTTGAAAGCCAGCAACGTCCCTCTACCAGCCGACTGAGAATTCCGTATTGTAGTCTTTCGCACCCAACCCGGAAGCTGGCGTTCATCAGACCAGCAGCTTGGGGTCTGGGCTAGTCCCCTTCCGGGAGCACTCCACATATTAAGGAATTCCCGGGGTCATAACGTTTTAACGCATTCAGTTAAGTGGAATTAGGATTAGACAACGGATGCTCAACGAAGGTCTATGATGTTTTCGGGTGGGAAACATTGTCGTCCCCCTGGGCAGTATCTTCGGGCTCCTGCTGTTTAACCTGCTTACCTCCGACAAGAACCTCCAGATGCCGACTTCTGCCTTTGTTTGCAGATGACACCTCTCTCGACTACAAAGGTAGAGTGATCAGAGTAGAGATGGGCAATCAAATCAAGAACCGTTAAAAATGATCCGGATCTTTGAAGTGAGTGAATGATTCTAAGCTCACTTTTTGAAAGATCCGATTCACTGATCTGGAAATTGTCTAACCATTTGTAAGAAAATGACAATATAAAAAGTTTATATATGGTTGAGAGTTAGAGAGGAGTCAACTTATTGTCTCCACGGATCAAAAGTGTGGTCCAGAATGACAACAGTTTCACCATTTTGCATTCTCCTTACGTTTTGATCCAAAGATCCGATCCGTATGAATTCCGTATTGTAGTCTTTCGCACCCAACCCGGAAGCTGGCGTTCGTCAGACCAGCAGCTTGGGGTCTGGGCTAGTCCCCTTCCGGGAGCACTCCGCTTATTGAGGAATTCCCGGGGTCATAATGTTTTAACACATTCAGTTAAGTGGAATTAGGATTAGACAACGGAGGCTAAACGAAGGTCTATGATGTTTTCGGGTGGGAAACATTGTCGTCCTCCTGGGCAGTATCTTCGGGCCCCTGCTGTTTAACCTGCTAACCTCCGACTAGAACCTCCAGATGCCGGCTTCTGTCTTTGTTTGGAGATGACACCTCTCCCGACTACAAAGGTAGATTGATCAGAGTAGAGATGGACAATAAAATCAAGAACCGTTAAAATGATCCGGATCTTTGAAGTGAGTGAATGATTCTAAGCATACTTTTTGAAAGATCCGGTTCACTGATCTGGAAATTATCTAACCATTTGTAAGAAAATGACAATATAAAAAGTTTATACATGTTTGTGAGCGAGAGAGGGGTCAAATTATTGTCTAAACGGATCAAAAGTGTGGTCCAGAATGACAACAGTTTCACCATTTTGCATTCTCCTTTCGTTTTGATCCAAAGATCCCATCCGTATGAAAGATCCGGAACATTAGATTGAATGAGCCAGATCAGATCCGTTCAACGGAGTTGAGCCCATTTCTAGATCAGAGTGGCCCTCCTTAGCCGTGCGGTAAGACGCGCGTCTACAAAGCAAGACCATGCTGAGGGTGGCTGGGTTCGATTCCCGATGCCGGTCTAGGCAATTTTCGGATTTAAAATTGTCTCGACTTCCCTGGGCATAAAAGTATCATCGTGTTAGCCTCATGATATACGAATGCAAAAATGGTAACTTGGCTTAGAAACCTCGCAGTTAATAACTGTGGAAGTGCTTAATGAACACTAAGCTGCGAGGCGGCTTTGTCCCAGTGTGGGGATGTAATGCCAATAAGAAGAAGAAGAACATCAGAGTGATAGCGGCAAAACTTCAACGAGGCATGGATGTCCTGGCAGAGTACTTTACCAGCTGTGTCTGAATCATCTTTCCTCACTCAAAATCTCCTAAACATGTTCTGCCTGAGGATTGTAAAATCACCCTCAATGGCGCGACAGTGGAATGGGACCATGAGGTCCAGTCGGCTACCTTGGCTTAACCCTCGACTGCAAACCCATTTTTAGGCACAAGGTTGACAAAACGACGAGGAAGTGTAGCATTTTGTTGAAACTACTTTACCCCACTGGCGGAGTTAAGTTGGGACATGACGGGGCCCGAATGACCCACTCAATAAGATAATTCCCTGAATTTGAATTAGGTATATACGCCAAAATTGTTGTTTTGATTTACCCTGGAGAGGAAAACTTCCCAGGGAATTCTTGGAGTTATTTTCGAAAGATTTTTTGGAGAAACCTTGGAATTTCTTTAAAAATTTCAATTGGTATTTCTCGTAATTCCATCGTAGATTCCAGGGAGAATTCCTTCAGAAATTTCTTTGCAAAAGCTTTGCGGAAATCTTTCAGGTTTTTTTTTCTGAAGTTTCTCCAGGAATTTCTTTTGAAATTTCTTTTAAAAACTCTTCAGGAATTCTTTTCACTCAATCCCTAGAGCAGGGGTTCTCAACCTGGCCCCAGAGGGTACCTCGGACAAAAATCCGTAATGGCGGACGTATTACAATTTCAATCAATACTCATTTATAAAGTTTTGATTCTTGTGTATTCTTTTTATTTCATAACTATGCCTCAAACTTGTAAATAATATGCATGGCGATTAATAAATCAAAATCAATTAAATTCTGCCTTCAACAATCAGCACAGTGTAAGAAGGGCTGCGGAACAAAAGACCAAAAGGACAAAATTTCAAATTAACAAATTTAAAAAAAAAACTCTTCTATGCAATCTACCTGATCGAAACAAAATGTTGAAAATATGTTAAGAATATGCTTCTGAACTAAAATCTAGAGTCTAAAGGTTCGGAAGCCTCCGTTTGAAAGCCATGAAGGCTTTTTTTAATAGCTCAGTTCCCGGATAAAAAAATATCTTAATTTTTATTGTTACAACACCATTTTAAACACAGTTTTTACCATTGAATATAATGGAATTTTGACAATAAAATCACATTTTTTTTCCTGTTCGGGTGTGCCACTGCGACCAATTCTCGCTTAACTTTTCAAAAGGTCCTAAGTAACATTTTTTTCATTAATTAATTTGAATAGCGCAATCAACAGAACAACATGAAAGCTTTTGATTGCAGTACTCAAATTAATTCATGAAAAAAATGTTACTTAGGTCCTTTTGAAAAGTTAAGCGAGAATTATTAGATCTATTGTAGCGTTACCCGTATCCTTAGTGTTTAAGTGCATGTCGAATTACTCCAGTGCTATTGAGAAGCAATGCAGTATCGGTTTCGATACAGTTGTTGTTTTGTTTTCTCAAGACCACCATGACAAGGTCCCGCTATTTAGAACCTTCATAGAGAGCAATCCCATTGAAGGTGCGCCCCTTATCAATAGGGAATCAATCCTTTCTTGAGAAAACAGAACAGTGATACTGTTTATGGCCATGCATCGGAGCCCTAGCCACATCCTTGACTTGCTTCTAGAATATCACCAGTAAACAATGAAAACCCGGGATTTAGCTCTGTCTACAAGATCATTTCAAGCAAGAGAATTTGTTCAGTAATAAGAACTTCCGTGTGTTCCTCTCACTACCATTGTTCACCAGTTCAAGAAGAGTTAGTACGTATTTAAACCCCTAACTCGATTTTTCCAGCAGTCAGTTCAGCCTAGGACTGGGTACCGAGGTTTTTTAACTAATTGCTTGAAAAGTTGTTTCCGCTGCATACAGTTTAGCCTCAAACAAGAGGAATTCGAGTCTTTCAACTGTCTGCAAGGTAACATTAATTATGTTTTATTTCTGAGACTGCTGTTGGTAGCGAGGACTAAATACGATGAATCCTTAATTACCACAGCTTATTGCCCTAGCTAGAAAAATGGATTAGGTTAGGGCTCTGTTTGGTAGATCTTACACCGCAACACACTACGTCAAAGTGATCTACCGTGTTACGGGAGAATGGTAAATGGGACTTTTAAAGGGGTTGTTATGTATCTTTACAATAAAAAAAACGAAAATTTTCCATACAAAATTATGAGCAAAACAATTGATTTAACGGTTCTTCAATGGGATGATTTTGAGCAACAAAATAATAGAAAATATTGTGTTTTAAATGTTTTCAATTACTGTTTCTATTGTTTTACAATAGAAATACAACAGGATTTAGAATACATTATACTCCAACATTACAATAAAAATACAATACAATTAATTGTTTTACAAATTATTTTATTTTCAATTTAATTTTAATTTAGTTCAAACTTAATTTTCCCTCATTTTACCTCGCTTTGCTGTTACTTGGCCACGGGTGCATAAACGCTGAAAGTAAATGAAAATGTAAATTATAAAAGAATGTTAGTTTTATTAGAAAAAGAACGTCGAGAAGAAAAAAAATACTTACATCAGTTCTTTTTATATCCCGTTGGTGAGATTGGCCAATGATAGCCACTGAACGATCTTGAATCAGTGAACGGCAAGCACCAGTATTTCATCATAAGCTTCATTTCTGTAAAGGAACAAGGATACATGTTACATGTTATTTATTTATTTTTTGTTCGGGATGAACCACTGCGTCCATTATGTACATTGAGCTTTTGTAGTATAAGATTATGATTACCGGTGGCGAGTATACGCCGTTTGCCAGCGCAGTATCATTACTTGACACTTTACCGGTCGCTACTAAACGCGCTGATAAAACAGTAGCGCAGCTGACAGGTGACCAAATTTTACAGCGCGATAACAGCGCTGCTATTTGGTGAACTATCAAACGTCACCGGTACGGAATGCAGCCACCAAAATGATAACCGAGAATAGTGACCGATGCGAAAAAGTTTGACTAATCTAAAATGACAGCGCAGCGAGGGTGATCAAAATACTCGCGCCCAGTAATGATGCTCTAACGCGTTCTAACACTTTAGATACTTACCACGGTACAAAGCCCAAGTGATCTACCGTTGCCCAGCACCAGAAACTGTAATGAAAAAGACACTTTCTGTACCATACAGTTTCATTATTTTCATCTCTTCACTAATTATAAACAAAACTATACACGCTCAAATGAATCCAGCCATTCTCCGAGTAAAATGATGAGCAAAAGTTTTTGTTCCCTTTCATTTTTTTTTAATTCAAATTTTTATTGCATAACATTTCAACATGTAAAAAAATTTAATGTTGTTTATTATTAATAATTCTAATACTTTTTTGCCAAAGCAGGCGCTTAATGACATGTATAAGAAAAAACTCATACATCGCATTAGTCACATACATTCGGAAACTTATACTTTTCATTAACTTATGAATGTTATTAGCTTTTTGATATGGGATCATTCATTATGTGGCATAATGAAGAGTATAAGTATTTTCGAATGGTTTTTTGCCATAACATATAAGGTTATTTTTTTACGTGTAGATCTGCAATATGAAAAGAGAATCGGTATAACATTTTTATTCATCTAATAAGCAAAGCTATTGTAATTTTATTGTTTTCAATTGTTATTTCATCAATATAATAAATCCATGAAATATCCCAAAAATATATTAATTCAATTACATTAGACGAATTTCCAGATTTCCAAACCGAATACTTTTATAATTTGTTTAGTTTTTGGATGAGCAATACTAAACATAAGCGAACAATAAAAATATAATAGAATGTATTGGTAACATTTAAATATATTGTTATTTTATTGTAAGTACAATAAAGATCTTTTACAATCGTGAACACTTTACAATAAGCGTACAATAGTTTGTATTGTTTACCACACAATCTATTGTATTTCAATGGGTTATGTCATACAAGTTACTGCAAATTTTTATCCGGGTTGCCATGTTGGAAGCTTACGTTACTCGGAAGCCTTCTTCCAAGTAGCTCGGAAGCATTCACAGATAAAAATATTCCAAGCAGCTCGGAAGCTTCCTTTCAAGATACTCGGAAGTCTCTTTTCAAGAGATTCGGAGGACTCCTTTCAAGACGTTCGAAAGCCATTTTTCGAAAGGTTCAGAAGTCTCAAGAAGCTCGTAAGCATTCATTCAAAAGGTTCGGGAGACTCCTTTCAAGAGGCTCGAAAGCTTCCTTTCAAGAGGCCCGGAAGCCTCATTTCAGGAGCCCCGAAAGGAAACCACCTTTTAAGAGGCCCGGAAGCCTGCTTTCAAAAGCCCAGGAAGCCTCCTATCAAGCTGACCGATAACCTATTTACAAAATGCATGAAAGCCTTATTTCAAGCGGCCCGGAAACCTCCTTTCAAGAGGCCCGTAAGCCTCCTTTTAAGAAGCGCGGAAGCCTCCTTTCAAGAGACTCGGAAGCCTCCATTCAAGAGGCCCAGAAGCCTCCTTTAAAGAGACCCGGAAGCCTCCTTTCAAGAGGCCCGGAAGCCTCCTTTCAAGAGGCCCGGAAGCCTCCTTTCAAGAGGCCCGGAAGCCACCTTTCAAGAGGCCCGGAAGCCCCCTCTCAAGAGGTCCGGAAACATCTTATCAGAAGGCCCGGAAACATCCTATCAAGAGGTCCGGAAGCCACCTTTCAAGAGGTCCGGAAGCCTACTTTCAAGAGGCTCGGAAGCCTTCTTTCAAGAGGCCCGGAAGCCTCCTTTCAAGAGGCCCGGAAGCCTTCTTTCAAGAGGCCCGGAAGCGTCCTTTCAAGAGGCCCGGAAGCCTTCTTTCAAGAGGCCCAGAAGCCTCCTTTCAAGAGGCCCAGAAGCCTCCTTTCAAGAGGCCCGGAAGCCCCATCTCAAGAGACCTGGAAACATCTTATCAGAAGGCCCGGAAACATCCTATCAAGAGACTCGGAAGCCACCTTTCAAAAGGCCCGGAAGCCTCCTTTCAAGAAGCCCAGAAGCCTCCTTTCAAGAGGCCCGGAAGCCCCCTCTCAAGAGGCCCGGAAACATCTTATCAGAAGGCCCGGAAGCCACCTTTCAAGAGGCCCGGAAGCCTCCTTTCAAGAGGCCCGGAAGCCTCCTTTCAAGAAGCCCGGAAGCCTTCTTTCAAGAGGCCTGGAAGCCTCCTTTCAAAAGACCCGGAAGCCTCCTTTCAAGAGGTTCGGATGCCACCTTTCATGAGGCCCGGAAACCTCTATTAAAAAGGGCCTGTAAGCCTCCCATCAAGCGGCCCGATAACCTATTTTCAAAAGGGCTGGAAGCCTCCTTTCAAGCGGCTCAGAAACCTCCTCTCAAGAGGTCGGTAAGCTTTCTTTTAAAACGCCCGGAAGCCTCCTTACAAGAGGCTCGGAAGCCCTCTTTCAATAGGCCCGGAAGCCTCCTTTCAAGAGACTCGGATGCCTCCTTTCAAGAAACTCGGCAGCCTCTTTTCAAAAGGGCCTGGAAGCCTCCTATCAATCGGCCCGAAAACCTATTTTCAAGAGGCCTGGAAGCCTTCCTTCAAGCGGTCCGGAGCCCTCCTTTCAAGAGGCTTAGAAGCCGCCTTTAAAGGGCACGGAAGCCTTCTTTCAAGAGGCTGGATAGCCTCCCTTCAAGAAACTCGGAATTCTTCTTTCAAGAGGCTTGGAAGCGTACTTTCAAATGTCTCAGAAGCATCCTTTCAACATTCTAGGAAGCTTCCTTTTAAGTAGCTCAAAAGCCGCCATTAAAGAAGCCATCTTGCAAGAGATTCGTAAACTCCTTTCAAGAGGCTCAGAAACATCCCTTCAAAGAGCTTGGAATTATTCTTTCAAGAACCTGAGAGACCTACTTTAAAGAGGCTGAGAGGCGTCTTTCTAAGATGTTCAGAAGCCTCCTTTCAAGTAGCGGCTTTTTAAAGGGCTCGGAAGCCTCCTTTCAAGAGGCTCGGAAGCCTCCTTTCAAGAGGTCCGGAAGCCTCCTTTCAAGAGGCCCGGAAGCCTCCTTTCAAGAGGCCCGGAAGCCTCCTTTCAAGAGGCCCGGAAGCCTCCTTTCAAGAGGCCCGGAAGCCTCCTTTCAAGAGGCCCGGAAGCCTCCTTTCAAGAGGCCCGGAAGCCTCCTTTCAAGAGGCCCGGAAGCCTCCTTTCAAGAGGCCCGGAAGCCTCCTTTCAAGAGGCCCGGAAACCTCCTTTCAAGAGGCCCAGAAGCCTCCTTTCAAGAGGCCCGGAAGCCTCCTTTCAAGAGGCCCGGAAGCCTCCTTTCAAGAGGCCCGGAAGCCTCCTTTCAAGAGGCCCGGAAGCCTCCTTTCAAGAGGCCCGGAAGCCTCCTTTCAAGAGGCCCGGAAGCCTCCTTTCAAGAGGCCCGGAAGCCTCCTTTCAAGAGGCCCGGAAGCCTCCTTTCAAGAGGCCCAGAAGCCTCCTTTCAAGAGGCCCAGAAGCCTCCTTTCAAGAGGCCCAGAAGCCTCCTATCAAGAGGCCCAGAAGCCTCCTATCAAGAGGCCCGGAAGCCTCCTTTCAAGAGGCCCGGAAGCCTCCTTTCAAGAGGCCCGGAAGCCTCCTTTCAAGAGGCCCGGAAGCCTCCTTTCAAGAGGCCCGGAAGCCTCCTTTCAAGAGGCCCGGAAGCCTCCTTTCAAGAGGCCCGAAAGCCTCCTTTCAAGAGGCCCGAAAGCCTCCTTTCAAGAGGCCCGGAAGCCTCCTTTCAAGAGGCCCAGAAGCCTCCTTTCAAGAGGCCCAGAAACCTCCTTTCAAGAGGCCCAGAAGCCTCCTTTCAAGAGGCCCGGAAGCCTCCTTTCAAGAGGCCCGGAAGCCACTTTTCAAGAGGCCCGGAAGCCTTCTATCAAGCGGCCCAATAACCCATTTTCAAAAGGCCTAGAAGAAGAGTCCCGGAAGCCTCCTTTCAAGAGGCCCGGAAACCTTCTTTCAAGAGGCTCGGAAGCCTCCTTACAAGAGGCCCGTAAGCTTCCTTTCAAGAGGCCTGGAAGCCTCCTTTCAATAAGGCCTGGAGGCCTCCTTTCAATAGGGCCTGGAAGCCTTCTATCAAGCGGCCCGATAACCCATTTTCAAAAGGCATTTCAAGCGGCCCGGAAACCTCCTACAAGAGGCCCGAAAGCCTTCTTTCAAAAGGCCCGGAAGCCTCCTTTCAAGAGGCCCGGAAGCCTTCTTTCAATAGGCCCGGAAGCCTTCTTTCAAGAGGGCTCGGAAGCCTCCTTTCAATAGGTCCGGAAGCCTCATTTCAAGTGGCCCAGAAGCCTCTTTTCAAAAGGGCCTGGAAGCCTCCTATTAAGCGGCCCGATAAGCTATTTTTAAGAGACTTTGAAGCCTCCTTTCAATAGACCCATGACCTTCGTTTCAAGAGGCCCGTAAACCTCCTTTTAAGACGTCCGGAAGCCTTCTTTCAAGAACCCGGAAGCCTTCTTTCAAGAGGCTTAGAAGCCGCCTTTAAAATGCACGGAAGCCTTCTTTCAAGAGGCTGGAAAGCCTTATTTCAATAGGCTTGAAATCTTTCTTTCAAAAGGTTGGAAAGCCTTCTTTCAAGAGGATGGAAAACCTCCCTTCAAGAAGCTCGGAATTCTTCTTTCAAGAGGCTTAGAAGCGTTCTTTCAAGTGTCTCAGAAGCGTCCTTTCAACATTCTAGGAAGCTTCCTTTTAAGTGGCTTAAAAGCCGCCATTAAAGAGGCTTTAGTAGAACAGAAGTTAGTAACTTTGCATAATTCTAACAGCTGGTATAATTTAGATCTTTTGCGCCTGAAACGTAAAAGAGATAAATTGTATAAAAAGTTTCGTAGAACTAATAGTGAAAATCTTTGGAATAGGTATCAGGTAGCGCGGAACAAATATTCGCAATCTTTGACACGTACACGTTGCGAGTATATTCAGAGGAAAATTTATCAGCATCATCAGAGTTATGGAAAATATTGAAATCATTATTAAAGCCTAGTAGTTGCAAGCCGCGGTCCATAACTTTCAATGACACATTAAAACAGTCAGAACAAGAAATTGCATCTAAATTCAACGATTATTTCGTCAATAGTGTCTTATCCATTAACCGATCTATTGAGTTAGTGGATGACCCTGATGAAATAAAACAGCCGATAAATATTAACCGTAGATTTGATTGTTTTCACCCGATTACTTTTGAAGAACTTAAAAACATTTGCTTTTCTTTAGGTAAAACGGCTGGAGTTGATAATGTTAATGCTAGAGTTATTCAAGATTGCTTTCATGTCATTGGACGCAACTTGCTGGACCTTATAAATGAATCGTTACAAACTGGGCACGTGCTGCATGTTTGGAAGGAATCACTAGTGATTCAATACAAAAGTTGCTGGAACGATTAAAGCCGAAGAGTTTCGTCCCATCAACATGTTGCACACATTGGAGAAACTTTTAGAACTTGTAGTTAAAGGCCAGCTAATTACATATTTAAATAGTAATAACTTGTTAATACCGGAACAATCAGGTTACAGGGAAGGTCATTCCTGTGAAACTGCATTGAACTTGGTATTATCTAAATGGAAGGAAAATATGGAGCGTAAAGATACTATTCTAGCTGTGTTTTTGGATCTCAAACGCGCTTTTGAGACAATTTCTCGGCCCTTAATGTTGAAAACTGTTAAGCGCTTTGGAATTTCGGGTTCTGCATACAAATGGTTTGAAAGCTATTTGTCTGACAGATCCCAACGGACTGCTTTCAATGATTATGTTTCGTGTCCCGTGGAGAATGACCTTGGTGTACCACAGGGAAGTGTATTATGGAACGTACACACGGTCAAGCAGTTTGACTAACATTAACTCCACCTCTCGTTTATTCAAACATCCACCAAGTTTTACCAACAGCGACACGAACAATCAATTTATTCGACCAACAATATCACACACGAACGACCGAAGCACCAACTCGAACACCAACCATCAAAAAATATATGGGGGTTTGTGCAACTTCACTACAAATGCTCAAACATGTTCGGCGAACCTTGACTCCACCCCCGACAACTCAAACCAAAATCAAACCGTTTTAATTTTTTCCAACCGAGCCGCCAACTGTCAAATGGTTGTTCGAACAACTTCACACACGTTCAAACAAAGCAGCAACCGAAGCGTTTTCTGGGGGGCGGAGTCAATGTTCGTCAAACTGCTTGACTGGCGTGTACTTTGCATTAGGGCCCCTTTTGTTCATTATGTACATTAATGACATGCGACGGGTCTTACGTTATTGTGACATTAATTTGTTTGCTGATGATACTGTAATATTCATTGCAGCTCAAAATCTGGAGGAAGCGATTGAACACTTGAATGAAGATTTGCATTCTTTAAGTAGATGGTTGAAGTACAAACAGTTAAAATTGAATATTAGTAAAACAAAGTATATGGTAATTTCGCGAAATCGTTCAATTGATAATGTCTCTGTGAAAATTGATGACGAGACACTTGATCGCGTACGGGAAATTAAATATCTTGGCGTGATTATTGATGATAAATTGAAATTTGAACCAACATATTGACAATGTCATCAAGAAAATAGCCAAGAAGTATGGAATCCTATGTCGACTGAAAAACGAATTAAATACAGCTAGTAAAATACAGTTGTACAAATCAATCATCTCTCCTCACTTGGACTTTTGTCCTTCCATTTTGTTTTTAGCAAATCAGACACAAATATCGAGATTGCAGCGATTGCAGAATAAGATTATGCGTTTGATTTTAAGATGTAACAGCTTCACTTCCTCAACTTTTTTGTTGGATGCATTGCAGTGGCTCTCGGTGAAGCAAAGAATTGTGTATTTAACAATGGTGTTCATTTTCAAAGTAGTAAATGGTTTGCTGCCTCGATATTTGTGTGATCGAATTGAAAGAGGAAGTGACATTCATAGATATAACACTAGAAACGCGGAGGATGTAAGAACACCCTACTTTTTGCATGGAGCTTCACAAAATTCTTTGTTTTTTAAAGGTATCAATGATTTCAATTCGATGCCTACACATATCAAACGTGCAACGACATTATCACAATTCAAGAGACTTTGTGTTTCACACGTAAAAGCTGTATTTTAAGCAGCTACTTAGTTGACTTTTTAAAAATTATTAATTATTGTATCTTGACGAAGTTTGACCTACGGATATTTTGTTTGGACAATTGTGTTTTTCAATTATTGAGGCACTAATAAACTATTTTGTTCGCCTCGATGATGATGATGGATTTTATATTTATTGACGTAATTGTAATTTCTAGGAACTTTTTTCAAATAGGCGTAACTGTATTTGACCTTGAAATTTGAAACGACTAATACTCTCTCTATGTAACATATTTCGTTCCACTGACGTTACTACCAAATAGATCGCAATCTATTCTTTCTATTGAATGCATTAGTTGACCAAAATAGTTTCAATTAAGAACGCAATAGCCAATCCAAAAATCAAGGTCAGAATCAATTAGGCCCATTTGAAAAAAGTTCCTAGATTTGACCTTTTTCTTGTGTAGTCTACAAAAGTTTGAGTCTCGCGCGCGTAAAGCAGATATGAATGATTTTTAAATTTATGTACAGACTTGCGCTTTTTCAGCTGTTTCAATGATTCTGCGGATTAGTAATAGGCTATCTAGTAGAGTTTGGTTTCCGCGGTTGATACCGAAACTTTTGATATCGACGGAGCGGTAACACAAGTTTTGATTTTGTTGACAACGACATAGTTTATTAGATTATTATTGATGCTTTCGAGTGGCTAACGTTACTTGTAATAACATGAAACGCGATTCTTGGTGGAACTTTTGAAATCTGTGCGAGAGGTATCACAAGTTTTGCATTTTTATGAACTCGAAGCATCACTACTGATACTTATGAGAATCTGTAGATGAAATAAACAGTTTTTTACATTTATTATTTTTGCTGGATAGTAATGGAAAGTTATGAAATTTAAATCTATGATGGTAATCAGATCGTTTTTGTTTTGTTTTGCAAATGTGATTAAATTGTTGAAAAATTAAATTCAATTAATTATCTTAAGAGCCAGTTCGCGAGAAGCGCGACCCCCTCTTGTATCGATATTCTCCGATTTGGATGAAATTTTCAGGGTTTGTTCATATATGTAAGAGAAGACATTTAGCAAATTTTCAGATTTTTTCATTGAGGGGAAGTGGGGTAAAACGGCCCTTCAAAAATTATTGTTCAAAAATCGCCAAAACCAAAAAAATGCAATAACTTTGGCAATGAGTGACCGATTTTGTTTAAATTTTGCACGCTTTTTCTACTCAATTAGTTCTTTATACCCAGTAGTTAATATGGTTATAAAGTTGTTTACTTTAGGAGAAAAATTACTTTTTCGATAAAAAATGGCCGTTTTTCCAAAGGGAATATTTTTCACCAACAGATCTAGGATAAAAAACTAAACCCGTAAGGCAATTAAGGAACTAAAGAGCTTTCATCTCATATATAATTCAGAAGCGCCAACTCAAGAATTTCTAAGAAAATCGCAATTTTCTGCAACACTGTTTATTCAAAAGAAAGTTCGCACAAATTTTGACCCTACTTATGTTGATTTTTTCCTATCTGGGGAAAACTGTCCAAACTTGTTTGTCTAAGTTGAAATTAAATATCAGAATCTTCTATTAGTTGTGTGTAGGGTAAAATAGTCCTTTAAAAATAAATGTCAAAAAATACATCATTTTTTATGTGAGTTCTAGCAGGAAATACATAAGTTTAAAAAAACTGTTTCTTCTTCCTTTCAATTCATCTATATTTTTCGACTCAATAGATACGTATATCCTTCGCTGATCTATATTAGATAGCAAACTTATATTTTTATATACTTATATACTTATATTTTTCTTTTGTACCTACTTGCATCAGGTTATCAGTACCATTCATACATTTTGAATTACTAACCTTCAAACTGCTAGCTAATATTACAGAGATACAATCTAAACAAAATGTTTGACTGAATGGACAGTTCTTATCGGGTGTATATATTTTCAAGGGTTGGACAATTTTATCTCATAGGTAATGGAATACCCTCGATTCTATGTTTACACAACTGTGTGAAAAACACTCCAAAGTTTAACAAAGTTGCATTCATTTTGCACAATACGGGAAAAACCTTTTTTTTCTACAACGAGCTGATTTTTTACACGGAGAGCGTAACAATGTAATGTGTATATTATTGAATAGGATAGAGCACAGCTTCCCAAAGTTGGGGGGTCCCGTCCCTCTTCCATAAGATTTACACGGGGGGGGGGTGGTAGTGTCGCGACCCACCACTTTGGGAAACTATGGGATAGAGTATCAATTGTCTGACGATTAGAAAACACACCCCTCATGAAAATACTTCTAATTTTAGGATACACTTTTCTACACTAATAGATAAAATATTAAAATTGTAGATCGCTTATTCAATTATTTAAAAGATTACCAAGCAAAACTGTTTTATTCTCGGCTTAATTTACATTACCTGAAAGTGCTTGACTACCTCAACAAGACTGTGTAGTTGATTGTAAAAATGATGCTTTAAATATCAGCCTTTTTCCCTTGAAATCTTTACTAACCTTTTATGAACATATTTCCAACCAACCATAAGGTGTGGTTTGCTAAGAAGTAGTTCTTGGGTAGTAACAGCTTGCAATACTTTTTGAGAAATCTATCTATTGCTTTTCTCACCGAGGAATAGACTACCGTGTTGAGGTACCAAAACAAATGTTCTCACTTCCGAATGGATGGAAACTAGCTAAAGCATTTATTTTGGCGGAACAATATTTTTGAACGGGAGTTTAAGACGGCGCTAAGTTTACAATACCTCCGCCGGAATATTATAGAAATGACATGACTAGTTGACTAGTTCACGTTATTTTTTAAGACTGAGAGATTGTGAAGGATTTAATTGTTGACAGATAAAAAACCATAAAATAACTAAGCTTGGAAGAATTTCGAAGCAAACTAGCAAAATCACTAGATTAGTTGCCAGTTGGGTCGGAATAATCAAATCTAAGAAGTGTGGTTACGATTATCTTGTTTCGTAACATTATTTATATTTGGAGATCTATTTTACCCCTCTCTCCCCATCCCAATATTTTGCCAAATAGTTTCATCTACATATATGTAGATATAACCTTAAATAAACCTTGTAAGTTTCAGCCAGATGCTGAAACATCGATAAAATGGAGTTGCGATTCTCACAAACTGGCTTGCAAACAAACATTGCACACGGTGTGTTTGTCCGAAGAGGCTTATTTTCAAAAAATCAGTATCGCTAAAACACTCACTACACGAAAGTATAGGTTTTCCTCTTTCACGTAGGTGCATTTTTAAAATGTTCTATCGGGGGTAATTTTTCCATACATTTTTGAGGGGGTTGAATCGGCTATCATTTGAGATTTCTATGGAATTTGCACCAAAAATAGAGAAAAAAATAAAAATTGTTTTAGATCCGCCGATAGAACATTTTAGTTTACCCACTATATGAAAGAGGAGAGCATCTACTTTCACGTGGTGGGTGTTTTAGAGATACTGATTTTTGAAAAATAATGTTTCCCTATAGACACACCGTGTTGCAATGTGCAGAAACTCATAATTTGATTGATTGTTCTTAAGGGGCAAGCCAGAGTAAACGCGACGTGCGATGCGACGCGACGCGACAGTGCAATTTGACAGCCTGTTGATAATGATTGTTATTCTTTTACGTGAGTCGCGTCGCGTCGCATCGCTCGTCGCGTTTACTCTGGCTTGCCCCTAAGTCGGGGCACTGAAATAAGTTTCAATAAGTTTGATGTATATTCTGCTTGAGCTCACATATAAAAATTTATGAATTTTTGACATTTTATTTTTACAAGGCTACTTTACCCAATTTACCGAAATTGCTCGTTTGTCGTTAAAAATAATTGTTTTTTTTCTCTCGCATAGATGTAAAAGGAACATCACTACCGGTACCCACATTAATTGTATTCAAAAAATATCAACAAGCACGTTCGCCGAAATCGTTCATTTTTGTTTCAGTTTGCGAAAGACGTGCTAATGTTTAAGGCACTTATTTTGGTTCTATTTTACTTCTGTTAAAAATTGTTCTGCAAATAGTTTGCTATCTAATATAGATCAGCGAAGGATATATGTATCTATTAAGACGAAAAATTTAGATGAATTGAAAGGAAGAAGAAATAAAATTTTTAAACTTAAGTATTTTCTGCTAGAACTCAAATAAAAACATTGATGTATTTTTTGACATTTATTTTTAAAGGACTATTTTACCCTACACTCCCCTAATGGAAAATCCTGATTTTAATTTCAACTTAGACAAAAAGTTTGGAGAGTTTTCACCAGATCGGAAAACATCAACATAAGTAGGGTCGAAATTAGTGCGAACTTTCTTTTTAAAAACAGTGCTGCAGAAAACTGTGATTTTCTTAGAAATTCTTGAGTTGGCGCTTCTGAATTATATATGAGATGAAAGCTCTTTAGTTCCTTAATTGCCTTACGGGTTTAGTTTTTTATCCTAGATCTGTTGGTGAAAAATATTCCCTTTGGAAAAACGACCATTTTTTATCGAAAAAGTCATTTTTCTCCTAAAGTAAACAACTTTATAACCCTGTTAACCACTTGGTATAAAGAACTAATTGAGTAGAAAAATCGTGCAAAATTTAAACAAAATCGGTCACTCATTGCCAAAGTTATTGCATTTTTTTGGTTTTGGCGATTTTTGAATAATAATTTTTGAAGGGCCGTTTTACCCCACTTCCCCTCAATAAAAAAATCTGAAAATTTGCTAAATGTCTTCTCTTACATATATGAACAAACGCTGAAAATTTCATCCAAATCGGAGCAAATCGTTGCAACCTCCCTTGGAAAGGGGGTCGCGCTTCTCGCGAACTGGCTCTTAAAGATAAATCGTCTAGCTCAAACCTTTGTAGGGGTATGTGGCGGGACCATCATCATCATCATCATCATCATCGGAAGCCTCCCTTCAAGAGGCTTAAGCAACGTACACACCAGTCAAGCAGTTTGACGAACATTGACTCCGCCCCCGAGAAAACGCTTCGGTTGCTGCTTTGTTTGAGCGTGTGTGAAGTTGTTCGAACAACCATTTGACAGTTGGCGGCTCGGTTGGAAAAAATTAAAACGGTTTGATTTTGGTTTGAGTTGTCGGGGGTGGAGTCAAGGTTCGCCGAACATGTTTGAGCATTTGTAGTGAAGTTGCACAAACCCCCATATATTTGTTGATGGTTGGTGCTCAAGTTAGTGCTTCGATCGTTCGTGTGTGATATTGTTGGTCGAATAAATTGATTGTTCGTGCCGCTGTTGGTAAAACTTGATGGATGTTGGAATAAACGAGAGGTGGAGTCAATGTTGGTCAAACTGCTTGACCGTGTGTACGTTCCATTAGAGGCATTTTACCAAGAGGTGCGGAACCCATCAAGAGATTCGGAAACTAGTTTCAAGAGGCTCAGAAACATCCCTACAAAGGGCTTGGAATTATTCTTTCAAGAGGCTTAGAAGCCTACTTTAAAGAGGCTCAGAGGCGTCCTTTCAAGATGTTCAGAAGCCTCCTTTCAAGTAGCTGAAAAGCCGCCTTTTAAGGGGCTCGGAACCCTCCCTTCAAGAGGTTCAGAGACCTTCCTTCAAGAAGCTCAGAAGCCTACTTTCAAGATATTCTGACGCTTGATGTATAAACTTAATTTGAATTGGAAAGTTTCACGGAATAATGGAAATTTAGCCCAACTTATGGAGAGCCAACCTTATTTTTATTTACAGCAAAAAATAGGGGGTACCTCAATTAATGAAAAAGTTCGAAGGGGTACCTCTCAAGAAAAAGGTTGAGAACGGACAGCTGCCCTAGAGGAATAATTTAGAAAATTGCGCCATTTATTCTTTTTGGCACTCTTCCTGGGATTCCTTTGGAATATCCTCTGGAAAGGCCTTTGTATTTTTTCCGGAAATTATTTCGGGACTTCCTTTGTTTTTTAGCAAAACCATACGAAATTCGTGCCGGAATAATTCCGGAAATTTTGTTGGAAGATTTTCTATGGACATTCATTCAAGAATGAAATAGGAAATCCTAAAGGAATTTATTTTCGGAAGGGTTTTCTGACGGAAATATTGAAGGAACTTCTAGATGAAATTTTCAAATTTCTGAATAAATTTCCAAAAATTTCTTTCGATCGTTTCGGAAGGGATATCTCAAAGAATTTGTTTTAGAAAGTCCTGCAATAATTTCCGATGCAATTCCTTACCAAATGAAGAAGTTTTTGATGCAATTTCCGCATGAATTTCTTAAGCAGTTTTAAAGGAATGCATAAAGAAATTCATATAGGGTATTCTCCTAAAATAATTTTGGAAGGTTTTCCTGAAACAATTTTATTAACGAAAGGTAGGTATTTTTAAAGAAATTTCTGAAGGTTTTCCGTAGGAATTCCAAACAAATTTCCAACGGAACTTACAAAGGAATTTCTAAAAGATTTTCCGAAGGAATTTCTAAAAGATTTTCGAAGAAATTCGTAAGAGTTCCTAAGAGTATATTTGCAAAGGAATCCCTGGAGGAATTTTCGCGAATAATTCAAAAGATATTTCTGAAAATGAATTGGAAAAATAAATAAATTGTTTCGAAAATTCAAAAAAAAATTCTTTAGAAAATCCTTCGGAAGTTCCTTCAGAAATACTTACAGAAATTGTTTCAGTAATACCTACGGAAATTTAAAAAAATGTCGGAAGTCAATTCCCAAGGAATTCTTCAGAACATCCGAAGAATTCTGCTTGACTGGTCAACGCCTCCAATTGTAGTTCTTACTACTGACTGACGCCAAATTATAAATGAATCAATTACGCCAAAAATGCTGGTGCCCTACCATTACCAGAACTCAGCTTGCTGTCTACAAACAAATCATCCTTCCTGAGAGCTGCGGTGGTTCTTGATAGTGACCCGATGAGTGATTTGCAGACACTTTGTTGGCTGTGTGGCTGGCTAGCGCCGAGCCGCTATAGACCTAGGCAACTGTTATGTACCTACTTACTCCACGTTTTGTCTTAGTTTTAAAATAAATAAATGAGATATAGCTTTTGCTAAATTACAGTCCAATAGATTTCATCCAACGAAAACGTTGTTTTGTCCTAGCGTGCACCGTTGGTTCAACGAAATCGCTGCGTGTCACAAACGGTCGTCACCACCACCAGCTGAGCAGGGCACAATCGAAACGGGTGCTAGAACTGCACGCTTATCCAGTGGAACGATCAACGCGCAAGTAGCGATAATTGCATAATTTTTCAATTATAATTTGCACTTGCACTTTACACATTTCAATTTCGTTCCGGGGGCATATATCGCACGGGTGAACCCATGGTTCTCCCACGGAAGGAGGTGGACGGAGCGCAGAATGACGCATCGTCATCGTCAGAGGCTGGTGAAGTTTTTTTCTTCTCTGCTGCATACACGCTAAAAATGAACTACTCAAAATTGAGTCGAATCCGACTCATTTTCATTAAAAACGGGACAACTCAAAATTTGAGTAAAAGATACTACTTCAATAAAATGATGATTTCGTGGAAATTAAGCATGGCCTTCCATCATTTTTATGGGTAGTAAGTTTATCTATCTATCTGAGTGCTTTTTACGGCAAACATAGTCCTAGTTTAGGTGCAATCATCATTTTATAGAAGTAGTATCTTTTACTCCAATTTTGAGTTGTCCCGTTTTTAATGAAAATGAGTCGGATTCGACTCAATTTTGAGTAGTTTATTTTTAGCGTGTATCATGCTCGTCTGTCTGTCTGTCGCAGTTTGGAGGAATAAGTGGCAAATTGCGAATACGACAACCCATCATTCAATTCATTGATCAAATCGAGCTGCGAATAGTGGTGACCGAGTAGTAGGTTAGCAAATAAAATACATTATTTATTTTGTATTCCGTCTGTGTTGTCAAACCTCTCATAGTTCTGTTCTCATATAACTGACTAATCGTGATGAATTAGTGGAATCAGTAATTAATTAAAATAGTATGTGTTTACTGGGTAATCAAAATATTATCCAGTCGCTTCCTTCTTTTACTCTGCATATCCACAAATGTCACATAAATGTATAGATTTAAAAAATTGCTCGTGTATCAGCCATTGAGGACTAGGTCAACTTTTGCTCGGGCACCTCATCAATCAGCGCCGTCTCTCATCAAACGGAACGGTCAATTTTGATTGATTGCAATTTGCATTGGGGAAACACTTTCTTGTATCCTTCCATTATATTATTGCCAGCCATCGCATCGGGACGAACAATGGTTGGTGTCCATTTTTCGAATCCCGCATATCTTCTGCTGCATACAGACAAAAACGAGGGACATTCCAGACTGAATGAAAAGTAACACTAACGAAACATATTTATGAACTCCACCCGACGTCAACCTGAACGCAGTGTCACATTCGTTTAATTCGCAATTTATCACAATGATGGTGGTGATGCGACGTCCGAAAAACAAATGCAGGATGGGTCATTTTGTTAATATGACTGTCGGGATGCCTCATCTGGTGATAATGTTCACCAAATCCAGCTACTTATGAATTGCAATATAGGTATTTCCTAAACAGGTTTTAAAAATATTTACTGCCGTAACGTACACAGGAAAGTACTCATTTGTCAATTCATCGTATTTTGAATTCAATGAATTACACAATTTCATGCCTTCCGTTTTGGGGTAAAACAATATTCCAGAAGGACTATCTAGTTGTGCGAGAAGGGTAGAACTCATATAACGATTGTTTATGATCCATCGAATATCATCTGTAACTGACTTCAAAAGAATTTGGTTACTCCAGTTTAATTTCGAATATAACTTTACTCAATCAGTTCTCATTTCCGGGAAATCAAATAATTTCAAACATGAGTTGGAAACTTCCATCCGGCTCATTTCGATAGATTAACAGTTAGCCACAACAAAGTAGGCAACCCATTGAAAATGCCCAATGCGTGACACGTACACGACGCAATACAGCTGGGGCAGGAAAACCCATTAAACATTCAGTCCAAGAGCCCGGGAAAATAAAAACTGTCACATCACACGTGTGCCAAACATAAGCTCGCGCCAGATGGGTATGGTCGTGCGTGGTGTAAAACGTGTGCGTTTCCAATGGTAATATCCAACGGATACGACCATCGACCACATCGGGAGGGATTAAAATTTCAGAATTCAGTTGGAAAAACGTTTTTCCTGGTTTGTATTTTTTATCGTTCTTTTTTTTCGGTTGCCATGTTTTGACATCACGTATTACATCAGTTCAAACGGTTCGGAATTTTATTTTCTGTCGTTTAATCGTGACACCGGCGTTAAATCCCCCTCAAATGTAAACATATTGATACGGCACCGGTTGACGTTTGTGGTCACTTTATTCGTACATATTTGAAACGAGGCGGTGCTCGAGAATGCAACAAACTCCGTGATATGAACAGGCTGGTAAGTACACAAATGACGATGTGAATTCATTTCAATAGATTTAAAATAAAGCTATCAACTGTTCAATTTTTGTATTAGGAAAAAAATACAAAAAATTAAACAGTTGACAGCTTTATTAGCGGAGATGGCGAGCTCGATTCTCGGTCTAGGATGTTTTCGGGTGGGGAAACATTCTCGACTACCTGGACATAGTGTATTCATTTTACTTGCCACACAAGATACATACTCATGTAATGACGGGCGTAGAAAGCTTTTATTTAATAACTGAGGAAATGTTAATAGAATAGTTGAAGAGCAGGCCAAGCTCCAGTTGGAATGTGTAGAGCCATATAAGAAGAAGAAGAATTAGATGTTTTACAGCTTTATTACACATACACCCAATATTTTTTTAACACGGTTGGTATTCTTTAATTTCCCGGTTAACCTAATTTCTCACAGCTTTTTAAATAAAACCTGAGTTTTCTATAATTTTTTGTGATTTTTTTCATGGGGTTAACTCATAGTTTCATTAACGCTAAGGGTCATAATCGACTAAAACCCATCCGTGTAAAAAAAATAACTGGGTGTATGACAGTCTTCAAACCTTCAAACCAAACTTGAGTGATAAGCTAACGTTCTTGTTAATGGTTTAAAAATTATATACTAGATATCCTGAGAGAATGAATAATAGATCTAATAGCATGCTTCTCATAGAGATTTTTTGGTACACTAGAATAAATGCAGCCGTATAAACCAGCTGTAGAAATGTTTACTTGCAATCTTATTCAAGAATACTGTTGAGGACCACCCTATAATTCCTGGTGCTCACCATCGGCGCTACCAAACAGATTCCCGCGTTTTATCAGCCTTTCCTTTTGGTTTTCTTTTAGTTTTCTTTGTGAAAAATGTTATATTATAAGAAGCCATCAATTTTTCTATACTTAGTCTAGTAACGTTAAGAGCCATGTGAGCAGTCGTATTTCGCAATAAATTATAATTAAAACTTGCTGTTTAAATAAAAGTGAACCGTTTTCTTAAATAAAGTTAATTTGGACTATGGTGTTTTTTGTGATGTGAATATTGAGTGTTATTCGTGCCGCACCGCAATTGGTTCACTGCTGTGAATTTGATCCAAACTCTCCCAGCCCAACGGATCCCAGGAAGATCTGCGATCGACCAATCAGGACAAATTCCCGGTTCCAATCCCGTAGCTATCGAACAGCTGGTCCTTCGAGCCGGATGATTGGCCGAGGGTATGTAGGCGGAGGAATTCCAATTACCATCGCAGATCTCATCCAATTCACTATCCGAGACGCCATCTTGCTATTTGGCGTCGATGCACTTCATCAAATAATTGTTTTATGTTAGTACAAGTCATATTTTTTATGGAAAATCGGTGAGTGCAATTCCAAGGCTCTAAATCCAAAAATCCAGTACTGATCGTGGTCTTCTTGTGAAATAGGTCATTCTCACCAACGAACCGGTCATCACCAACCCATCCACCATCACACCGAATCACATCATCATCAATTAACCATTAATCATCTGCATCGGCTCTGGTTCAATCAACACTGCTTACCTGAATCGAGGGCCAACACCGTCGCCGTTGTGGAAGATACATCGTCATCATCACTCTAAGGTGCTCATCCCGTTGTTCGGCTTAAATCGTTGTGCAAGCGACCGCTGGCTCTGCTGTTGTTCGAGGAGCATCTTTAATGATAACACAAGGCTCATTCTAAGAGCCAGCAGGTAATTAGCGCTCCAACGTTATCACTATCCCAAATTGTGCTACTTTGGTCTCATTTTTCGAGGATCACACCATGCCCGGAAAATCGAAAACGTCGCTGAAGATGATGTAAACCCGGCAGCGCGGTCTTCAAACATCGTTCAACAACATGCTGAAGTTTATGGAAGCCTACACCGACGAGACGAACATAACCGAGGTCAAGGTACGACTGGATCAACTGGATCAACTATGGGACAGGATGAACGAGAACATCGAAGAGGTAGAAGCCCATGAAGAATCGACTGCCGATCCAGATTCATTCGCCAAGGTTCGGATAGATTTCGAGAATCGATTTTATAATCTCAAATCGTTTCTGTTAGACAAGGTCAGGGAGAATTCCGACGAATCTATGCTCAATTCCAATGCTCGCTCTCTCGACAACACTCTTCCCGCTCCCAACCCCCACGTTCGATTACCCCAAATAACACTACCCAAGTTTAGTGGCAAAATTGATGAATGCCAGACTTTTCGCGATTTATACACTTCTCTAATACACTGGCATCAGGACCTACGAGACATCGAAAAATTCCACTATCTCCGTAGTCAGTTAGAAGGTGAGGCTTTGGCAGTCATCGATTCGCTTCCACTAACTAGAGCAAACTATGTCGTGGCATGGGAACTAATCTGCAACCGGTACTCCAATTCCAAAATCCTCCGTAAACGTCAGGTTCAAGCTTTATTCGAATTGCCGGTGGTAAGGAAGGAATTGTAGTAACGACTTTATCGGTTGAAGGGTGGTTACAGAATGGTTTATTGACAGCTTGGTATAACTGAACTACATTCCAAGGCCTACTCAATTAATATCGGTAATGAATGGCTACTCAATTAATATCGGTAATGAATGGCTTACTATAGACCAATATTCTACTACAACTCGGCCATCCTGAAAGAGACTTCGACCCGAAGTGCATTATTAGATATCAGTTGGCGTCCAAAGCCTCAAATTGCACGGATCGAAAACCGAACTGAACGGAACCCGATTTGTTTGTAAACCATCAATATCTGCAACTACAAATCTGTTATTTGGTAGAACCTTCTTAATTCTGTACGGACCTTTAAATTGTTTTGAAGTTTACGAGCTACTCCAGATTCAGGCCTATTTGGAATGAACACCAAATCATCAACATTAAAAGTACTATTAATTTTACATTTCTTATCATACACTCTTTTGTTGTTTTCTTGAACTGTTTTAATCTTTTCTGCAGCATTTTGTCTCATTTCAGTTAAATCTCTTTCCGAATTTAATTTTGCTTCTAGATAACTCCTTATTTCATCATCAATGTTACATCGCTGATTTACTCCAAATAATAACATCGAGGGAGTTTCGCCAATACTTCTATTGACGCTGTTATTCATCAATAATTCAGCTTGCTTCAAAATTGTAGTTAAGCCTTTAAAAGGAAAAGAATCAATCAGCTTTGCCAACAATGGTGTTATTGTTCTATTGAAGCGTTCAATTTGGCCATTCGATTTTGGACATGCTGATGCAATTAATACATGTTTGACGTTGGAATCATTCACAAAAGCTTTGAAACTATTGGATTGAATAGCTGGAAAAATAGCTACGTAAATGTTTTAATACTTCACTCGTGTTAGTAGTTTTACAAGGAAATAGTTTTATAAATTTGGTGAATCCATCTACAATTCCAAAAATATACTTAAAATTTGAATTGGTTAAATTTAAAGGACCATAATGATCAATATGAATTGTCTCGAAAGGAGTATTACCTTTATCAATATTTTGTAATTCTCCATCATATTTATTTGATTTTTTAGTAAACATTACACATTTAAGACAACTTTTAACATAGCTAATTACCTTTTCTTTCATTTTAGGAAACCAATAACATCTCAGTATGATTTCACAAACTTTATCGCACCCAAAATGTCCTAAATCATCATGGCATGATTTTATAACACGATTAATCATATCATGAGGAACATAAAACAATAATCTATTTTTAAATTTACGGTAAACCATTCCATCACGCAACTCGTAAAATTTATGTTCTGTTACTTGAAGTTTATCCGGATTTGATTAATATCAGAATCTCTTAATTGACATGCCAACAATGCTCTTTCAAAATCATTATTATTATTTTCAATAAAATAAATTGGACTATAAATTCTTGACAATGCATCTACATGCCTCATGTTATTAGAAGATCTGTGAACTGGTTCAAAGTCGAATTCTGAAAGAAAAATTTCCCATCTCGCGATTTTTGGATTTATGTCTTTCTTTTTTAAAGTTCCCGAAAGAGCATTACAATCAGTTACTAATTTGAAATGAATGCCGTGTAAGTAAACTTGGAATCTTTTGATACTGTTATATACTGCTAAAGTTTCTAATTCAAATGAATGAAGTTTTGCTTCTGATGGTGAAGTACGTTTACTAAAATACATCACAGGATGAAATTGTTCATCAGACTGTTTTTGTAATAATACTCCTCCGAAACCATGACTACTAGCATCAGTGTGTAGTTCAGTTGGTGCTGTTGGATTATAAATTTTCAAAACAGGTTCACTAATCAATTTTGTTTTTAAAAGTTCAAAAGCTTTCATTTGTTCAACTCCAAAATCAAATGTTTTGTTCTTTTTATTGATTAAACTATATAAAGGGCTTGCAATTATAGAAAATTGGTGAATAAATCTTCTGAAATAACTAGCCAAGCCTATAAAACGTTGTACTTCAGTTTGGTTCTTTGGAACCGGAAAATGTTTTAAACATTCTGTGTGACGATCACTTGGACAAATTCCTTGATTTGATATTTTATAACCCAAAAACTCAGTTTCTGTTTTCATGAATGAACATTTGGTCAGTTGAAGTACAAGTAAATTCTTATTTAATATTTCGAACACCTGTTTCAAAATAATGATATGTTCTTCAATAGTATCTGTTGCAATTAAAATATCATCCAAATATATTACCAATTTACCAGTTTTAATCAATTTTCGGAAAACATGGTGAATGAATCTCATAAAAGCAGATGGTGCGTTACATAATCCAAAAGGCACCCTTTTATATTCGTATTGTCCCATATGTGTAATGAATGCAGTATATTTGGTTGAATTTTCAGAAAGTCTTAATTGATGATAGCCACTTTTCAAATCTAAACTAGAAAAATATTGTTTCCCTCGCAACTGATCAAGAAGATCATCAATTAGTGGAATTGGGTATCTATCTTTGACGGTTTGTTTATTCAATTCCCTATAATCAACACACATTCTAAATGATCCATCTCTCTTTTTAACTAACACAACTCTGCTGGCATAAGGAGAGTTACTTTCAACAATTATACCTTCCTTTAATAATTTTTCTATAGTGCTTTCAATTTCCTTTTTCTGTTGAAAAGAAAATCGTCTTGCAGAAAAATGAAATGGTTTGTAACAATTTAGTTCAATATTCATTTGATGTATTACTTCCGGATCTGTTGATCTAGAAACATTTAAATAATGTGCAGCGAAAAGAGATTTAACCTGATTAACAACGTTAATATCTATTTTATTATCACCAATATCCAAATCATCAACAACATGAACACTAGTTGGTGAATTGTTAAGTTCTGTAAAATAAAGTTCATTAAGAAAATTCTTAGCTTCATCAATATTGTCAGATTTGTTTTTGTGGAAAAATGATTTTCGTTGAATTGTTATCAAGTCCCGCTCATGAATAATTTTGACATCATTTTCTCGAATAAAATCGCGTCCAATAATACAATCCGGGTACATGGTCTCGTCCGGGACTACCTTAGCCTGTAATTTAAAAATAACATTGTTTACCATAATTTCCGTATCAATTGTACCTAATATTCTCAAAACTGATTCATTCAACCCTCTGAATTCCATATTGTCTGTAAATGACGTAACTTTAAATTGAGATGGAATCAGACTCGCTTTGATAATACTAATTGAGCTACCTGTGTCGAGTAAGGTTACAAATGGTTTAAAATAGTTATCAAATCTTAAGCAACATATGAAATGCTCTTCCTCTAGTTTCATCCTAACTATACTACCTAGCTGATTTGTTTCAGATTCAATACGACCTGCAGTGCTTCCTCGATTAACATCAGCAGCTTGAAAACCAAATTTCGATGTGTAGACGGTGGTCGTAGGTTTGGAATGTCCTAAGTCCAAATTCTGATTGAAATGATTTGGGGCTCCACCACGACAGAACTTGAAAAGATGACCAGATCGACCACACTGTGAGCATTTGACAGCCGTTTTCATACAGTTTCTAGAAATGTGACCAACTTCATTGCAATTATGGCAAACCCAACGGTTATCTACAGTTGACTGTTGAAAATTTTGAGGATGCTTCATAACATTCAAAGACTCGAACCGTTTCAAACAAGCAATTATCTCCATGACCGAATCAAATTTCTGCATAGACAACATCGCTTGAAGGGAAATGTCTTGAATTCCATGGACCACATATTTGACAAGAGCTGATTCGCTGAGGTTGACTGTTCTCCCGATTGCCATTATTTCGTACACGTATTTTTCATAACTTTCGTCTAACCTTTTTAAACGCTTCATCAACCGAAAATGAACATCTGCTTCGTCAACGATATTTGGAAATCCTTTTCTTAATTCTGTTTTAAAATCTTCCCAACTAGCAATCTTAACACGTACGGCTTCATACCACAGACGTGGAACCTCTCCTAACCTGGTCACAGCGTAATGAAGAACGGAAGAATCTGGCCAAGCATAAATTTTCTTCAAATTTTCTAAAACATCCAGCCACAGATTTGACGTAGTTTCATCAGGGTTGAATAAAGGAACCAACTTCTTAACATCGTCCGGGTGCATTGGAGTTTGATTATAATTATTCATTATTTGCGCAGCGGGTGAAATGAGCGACATGGGAACTTGTTGAACCTCGTCACCGGTATTTCGTATTGCTTGGGTGTCGGCAATTTGATTTGCTGAATCTGAAGGGCATACAGATTGACTTGAGCCATTCTCAACTTCTTCGTCGATTTCAGCAAGAACAGCTGGCTCTTGACGGATTCGAGTCGGACTTCTACGAAGGCGAGACATTTAAACCGATTATCGTTTCTACTTATAGGGACAAAAAAATAGGGTATCCCACTTCTGAAATTGTAGTAACGACTTTATCGGTTGAAGGGTGGTTACAGAATGGTTTATTGACAGCTTGGTATAACTGAACTACATTCCAAGGCCTACTCAATTAATATCGGTAATGAATGGCTACTCAATTAATATCGGTAATGAATGGCTTACTATAGACCAATATTCTACTACAGAATCATCTGCAGATTTGCACACTCTGTTAGACTCATATGAGAAAATCGTCAAATCACTGGATCAAGCCACTCCGAATGCAGCTGACTTCAAGGATCTTCTGCTTCTTCATCTGCTCAGCTCGAGATTAGATAGCGCGACGAGAAGGAGCTGGGAGGAATACACTTCTACCATGGAAACGGATACCGTAAAGGAGCTGACGGACTTTCTACAGCGACGTATTCATATACTAGAGTCACTTCCCACCCGGTCGGTCGAGCAACGAATAGATACTAGTTCATCGAAATTCACCAAAAGGTCTAATGTGGGGAAGGTTTGCAATACTACTATACAATCTTCGGCTCCAATCAAATGTGTGGTGTGCACCGATAGCCATCTCCTCTATCAGTGCCCACAATTTCTCAAACTACCTGTTTCTGAAAGGGATGGATTGCTGCGGTCTCACTCGCTGTGTCGAAATTGTTTTCGGCGCGGTCATCAGGCTCGGGATTGCAACTCAAAGTTTACCTGTCGGCAATGTAGAGGAAAACATCACACACTCGTTTGCTTTAAGGGGAAGGCAGACGATAAGAGATCAAGCAACACTACCGAGTCCACTACTAATGCAGTAGAATCTGCGGAAGAGACAACCAATACCAAGGTGGTAAACGTGGCAGCCACTACCTCGGCGATTAGCAATGCAGCAACCGGATCACCAACAGGAGTATTGCTGCTCACTGCGATCGTGCTTCTGAAGGATGAAGGAGGCAATATCGTGCATGCAACCCGACTAGAAGGTCATATCAAAATTATATCATCCTATGTTATTATGTTATACTAAATTTTTATAACAAAATTTGTTAGAAATATGGTGCAGGATGTTGTTAAAATATCTAAATTTCTATCAAAAACTACACTACTGGAAACAAAAAACTATCAAATTTTGTTACAATTTTATCAAAAAAATAACATATTTTGTTAGAAATTTATAACAGAATCAGATACAAAATATATTGTTTCTGTGCATTCGGAAATTTTACAGGTCGTAATGGGTTTCGAGATTGTGATCAACAATCATAATTTTTTGTTTTCGTCTGAACAAGAATATTTTTCGAGAACATGAAATTAACAACATTACAAATAAGGCAATAACCTTCTCAAATTATATAAGCGTTGTGATATCTATGGCTGGGAGACTTTGCTACATCTATTTTAATTGCCTACTGTTGGGCAATTCGGTGTTAAGCATTTTTCAAATCATATTATGATATAATCCTGTTACAAGATTTGAAAGATAATGGCTACTGAGAACAAAATTGTATCAAAATAAGTTATAAATATCACAATATGTTAAAATTGCGTTCAATTTTTGTTATGCTCTTCTAGTCGGGAAGGGCGCTTTTGGATAGCGCATCGGAATGTAATCTCATCACCAAACAAATGAGGAACCAATTATCGGTCAAGGAGGATCCCAGCACAGTTCAGGTTGTAGGCATTCACGGTACTTCTAACAAGGTTCATGGCAAGGTTAGTGTGACAGTTCGGTCTCGGAATTCCAATTTCGCCCAAGACATGGAGTTTTATGTCATGCCCAAGATCACTGCACAGCCAGGAATGGCTTCAGTCAACCCAAACGACTGGAAACTTCCAGCAGGAATAGAACTGGCGGACCCAAATTTTGCAATTTCCAAGCCAATCGATCTAGTCCTAGGAGCAGAATTCTTTTTCGATCTGTTCGTTTCTGGCCGTCGCATGAGTATAGGGGAAAACTTACCACTACTAATCGATTCAGTTTTTGGATGGATAGCTACAGGAAGGTTCCCAATGGGTCCAATCACCACTGTGTTATGTGATGTAGCGGTTTCGAGTCATTTAGACAAGCTGATTGAAAGGTTTTGGGAGTATGAGGAGATAGGTTTGGAGAATAGTATGTCACCTGATGAAGCCAAATGCGAGGAGTATTTCACCCAAACAATCCAAAGACAATCATCTGGGAGGTATTCGGTATCCCTCCCCAGGAAGGATGAACTACTTCGTAACCTGGGTGATTCCAAGGCAAGCGCGGAAAGGAGGTTCCTTCAAATTGAACGACGGTTGAACCGAGACTCATCGTTACGTGAACAGTATGTGTCATTTATGGCGGAATATGAGGCACTGGGGCATATGTCACGAGTCGCAGAGGTGGACATTGGAACGGGCCGATGTTATCTCCCTCACCATCCGGTTGTTAAGGAAGGAAGCACTACCACACGGGTACGGGTGGTGTTCGATGCTTCGGCAAGGACCGACACTGGTTTATCGCTCAACGACTGTTTGTATTCAGGTCCGATCATCCAACGGGATTTACGTTCAATTATCCTACGTAGTCGTTTTCGTCCAATTATGCTGGTAGCCGATGTCGAAAAAATGAAAAAATGCAGGTGGATATTTGTCCGGAAGACAGGCAGCTTCAATCGATTCTTTGGCGTTCGTCCCCAGATCTACCCCTAGCAACATACCAGTTAAACACTGTCACCTACGGTACTACACCAGCACCCTTTCTGGCGACGAGAACCCTCGTACAGCTTGCCACCGATGAAGCCACAAGATTCCCATTGGCGGCTGCAGCAGTTAAAAATGATTTCTACATCGATGATGCAATAACAGGAGCAGACGATCCTGCAACTGCCAAGGAACTGCGAATTCAGCTAGTGGACATGCTTAGTAGCGGAGGATTTAAGCTTCGAAAGTTTGCGTCAAATTGCTCTGCTGTATTGAAAGCGAAGATTTGTCACTACAAGCCGAAGAAGGAATTTACCTAACCCGGATCCTATGGTTAAAACATTGGGACCCACAGACTAATTCCGTTTTCATTTCAAGGCGCCACCACTACCGGGGTTCCCTCTAACGAAATAGAAAATTTTCTCGATCATTGCCAGTTTGTTTAATCCTCTTGGATTTGTGAGAGCAGTTTTAACCAGAGCAAAAATAATCATGCAACTATCGTGGCAGCTACTGGACGACAACGGACAGAAACTTTCATGGAATTCACTAATGCCATATAAAATTGAAGCAGACTTCAGGAAATTATACCAGCAAATTCCTCTTCTCAATGAGCTACGCATCGAGCGGTTGGTAATCATTCCTCAAGCAAAGCACATTCAACTGCACATATTTTCGGACGCGTCGGAAAGGGCTCTCGGCGCATGTGTGTACGTCAGGACGGAGGATGAATCGGGGCGAACCAAGGTGGCTTTACTACTATCCAAATCTCGCGTTGCTCCACTTAAAACACAAACAATTCCCAGACTTGAGCTTCGGGCTGCAACACTGGCCGCGGAAATGTATTCCCAATTCAAGGATTCGATGGATTTTTCCCCAGAAACTTTCTTTTGGACCGATTCTGAAATCGTTCTTCGTTGGTGTGCAGCAACCCCTTCGACATGGACGACATTCGTCGCGAATCGTGTTTCTAAAATTCAACGGTTGACTGAAAACTGCCACTGGTACCATGTTCCCGGAGAGAAGAACCCTGCTGATCTCATATCTCGTGGGATCTCACCCGAAGAAATATTACAAAATCAACTGTGGTGGGAAGTCGACTGGTTGCAAGCAGGTGTGGAATATTGGCCGAAGCAGAAGGTATTCATGGCGAGCGGAATTAAAGAGGAGAGGCGTAGAGTGGTGTTATCAACAAGGGAATGGGATCTCAGTTTTATCGCTGATTACATAGCTCGATATTCTACCTATACTACTATGGTTCGTCACTTGGCTTGGTGGTATCGCTATCTACACAACCTACAAGTGAAAAGAGAAGATCGTCAATTTGGACCGTTGACCGCAGTGGATCTCCTATGTGCCGAAACGACAATAATACAACGTGTCCAACGGGAGATGTTTCCAACCGAGCCATAAGCAAGGGTGAAGGTGTATCGCGACGATCTCCTCTGCGTTGGTACTATCCATTCGTTTCGAACGATGGTCTGCTAAGGGTAGGGGGGAGACTTGGGAAATCGGGAGAGTGTGAAGATACGAAGCACCCTATCGTGCTACCTGCCCGCCACACGTTAACAAAGTTGATAATTCGACACTACCATTTGAGATTGCTGCACGCTGGACCGCAACTCATATTGAGCACAGTTCGGCTTCGATTTTGGCCTCTCGGAGGACGTAATATAGCTAGACAGGTCTGTCATCAGTGTGTGCGTTGCTACAGGACGAAACCAGCAACTATTCGTCAGTTCATGGCCGAACTACCTACACCAAGAGTTGTACCAGCAAAACCATTTTCGACAACGGGGGTCGATTATTTTGGCCCGATCTATGTGCGACCAGGGTATCGAAGAACAGCAGTCAAGGCGTATGTGGCAGTGTTTGTTTGCTTCTCCACAAAAGCGGTGCATTTGGAGTTAGCAACCGATCTATCGACAGCCTGCTTCATCCAAGCTTTGCGTCGATTTATTTCCCGTCGCGGGAAGTGTGCCAAACTGTTCTCCGACAACGGCACAAATTTTGTTGGGGCGAGAAACGCAATGGAAAAACTTTTGCAGAATCTGAGGTCAAGGGAATACAACGAAGCAGTGTCAAGGTGGTGTGCGGATGAAGGAATGCAGTGGAGTTTCATACTCCCCGGCGCCCCCCACTTTGGTGGCCTGTGGGAGAGCGCAGTACGTTCTACGAAGGTGCATCTGCTGAAAGTATTAGGAGAAACGGCGGTTTCGTATGAGGATATGACAACTCTTCTGGCCCAGGTGGAGTGCTGTTTAAATTCAAGGCCCCTAACACCCTTATCCGATGACCCGAATGATCTGGAGGCCTTGACTCCCGGGCATTTTTTGGTCACGACATCTCTTCAAGCAATTCCGGAGGAGGATTTGACCAATATTCCAACAGGCAGATTGCAACATCGAGAGCTGATTCAACAATGTCTGCAGTTCTATTGGAAGCGATGGAGATCCGAGTATCTTACGATGCTGCAAGCGCGAATGAAGTGGTGGCAACCGGCGAAGGAGATCAAGATTGGCAGCTTGGTTGTAATACGGGACGAGAACCAACCACCCACACGATGGAGGATGGCGCGTATTCATGCAGTACACCCAGGGGACGACAATGTGGTCAGAGTGGTCACACTTAAAACCGTCGATGGATTCATCAAGAGACCGGTTAGTAAAATTTGTGTCCTGCCAGTAGCGAGTCCAATGGAAACGGATGAAACGAATGCCGAGCTTACTTCTGAAACTCCGGCTGTTTCAGAGGCGGGGAGGATGTTGAGGACCACCCTATAATTCCACCCATAATAGCTGGTGCTCACCATCGGCGCTACCAAACAGATTCCCGCGTTTTATCAGCCTTTCCTTTTGGTTTTCTTTTAGTTTTTTTTGTGAAAAATGTTATATAATAAGAAGCCATCAATTTTTCTATACTTTGTCTAGTAACGTTAAGAGTCATGTGAGCAGTCGTATTTCGCAATAAATTATAATTAAAACTTGCTGTTTAAATAAAAATGTAGTGAACCGTTTTCTTAAATAAAGTTAATTTGGACTATGGTGTTTTTTGTGATGTGAATATTGAGTGTTATTCGTGCCGCACCGAAATTGGTTCACTGCTGTGAATTGGATCCAAACTCTCCCAGCCCAACGGATCCCAGGAAGATCTGCGATCGACCAATCAGGACAAATTCCCGGTACCAATCCCGTAGCTATCGAACAAATACCTTAAGAGCAGTGTTACTTTATGCTACGCACTTTTCGGAATCCAATATTGTTTCACCTACAGTTTTCAAAACTGAAGCAACGAGCAGCTGTCTTCTTCGTATTCT